>NC_136060.1:400271186-400981186 GCF_964261635.1 Lissotriton helveticus
CAGGAAGGATGATCCCAGGACATATAACCAGGGAGGGAAGGTTGGAAAAGTACAGAGCGAAGGTCTGATTTTATTGTCCTGGAATATTGCAGGCCTGGCGGGGAAATTTGAAAATGGGGATTGGAGGAAATACCTCCCCGGCTCCCATATATTAGCATTCCAAGAGACATGGGCGGTAGAATCCTCCCCTTACCAAATAGAGGGTTATAAATGTTTTTTTGTACCAGCTCAAGAAGGCAGATCAGGCAGAGCTAAGGGAGGGCTAGCACTATATGTTGATCTGGACCTAGAAGGTTCATGGACACAACTCTCTCGGACGTCGCATACCCTCCAGGCAGTTGTATTTAAAGGGCAAGGGCTGAGGTTACTGATATTCAATATCTACAATTCAGGGCCAGTTGATGGGAATAACTCAGTAATCCAGGAATTAGACAACAGACTCAATCATGAGATAAAGCAGAGGAAAGGGGGAGGAGAACCAATAGTCCTGGTAATAGGTGATTTAAATTGCCATCTTCGCCCAAAATTGTTCCCTGTAAGTGCTGATTGGTCATCGTGCCCGGTAGAGAGTGGGCCACACTTCGAGCATAACAAGGAGGGAACAACACTAATGAAGCTATTAGGCACTTACGCTCTAACACACACAATAGATTTGATGGCCCCGGGTAGAGATGGTACCCTTACACCAACATTCAAAGGCAGGGGCTGTTACTCCATCATAGACTATATGATGATATCTATTTTTGCAAAGGAGCGGGTTAAAGAGGCGAGAACAGACTGGAGTCCCTTTAGTGACCACAACCCACTGATCCTGGAATTAATATATAGTGGTCGCTCGATTAGAAGTAAACCGGCAGCCATTGAGCTGCGCCCAGTGGATCAGGGGAGGCGACTTAGATGGTCAGAAATTAACGCCCAGGAGTTCTACAGAACTTTAGTAGAAAAAGGCAAAAAACAGATACAAGATTGGCTTGAACCCTCAGTAGAGGGAGGTGCCATGGTCTCAGTGTTCGGGTCTTTAACCAACCTGGTTGACGATCTATTGAAAGTAAAAGGTATCAGAAAGAATGTAACACAACCTCGATGGTTTGATACCGATTGTTTTCGAGCACTGAGAGATTTAAAATCATGCCTTAAAATCCAACCCAGGGACAAGCAGAAAGTAGCCCTCTGCAGAAATATATATAAAACTAAGGTAAAACAGAGGAAGACTACGCTTCAAGCTGAAGTCTGGGCTGACCTGAGGGAGGCAGGGGAGAATAGAGATTTTAACGAATTCTGGAAAATCATCAATAGACCCTGCTTTCAAGATAGCAATGCCCAGGTGATTAGTAACAATATACTCCCCGAACAGTGGGTGGCTCATTTCAAGGGCCTTTACAATCATAGCTGTGACACAGTTTCTGTAGGGGGCTGGGACGGGGTCAGGTTCAGTGAACCAGAATTTTCACTTCAAGAAATTACTCAAGCAATCCAAGCCCTGACCCGGAATAAAGCACCGGGGCCTGATGGCACGCCACCAGACCTCTATTTAAGTAACATCGACCTTTGGGCTCCTATTATGACAAGGGTGTTAAATGCAGCTATAAAATCTGGGCCACCGCGATCTTGGTCTACTGCATTGATTGTCCCTATCTTCAAAAAGGGGAGCAGGGACAATCCTCAATGCTACAGACCAATTTTGTTGATAGACGTGTCAGACAAATTATTGGGCAGGGCGGTTTTAAATCGACTTATGGCCTGGACGGACGAGCACCACATCATAGCAGACACCCAATATGGCTTTAGATCGGGTAAATCAACAAGCGATCAATGCCTTAACCTTTATTTATTATTTGCAAAATATACAAAAGCTAGTAAAGGAACAGTCTATATGGGTTTTATGGATCTGGCTGCGGCCTTTGATAATGTAAATAGGAACAAACTTTGGGCCATGAGGAGCAACCTGGGAATTGACCCCGGACTTATAAACATTCTCAAAGAATTACATTGGAGCACCACTGCCAAGGTCCAATTTAGCACGGGGGGAGCACTGATCCCTTCCCGTGCACCAGCGGAGTGAGGCAGGGGTGTATCCTTGCTCCCTTTTTGTTTTCTCTTTATATAAATGATCTGGAGAGAACACTGGTTGCCTTAAATGTGGATTGCCCTAAAGCAGGAACGCGTCATATTCCGGTACTGCTGTACGCGGATGACGCGGTCCTGCTTGCTCGAACAGCTCTGAGTTTACAACACCTCGTTAACGGATTTGTGAAATTTATGGACAACTTAGATCTGTCCGTGAATTTGAACAAGTCCTTCGTGATGGTGGCGGGCAAGAAACCCTGCAGAAAATTTGTATTTAAAATAGGGTCCCATACACTAGAAACTGTAAGCACTTTTTCTTACCTGGGTCTTCTGTTTGACAGGGAGTTAAAGTTTGATTCCTTAATCGAGGGAAGGTGCAGAAAGCTGGTTTCCGTAAACGGTGCGATACTAAACTTCGCCCGAAGGCTGGGTCGCTGGTCACCAGAGCAAGTAATGAATCTATATGTAGCTGTAAGCACTGCAAAGGCTCTATATGGTGCAGAGATCTGGGGTTTTAGGGATGCAAGATATTTACAATTGGAGGAAGATAAATTCCTACGAAGGATCCTGAAGATACCACAGAGTACCCCAGCAGGAATTGCACACACTGAGCTTGGGATCCCATTTATCATGGACCAGGTGAAGGTGAGGCCCATTATGACAAGGCTCAGAATTTGGGTGAACCCTGAAGCAGAGTTAAGTAGGGTAATAGTAAGTGGCGATTGCCTACAAAAAGATAAATGCCTCCAAATCCCCTGGCTGAACTATATTAAGGATAGACTAGGAATCATTGATCAGCCGTTATTCTTTAGTGATCCGACCTCAATTACCACCTCTTGCAGACATCAAATTAAAAAAAAGCTACTAGAAAAATTTGAATTGGGTAGATAAAGCTCTGACTCAGCAAAAAGATCAGTTGTGGCACACCGTCTAGTGAGCAATGGAGAGGGTATGGAGCCCTATTTATTTTTAATGCATAACCAGCAGGATAGATTTTTGATGTGTCGTTTTAGGCTCAATTTGTTACATAATATTTTAGCTTAGCCATCAGGTTTTACTTTAACAATTGAGCAGAAGGGTGCCTGCGGCTGCGACAATAGGTCTCCGCAGGACACCCTTCATTTTGTACTTTTGTGTTCTTTTTATTGGACTCCTCATCGTAGATTTCTTGTTGATATTTTAAAAGAGGCAAAATTCCGTCATGCTAAGACTGCACTTCTCTTTTTGCAAAAAGCAAGTGATATGCGTACTTTATGCTCCATTACGAATTTTTTTAAAGTAGCAGTAAGATTAGGAGACACGAGAGATTGAGCAATGATGTATATAATGCCACATGCTTTTAAATGTTTTAACTTTGTTTTTAATGATGTACGGTTCAGAAATGTAATTAATGTATTTTGTAGAATGTATTTTTAGGATGGTTTTTAATCATCGAAAAAAAGATCTACTGAACTGAACTGAACTCGGGGTTATCTGGTCACACTAGACCAGGTGAAAGTCACAAGTTAAGGTTGACTGCAATAGAGTGAAGGTTGGTTACAGGGACCATGTTAGCCCCGCTGGAGATTTACCTTCTCAAAAGTCATATGCAGAGGTTCATCCACTGTCTGGAAGAAGTACACATCCCACAACAGAATAGCCATTTTCAGGAATGTGACCCAGGACATTATCAGTAAGGCATAGTTGTTTGGAAAGAAAAATGGTAACTTTTTAAAAGTGGTATTCTTAGAATTGTAGTTTAAATTACAACCTCACCATTAAAGAAGATTTCAAACTGCCATTCATTTGAGTGTGACCACCATTTCTCTGTCTTCTCTCAAACTGAAGTTACCACTTATTAAAGGTAATGATGCAAGCATTTTGAACTAAACAAAACACTGAAGTTCATCAGTCATTGTTAACTCAATTTACTATAACTTGCCTCCACACCATGCACAGTAATGTCAATAATGATGTAATTTCATTATGATTACCTATGGCATCACTGTAAATTAATACCGATGACCTAGTATATATCCTTTAGTAAATATAGCAGCACATTGTCCAGTGGATTCAATGTGTATTGCCTGAGTCCTCCTTACTCCCAAATGAAAATAAACGTGTGCATTTGATATTATTATAATGCATTTTCAAATTGCTATAATAGCAATTGCAATTGGAAATAGATATCAGTCAATGACAAGTATGACTTCGAACATTAACACAACAAGCAATATGGTCAATTTTCTTATTGAATAACAGATGCAATGTCGCATTTAGAACGACCCTATAGGTATTACAAAAGTATATATAATAAATACTTATTGTCTGATTAATTTTGTTATTTGTGTTATGTTTATTTTTATATCTCAAATACAACTTGCAACATATTTAACTTACATCGTTTAGATGGATAAAGATTTTTTTTTGTTTTTATTTTTCGTTTTTGTCCTATTTCTTTTTAGAATTTCCTTTACAATCATCCTATGTTTGAAATCTACCGTAGCATTCAGGGTGCTTTCTGTATCAATGTCTGCTTCTGTATAGTGTGAAAAGCAGGTAATGTCGCTCCAAAGTGATTGAACACACCACCATGCAGCAGTATGTTTCATTAAAGAGTGCCCTAGACAATATGTCACATAGCCTCCAGTTTACACATCTAGTCCAGATGTAGCATTTAACAATCCTGCTCACTTACAAGTGGAACCAATGTGTGGCCTGGGGTCATACAATACACATCCTGCAGAAGAAATGGAGAACGCTTCACTGCTCTGTTGTCAAAACACTAAAATCAATTCTCTCACCTTCAAAAGCCATGCCCTTCATTCTTTCTGCTCTGGCGACATCAATGAACATGGCCACTTCTGGAAATGTAAAGGCGCCCTGCGGTCTTCTGTCTGTCTAGACGTTCCCACAATATCTTCCTCAAAACAACAGGCTACGCGATACTTTTTATATATATCAATACATCCTCATTCCTTTGTAAGTCACTGTACTCTCAAACTGCAAAGGACCTAAATATAAGCAGTTTACGAAAATAGGTTAGATACATCAACTGTATAATTATGTGTTTGTTGTGCAAGAAAACAGAATACGAACAAGATAACAATATGGAGGGTGTGTCATTTTACAACAGACGCAGCTCAGTGCTGTATTCATTGTTCATGCAGAAACGTGTGTGGTAGAGAGAAGCATGTAGCACACAACCTTAACTCATGGAAAAACAACACCAACTACTTCCAAATGTGTTAAGGAAATAATTGCCCCAACTCTGTCAAACATTTCCAGTGAAAAAAGCTTTTTAGATACATTTCTTATAATAGAGGTTTGTATAGATATCAGTTAGTGCCTTATAGGACATTACAGACTATGATAGAATTCTACAGACTATGCACTGAGAGCTGGTGTATAAACATGGCTTGGCAGTTCGGGCTGAATTGTTCCCATGACGCACAGGGTCAAGACTGAGTTGCATATGGCAATGTCTGAACTGGGGTGGCTTGGTGAGCAAAATAACGATGGATTAAACCCAGATCTGTGACTGGGGGTGAATGTTTAGCAATTGCGCAACATTCCGTCCATCCTCTTGGGTGTTTTGCTGTTCACCCTATGTGGGAAGGGTATGCCCAGACGTGGGTCCATTGCTCACTAAGCCACTGGAGTCAAGCTTTCCTGGCTGAAGACGGCTGATAGCCAGAAACCGGTCCTAGGATGCTTGATTCCGGTCCAGGGAAGACATGGCTTGGCAGTTCGGGCTGGACTGTTTCCATGAGGCACAGGGTCAAGACTGATTTGCACATGGCCATGTCTGAACTGGGGTGGTTTGGTGAGCAAAATAACAATGGATTAAACCAAGATCTGTGACTGAGGATGAATGTTTTGCCATTGTGCAACATTCCGTCCAAGGGTATGCCAGACGTGGGTCCCTTGCTCACTAAGCAACTGGAGTCAATCTATCCTGGCTGAAGACGGCTGATAGCCAGAAACCGGTCCTAGGATGCTTGATTCCGGTCCAGGGAAGACATGGCTTGGCAGTCCGGGCTGGATTGTTCCCATGACGCACAGGGTCAAGACTGAGTTGCATATGGCAATGTCTGAACTGGGGTGGCTTGGTGAGCAAAATAACGATGGATTAAACCCAGATCTGTGACTGGGGGTGAATGTTTAGCCATTGCGCAACATTCCGTCCATCGTCTTGGGTGTTTTGCTGTTCACCCTATGTGGGAAGGGTATGCCCAGACGTGGGTCCATTGCTCACTAAGCCACTGGAGTCAAGCTATCCTGGCAGAAGACGGCTGATAGCCAGAAACCGGTCCTAGGATGCTTGATTCCGGTCCAGGGAAGACATGGCTTGGCAGTTCGGGCTGGACTGTTCCCATGAGGCACAGGGTCAAGACTGATTTGCACGTGGCCATGTCTGAACTGGGGTGGTTTGGTGAGCAAAATAACAATGGATTAAACCAAGATCTGTGACTATGGATGAATGTTTTGCCATTGTGTAATATTCCGTCCAAGGGTATGCCAGACGTGGGTCCCTTGCTCACTAAGCAACAGGAGTCAATCTATCCTGGCTGAAGACGGCTGATAGCCAGAAACCAGTCCTAGGATGCTTGATTCCGGTCCAGGGAAGACATGGCTTGGCAGTTCGGGCTGGACTGTTCCCATGAGGCACAGGGTCAAGACTGATTTACATATGGCAATGTCTGAACTGGGGTGGCTTGGTGAGCAAAATAACAATGGATTAAACCCAGATCTGTGACTGGGGGTGAATGTTTTGCCATTGTGCAACATTCCGTCCATCATCTTGGGTGTTTTGCTGTTCGCCCTATGTGGGAAGGGAATGCCCAGACGTGGGTCCCTTGCTCACTAAGCCACTGGAGTCAAGCTATCCTAGCTGAAGATGGCTGATAGCCACCAACCGGTCCTAGGATGCTTGATTCCGGTCCAGGGAAGACATGGCCTGGCAGTTCGGGCTGGACTGTTCCCATGAGGCACAGGGTCAAGACTGATTTGCACATGGCCATGTCTGAACTGGGGTGGTTTGGTGAGCAAAATAACAATGGATTAAACCAAGATCTGTGACTGAGGATGAATGTTTTGCCATTGTGCAACATTCCGTCCAAGGGTATGCCAGACGTGGGTCCCTTGCTCACTAAGCAACTGGAGTCAATCTATCCTGGCTGAAGACGGCTGATAGCCAGAAACCGGTCCTAGGATGCTTGATTCCGGTCCAGGGAAGACATGGCTTGGCAGTCCGGGCTGGATTGTTCCCATGACGCACAGGGTCAAGACTGAGTTGCATATGGCAATGTCTGAACTGGGGTGGCTTGGTGAGCAAAATAACGATGGATTAAACCCAGATCTGTGACTGGGGGTGAATGTTTAGCCATTGCGCAACATTCCGTCCATCCTCTTGGGTGTTTTGCTGTTCACCCTATGTGGGAAGGGTATGCCCAGACGTGGGTCCATTGCTCACTAAGCCACTGGAGTCAAGCTATCCTGGCAGAAGACGGCTGATAGCCAGAAACCGGTCCTAGGATGCTTGATTCCGGTCCAGGGAAGACATGGCTTGGCAGTTCGGGCTGGACTGTTCCCATGAGGCACAGGGTCAAGACTGATTTGCACGTGGCCATGTCTGAACTGGGGTGGTTTGGTGAGCAAAATAACAATGGATTAAACCAAGATCTGTGACTATGGATGAATGTTTTGCCATTGTGTAATATTCCGTCCAAGGGTATGCCAGACGTGGGTCCCTTGCTCACTAAGCAACAGGAGTCAATCTATCCTGGCTGAAGACGGCTGATAGCCAGAAACCAGTCCTAGGATGCTTGATTCCGGTCCAGGGAAGACATGGCTTGGCAGTTCGGGCTGGACTGTTCCCATGAGGCACAGGGTCAAGACTGATTTGCATATGGCAATGTCTGAACTGGGGTGGCTTGGTGAGCAAAATAACAATGGATTAAACCCAGATCTGTGACTGGGGGTGAATGTTTTGCCATTGTGCAACATTCCGTCCATCATCTTGGGTGTTTTGCTGTTCGCCCTATGTGGGAAGGGAATGCCCAGACGTGGGTCCCTTGCTCACTAAGCCACTGGAGTCAAGCTATCCTAGCTGAAGATGGCTGATAGCCACCAACCGGTCCTAGGATGCTTGATTCCGGTCCAGGGAAGACATGGCCTGGCAGTTCGGGCTGGACTGTTCCCATGAGGCACAGGGTCAAGACTGATTTGCATATGGCCATGTCTGAACTGGGGTGGCTGGGTGAGCAAAATAACGATGGGTTAAACCCAGATCTGTGACTGGGGGTGAATGTTTTGCCATTGTGCAACATTCCGTCCATCATCTTGTGTGTTATGCTGTTCACCCTATGTGGGAAGGGTATGCCCAGATGTGGGTCCCTTGCTCACTAAGCCACTGGAGTCAAGCTATCCTGGCTGAAGACGGATGAAAGCCAGAAACCGGTCCTAGGATGCTTGATGCCGTTCCAGGGAAGACATTGCTTGGCAGTTTGGGCTGGACTGTTCCCATGAGGCACAGGGTCAAGACTGATTTGCATATGGCCATGTCTGAACTGGGGTGGCTTGGTGAGCAAAAGAATGATGGATTAAACCCAGATCTGTGACTGGGGGTGAATGTTTTGCCATTGTGCAACATTCCGTCCATCATCTTGTGTGTTTTGCTGTCCACCCTATGTGGGAAGGGTATGCCCAGCCGTGGGTCCCTTGCTCACTAAGCCACTGGAGTCAAGCTATCCTGGCTGAAGATGGCTGATAGCCAGAAACCGTTCCTAGGATTCTTGATTCCGGTCCAGGGAAGACATGGCATGGCAGTTAGGGCTGGACTGTTCCCATAAGGCACAGGGTCAAGACTGATTTGCATATGGCCATGTCTGAACTGGGGTGGCTTGGTGAGCAAAATAACGATGGATTAAACCCAGATCTGTGACTGGGGGTGAATGTTTTGCCATTGTGCAACATTCCGTCCATCATCTTGTGTGTTTTGCTGTTCACCCTATGTGGGAAGGGTATGCCCAGACGTGGGTCCCTTGCTCACTAAGCCACTGGAGTCAAGATATCCTGGCTGAAGACGGCTGATAGCCAGAAACCGGTCCTAGGATGCTTGATTCCGGTCCAGGGAAGACATGGCTTGGCAGTTCGGGCTGGACTGTTCCCATGAGGCACAGGGTCAAGACTGATTTGCATATGGCCATGTCTAAACTGGGTTGGCTTGGTGAGCAAAATAACGATGGATTAAACCCAGATCTGTGACTGGGGTGAATGTTTTGCCATTGTGCAACATTCCGTCCATCATTTTGTGTGTTTTGCTGTTCACCTTATGTTGGAAGGGTATGCCCAGACGTGGGTCCCTTGCTCACTAAGCCACCGGAGTCAAGCTATCCTGGCTGAAGACGCTGATAGCCAGAAACCGGACCTAGGATGATTGATTCCGGTCCAGGGAGGACATGGCTTGGCAGTTCGGTCTGGACTGTTCCCAGGAGGCACAGGGTCAAGACTGATTTGCATATGGCCATGTCAGTACTGGGGTGGCTTGGTGAGCAAAATAACGATGGGTTAAACCCAGATCTGTGACTGGGGGTGAATATTTTGCCATTTTACAACATTCTGTCCATCATCTTGTGTGTTTTGCTGTTCACCCTATGTGGGAAGGCTATACCCAGACGTGGGTCCCTTGCTCACTAAGCCACTGGAGTCAAGCTATCCTGGCTGAAGATGGCTGATAGCCAGAAACCGGTCCTAGGAGGCTTGATTCCGGTCCAGGGAAGACATGGCTTGGCAGTTCGGGCTGGACTGTTCCGATGAGGCACAGGGTCAAGACTGATTTGCATATGGCCATGTCTGAACTGGGGTGGCTTGGTGAGCCAAAAAACGATGGATTAAACCCAGATCTGTGACTGGGGGTGAATGTTTTGCCATTGTGCAACATAACGTCCATCATATTGTGTGTTTTGCTGTTCACCCTATGTGGGAAGGGTATGCCCAGACGTGGGTCCCTTGCTCACTAAGCCACTGGAGTCAAGCTATCCTGGCTGAAGATGGCTGATAGCCAGAAACCGGTCCTAGCATGCTTGATTCTGGCCCATGGGAAGACATGGCTTGGCAGTTCGGGCTGGACTGTTCCCATGAGGCACAGAGTCAACACTGATTTGCATATGGCCATGTCTGAACTGGGGTTGCTTGGTGAGCAAAATAATGATGGATTAAACCCAGATCTGTGACTGGGGGTGAATGTTTTGCCATTGTGCAACATTCCGTCCATCATCTTGTGTGTTTTGCTGTTCACCCTATGTGGGAAGGGTATGCCCAGACGTGGGTCCCTTGCTCACTAAGTCACCGGAGTCAAGCTATCCTGGCTGAAGACGCTGATAGTCAGAAACCGGACCTAGGATGATTGATTCCAGTCCAGGGAGGACATGGCTTGGCAGTTCGGTCTGGACTGTTCCTATGAGGCACAGGGTCAAGACTGATTTGCATATGGCCATGTCTGAACTGGGTTGGCTTGGTGAGCAAAATAACGATGGATTAAACCCAGATCTGTGACTGGGGTGAATGTTTTGCCATTGTGCAACATTCCGTCCATCATCTTGTGTGTTTTGCTGTTCATCCTATTTGGGATGGGTATGCCCAGACGTGGGTCCCTTGCTCACTAAGCCACTGGCGTCAAGCTATCCTGGCTGAAGATGGCTGATAGCCAGAAACCGGTCCTAGCATGCTTGATTCCGGCCCAGGGGAAGACATGGCTTGGCAGTTCGGGCTGGACTGTTCCCATGAGGCACAGAGTCAACACTGATTTGCATATGGCCATGTCTGAACTGGGGTTGCTTGGTGAGCAAAATAATGATGGATTAAACCCAGATCTGTCACTGGGGGTGAATGTTTTGCCATTGTGCAACATTCCGTCCATCATCTTGTGTGTTTTGCTGTTCACCCTATGTGGGAAGGTTATGCCCAGACGTGGGTCCCTTGCTCACTAAGTCACCGGAGTCAAGCTATCCTGGCTGAAGACGCTGATAGTCAGAAACCGGACCTAGGATGATTGATTCCAGTCCAGGGAGGACATGGCTTGGCAGTTCGGTCTGGACTGTTCCTATGAGGCACAGGGTCAAGACTGATTTGCATATGGCCATGTCAGTACTGGGGTGGCTTGGTAAGCAAAATAACGATGGATTAAACCCAGATCTGTGACTGGGGGTGAATATTTTGCCATTGTACAACATTCTGTACATCATCTTGTGTGTTTTGCTGTTCACCCTATGTGGGAAGGGTATGCCCAGACGTGGGTCCCTTGCTCACTAAGCCACTGGAGTCAAGCTATCCTGGCTGAAGATGGCTGATAGCCAAAACCTGTCCTAGGATGCTTGATTCCAGTCCAGGGAAGACATGGCTTGGCAGTTTGGGCTGGACTGTTCCCATGAGGCAGCGGGTCAAGACTGATTTGCATATGGCCATGTCTGAACTGGGGTGGCTTGGTGAGCAAAAGAATGATGGATTAAACCCAGATCTGTCACTGGGGGTGAATGTTTTGCCATTGTGCAACATTCCGTTCATCATCTTGAGTGTTTTGCTGTATAACCTATGTGGGAAGGGTATGCCCAGCCGTGGGTCCCTTGCTCACTAAGCCACTGGAGTCAAGCTATCCTGGCTGAAGATGGTTGATAGCCAGAAACCGTTCCTAGGATTCTTGATTCCGGTCCAGGGAAGACATGGCTTGGCAGTTCGGGCTGGACTGTTCCCATGAGGCACAGGGTCAAGACTGATTTGCATATGGCCATGTCTGAACTGGGGTGGCTTGGTGAGCAAAATATCGATGGATTAAACCCAGATCTGAGACAGGTGGTGAATGTTTTGCCATTGTGCAACAGTCCGCCATCATCTTGTGTGTTTTGCTGTTCACCCTATGTGGGAAGGGTATGCCCAGACGTGGGTCCCTTGCTCACGAAGCCACTGGAGTCAAGATATCCTGGCTGAAGACGGCTGATAGCCAGAAACCGGTCCTAGGATGCTTGATTCCGGTCCAGCGAAGACATGGCTTGGCAGTTCGGGCTGGACTGTTCCCATGAGGCACAGAGTCAACACTGATTTGCATATGGCCATGTCTGAACTGGGGTTGCTTGGTGAGCAAAATAATGATGGATTAAACCCAGATCTGTTACTGGGGGTGAATGTTTTGCCATTGTGCAACATTCCGTCCATCATCTTGTGTGTTTTGCTGTTCACCCTATGTGGGAAGGATATGCCCAGACGTGGGTCCCTTGCTCACTAAGCCACCGGAGTCAAGCTATCCTGGCTGAAGACGCTGATAGCCAGAAACCGGACCTAGGATGATTTATTCCGGTCCAGGGAGGACATGGCTTGGCAGTTCGGTCTGGACTGTTCCCATGAGGCACAGGGTCAAGACTGATTTGCATATGGCCATGTCAGTACTGGGGTGGCTTGGTGAGCAAAATAACGATGGATTAAACCCAGATCTGTGACTGGGGGTGAATATTTTGCCATTGTACAACATTCTGTCCATCATCTTGTGTGTTTTGCTGTTCACCCTATGTGGGAAGGGTATGCCCAGACGTGGGTCCCTTGCTCACTAAGCCACTGGAGTCAAGCTATCCTGGCTGAAGATGGCTGATAGCCAAAACCTGTCCTAGGGTGCTTGATTCCAGTCCAGGGAAGACATGGCTTGGCAGTTTGGGCTGGACTATTCCCATGAGGCAGTTGGTCAAGACTGATTTGCATATAACCATGTCTGAACTGGGGTGGCTTGTTGGCAAAATAATGATGGATTAAACCCAGATCTGTGACTGGGGGTGCATGTTTTGCCATTGTGCAACATTCCGTCCATCATCTTGTGTGTTTTGCTGTTCACCCTATGCGGGAAGGGTATGCCCAGACATGGGTCCCTTGCTCACTAAGCTACTGGAGGCAAGCTATCCTGGCTGAAGACGGCTGATAGCCAGAAACCGATCCTAGGATGCTTGATTCCGGTACAGGGAAGACATGGCTTCGCAGTTCGGGCTGGACTCTTCCCATTAGGCACAGGGTCAAGACTGATTTGCACATGGCCATGTCTGAACTGGGGTGACTTGGTGAGCAAAATAATGATGGATTAAACCCAGATATGTGACTAGGGGTGAATGTTTTGCCACTGTGCAACATTCCGTCCATCATCTTGTGTGTTTTGCTGTTCACCCTATGTGAGAAGGGTATGCCCAGACGTGGGTCCCTTGCTCACTAAGCCACTGGAGTCAAGCTATCCTGGCTGAAGATGGCTGATAGTCAGAAACCGGTCCTAGGATGCTTGATTCCGGTCCAGGGATGACATGGCTTGGTAGTTCGGGCTGGACTGTTCCCATGAGGCACAGGCTCAAGACTGGTTTGCATATGGCCATCTCTGAACTGGGGTGGCTTGGTGAGCAAAATAACAATGGATTAAACCCAGATCTGTTACTGGGGGTGAATGTTTTGCCATTTTGCAACATTCCATCCATCATCTTGTGTGTTTTGTATAAACATGTATGCACCATACCAGGGAAAGCACCCAGCGCACATTCTGCCTATCACACAATGGGGCATATTATCAAGCAGGACGTTAAAATTATCGCTGTTTTAGAGGCAGAAAACTGCCGTTAGCATTTTTTGCTGCAATCCCGAGCCAACGCCAGCCCGAGGACCCCATCCCTGGGCCCAAACTGTAAGGAGAAGGGGAGCGGGTAGTGTGGTCCACCGCCTAAATCCTTAATAAGACCCTGGGGACCCCATACCCTGGGCCGATAATGTAATTAAGAGGGGGCGCCACATGCTCCCCCAACCCCAGGGGCCGGCTCACTTACTGTGTCCCGTGGAGCCCACCTCTGGGATTCAGTAGTCCTGTGGGAGCATTTTTAACTCTCAAGCCAATTGGGAGCAAACACTTAGTCAAGCGCTAAGTACGCTCACAGCTGACGGGAGCTTTTGAAATGCTTTCACAAGTTTGGCGCAGACTTGTGTTCTGTTTCCCTGCCCACACAGATACAACAGATTGCTCCTGCTCAGAGGGAGCTTGCAAAAAGAAGCTGCTCTATCTTGGTGGGAGCAATGACAAATCACACACCATGCAGGCAGCCAGCTGGACACCCAGGGGCCTGGGACTCCCCCGACTGGTCCCCTACATTGTCCTTGGTGAGTGCCCAGGATGAGCACCGGGTCAGTCACCTATTATTAATGGAGGATCTGGGGGATGCAGCCCTCGGGGCTAAAATATGCTTGGGGAGGGGAGACGCGCAGTTGTCCTCCCATTTTAAAAAATGGAGAGCCAGTGGAAGGCGGCTGCATAACCCCACCGCCCCACCCCCCACCCCCTGTTTTTAATTGTCTTTGGCTCTGGGCATGGGGTACCTGGGGCCTAATAAGACAGCTTGGGGAAGGGGGATACGCAGCCCCCTCCACTTTTTTATTTTATTTGGCCCCGGAAATGGGATCTCCTCAGCCTATTAAGGCTCAGGAAGGGGGTCTGCATGCCTTGCTCCTCTTAGATTTTAACCCTGGGGTTGGAGTTCCTGGGGCCTAAGAAGGCTCATGGTGGGGGGCTGTTTGACCCCTCCCCTTTTTATTCGCTTAGGCCAAGGGGATTGGGCTTCCTGGGCTTAATATGGCCTAGGAACGGGGGCCATGCAGGATTGCACTTGTTGCTGCACGTGGGGATGGGGACCCCAGACCTTTTAATGTTTGGGGACGGGGGCTGCTACTCAGCCTCCCTCATCTTTCTATTGGAACTGCCCCTAGGGAGTTTTACCACTGGGCCAATAAAGGCTTGGGGAGCGGGCTGCAAGTCCCCTCCCCTTAATATATGAGTTTTGGGCCCTCAGATGGGATCTCCTGGTCCTGAAGGCCAACTCTACACCACACATGCTAAAGGCTGTGCAAAGCATGGGGTTGGCTTGGTGTTGGGGTTTAGCTATATATTCAATGAGAAAAACAAAGTTTAAAGTGAAGTTATAGGGGCATATTATCAAGGACCGGTGTTAGAATTATCGCTGTTTTATCTGCAGGAAACTGCCGATAAAACGGCGATAATGGGCTTGATAATACGCCCTTTTTAATTCCCATGGGAGCCCATGTTCTGATGTTAACATTGGCTTCTATGGGAATTGACAAGGGCGTATTATCAAGCCCATTATCGCAGTTTTAACGGCAGTTTCCTGCCAATAAAACAGTGATAATTCTAACAATGGTCCTTGATAATATGCCCCATAGTTAGCTAAAAATGTTAGTTAAAATGTAATATTTTGAGAAAAAAAACACTGAAATTTGCCAGTTCCAGTTAACTCAAGTTAATATATAACGTGTACCCTTGTCAAGCACAGTGATGTCAATAATGATGTCATGTTCGCTATGGCTCCTATTCAGGATATATGATAAATTGGCACAAGTCGATCCTATATAGCCCCAGGCAGTGAGAGGTCTAGGCCCCTCTTGCCCGGTGCCCTTCGGGTTACGGGAAAAGGGTTTACATATCTGGTGGTATATGTAACCACGGATAGAAATCTCTCCTACCAGAGAAACATCCAGCGAGGGCCCACAAACTTTGTTAATGACGCTATTAGATGGAAGACTCTCTGCCACACGATTTTAGTCCGCGCCGCAATGTTCAAAATGATTACGTTGTCGCGCTTTCTTTATGCTCTACAAAATGAATATTTCCCCCTCTCCCGACAGGTTTTTAAAGATATAAATGCCCAGCTTCGGTCATTACTTTGGCTGGGGAGACAACCCAGGATAGCCCTAGATACACTGCAAAGGAATCAATACAATGGGGGGATCTCCCTGCCAGATATTGAAGCATATTACTGGGCAGAACACTTATCGCCGCTAAATGAATGGCTTCACGCTCATGTATAGTCTAGAGAGAGGGACAATGGCGCACCGCACCTGTTTGCACTACAGATATGGGGTAGGGGGAAAGAAAGACTGTACCCAGCAATGCGGGTTACTGTAGAGGTCTGGGAGAGAGCGACTAAGACGATTGGCTGGACGTATAAACCAACAAAACCGACCCCGATTTGGTCCTGTTCTTGGTTAAAGGAACTGCACAAGCAAAAGGGGGTTAAAGGGTGGGACGATATTGGAGTCTCTACATTAGAAGACCTGCACCCGAGGGGAGACCTAAAGTCCTTTCAGGCACTGAGGCTAGAATACGGATTGCACCACACTCAGTACTTGAAATATGCGCAACTGCGCCATGCATGGAGGGCAGAGATGGAGCTCTCCTCTCCTTTGTCAGAGTATGCCTCGCTCGAGGGCCGCTTATTACAGGAGCAAGTCCCATGCAAAATAGTATCCCTGACATATAAAACTTTGATTAACAATATGCCTGACAGACTAGGGAAGCTTAGAGAAACGTGGGAACAAAACCTGGGAGAGATGGACACAGCCCTGATGCATCATAGAGAAGTCGCAATTAAGTCCTGTATCCGGCTCATTTAGTATAACATTCTCCATAGGGTATATTATGACAGACTACGGCTGTATCGTATGGGGCGGGCTAGTGACACCAACTGTCTGCGGTGTGGGCATGCTCAAGGGGACTTTTATCATATTATCTAGGAGTGCCATATAATTCAGAAGTACTGGGTTAAGATACTGAGGGAATTGAGTAGGGTACTGGAGGTGGCCCTTCCGGTGGAGCCAAAACTGGTACTGCTGGGCCTAACCAAAAATGTCGACCTGAATTGCCCATTCCTGATTTCCGTAACACTCACCTTAGTGGTGGCTAAAAGAGACGTGGCCCGAACGTGGGGCACCCCTATACCCCCCGTATAGGAGACTGGAGAAGGGGCATGGATATGTATATTGCAGCAGAGAGGGTGACATACAAAGCTTGGGGATGCCCCAAGAAGTTCACTGGCGTGTGGGGGAAATGGAGACAATATCATGGCCTGGACGGGGGACTGTGAAAAAGGGAGAAGGGGACAGCCCTGTGCCCATAATGCGCACGGGGAGACAATCACATGAACCTTGCAATGTAGAGACTTTGGGGACCTATCTTTTCAGATCTGTCGTTTTACTTGTTAGATTGATGGTCTGGCGGGAGGAGGGAGGAGGGTGGAGGGGCACCGGGGAATGGGGGATGATTACATACAACATGCCTGTAATGTTTTCGCACTTTAAAAAGCAAATAAAAATATTTTGAAAAAATAAATAATTATGTCATGTCCGTTGTCGTTAGGGGTGAGCAATAAACTCTGCTCCGCTAGCGAAGTATACAGAGTTTTGCCCAATTAGTGCAGAGTTCCGCAATAAAATCTGCAATCAGCCACATGGAAGAGTTTTTCTCACATATGATTCGCTAATGTTAAATTGGCGGGCAAGAAACATTGAGCGCTAAGACGAGTACTGACATGATTTCTCAACATGGACGGTCGCTTCAATTTGCATTGAGAGTGTTGTAGTTGGAGTACAAAATCTACTCGGGCGACAGAAAGAAGCAGCACCCTTTGGCGTGATGCCTGGTGCCATTCATACTGATTTTACAGCACAGAACAAGCTCCCGACACTAAAACCAATACAATTAACGTGACATGCCAAAATTCCACCGCTCGCAAAACTCAGTGGTATCTCGCAGAGTTTTTATGAAACTGTGTGGAATCCACTGAGTAAAACTCCATAAATTCTGCTTACCCCAAATTATCATCAGTGTTGTTATCAACAATGTCATGGATCATATCACGAGTGTTGAAATATGAGACATCAGAAGCAGGGATGGCAAGGGTGAAAAGATACAATTACTTGAATTAACTATAACTGGTGAATTTCAGAGGCTGTTGGAGTTTAAATGTTACGTTTTAACTGACATTTTCACCAAAATATATAACATCTGTTTAACCTTTGTCTTTTGGGTGATTTTTAAGCTTTATTAATGTAACATAATATTTTAGTACCATTCTTAGCTATGCTAATCAATGACTCTCACTGCCTTTAGACATGTGTAGTGTTGGCCGCGGGCCTTGCTATGGCCAGGCCATGTGCCACCCATCTGCTGTGGCCAACCCACCCCCCTGTTTATGGCCTAAGGCAGTATGCAGCGGGATTGGCCGCAGAGCCTAGTCTGTGGACAGACCCTGAGCCCACCCCTCAATACCATCTAACCCCCCATCATACACGGCCAAAGGCCCTGCGTCTCACCCCCCTGGGTGGCTAACATCCCTAACCCCAATGGACACATATCTCTCCCTTTTTTTTACATTGCTTTCCTGATCCTGCAGATCCCTGCATGAGCCAAGGGGCCACGCTGACTACTGAGGGACTCCTGGCATTGTAACACTCCTCCAAAAACTTTTTTTTAAAAGGAGCCTACAGTGTGGGTCCCTCTGGGAGTCATCCCCACAAGATCCAGTGTGTCAGAGCACCCCTATCTGACCTCTTATACCTTATTCATTTAGATTTTTACATAGAGACTAAGTACCCAAGCCCTGTAGTTGCAGCTACAACATCAGAGAACCTACCGAAGCCTCTGACTCCCGGGGGAGTGAGGTGGCAGACAGGAAAAAAAACTTTTGAGCAATCAGATCACACTATGTTTTAGAGTTTAATGATCGTGTCCAGATATTGATTCATTTTAAATGTTACATTTCTCAAAAACTACTGAAGAGATTTACACCAAATCATGAAAAGCACACATTCTGGGTAAAGATCTAGCTTTCTGTCAAATCTGGTATAAATCTGTTCAGTTATTTTGGTTGCAGTACTGTTCAGAAATCCTTATGGGAATTGCATGGTAAAATTGCGTTTTGGGACTCCCCTTTTTCTTTGCCCCTACTTGATGGATCACCTCAAAAATTTCTAGTAAGGAGCTGAGGTTGCTAAACTATTTTTGTAAAGTTTTGTGAGGGTTTGTCCATCGGTGCCAATGTTATTAGCAAAACAAAAAATGTTTTGTTATGTTGTGATGATTAGTATGCCGTACTAATCACCTAAGAGGGAATCCAGGTGCTTGGGCAGTTATTTAGCTGTATGGTCCCTAAGATGCTCATACGAAGAGCCAGGTTTTAATTTTCTTGCAGAACTCAAAAAGTGAGGAGTAGGCTCTGATGTGTTGAGGGATGTGGTTCCATGTCTTGGTTGCAATTTAGGAGATTGAGCGACCTCCAGTTATGCTTTTGTGGATACAGGGAGTGTGTGTGAATGAGAGTGAGGCAGAGCATAGATGCCTTGTGGGTTGGTGAATGTGTATGCAGTTGTTCAGGTATTCTGGTCACGTGTTGCTCTGCATGTATGTGAGAAGGTTGAATTGGATGCAATTGTGAATAGGGAGCCAGTGAAGCATCTTAAGTTGTGATGTGGGTGCAGCATGGGAGGTTGAGTATAAATCTGGCTGTGGAGTTCTGGCATCTGTGCAGGAGTTGATCGGAGATTCAAATGTAGAGAGTGGTGTTGTAGTTCAGCCTGATGGTGATGAGGATGTAATGGTCCGTCTGGTATTCTGAGGCAATCACTGAAGGTCTTTTGCAGTATGCATAGGATGTGGAAGCAGGAGATGTACACTGCACACTTGAGCTATCAAGTTGAGTTTTTCATCTACGATGATACCTAGATTTCATGCATGCTCTGTGGGTGATTATCCAAGCTCCCACAGGTGGCATCCAGTGTGGCATCCAGTGGGGAGATCTTGTTGTGTTGTCGATGACCAGGACTTCTGTCTTGTCAGAGCTGAGCTTCAAGAGGTTGGTTTGCATTCGGTCTGCTACCATGGTCAAGAAGTTGGTGAAGTTGGTTCTAGTGGTGGTTGTCTTGTGCACCAGAGAGGGGATGAGTTGGGTGTCATCAGCGTAGGAGTTAACAGAGATGTCAGATGTTGGTGAGCAGTGTCATGTATATGTTGAGAAGAGTGGGGATGAGGGATAATCCATGTGGGACTACGCAGATCAGTTTCTTTGTCTCTGATCTGAAAAGTGTAAATCTGACCCTTTGGGGTTTTTTTGTGAGGAAGGAACATATCCATTTGAGAGTGGATCCCTGTATGCCAATATTATGGAGTTTTCTAATGAGGGTGTTATGGTAGACAGTATTGAAGGCCACGGAGAGGTCAAGCAGGATGAGAGACGCCATTTCTCCACAGTCCAGGATGATTTGAATGTTGCCGATGGCCGCAAAGAGTGCTGTTTTGGTGCTGTTGTTCTTTCTGAATCCTGATTGAGTGCTGTCTAGAACATGGTAATGTTTGAGATGGCTTATGAGTTGCTTGTTGATGGTCTTCTCAATCACTTTGGCTGAATAGGGGACCAGGGAGAGGGTCGGAAGTTGCTCAGTTGATTCCAGTCAGCTGTAGGGCATTGATTTCTGCAAGTTTCCATTCATCTGGAAAAGTGGTGGATGTGATGGAGGTATTTACGATGTCAGTGAGGGTGGTGTTAATTAGTGATGTTCCCAGGTTGTAAATGTGGTCAGTGCATGGCTCCATTGAGGCCCCTGAGTGGATATTCCGCATGATTGCCCCAGTGTCGTTTCTGGGAGGGTTGTCCATTTGGTCAGATAGCTTTCTTGGTTGGTGGTCTATAGGTTAACGATAAGTGCCCTGGGGTTGGGTTGGTTTTTGAAGTTGCTGTAGAAGTTTGCGATTTTGCTATAGAAGAACTTGGATAGGTTGTTGTAGAGTTGTTGGGAGGCAGCGAAGATGTTGACAGTGGCTGAGGGCGAGGTCAAATTCTCGATGACCACGATGATCTCCTAGCAGCTGGTGGGGCTTCCTTAGATGGGGTCCACTATTGTTTTTTCTTAACGTCTATTATTTGCTGGTGAAAGCTTCCTATCATAACAATGACCTAACTGAACCTTCCCAGTGGCAACTGCCACTGTATAATATGTGTGCATATCGAATATATATTAATATACACATAAATGGAGTATATTAGTAGATGTGCAGAGAGTAATGGGGTTTTTTATTGAAATTGTTGAGTGTAGGTAGGATCCTTGACTCACATGAGATGACACCTTGTGCAGTTCATGATGCTCCTCCTCTTCAATATATGTGAATGTATTCCTAAGTAAGTGGTTTACTATATCAGGAATATTCAAAAGGTAAAACAAAGAAGGTAAATAAAATTAAACAAAATGCTTAAAAGAAAATGAAATCAAACAAAGCTATTATTCTGAATCATTACAGAGCTTCCCTGGAAGGTAACCTTATTTTCAAACTGCCCTGGATGGCAAAGTATGGGAGAAAGCTGTGGCTTTCCTGTATCTCAGTCACTCAAGACAAATATTTTCACACTCTGGTATGGCGAGAGCTTCCTGATGTTTGTTCCATGTCATTTTCTTGGTTAAATTACCTGTGGTAATTACTTAGGGAAAGTAATGTTGGAAGCATAAATGTGTAGGGATAAAGGTAACGTTCAGAGAAATGTGTAGCCTAAGCAAAGGATTTACTATAAAATATAAATGTAAAAGCATAAGTTAAGGAAAAAGGATGCAAGTAAACCATAGTACTATTGAGTAAAAGGTAAAAATGAAAAAGATATTGATGAGAAGCCAAAACACTGGTATGTTCAAGACTCCTTTATTAATTACCTATCCGGCAGCAACTGTCAATACCCGAACCCCCGCTACATCCCCGTTCTATCCTGAGTTCCACGCAGAGAACTCACCCATCATTGTACTCCAATACACACCCACTGCTACCGGAGAAAATGACAAAATATGTATAAATGACTTAATGAACGAGGAGAAGCAAAAAGGAATTAGACAGTGGAAAACAAAACACATGACATATTCATGAAGAACAATAGCAAGAAAATTAATAAAAAGAGTACAATAAGAAAACAGATTAAAACATTTCGTAATCGCTAAACTTTGTGGGGCATTCCTTTGCCCTGACAGATGCTCTCAAGGGAAGTACCCCCCCTTGTCAGATGCTCTCAAGACCGCACTACTCCTGGTCAGGATAGGTCTTGAGGGATGTGCCATAACTCTGCCAGATTCTCTCCCCGCAGCAGAGCCATTGGACTGGGTACAGTCACCCTTGACCAGAGAGGATTCAACATGCACCCCCATCTTTCTCCCTACATACTCAGCTTTTGATCTGACAGAAATAAAACACTTGTTCCAAGTCTTTCCATTTTCTAATGCCACAACATGTTCCTTCACCTCCTTGACATGGACAGGCCCAGAAAAATGTGACCAAACCTTGCTGACAAAACCGGTCTCGTAATTCTAACCCAGTTTCCCACCTGGACAGTTAGAACATGATGCAAAGTAAAAGGAGAGATTCCTGTGCTTATGTGAAGAGTAGTTCTTGTGGGCCACAACATATCATTCATCGCTTCTTTCTAATGTAACCCATTGATTAGTGCAAGCTGCAATTGATCTTTGATGCAACGATTAACCCACTCCATAAGACCATTGCTGAGGGGATGATAGAGAGAAGTTAAAATGTGCTTTATACCAGAATCAACAAGAAAACTATCAATTTCCCTAGATGTTAACTGTGTTTCATTGTCAGTTACCAACTCTTCTGGAAACCCTTCCCTAGAAAAAATTTCTTTGAAGAATTTACTGATGGTATCCAAATTCCTACTGTACACAAATTTCACAGTGGGCCACTTAGACATATAGGGGCCGATTAGGATGGAGGATTTTCCGCCTCCTCCGGGCCGGCGGAAGCCACCGCCGGCCCGGAGGAGGCGGAAAATCCTCTGCGGAGTCACCAAAGACCCACCGCCACATCACGATGGCTGGTGGGTCTTGGTTTCTGTCCGCTGCATTTCCGCCGCGGTCGGATTACAACCGCGGCGGAAAAGCTCTCATTTGGCTGGCAGTGTCTATCAGACACCGCCAGCCAAATTAGGATGCATTAGTAAACATGCTTTTCCGCGGCGGTTTTTCCGCCGTGGAAAAGCATGTGTACTTTTGATTTTGGGGGCCCGTTGCGGGCCCCCAGGGTGTAGGTGGGTGGGGGGTGCACATGGGGGGTACCTATGGTACCCCCCAGTATTTACATGCACAAAGCGGCAGGCACCGCGCGGTGCCTGCTGCTTTGTGCATGTAAATGTAAAACAGGCACTTTTAACATTGCGGCGGGTGCTGCTTGAAGCAGCACCCGCCGAAATGTTAAATATCCAGGATGTGACCGCCAGGGTGGCGGTCACATCCTAATTGCCATGGAGGGACCGCCGCTGCCCATGCGGACGGTCCCTCCTACTTCAGGGGTGGCGGACGGACGCAAGTCCGTTCGCCATCCTAATCGGCCCCTAAGTCTATCATGACCAATGCATACTTAGGTGTATAGCCCCCAATAACAAAAAGACCAGCCACATCGAATGCCACTTTACTCCATGGTGTATTCTTAACCACAATGGGCAAGTCACTTGCGACTTGTCACTGAGGAAACACGTACAACAATTCCTAATATAGCCACCAGAAATCCTCCCTTATCCTTCTTTTCATGGCCCGGATCCCAAGATGAAATTTATGGGCCAGAACCAGCACTCTCTCCCGAAGACACTCTGGGACAACCAACTGACCACCCTTATGCAGAATGCTCCCCACAATGGGTAATTTTTCCCATACTCTGCTGAAATGGACCAATGCTTCAAAGGTATTCCTAGGAGTAGTAAATGTTCTTGATTTTCAAAAGTAAATGTCGATACTTAAGGTTTTTTAATCATTTCTTCATATTTATGTCTTCACATGAACTTTTTCTTTCTTCTTATTATCATGCATCTTCATACTCATATATAATTACATTCTCCCCATGTTCCAATGCATTTGGGGTAATAAACCCTTCTTCAGGGAACAACAAGCTCTAAAAATGAAAACTGAGTGTCACTACATGAGGCGAAGTGTCATGAATCTAATTCACTGTAATCTACATGTCCTCAAAAACTTGTCTGTTATCTTGGAATTGTGTTGTTAATTTTTTATAATCTGTGAGTGTTTAATTAGGTTAGTAATGCAGTGAAGCTTGGAGAGTTCAAAGTAGTTTAACTCACAACTGGAACAATGTAAACACTTGCCGTGTAGTTAATTACGTGCTTAGTCTTGGGTGATACCCGTGAGTTTAAAATTCACTACGCATCTAAAAATTTAAATGCAACTCAAAAAACGGATGATTTCCGCGTTCTCACAGAGAACGTTAAGTGGAGTGAACTGCAATGGCTATCAGAAGTGATACGTATCGATAGTGCTTTATACCGGTGGTAATCGCGTTCGCTTCACGCAAATTAAAAACTAAATGATGCTGGTTGACATCATGCATAAAATAAATTCCCAAGTAGCGGGTTACTTACAAGAGTGATCGCGGATTCAGCGTGCGTCGTGGCTTACTCATTCGCTGTGTGTTTCTGACTACGGTGGTGTTAATAAAGTATCATACAAAAGATGACAAACAATGACGACGGACTGAGATAGAAACTACCCAGTCGCCATGTTGGTCTGGGGTGTAAGTCAGTGTAGTAATACTAATGGATTAATATCAACAGATGCAATGAAACACATTAGATGAAACAGCTCAGTTAAATCCTCGTCGTGTGTAGTGGTCTTCCTGCAGGGCTGTATATAAAGTGTCTTACAAGTGTAAGGAACTCCCCGGACGCCATGTTGGTCAGGGGTATAATACAAAAAGGAAAATCCCTTGGTGGACCAAACTTTCTTACACTACTCTGTGTGCTCTTCAAACCAATTGTAGCCCATGTATTAGAATGCCCATCTAATACTAACACCATAGATTCCAAAATAGCTAGTTAATAAAGATTCTGTATTTTTTGGTTAAAAACAACATCTTAAGCATTACAACAATCCATCTTAAAAATACATTGTCATTAAAAGCATATACTGTTATTACGCATTTGTGTACAACTGAATTTCATAGGTCTGATACAGGCACTATATTCCGAAATACAGGTTTTTTAAACAAACAAAACAATTACCTAAACTCAATACTCATAGGCCTTACACCACAAAAGAGATACAGAAAGACAGGCACTATATTTTGTCATAAAAACCACACATCAGGGTTAAAAATACTTCTTGGCCTTTCCTAGATATGCTCAATCATTCATAGCTACAGGATCGGCTGTTTCCCTTAATTGTGTGTACTAGAGCGTCGACGCATTTCGATGGTTTTAAAAATGATAGGCCATCTTTATCAAGACCGTTATTTATGTCTCTCTTGTTAAGGGCACTGGTTGGTTGCCACTTTCATTCGTTTCCTGTTGACAAACACAACCAAATAACAGTTTTTAGAAAACACAGCAAACTAACATTGTCCCATTCTGTATGTTTCTTTTTCAAAAGTGTTTTTTTGCAACTTTCACATTTTTAAAAAAGTTGTTTTTTATACTTGTTGCAACTTCACATTTTCTAGGGTACAGAAAATTCTATGCAATTTCTTGTTAAGCATAATGGTGTAACCAAATATCTACTGCAGATTATCTGGATATACATTTCTCACTTCTTGACATAACATTATACGAAATCCTCTTTGTGCCATGTTGTCACAACCTTTTATTTCTATTGTTCTAATAAATGGGCTATTACCCTTAATATCTCCAATGCACTCCTACTCCCACTTCCCTAGATCCCTTCACAAAATGTCTTCTCTATCAGTGGGACCAGGTCTGCGACAGAATGAGAAAAGTATAGCGAGCGGGAAACTTGCCCCTGGTCTTAAACATCATTTTGTCATTAATACTCCATCTGTAATCTGATGGTCACTTGTTAAGAGAATTTTAGTTGATTTACCTTATTTCATGTTAGGAGCTGTTATCATCATTCTCCCCAATTACGTTAGGTTGTTAACCAAATCTTGCGCGTTTCCTAAAAATTAATTTGATTCCATTATTGTTGTATGTTTATTTCTCTGGGAATAGGCTAAATTTTATTTTTATAACAAAATAAAGAATTGTTACCTTTGTCTTAATTCTAAAATCTCCCCTTCTGCAGAATTGATGCTTTTATTATGGGTAGTCTGTTAAAATCGTTTAAAATACGACTATAATCTAAAAAAAACACATTTTGTAATGCTAGTACTCAATGCGCAAACCAGCAGTCTTAGTATATTGTGACAACAAGCAGCCACTATGTATCTACTTAACTGTCACATTAGCGCGATGTCTTATCAGTTTCACAATAATTTCTATATTGAGAAATCCTTCTTCTTTCTTTTGGCACCGTTTTATAGACGATATGATTTTTGTCTGGAACGGTGGCAGTGAGGATTTGGCTTCCTCCTTAGAGTGGCTAAATCTGGGGGACTTAGATATTAAAATCAAGGAGTTTGAGGGGGCATTGGAGGTAGAACTTTTTTCAAAGCCCACCGACAAAAACACACTCCTACAATATCAGAGTAACAATCCCCACTCACAAAAAGATAATATTCCTTTTGGAGAATTTTTAAGGTTACGGCGTAACTGCACAACCCTAAAAGATTTCTGTCACCATGCGGAAATCATGGATAAGAAACTAAGAGACAGGGGATACCCTAAAAAACTTATAAAGCAGTCACTGAAACGGGCAAGATTTTATGATAGGGACCACCTTTTAGATATCAATAAAGAGAAAAAGAATAGAGTTCAAGACAGGATTGTAAATGTAGATGTAGCCGTACTTGTAAAGCGCACTGATACTCCTGAGTGTCCTGGCGCTGTACTCATACCGCTAGGGAACCCTTCCTGGTTTTTCCCCGTGAAATGCCCACTCCTGGGCATCCCCAGGGTGCAACCAGGAATCACTAGTGCTGTAGGGGGCCGTTGTGGAGACTAAGCAAGCTATTGCCCAGAGTTGCAGCGTGGGACCCATGCTTAGAGTAGGCACCGAGGCGAGAAATCAGGTCCGAGGAATTATGAGCCCAACACCCGCCAAGACCAGCCAAGGCAGGAATTGAACCCTGGTCTCGGGCCAGACCTCTGCATCAGGGTCTGCCGCTCTAACCATTGAGCCACAGATTGTCTTTGTGAGCCAGTATTCAGGATTAAGTAACAAAATCAAAAATATAGTGAAACGGAATTGGAAAATCCTTAATAATGGACTATATGTACCATTAACCTAAACGCTCTTTTCAATGTGTGTTCAATGGCCTCTATGCCCAATTAATGGGGTACGCATGTATATAAGGATCGTACGTCCATGGTATATAGCAGTATATCTTCATTTTTGTCTAGTGTTACTTGTTGTAAGGTTGCGTGATCGTTTGGAGAAGTTTAATTTGGATAGATAATTTTTTACTAGGTTCTCCACATTTGTAAAAATAATAATAATCCACATTTTGTAAAGCGCAAACAATCACCCGTAAGGGTCTCCAGGCAATGGGGGCCGTCAGGAAGATTAAGCAAGCTATTGCCCAGAGTCACAAGGTGCTGGGCTAGTCTGCCACCGTTGCCGGGGATCGAGCCATGATCCCAAGATTCCCGCGTCAGTCGCCCTGGCCGCGGCGCCACACCTCTCAAATGTGTCAAGTCAGTGTCTAATGCCTAATAGGTGGCATATAGGTGCTTCGTGATGTTAGTCCTCGTAGTTGATTATCTTTAGTGATGTGTACCACATTCTCAAAAAAAGTCTCAGATGTAATTTCCACATTAGTTTGAATAAACTAACTTCCAATTCTAAATTTGTGGTCTGTGTAGTCGATACAAAGGAGTGTTTTAATTTGAATTTGATCAAGCAGTTCATCTGAAATGTTGATTACCAAATTCATTTCTCCTGGCTTTTCTTCCCCTTGTCCTTCTTGCCACCAGCTGTTGTGCTCCTGGTATTTGGGGCATCTTTTTCCTTTTCCTTTGCCCCTCCTGAGTCTTATTTTTCTTGTTGGCCTATTTCTAAAAAAGGCTGCCTCGAAGTATTCGACTGTTAGTTCGATGTAATTGGTTGTTCTTTAAATCTTGGTTTGCTGTACACGACTCTTGATCTGTTAGATGTGTCACTTCCTGAGCACTATGTTTCTGATTGTTGAGTGTCCGGTCTTTTCTGGCGTCTGCGGGCATATATCTCCACCCAGCAGTATACCTCTCCCAACTTGTCGTCCACTGTGTCTCTACGGAACTTGCGTATTTTTCTCTGAATCACCTCTTGAGAGTGTTTGGTGAGTTGTCGGTTAATATCTTCTAAAACCTTTGACCAATCTGTGGACATTGTGTTGATTAGTTCCGTTGGGACTGCTACTATTTCTTTGGATAGCTCATCTAGTATATTGGATAATTCTTCGATAATCAACAATATCAGTGAGCATTTGTTTAAAATTGCAAACCACTTATCTTTAAACTTCTGTGTATTTTTGCATAACAAGGGTTTCAAGGCAATCCTAAGGCCTCATGGTATCCGCTGCCCTTGGTGATATTTTATTAATGTACTTGCATGCAGTCTTTGGTTCATCTCGCATTTGGATAGATAAAGTAATTGTTTTATGTTTTGTTCTTTGTTCCGGTGGAGAAGTGTGGCTCAATGGTTAGAGCGGCAGACCCTGATGCAGAGGTCTGGCCCGGACCAGGGTTCAATTCGCGCCTCGGCAGGTCTTGGGCTCAATTTCCCCGGGCCTGATAATTTTCGCCTTGGTGCCTATTCTAATCATGGGTCCGACTCTGCAACTCTGGGCAATAGCTTGCTTAATCTCCACTACGGCCCCAACAGCGCTAGGATGCCTGGCTTCACCTTGGGGGTGCCCAGGAGTGGGCACTTCACAGGGGAAGGCCAGGAAGGGTTCCACAGCGGTATGTGCACAGCACCTGAGAGACCCTTTCAGGGGTGTACGGAGCGCTATATAAATGCACTACATTTACATTAAAGCTTATGTAGTCTCCTCTTGTATATATGCAGGAAGCTTCTTCATCGGCAAACGCAAATGTGTCTGCCCTTAAATCTTTGAGGTTTGTATTCTCTTCATATGCCATGCTGTAATATGGTTATTAGTGTGCTACGAACCGAGATAATCTGTAAATCGGAAATGTAGTTGTTTGCGCACAGCCGTAAATTATACAAATGGTTAAGACAATTTGATGTGCACTGTGGGTGTGTACTCCAGTCTAGTATACTCCAATGATATGAATTTTGCGTACCCGGCAATTGGGGGCGTCCCCTCAGGCACAATCTGGTCCCAGTTGGGATTGTAAATGTTCTTGATTTTCAAAAGTAAATAGATACTTAAGGTTATTTAATCATTTCTTCATGTGAACTTTTTTTTCTTATTATTATAATGCATATTCATGCGCATATATAATTACATTTTCCCCATGTTCCAATGCATTTCAGGTAATAAACCCTACTTCAGGGAACAACACGCTGTAAAAATGAAAACTGAGTGTCACTACATGAGGCGACGTGTCATGAAACTCTTGTAAGTAACCCGCCACTTGGGAATTATTATTATGCACGATGTTAACCAGCATCATTTAGTTCTTATTTTGCGAGAAGCGAACGCGATAACCACCATTATAAAGCACTATCGATACGTATCACGGCTGATAGCCATTGCAGCTCACTGTACTTAGCGTTCGCCGGGAGAACGCGGAAATCATCAGTTTTATGAGTTGTACTTACATTTTTAGATGCGCACTGAATTTCAAACTCACGGGTATCACCCAAGACTAAACACATAATTAACTACACGTCAAGTGTTTACATTGTTCCAGTTGCGAGTTAAACTACTTGAACTCTCTGAGCGTCACAGTATTACTAACCTAATTAGACACTCCCAGATTATAGACAATTAACAACGCAAATTCGAGATAACAGACACGTTTTTGAGGTCATGTAGATTACAGTGAATTAGATTCATGAAACGTCGCGTCATGTAGTGACACTCAGTTTTCATTTTTTTACAGCTTGTTGTGCCCTGAAGAAGGGTTTATTACCCGAAATGCATTGGAACACAACTCATCACGTCTTCAAGGGTTCGATCATTTGATGCCACATCTAACCATTCTTGTTCAGACAATGCTCCTTTCGTAGTATCACCAATCGAACTCACCACACACATAAATTCTAAATCATCATTATCCTCCTGAACTTCATCATTGTCCTCTAAGGGCAACCTTGAAAGGTAATCAGCAACATCATTTTTGACACCAGGCACATACTCCAACATATACTGATAACCCTGCTGTCTATACTGCCACTTGGAGATGCACAGGGTCACTCTTCCCCCACCATTGGTGGTGAATAGATCTAAAAAAGGTTTGTGGTCAGTTCTTAAAACAAATTCCTTTCCCACACAATTTTTGGAATATTGAACACCTTACCACGTGGCCAAAGATTTTTGCGTAATCATGGAATAAGATGATTCTGCTCCACAAAGTGTCCTGGATCCAAAGGCAATAGTCTCTTCTTTTCCATCAGCACTTTAGCACTTTTCTGCATAAGCACTGCCCCCAAATCCACATTACTAGCATCAGTAGTTATAATGCATCAGTCATTAATATCAAACATTTTTAGAGGACCAGCACTTACAATTTCCTTTATTATAGCTTCAAAATCCTTCTTGCAATTATCATCCCACACATACTTTATCTTTTACTTAAGGTGGTTGTGTAACCCTCCTGTTTTGTTAGAAAAATACTTAACAAATTTGGAGTAGTACTCCACCAGCCCAAGAAATGAATGGAGCTGATCCTTGTTTTGGAGTTTCAGTGCACACTGAAAGGCATTAAGAATTTTTACCTTGGGCTCAATTCTTTTGCAGGATACGTGATAACCCAAATAATCGACACCCTCTTGTGAAAATTAACATTTCTCATTTTTTAGTGTCACTCCGCTTCCCTTGATGATGTCAAGAACTGTCCTCACTCTGCTGTCATGTTCTGCCACGGATTCCCCAAAAATTAAGACGTCATTTTGAAGGACCTGGTCTCTTTGATGTAATTGAACAGATAATTCATCAACCCTCGGAATACAGCGATGGTGAAGCTATTACAAATGGCATTCAGATATATCTAAATGCTCCTCCAGGCGTAACAAATGATGTTAAATGCCTAGAGTCCGCACTTAACTCAATCAGATGAGACTCCGAAAATACATCAAGAGAGGTAAAATATGTGGTATTGCCCAAGGATGATAACATTTAATTTATGTTGGGTACAGTTGCCGATCCACCCAGAGGTTAGAATTCAGATCTCTAAGATCCACACAAAGTCTCATCGACTTGTCAGCCTTACGCGAAAGTACGATGGGTGCCAACCATTCAGAACCTTGATGGGTTCTATTATTCCAGTAGAACACAACTTATCCAGTTCCATTTTCAATTCTCCATTTAAGCATAGAGGTACTTTACACACCTTGTGAGCTACCGCCTTAGCATCGTGTTTCAAAACTATGCTGTGCTGAAAACCCTTAAGCTTTCCTAGCGGTTCACAGTAGACTTCAGAGTAACATCTGGCCCATTCCTCAACTCCAATTTGGTTGACTAAATTGTATTTAGAAACACTTGTTGTTAACATTTTGTTTAGACAGTAGCATGTTGGGATGATTGAGGTCTAAAATAATCCCAAATTCACCTTGTTCATTCCAACCTGACAAATTACTCTCAAATCATAAATCTGCATAAAACATTCCCACAACTTCCACTCTTTTGCCCCATAAGCAAATATTTTGGTACAAGATTCATGCACAACAGTGTTCTTTTTCGTTCAGCAAAGTAAACGGAGAACCCAAATCTGCCAAGATTTTTTATATCTTTCATGTTCCCAGAAACAGTACAAGACAGAGGATTCCTTTTCTGTAAGCCTGTGATGGACAATATCCCTACCATAGTGTTCTCCCTTTGACCCATTGAGGACAGCATCAAAAGAGTGTTGTTCTCGTCATCAGAGTTGCCAAAATCTTCCCCAATGTTCTTGATCAACTGTGAAGGAGCAGATCGTTGAGTAATATTTGCCTTGCACACTCATGCAAAATGGCCTCTCTTTCTGCACTTGAAACACACTTGATTCAATGCCGAGCAATATCTGGCATGCTCAGATGGGATCTGTCCCACAGCGGAAACATGTGTTTTCATTCTTTTCTATTTTTTCACTCCTGAGTTTGGGAAAATGACCTTCAACATTTCGGGAAAGACTTGAATTGGTTCCTTTACTGGATTGCTTAGCGTTGGACTTGGTGTTAAGGTGTTTCACCTCCACTGGTTTAGTACCTTTGTTCATTTCCTTCATGCATACTTGTGAATGTTCGATACTTTTCACTATCTTTGATGCAGACTCTAGATCAGGATCTTCGGTTGATAAAAGTTTCTCTTGGATTTTCCTATTGTTGGTCCTTTCTATCAATTGGTCCCTGATAATTTCATCCTTGACGTCTCTATAGTTGCTGTTGCAGACAGTGTTCTGAGACGTGCAACAAAGTTGTTAATAGACTCTCCTGGGAGTTCAATCACAGTGTTTTTCTTTGGATTAAAGTGCTTTTCTATGGTACTAATAAAGGAGGCATACTCATCAATAGTTGATGAAGAATCGCCGTCATCTCAACCCAATGTGAAAACAATTACAATCTCCAATGCTAATGCTTTCAAAATATTCTGACTCTCAGTACCAAGATTGTAAACTAAGAGTGCTTTTTTTTCTTGGAAGTGAAAGTGTCATCTTCTAAGTAGGCTTCTAAGTAGGGCTGCCAATTTAACGAGGGAGTGCCTGTTGCTTGTAGAAAAGGTGTTGGTGCCACAATTCTCTCCATGGGGTAAATGCTATGGTAAGATTATGAGAATTCCAGTAGATGCTGTTGCAAGAGTAATCATACAGGAGTATAGACTGTGTGCTCAATTTTAGTTTTATTTAAAATATATATATATATATTATTATTAAAATAACAACATTGGAAATGCTTTTACAAAGTAATAATATTTTTCTCAAGTTACTCTTAAGATTATATTCAAAACATGCACCAAAGAAGGCGAAGTTCAAATTAATTCTTTCTGGTGTGCCTGTCACCAATGACAGAACAAGCAAAAGAAGAATCTAGGCAAAATGGGTCATTTGTCCTCTTCCAAGATGGCCGTCAAGTTGAAAACACATGCATGTGTTTCTAGAGGAATTATGTGCTTGTTTCCTTGGAGCTTATCCCAAACAGAGAAGATGGCCGCTTGACATGCGTAGTGCAACTCCTACAACATGCGCAATGTCCAGATGTGAACTCACATTCACCAAATGCCGGTTGCCTGTATCAGCGCAATGCCCCGGACAGCTTGCAAATGCAGCATCACTGCTGCAGTCCAGCACATGGGCAGTGCAGCGCAAGGGTACGTGTGGCCCTCCACGGACACTGCGAAAGAGCCACCTGGAGTGCGGTGAACAAGGCAATAGAATACCTGCAAACAGCGGGACGAGGTAAAGATGCCTGGAGGTCGTTGCGCAGGACCAGGCCACCAGTTGTCACTGAAGAGAAGCCAAGACACTGGTAGATTCAAGACTCCTTTATTCATTCCCCATCCGGCAGCAACTGCTGATCCCTGAATACCCGCTTTCTCCCCGTTCCGAGTGCCACGCAGGGAACACACACAACATTCTTCCCCAACAGATATACATTAAAGGAGTCTTGGGGGGCTGGTTAAAAAAAGGACTGCTGAGGCTTTCCTTGAAATCACTGGAAGAAATTCCTCAAGATTAAGGTACAATTAATAATATACAAAACGGAGATCAATTATTCCGTTATTAATCACCTGTTATTGCCCACCCCGCGCAAAACACATATATCCCTGGAGATAATAATTTTATTTTTCAAGTAAACATGCTCCATTCACAATAAAGACTTAAAAAAATAAATAAACAGTTATGAGGATGCCCAATGACAGTCAGTGCATATCATAAGGAACCGAGGTATCCAGTACGTGTAACACAAACTCAAGTCCCAACCTACCAACAGCGCTTAACAAGGACAGATTGAGAGGTAATTAGGAGTTCATCCGTTTATTGATTAAGGAAGGGATCCTTGACTAGTTCTTCAAGTTGCTCCAGATAAAAGTTAAGATTGGAAGCACGTAGGATCCTTATGGTTTTGCTACCACTAATTGGAACTTTCTATCTGAGTTTTTTCAGAGAGAAAGAATGTACAACTCCTTGGTGATCTAAGTACTCAGTAAGTGAATGGCGAGGGTGTATTACAATACTCCAGATCTTCAATTACCATATAGTCATTGAGAGTTATAGAATAAAAGTAATCAAGAATATCCACTACCTCCAGTTGGAATTTCTTCCTCACATAATGTCAATATTACAAGTGACTCTTTCTATATAGCATTAACTCACTAGAGGAACAAAGAGCATGTAAGAGAAGAGTTTAGTCACCATAATGATTAGCATTTAGAAGTACTAATATGCTTATTTTGGGTAACACTACTGACCAAGTTTTAGTTTGACTGTACTGATGAGTCTTATTACATAAACACATTGTACAGCGTAGTTGAAGCACAAACTGCTTGATTCACAAAGGTGTATTTTGTGAGTAAGTATAACATATCCTAGAAATTCAGAAGTGAATCATATGCAAGGCATATCCGTTCACAAACAAACATTTGTGAATCAAGAGTTCATATCAAATATAGAAAATTCTACTAAACACATAGACCCAGATTCTGAACACCGTGGTGCAATGCAGCACAGCCTCCTGCATTGTGTGACTAGGAGAGAGCAGGAGAGCGCCATATTCATAGAGAAATTGCACTCTCTTCCCATCTCTCTAGCACCTGCAAGGATTTCATCTTTAGTGCGCCAGGCACACACCTTAGCACCAAGGTGCTAGGGTTGTGCTTGAGTCTTGCTTAGGTTTTGCACAGGAAGGATATCCTTCCTGAACAAAATACTATGCCAAGACTTGTCCAAAATATTTTTCTACTTGGTAGTTCTATTGCACAGTGCACCACATCTGCAAAGTCAGAAAGGCATGGAAAATGTAAATATTTCTTCATTTAACACCTGCTTATCAGCTGCATTCATTTTTGACGCTAAACCCTTTCCACTAATGTTAGTGAATTGGATTTAGCATCAAAAGGCATGGGTGGTTGCATGGGGCTGGTTTGTGCTGCTTTGCATTACTTTTCTGTACAAACCAGCGCAAATATTTATTTGCGCTGGTTTGTAAATCCCAAAACGGGTTTAGTTTTGGAATAGTGTTAAAAAATGAATGCTAACCCGATACTAAACCTTTCAGAATCTGGGCCATAATGTTCGGGTCTACCAAATTTTATTCACTTTTATTTTGCTGGATCAATTAAAACATCAACATGACACACATAGTCATTGTTGGTATTTTGACCACTTTAATACAATAGTCAGGAATTTCATCAATCTACTCTTAAACAACAGCATGAGGTAAACATCTTATAGGCACTCAAAGAACGATGCAAAACCTTCTTACAAGGTAAGGTCCCAAAAAAAATTTGCAAAGAAATAATATGTAATTTTGTTAATTTCTTCCAGACAGTCACATATTAGATGTGCCTGAGTGGGCCATCTGCTGGGTGGCGGAGCTGATCACAGCCCCATTTACACCTGAAAATCCAGTGCTCCGCCTTCACAAAAAGGGCTGAATAACCCCGCATTGTCACTGCAGCCAGCTTGGAGACAGCGGAGCAGAGTCAGGATATTCCATGCACTTCAAAGAATCTTTCCTAGAAGCTTCTCCCACCGTCCAGAAAAAGGGGACCAGGGGATAATTATAGGACCTTCATACCCACTCTTCCATTCACTACTGGACCTGTGAAAGAACCCTCAGAGGCCAGCCCTGCTATTGTGCCCTGAATCTTCATGTGCACCCAGGATTGCCAGAAGTGACTCAAAGTGCAAGTGGCCTGGTCTTGTGCTCTGAGCCACAGGAAAATAAAAGGCTTCCACCATCTTGAATCCGCACCTGGACCCAGCCTGAGTGAGTCATGAACCCCCAAGAGGTGTTCACCAGTCCAGGACCCCTGGTTGTGGTGTTAAAGGTGCCCAGATGGCCCATTTCCAAAACTGAGAAGTTTGAAAAAATTTGGCCAAAAACTGATCTTACAACCAGGAGGAGAACGAATCAACCTGCTTGCCTATCTGCCCTAGGTGCGGATTGACTTTCCGGCTTCTCCCGTTACGTTCTTCTCTGCAGCAACATATCTATTTCAGCGTTTCTTCACCAAATGGGTATCCAACTTTGTGGAACAGTTTTTTGCTTCAGCCCTCTAATTTGACCTGCTGGAGTTTTTCGACTTCCATTTTGCAGACTAAATCCAAACATGGAAGCCTTCACCTTGGCTTCAACCCAAAGCAATCTGATGACAAAGCTCCCTCCATGGACACATTCTGCATCCTTGCCCCACTGAACTTAACCTTCTCAATCCAGCTCTTGTATGCGAACTGCGCTCCATCGCGGTTGGCCTTAACTTTCGACTTTGCCCCTTTCTCGCATAAACAATTGTCCATGGTTTGCGATTTGATCTTTTAAGTGCTAGTTTTACTTAAAACTTTATAAATTCAAAACTCCTGTTTGAATTATTGCATTTTTGTTGGTTTGGTGTCATTTAATTTATTGAAATTTACTTTATGTTTATGCATTGGTATGGGATTTTTCTTGTGTTGTGTTCACACTGTATTACTGTATTTGTGCTGCATAAATACTTTACACATTACCTCTAAGTTAAGCCTGACTACTTTTTGTGCCAAGCTACCTGTAACATCTTCCAAGCCGGGGTACCCGCCAATGACTACGTCACACACAGAGCTTAGTAATACACGTCTTTGTTCTTCTGCGTGTAATTGCGCACTCAGCATACTAAAGAAGCCTTCACTACAGTACACTCTATTCATTATGTCATAGCTCTACTGAGTTCATGAGGAGACAAAACGGTTCCATTATTGTTAATTCGCAAGACACTACATTTCCCCATCTGTTAAAGGAAACCTTATCACTTTTACAAAAAGAGCAGTTACTGGTGTTTCAGAACCAGTCTCTCCTTCACCAGGGAGATCTGGTGAACTATGAACCAAACACTGAAAGTGAGAAGAGTGTCTGGTAATAGGGTGTTGGTTAGTCACCATGTGCCCTTTGGTCAACTCTACTTGGAAAGGTTCCTGCATCAAAGGCAGCATCAGATTTTGTTTTTCGTATCTGCCAGGCGAGCACTACATCTTGTCTCTGGAAGACAATGTTTTTCTCATGTCTTTTCTGGTCAGCATATGTTTCCATCTTTTATTTTGGACCCAAGTCCCACATAGAAATGGCATTCTCATCACTTAATCTCTGATTGGTACACTAGATTATCTAGGTTGTCATTGCTCTCCTGAACATCAATATTGCTTGACTTTCTCAGTGGTCATGTGAGGTGTTGAATCGTAAACCCGCAATATAGAGTTTAACAGTTTGTACAATAAGTGTAGCACACCGCACCACTTTCTTTAACATACTCATAAACCTCTCAGGCAGTCTGTTTGCCTGTGACCACAGAGCAGTGCTTAGTTGATGCTTTATACTCAGGTGCTCTGTTAGATTTTAGTATGACTGGAACACCCCATGTCACAAAAATTCTATCCGGGCTTTAAATAACTCATGCTTGAGTGGTGGATGAGAGATACTCAATTAAAGGAAATTGTGAGTATTTGTCAATAATCAGCATCAGGTGATGTCCATTGCAGAGTGGACCAAGAAAGTCAATGGCTATTCTCTTCAAGCATTTTTCGGTAGTTCTGACATGCTTAGGGAGCGTTCAGTAACTTTTGTAGCTAGGCAGTTGCATGGATGACAGGCCTTTAATTATTTCTCAACTCGCTCATTGAGCTATGGAAACCAGAGTTGCTCTCGGAGAGCTCATTTCATGGCAATGATTCCTCTATGTCATCCGTGGACCATTTCACTCATTTTCTACCGCAGACTCTACGGAATCAAGATTCTCAACCTTCACAATATAACTCCCTCTTGAGGTATGAACAGTTCATCTTTGACATTTCGGTATTATTTGAATACCAGAGGTTGAGTGTGCTGGTTTCATGACTGATGTGTAATTATATTTTTCAACTTTAATGTCACTATTGTGGCTTGTAGCAGTGATAATCTGGTCTAACAAAATTGCAGCTGGTGTGTGATTTTAGGATAAAGTTGATTTGAGCTTCAGTTCATTTGCATGGAGTACAATGACCTTGAATGGGCAGTCTGGAAAAGTAGTCAGCAAGGTTCTGGTCTTTTCCTGGATAATGCACAATATTTTAATTGTACTCTTGTAGCTGTAATCCCCAGTGTTCAATGTGAGGAGACAACTTGGCCTTTCGACTGCCAATATTATTAGTAAAGCTTGATGATCTGCCACCAGAGTAAAAGGCTTTCCATACAGTAATACATGGAAGTGTTCACACACCCACACCAGTGCTAACGTTTATTTCTCAGGTTGCAAGTAGGATCATTCTGCTTGAGACAAACTACTACTTGCATACACCACAACATGCTTTCGAGCATTCAGATGTGTACTGTGTTGTGCAAGTATAGCACCTAGCCCAACAACCTCTGTATGAAGTTTCAGATTTAAATTATCTATTTCAGTAGCATTCTCAATGGCTTGTTTGAGGTTCTTAAAACTGTTCTCACAGTCATTTGACCACTGAAATAAAACATTATTTTTCATCAACTATCTCCATGGAGTGCTTCAGTGGCAAACTCTTGTATATATCTAGAACAGTAGCTGGCCATGTCAAGAAATGAATGCACCATGGAAACATCTTGTGAAGGATCTGCACTTGACAGTACTTGTACTGTAGAATAAGCTGGTGTTATACCACCATCAGAAAAGATATGGACAAATAATTGTAGCTTTGTCTTATGGGACTCACATTTGTCTGCATTCAAAGTCAAACCTGCTATTGCAAGGATGAGACATACGTGTATAAGAGCTTTATCATGTTCTTCTTCGGTAGCTCTGAAAACCAATATGTCATTGGTGTAATTAAATGCATTCATGACAGGCTTGAAACAGTTCTACACTGTATAACACACCAAAACCTGGTTGCTTGTATCTAAACAAACCAACATATGTAGAAAAGGTTGTTATGTACCTGCAATGTTCTTCGAGTTATATCAGCAGTGTGTGGACCTGGGTGTTGCTCTCATTCAATTGCCTTGTTTGCCTGATGCATGTCAACGCATATGATTACTGCTCCCTTTTGGGCACTACCACAATGGGAGAAAACCAAGGTGTCAGACCAGTAAAATGCTAAATGATTTCATTCTTAAGAAGTGATTTAAGTTCTTTGCCAACATCATCTTGTAAAAGAAAAGCAATTTGCCTATGTCTCTGAGCAGCAGGACAGATGTCCTCATTAATATGCAACTTTACTTTCATACTATTAAACTTTCTCAAACCAGGAAACAACTAAGGGAACTAACTTACCATTTCATTGTGAGCATTCATAATATAGTTTACGGAAATCAGTCCCATATCAGCAGCTGTGCTGAAGTTGAGTAGACACGCACTTAACGCAGTCTCTTGAAGCACATGGATAGGTGCTTGCACCTTCATTTTCTTGTGTTTCATCACTATAAATGAACCTTGACTTTTTAAGGGTCTCGATGCAGCCCATGTATACACTTTACTTTTTGACAGCATAAGTGGTGGTAAGGGAAGTAATTTATTATATTTCTCCTCGGGCATAATGTTTTTTGACGCATCACTATTGATGATGAAAGGTATCAAAGAACCATTTACTTTCAGTGTAATTTTCAGGCAATGTTTGAACGGCTTTAGTGCTTTGTCATGTCCAACATGCACACACTTTTCTGTAGTAAACATCGACATGGCAGAAACATATTCTTCACTTTCACTTGATACTGATATGGATGAACTGTTTGATGATGATTTAGATGACAATCAACTTCATTCAGTATCGATCTGTTACACCTGATGCCTCCACTGGGCCTTGTTGTTGCAAGTGGAACATTGCTTCTGGAACATTCCTGCACCAATTTTGTTTTTATGCCATGACACACTTGTTTTTCCCTTTGCTTTGCATATCGTCACAAAATGGTTCTCCTTCCCACAGCCCTTACATGTCTGTCCAATGGCCGGACATTTGTTTTCATGTGGAAATGAAAATTCACATCTAAAACATAACTTCTTTTTATGTGTAGACATCATCTTGTGTCCTCCAGTCTTTTTTCTCTGACTTGCTCTTCACACTTATGACTGATTTATTCTGGGCACCTCTGGCCTCCCTATCTACAGCTTGGCGATTAGCGTGTTCTTCAGCTCTAGCAGCCACAATGAACACTCATTCCTGACTCTAAGTTTCTCTCAGCATTCGGTGTCTGGCTGAATTGGACAAGCATCCAGCAATAACTGTAAGGCCTCATCATCTTTAAATTAATTGAATTTACAGTGTTTGATGAGTGTGTTAAGTCTCTCTACAAATGTATCAATTGTATTGCCAATTGTCTGTTGTTTTTCTCAACAGAAAATATATCTTTCATAGTAAACATTTGGCATTGGATTGAACGTGAGATTCAAGGTTTATTTATTCTGGCAATATGTGATTTCTTCCTCAGTTCATGGTGTTTTATTCATGACTTCTTTTATGCCATCATCAGCAAGATTTTGAGTTATTTGATAATCTTTTTGTCATCAGTCTCTTCAAGTGCATCAATGAAAAATTCAAATGTCTCTATCCACGTAGTCCATCAATCGCCAATATTTTGCTTTTTGGCGGTATTGAATGATGAGTGATGTTTTAAGAAAGCGGCAGCACAGTAGACCAGTGTGGAACTTCATAAGGTGGGACATTGCAGTAATTTGCTCACTGTTTCTAGCTCCTTCTCTTTGAGATCAATGATTTATTGGCCACTGGATCATTCTTGGTGATAGCTTTAAAAATTATTTTTTCTCTTGGTCTGCATCGTAACAACAACCTGCCACTATCCCAGACTCTTCACTGACTTTCACTCTTCAAAATCTGTGGAGTTGCTCAGATCCCCACTCAGCAGCTCTAGCGGTTCACCTTCTCAAGTAAGGACAGCTCCTTAAGCACAAGCCCAGGCACTTCTCCTTGGGCTGCTGTGCCTAGTGCTGTAGTATGAAGACTCTCTTTAATTACTTCTGGTAAGCAGACAACTGTTTCTTGTGTCAAATTCGCTTTTTACATTTTGACACAAGGTTGAGCTCTGATTGACAGCATTTGTAACACCTTATTTTTTCTCAGTACTTGGGACCTCATTAGGATGGCGGACGGACCTGCGTCCGTCCGCCACCCCCGTGGAAGAGGGACCGTCTGCATGGGCAGCGGCGGTCCCTCCATGCAAATTAGGATGTGACCGCCACCCTGGCGGTCACATCCTGGATCTTTAACCTTGCGGTGGGTGCTGCTTGAAGCAGCACCCGCCGCAAGGTTAAAAAAGCATGTTTCACATTTACATGCACAAAGCGGCAGGCACCGTGCGGTGCCTGCCACTTTTTGCATGCAAATGCAGGGGGGTACCACAGGTACCCCCCATGGGCACCCTCACCCCCTCTTTACCCTAGGGGCCCGCAAGGGCCCCCCAGAAGCAAAGGTCCACATGCTTTTCCACGGCGGAAAAACCGCCGCGGAAAAGCATGTTTACTCATGCTTCCTAATTTGGCTGACGGTGTCTTGCAGACACCGCCACCAAATGGTCCGGCAAAACCCACGGATCAGCGGCGGACGGACCTGCCGTCGGCCGCTGGTCCCACCACATTCCCACCGCCATCCTAATCTGGCGGTGGGTGTTTGATGTGGCCGCGGCGGTGAATCCGCATCCTCCGGGCCGGCGGTGGCTTCCGCCGGCCCGGAGGATGCGGATTCACCGCCATCCTAATGAGGCCCTTGGTTTGGGTCTATGTTGCGTAGTAGTGTGGTACCTTTATGTATGGTCTGACCAACAGGTTGTCGACCAACGGCATATAGATTGCTTTAACCTTCAACTGCTTCACAGTGGCTGGAACTGCACTTTGACTCCACATGCATTCAGCGCTGATTCCTTACTTCAACGATAGCACATATGGCAAGCACGAGCAATTTGCTTGGACAATGACAAACTTTCTGAGAGAACACTGTCAATCTTTGGGTTATTTGTCCCGTATTTCATTGCTGTTTGTGGTGTCTTCCCAGTCGGGGTAGCTGCCAATGACTACACCACACATGAAGTTTAGCAATGCACGTCTTTATTCTTTTGCGTTTAAATGCGAACTAAACATTCTAAAACAGCCTTCACTGCAATACGCTCTCTTCATTATGTCATAGCTCTATGGAGTTCATCAAAGGACAAGAAGGTTCGGTCATTGTTAATTCGCAAGATTCTACTCTACCGAGGGTTAAGCACAGGCTAATTTAGTGAGTTTTTGTGGTTCACCCTGCAAGGGATTGCGACTGTTGCTAGACCAGGGCTCACACACCAGTCATTCAGCAATCCAATTTCTCACAGGAATCATGTGACTGGCTTCAGTGTGAGTAGCAGAGGTCCAGAAGAATAATTCTTGTTTCTCTTCATATCTTTCCAAACAGGAAACACTATTTTTAGGTCTCGCTGGTAAACTGCATCCGAAGGATGCGTGTCCAGCTGGAGACGTATAGTTGCCTGTCTCGGGGGAAGGAAGGACAAGAGGGTGCCACGCGCTTCTCTTCGGCTGGATTACACTGCGTGCAGGCGCACCCACACTCACGCATGTGCACATCACAGCCACACGCATACACAGCCACACGCATACACAGGCACACACACACACACACCCCGTCGCCGCCGCACCTACACACACACTAGCGCACCTACACGCACACACAGAGACCCCCCACACACACACCAGCGCACCTACACACACGCACGCACACATACAAAGACTCCCCTCCCCCCGCCGCCGCCATCGCACACATACACACACACACACAAGCGCACTCCCCTCCCCCCTAGAACTAAGCCCCACTTACCGCCATTCGGGACTTCGGTAGCCGGGGCTCTCCCTCGGGCATGGGAGCCCTGCTCTCAGGTACTCCGTGGGCGCGTGCACGGGACTTCAGAAGATGGAAGTCCCGCACAAAGAAAGTGGCTCCACGTCTCCTCCGTGTTTGCCTGTCTTCCTGCCTCGGCGGCCGCCAATGATAGCGTGGCCCCGAGACCCCGCCCACCCCTAGAGCAGAAGGCAGCCTTAGGTCTGGCATCCATCAATGATTTACTATAACAACAAAGCGCCCGCCGCTCGCTGACACCGTGCACTGCTGCAAATCACTCCCACCGCTGCAAAAATGTCTCCCCAATGTACAGAACCACAAAACTTGTACGTTGTATTCCGTTGCAAATCATGCGTCACTGTGGACTGCTGCAAAACGTCATACTGCTATATTTACTTTCCGGCTTTATGCAAAACGCACTGCTGCAAAAATGTTACCCTGTACAACGCTGCTTAAATAAACAGTTAAATATGTTGTTGCGAATTTGGAACGCTTGGTTACCGCTTATCGCTTGTGAGTTTACCCCTAGAAATATGCACAGTTAACTCACAGCACAACATACAATCACGCGAATTGTGCTGCAAAATATGCACCTTTATGTAGTGTACTGATGCACAATATATATAATTTAACTATGCGCTGTTATAAAAATATATACAACTGCACAACAATGCAGCATTTCTGTCTGTTCCAAAATGACAACAAAAGATAAGTGTAAAACAAGAAATGCGTGCTATCACACAACGACGCCTACAAACACATGCTGCTGTAAATACATGGACACAACTGGCACAAAGTATCCAACAATGTATATGGTGCATAAAACCACACAACCTTGTATTTCTGCACAACATGCAAACGTGTACAATTCTGCAAAGCAAATACATTTACACATGACGTTTTCTATATTAGTGCATAATGCTGCTTTGACTCCACTCCAATTGCATCTGGGTTCCCCCCTCCTGCTATCCTCATTTCTCCTCGGCCTCAGGTTGAAGGGGCGGGGTGGGTTCCGAGGAATGTGGAAGATGGTGGAGTGTTGCAGTAACAGGCACTGGTGCGTGCTGCACCCAGGCTGGACCCCGGGTGACTGTGGGTGAAGAGCTGTCTGTGGGGGAGGAGGAAGAAGCGCTATACAGAGAGCAAAGCCTTCGCGTTATGCAGAGGGCCCTGGGGGTCGGGTGATATGAAGGACACACTGGGAGGCTCATGCAGTCTTGTGGGTGTGGGACGTTTTTATGCGTTCTTATATATCGCGGATTTTACCCGAGGGTGTCAGAGGCTCACAATAGGAATAGTAATGATACACGAGGAGAAAATTACAAGTGAACAAATTACAAAAGAAAACGTTAAGTTACAAGAGGTAAAAGTGACAATTGTGAGCAAAAAAATAAAAAATACACGAGGTAGCAAAAGGTGCAATAAAAGTGACGTGTGCAGGTTACAAGAGCATACATAGTACAAGTACAGGTATAATACTGCAATAAATGGCAGACACTCAAACACAAGTACATACGTTACGTAGGCAATGGTGTCACTTGTACATATCAAATTTATTTCTATCTATCATTAAAATTTGATACTTTTGTACAAGCCATATTTTATATGTTCCTTTTTATACAAACAAAACTTAACTACTGCAAAAATAAAAAGACATTGCCATTTACAATACTAAAAGCTCAAACTTACCTAATGCGAGACCTATTGCATTGCAAATGCTTGTTACTGTAGCTGTTCCCTTGCAGGCCTCCATCATGAAGTTTGCAAGGTGGCAAATTGTAATCTCCCTAATGAATATTCATTAGGCAGGTTGTTTTGCAATCCCTGCGAAAGCAAGTTGCAATGTGACTTATTAGCATGTAGCCCACTTTGTAAATGTCATTACCATTTCCAAATCAGTTGATGTGAACCTTTAAGTTATTAATCATTCATTAAAATCCACCAGATGGCAGCATTTAACAAAACACAGAAATGTTTGTCTGTTATTCAAACTGAGATGGGGGTACATAAAAACATTGTATTATACATTTGAATACAAAATTATACATTGTATTCTGCTGGTATTAAATTAGCTTCTTGTATAGGAAACAGAGTAATGAGTGGAAAAAGGGCATGCCACTGTGGTTTGTGTACATGATGGATTCAATTCAATGTACAAGTACCATATATTTGAGAGGTGTGGGGACTAAATAGTACTATCCTTTTAGTCACTGCCACATAATGAAAAGAAGCATTTTAAGCCATTTCTATGATTTGATGGACATCTTTATTTAGTGTCACACTGGAAAACATATTTTAAGAAATTCATTGCTACACAGGAGGCGGGTGATTCTATTATAAATTCCTGCTTTGCTAGTCACACTGAAGATGCACACACTCACCTCCATTTTCACCTCCAGTGACAGAATCAAATTCACCCAGGTTACAGAAGTCACCTGGACAGAGCATGCCATCATTCACTTCACCATCTCTGACTCCCAGCGCACTAACTCCAAGCATCACAACTCTTCCCACTGCAACTGGAGCAGAGTAAATGAGGCACACTGGACACCGGCCCTCAGCATCACCCAACCCAAAGGCTCATCAGGCCATACAGCAATTATTCGCACTTATCACCAATTGTGCTGACACTGTCGCCCAGGTGAAACCAATCCAAACCAGCACAGCCTCTAATCAAGCCAGTTGGTACACCCCAGAACTTACAACCACCAAGCGCTCCTGTTACCAACTTAAGAAACGCTGGCGAACCACTAGGAACCCATCCAACCAAATCACTCATAAAGCAGCTCTCAGCAACTATGACTGGCATATCAAAGAAGCCAAGAAAGCAACCATCACAGCCTGCATTGATACAGGTGCCAACCACACAAAAGAACTCTTCAAAATAGTCAAGGAATTCTCCCACCCAGCAGCTGCAGAGAACTCCTTCCACCCATCCCAAGAACTCTGCGACATCCTTTCCAACTACTTCCAAAGCAAAATTGCCACCATCTACAATACCTTAGATCCCAATCCACCCCTCTCAACCTCAGCAACCCTGACCTTCCAGTAAGCACTATCCAAAGGATCACCACCTAGTCTCCGGTCACCACCCAGACCAAAGTGACCATCATGGTATCCATTAGGCCTGGGAGGTAAATTCCGTCCACTCGCGGAATTTGAGGAATTTGGGTAATTTCGCGTTCCGTGGAGAACGCGAAATTGCCAAAATGTCTGCGTTTCGCAACTTCGCAAAATTTTTTGCTAGTTTGCGTTCTAAAAATGCGTGTTCGCGAGATATTTCCCCCCCGAGCACGCAAACAGCGATCGCGAACAGGAAAAAAGCATCGTGTACAAGAAATTCCACGTGTTTGCGGAATTTCTGCGTGTTTGTGGAGATTTTTTACCTTTTCGCGGAGATTTGCGTAAAGCAACTACACAAATTCCGCCCACCCCTAGTATCCATCCACTCCGTGGTGCCATCTGATCCATGCCCCCACTGTCTTTTCAACCTCAGATCCAGCCCCATCAGCATGGAACTCACCAGTATCCTCAACACATCCATCTCCTCAGCACCGTTCCCAGACAGATGGAAACACGTGGAAGTCAGACCCCTCCTAAAGAAGCCCTCAGCCAACCCCACCAAATGTAAAAATGATCAATCAATCTCCCTACTCCCCTACCTGGCCAAGGTACTCGAAAAGGTCATCAACCAAAGGCTCACCAAATACCTGCAACAAAATGACCTACTTGACATCTCCAAATGAGGTTTTTGGGCCAACCACAGCACTGAGACCACATTGATTGCCGCCACAGATGACATAAGAATCCTCCTTGACCAGGGAGAAATCGCGGACTTGATCCTCCTCGACCTCTCTGCCACGTTCAACACTTTCTCCCACCACACCCTCTTCAACAGACTCCACAGGATCAGCATACAGCAAAATGCCCTCAAGTGGATTACCTCCTTCCTCACAGGATTCACACAGAGAAACTGACTGCCTCCTTTCACCTCTAAACCCAAGGACATCATATGCGCCATACCCTAAGGATCATCCCTCAGCCCCAACTTGTTGAATACCTTCATGACGTTTCTTGCAGACATCAAATATGCATCATTATAACAAATGCATTTTTGACGCATTCCATTACAACACGGTCATTCAACGACCACGTTGTTTCAACACGAACCATTACATGGCAAGTTGTTACAACGACTTGCTGTAGGGGGTGCACTGGATTTAGGAGTAGTATTATTTACTATTTCTACTCCAGTTTGTGCAACAGCAGGGAAGGTGTTGGATTATAAATCCAACACCAGTTTGCCGCCTACAGCAAGTTGTTGAAACGACTTGCGGTGTAATGGTTCGTGTTGTAACAACGCAGTTGTTTTAATGACCGCGTTGTAATGGAATGCGTTGTAGCGCATTCGATGTAAAGGCTGTTTCCCAGACATCATCAGATCCCAAGGCATCAAAGTCATTTCCTATTCAAATGACACTCAGCTAATCCTCTCGCTCCCAAGGGCTCCTCCAGAACCAAAAACATCTTCTGCAACGCAATGGTCAACATAGCAAATTGAAAGAGAGACAACTTCCTTAAACTCAACTCTGACAAGACAGAAGTACTGATCTTCGAGAAGAACACCTTCATCTAGGACCACAGCCGATGGCCAGCAGAACTCGGATCAACACCTGCACTGACCAACCATGCACATAAACTAGGTATCATCCTCAACAGCGAACGGACCATAAAATGACAAATCAATGCAGTCTCCTCTTCCTGCTTTCACACCAGGGGCATGCTCTGCAGGATTATTTTCAGATGGATCCCAGTCAATACTAAAAGTCACTCAGGCCCTCGACACCAGTCGTCTCGAATATGGCAACGCCCTCTACAATGGCATCTCCACCCAGCTCTTCACAGACCATACAGAACGTCGCAGCCAGACTCATCCTGGGCCTTGACAAATGAACCCACATTACTCCCCACATCAGAAACCTCCACTGGCTCCCCATCCAGAAGAGATGCCAGTTCAAGATCAACTTATGCCTACAAAGCTATACACGATCAAGGGCGACCCTATATTAACCATCAACTGAAATTCCCGCTACCTACCAAACACCTACGCTCCTCCTTACTGGCCCTCACCCACACCCCCTGCAATCAGTAGCAGAGTCTGTTCCTTCTACATTGCCGGCAAGAGCTGGAACGACCTGCCTCTCCTTCTCCGCACAGTCTCCTACCTGGCAGACTTCAGAAAGAAGCTCAAGACCTGGCTCTTCGACAAAGACACAGCAACTTCAGTGCCAAGATATTGATAGGGGTGACAGTGCTGCACTATACAAATGCAGTTGATTGAATGATTGACATTTTATATGGTGTGCAGTAGTTCACAAAACACTATTTTGCACTTGCAAGGTACCTTCAAGTGGAAGCATGTGTTGAAGCAAAGTGAAAAAGCGACCAGCAATGCACTTTACCAACATGTCTACTCATTATGCACTTGTGTGGGGAGAAGAGATTTTTGGAAGTACAGCAAAGGAGGTGGGAGGTAAGAATAGTCAGGGTCAGAACCACTCTCCTGAACAGGCAGCAGGGGAAATACTTATCAAGCACATAATAAGCAGGAGCACCACATTTGAGCGTATGCAGGCAAATGACCCAGGGTTAAGGAGAGATACTCATGGAAGTCAGACTATACCAACACTTGTGCAGGTCCTATGCCCATGCACCTCCTTAATTCAAATAGTTATTAGGGTAGCTGCAACAAGAGGGTTTCAGAGTGCCCTTTCTAAGTTATTCTATAAATTGCGTAATGGTTTGCTACATAGAAAAAGGCCTGCATAGTCTTTTCAAACACCCTTCCCCATCAATTTAAACATTGCATAATATATTATTCTTGTAGGTGACTGTAAGTATGTCATCTCTGCTACTAACATCATAACTCAAAGTCCATACATCGCTTGAAGGTGCACACAGAGAAACTCATGAAGTTGTGCACCGCACATTTGGACTACTCAAAGTAAGATTCATAGGTCTGTACAAGAGTGCTGAGAAACTGCAGCCGACTCCAGAGCCCTCATGTCAATCTTACCCAGCTGAACAATCTTACACAATTGGAACTGGAAAGCATTTGCCAGTAGTGTCTTGCAACCCTCACCCAATCCTGGGTCTCAGTGAAGTCATAGCTGCAGAACAAAGAGCACGTTGTACAGACAGCACAACCGACTATTTTAAAGAAAGGGATGTGTATGTATTAAATATCTTGTTTGCACTGTTGCTCCTAGGTCTAGTGTCCTCTGATATTCTGCACTACTATCTGAGTTCTAATGAACTTCATAGTACAATGTATTTTGGGCTATGAAACTAAGCCCTTTGTCAGGAGGTTACATTTTGTGACACGTTTATACAGATTGTAGTTATAGCCAATGTTTCCTTTATTCATTGGCGCCTCATTAAATGAAAAATAACTGCCAGCCCTAGCATGCACTTAAATAAACTATATCAAAAAAATATAATAGACACACATTAATCCCTCTTCCAAAGCTGCCACTTCACAGGTGGAGCTCTTCTAACCACGTTCCTCCCACTACTCTGGTTTCTGGTGCGACAGGCTCTACTAACCTTTTGCATAGTGCTACTGCTAAACCTTAAAGCACCCTCACTTTCAGCAGCTTCCACTTTCTCCCCATTAAAATATGAGAAACCTGCAGCTCTTGTAATGATGTTGTCACCTGTGCTAGCAACAGCCCCCATCCTCACTGTAATGCTCCATGTCTACTTGGAGGATAACTGCACTTGCTATGTTATGGCAATTTGTCTGGTACTCCAATCTCCCATGAGGGTATCCAGGTGCTTGAGCCGGTGTGTAGGCATTTGGGGGCATATTACCAACGTTAAGCGATATTTATCGCTAACGATGCTTAGCAACGAATTTTTTAACGCTAAGCATCATCAGAAATTATCGCAGATAAACCTTGCTATTATCAAGGTTTATCGCAAATGCGATAAAAAACGGCCGCAATGCATGAATATCGCTGAAAAGTCAGCGATATTCATGCATTACCGAGCTAATGCTCTTAGCCATGTTATCCACCTACCATTGGATAACATGGCTAAGAACTGCTCAGGGCAGGTGTTAGTTTTTGGAGATATTCGCGCTTAGCGCGAATATCTCCAAAAGTTGGTAATAGGAGATAGCGATGTTAGCGACTGTTTCCAGTCGCTAACATCTTGGCACGCCCACTTTGCATGTCATTAGTGATAAATATCACTGACATGCAAAGTGGGGCCCAAGATGGTCGCTATCTCCTACTAGCTGTCGCTAACTGGTGTTAGCGACAGCTAGGTAATAGGGAGATAATTTTATCTCCGCTTTCTTGGCTTTTAAAGCCAAAAAAGCGGAGATAAACCCCCTTGATAATATGCCCCTTGGAGCTATTCGAAGAGCCAGGTCTTCAGCTTCTTCCAGAACTTAAGAAGTGATGAGGAGGCTTTTATGTGTTAAGGGTCGTTGTTCCATGTTTTGGTGTGATGTAGAAGACTGAGCTGCCTCTTGCTCTGATTTCGTGAATGTAGGGTGTGTGTGAGTGAGTTTAAGGCAGAGCATAAGTGTCAGGCAAGGTGGTGGGCATGTATCCGGCTGTTCAGGTATGCTGGTCCAGTGTTGTGTAAGGCTTTGTATGTGTGCAAGAGAACTTTGAATAGGTAGCAATTGTGAACGGGGAGCTAGTGAAGCCCTTGAGATGAGATGTGATGTGGGTGCGGAGGGGGAGGTTGAGTATGAGCCTTGCGCTGGCGTTCTGGATTCTATTTAGGAGTTGCTTGTAGATTCCAGTGTAGAGTGTGTTGCCGTGTTCAAGCCTGTGTGTAATGAGTGCCTGCAGGATGATCCTTCTGATGTTCTGTGGCAGCCACTTGAAGACCTTTCCTAGCATGCGAAGGATATGGAAGCAGGAGGCGCTCACTGAGTTGATTAGTGCCATCATGTTGAGCTTGTTGTCTATGACATGTTGTGTTGTGTGCCTCAGCTAATGATATCATATAATTGAATATTGAATTTTATGACTCCCTAATGACATTATCTGCATACTGGTAACCTTGCTTTTTGTGAGTGCCAATGCCACCAAACCTCCTACTTAGACACCATGCTAGTAGTTTTTGATCCGAGACACCAGTCATAGAGAATGGAAAAACCCAAAACTGAACTGTTGTTGGGACACCCCTCCCATTCTTGGTCCCTAGTGCCTCATAACATCAAGTGCAGCATGGTACCAACCTAATAGTCTGGCACTGAACTTGTGCTTGTAATTGCTGCTGTAGTGGAGTGGTGGCTCTCTAGCAACCTGTTTGAGTGGATGATGCCAACTGACTACTTTTGCTCCTCTGCCTGTATACTTTGCTGCTGAGTCTATGCTGGATTGAGATCTGCTGGGATCTCCAAAATCCATGTTCAACTCTTTTTCTTTCCTGTCCTCTGATTCCATTTCTAGGAGTGTTGGGATGTCTATACGAAAAGTCATTGTTTGCTGTTTTGTGTTTTTGTAGCAGCAGAGATGCATAATTTCACTCTAACGGCTCACTTGATTATACTTTAAGGCTAAATTAAACAGTGCAAAAAACTGATTATAACTAACTATAACTAGAAGTACCTCATCACATTTTTACAGTCTCATCATTTAACAAACAGGACTAAATACTAGTCCTCTTGCACACATTAATTGTGTTTGTTGGGCCTTCTTTGTGTGTGAATTAACATATATTAATGGTTATGTCGACTTACCTGGCCTGTTGGAGGTAGTGCAGACGTATCGATACTTTTCACTTCTGGCACTTCAAGAAATAGATTTGATTAACTCCTTAATGAATAGGTGCTGGTGCTGGTGCTGGTGAAGGCACTCCCCCTGTACTGCCAGTTTTGTTCCTTCTTACCACTTTCTCTTTTTTTCATGAATGCAGATCATACCACCTATTATGATTCTCATTGATGGTACAATAGGTTTCACCCACAGCATTAATCCTCTCCTAGATGTCTTGCCAGAATTTTCTAGTGGTGGTACACTTGATGTTTTCCCAAATAATTAATTGTAGTGGGTCACACTTTCCTTGACCAGGAACCACCAAATGTGTGCTTCCTTTTAGCTTACCATACTCTTTGTGTGGGTCCTGGGTTACCTTGATGTCTATCAGTGGCAGCTCAGCTCCTCTTTTGCGTTCTCTCCTTGGCTGTAATGAGTACATGATGATCTATTACCTGGTTGTGATGTCATTAATTGCTGCTAAGTTGTGTTGTAAAGGAAAACAACGGTTACATCTCTCAAAGAGTTTATTTCAAGAACGGAACAGGCGAGAGCCAGGCAGCACAGCTTCCAGTCCAATGGACTGGAACACCGTGGAAGAATGCAACCAGCATTTCATGCCTCGCTCCCAACAGGGAAAATATAATAAGCAATACACAACACATCCCCCTCTTACACAGAAAACAAAACACAGTAAACAATAAAATATGCAATAGGAAATTCCAAAAAGTATACACATTACAGTATGCAACAAAACTTAAACTATAATCACATTACATATTCCTCTAGTCAACCCCGGAGTGTTCTCTTCCTACTTCCACTCACACCAGCATCCTGTGTTACCACAACCCGATCCATGGCACTTGAGCGCAGTTCCTTCATTTCAGATTGCACCCCTTCCAAAACATCTTCTGATCCAACCGGCACTTCTGTTGCCCTGTCCACAGGTTGAGCTTCAAAACTATCCTGGGTGTCCACCACACCCTTCTCCACAGCACTCTCCACCACCTCACTTTCAGAAATAATATCAGAATATACTCCGGATCGAAAGGTGCTCGTGTCAAGAAAATCTTCCATCCATTCAGTATCTTTCACACCATCAGCACACACCAAACCTTCTCGTAAAACACTCCAATTTTTCCCTGAACACAAAGCAATGCTTTTTAGATTCCACACTGCATTGCGCAAAAGTTCAACAACTTCTATTGGTGGCCCGAACTAACTTTCACCCTTAGGAACCTTACCAGATCTCTACACACAAACTAAATCACTGACCTTGACCTGTACTTCCTCCACACCATGAGTCTTATCATAATGGCATTTACTCTTATTATGCACCTGCACTAATCTGTTCCGCACCTCCTACGCTGACCATTGTTGCAACGAACCATCAAATAACCAAGCTGGAAATAACTTACACCTGGGTTTCCTGCCTCGCATGATAACAAAAGGAGACACACCTGTGGAATCATGAGTGGTGATTCTGTAAGCCCAAACAATCTTCTGCAATTCTAACTTCCAATCTTTTCTCTTGGAAATGGATGCTTGGATGACTCCTTTCAACACGCGGTTGAAGCACTTCACAGTGCCATTACCACTGGGGTTGTAAAAAGCTGTGATTTTGTGCTTGATTCCCACCCTACCAAAATATTCCTTGGCACTCCTGGATGTAAACTGCACTCCATTGTCACTAAAACACAAGCAGGTAAACCTTCCATTACAAACATTTTATCCAGGAATTTAAGAACAGTTTTAGTGTCTACCCTCTCAACGATTTTTACTACTGGCCATTTGGAAAACAAATCCATGGCAACTAAACCATATTCCTCAAACTCTCCAACAGGACCAAAAATGGCCACAGTAACAACTTCCCATGGAAAATTCGGAATCAAACCCTGACTCATTGGAGGTTTTAAAGTTTTAAAACACTTGTCAGCTGAAGAACATATTACACAATCCCTCACAAATCTTTCCACAGCTTTATCAACTCCTGGCCACCAGAAGATGTCTTTAACAATGATCTTAATTCTTACAATCCCAAAATGACCCTCATGGCACAATTGTAACGGTATTAAGACATAATATCGAAGTAAAAATATAGAATGGACAAAATATCGAATGGGCACAATATAGTGGTTAAAAACTATTGAATTGAAGGTAAGTAATATCGATTGTCAAAATGTCGAAGCCAAAATATCAAAGTATATAATATAGGCATTAAAATGTATCGAATTTTTAATAATATCGAATTTTTTAAAGTGTTTTGTATGTTAGTGTATGTGTGAAAAGTGTATATTATTTTTGTAATGTATGTTTAAATTTTTTTAAGTAATGAATTTTATGTTATTTAATTTTAGCGTAATTTAATTCTGTAGCGGGTTGTGGGTTTATAGGGGAATAGGGTGGGAAGTGATTTAATTGTAATTCATTAAATATTTTTATTTATTTATTGGTATTTATTTTGAATTATTGTTAATACATTTTTAATTGGTAATTAATTTGTATTAATTGGTAATTCATTTTTATTAATTGATTAATTGATAATTATGTTAATTGTATTAATTTATTTTCCATAGCAGGTTGTGGGTTTATAGGAGAATAGGCTGGGAAGCAATGTAATTGTAATTAATTACATATTAAAAATACTTTTTGTGTATTGATAATTAATTTACTGTTAATTCATTATTAATTGGTATTCATTTTTATTAATAATTCGTTTTTGTTATTGAAAATTAATTAGTTGTTAATTAATTATGAAAAGGTAATTGATTTTTAATAACTAATATTTATTTGTATTTCTAATTAACTAATTATTACATAATATTAAATTTGTAATTAATTTTAATTAATGTTTTATTGGTATTGATATTTAATTTATTTTTAATAATATATTAAATCATTACTTTCCCTACTGTTAAACTCACTGGAGTGGGAATAGTAATTTTTACTCCTACGCTATCCAACACTTTCCCTACTGTTCCACTCTCTGGAGTGGGAATAGTAATTTTTACCCTCCCGCTATCCAACGCTTTCCTTACTGTTGCACTCACTGGAGTGGGAATAGTAATTTTTACCCCTACGCTATCCAACGCTTTCCCTACTATTGCACTCACTGGAGTGGGAATAGTAATTTTTATCCCTACGGTATCCAAGGCTTTCCCTACTGTTGCACTCACTGGAATGGGAATAGTGATTTTTACCCCTACGTAATCCAACGCTTTCCCTACTGTTGCACTCTCTGGAGTGGGAATAGTAATGTTTACCCTTCCGCTATCCAACGCTTTCCCTACTGCTGCACTCACTGGAGTGGGAATAGTAATTTTTACCCCTACGCTATCCAACGCTTTCCTTACTGTTGCACTCACTGGAATGGGAATAGTAATTTTTACCCCTACGCTATCCAATGCTTTCCCTACTGTTGCACTCACTGGAGTGGATATAGTAAATTTGTACCCCTGCGCTATCCAACGCTTTCCCTACTGTTGCACTCTCTGGAGTGTGAATAGTATTTTTTACCCTCCCGCTATCCAACGTTTTCCCTACTGTTGAACTCACTGGAGTGGGAATAGTTATTTTTACCCCTACGCTATCCAACACTTTCCTTACTGTTGCACTCACTCGAGTGGGAATAGTAATTTTTACCCATACGCTATCCAATGCTTTCCCTACAGTTGCACTCACTGGGGTGGGAATAGTAATTTTTACCCCTACGCTATCCAATGCTTTCCCTACTGTTGCTCTCTCTGGAGTGGGAATAGTAATTTTTACCCTCCCGCTATCCAACGCTTTCCCTACTGTTGCACTCACTGGAGTTGGAATAGTAATTTTTACCCCTCCGCTATCCAACACTTTCCCTACTGTTGTACTCCTTGGAGTGGGAATAGTAATTCTTACCCTCCCCCTATCCAACGCTTTCACTACGGTTGCACTCACTGGAATGGGAATAGTAATTTTTACCCTCCCACTATCCAACGCTTTCCCTACTGTTGCACTCTCTGGAGTGGGAATAGTAAGTTTTACCCTTCCGCTATCCAAAGCTTTCCCTACTGTTGCACTCTCTGGAGTGGGAATAGTAATTTTTACCCCTACGCTATCCAACGCTTTCTCTACTATTGCACTCTCTGGAGTGGGAATAGTAATTTTTACCCCTACGCTATCCAACGCTTTCCTTACTGTTGCACTCTCTGTAGTGAGAATAGTCATTTTTACCCTCCCGCTATCCAACACTTTCCCTACTGTTGCACTCACTGGAGTGGGAATAGTAATTTTTACCCTCCCGCTATCCAACACTTTCCCTACTGTTTCACTCACTGGAGTGGGAATAGTACATTTTACCCTCCCGCTATCCAAGGGTAAAAATATTGTATGTTTTTTATCAATATTACGTTCATATATATATGTGTATGTATTAAAAAATCAAATTGTATGTTTCTGTTTTTTTAACCTACATTAATTATTTATTAATTATATGGTTATTTAAGTTTTTTAAGTATTTTTAAGTTAATTATATTTATTATTTCATTAATTTTCAATTACTTTTAAGACATAAAAAAATCGATATTTTGACTAACTATATTTTTTACAACGATATTTTTGATTCGATATTTTTGTACTTACCTGTTTGGAGATAGGAATTCGATATTTTTGCATTCTATATTTTTTCCTCGATATTTTGGTAGTTCTATATTTGTGTAATCGATTTTATGTCAGTGATCCAATTGTAACACCTTGTTCCTTAGACTCTCAGGAGGTATGCCCCTGTCACCCCTTATAACCAAACACTTGTCCACAGACAGTTCAGTTCTAAATTCCCAAAAAGGTCTCAAATCGTCCGTTACATCATCCTTCTTGGGCCAACCCTTGCACAAACATTCTTGAAACAATTGTAATTTAACATCTTTACATTGTTCCTCTATCCACTCAACTTTCTCAATGGCTGGTATACCCGCATCTTGAATAGGTGCAAAGTTGAAGTCTCCCCATGGGTCTTCAGAACATGCTTCCATGGGAACTGGCAATCCAGACAGACAATCAGCAATGGCATTTTCTCTGCCCTGTACATAAACCAAGCTGTAGACAAATTCTTTCATTCTCATGGAGATTCTAGCTAATCTAGCTGACGCTGTAACACTTCCCTCCATAGTAAGGATTTTTACTCATGATTATTCACACACTTCTGTGATAAGATGGCTCTCAAGCCCTTGTCGCTTGAATCAGTTGTCAAAACTCATTCCAGATTGGAGTCAAAACTGCTATGAGCACTCACATTTTGCAAATCACTTTTCACGTGACCAAACTCTGTCTCACACTTAGTAGTCCTTTCAAATTTAGAGTTTTTCTTCAATAATGAACGCATGGTGAATGCCTTACTGGCAACATTTTGAATGAATTTTGCGCAGTACTCGGCCATGCCCAAAAATGATCCCACCTCCTCCTTGTTAGTTGGAGCAGGTGAACAAACAATTGCACTGACTAAGGCAAGCTTGGGTTTTACACCTTCCTCACAAATAATATGTCCTAAATAGTGTACACTCCTCTGTGCAAATTTGCATTTACTGATTTCAACTGTTAATCCAACATCTTATAACACACTCAAAACATCTTTGAGCTTGCTATCATGCTCCTCCTTGCACTTAGCATAGACTAAAATATTGTCCTGAAAGAATCTGACTCCACTCATTTTACCAAACCACTTGTGCTTTAGGCGCTGGAAGACGGCAGCTGCCAAAGCAAGGCCAAAAGGCATGCGTTTGAATTGGTAACAACCATAAGTTGTTATGAAAGCGGTAAGCTTCCTTGACTCAGGTGACAAAACAACCTGGTGGTATGCCGCTGAAAACTCAATGGTGGACAACCAAGTCGGACCCTTGAGAGATGATACCATCTCAATGATCGTAGGCAGTGAAAACCTGTTGATGACAATGTTGTTATTTAGGTGGCGCAAATCAATGCATAAGCTAATCTTATTGTTCCCCTTGCGTGCCACCACCACCGGAGAAATCCATTCAGAACTTTCCACTTCTTCAATCACATTCTTCTCAATCAACCCAGCTAACTCTTTGGCAACTTCATCCCTTATTAATATAGGAATGGGCCTTGCTTTATGTTCCTTGGGTACCGCATCCTTTTTAAGCACAATAGTGTGCTCAAAACCTTTAGGAGCACCTAATTCCTTATTGAAAACTTTTGGAAACATGCTACTCATTCCATCTTGTAGTTTACATGAATCATCCACAATAAGTACTTTCTCTTCACTATTTGGGTCTAAAATAATGTGCAAATTCTTTTGGTCCATCCAACCTAGGACCTAGGGACCGAATTGAGCTACATAGAGTTTCCCTCTTGCTGACCGTCCTTTGAACAAAAACGTCAACCATCTGAAACCCAACATATTAATTTGTTCACCAGTAAAACTCAGTGGATTGACATCAGTGGGAATTCATTGCTGGACTATTTTCTTTTGTTTATTATAGTATAGGGTGACCCTGAGTAAGCACAAATCTTGATAGGTACACCCCCTATGGATATATCACACACAGGGTTCTCCTTCACGGAACTATCTGTAATGTCAATCACAAAATTACCTTGTAAATTCTTCACACATTTCCTTTCAGGTTTCTCATTCTCTACCTCAATTTCAGTATGAGTGTCCTCCTCACACACATATTTTACATTGCCTTTCCTCCTCCTACACATTTTACTAAAATGCCCAATAAGGCCAAAGATGCTACATTTCTTTTTCGCATCCGGGCAATTTCTGCTGAATGCTAAATGTTCTTTGTTGCCACAGGGATAACAACGTCTATCCTCCGGTTCCTTATCTCTCCAAAAACTCTGTTGTGTTTGGTTTGAGTTTCTCCCTATATTTTGTTGTGGCTTTCCACGGATCATGTTTTGGACCTTGAAAACCCTTCCTTTATCCTTATCAGACTCCTTAATTTGTGTCGCACATCTTCCAGACATTTCAGCCTTCCTTACGATGGATACTACATCCTCTAAAGGTGCATCACCATTAATCCATAAACGATCTTGGATTGCAGAGTTATTACAGTTATTACTGATCACGTAAAAGGTCATCATGTAAATTACCAAACTTTCAGTCAACAGCAAGTTTCTTTAGTTTATAAATATATTCATCCACCAACTCACCCTTTTTATGTTTCCTCTGGAAAACTTATAGCGAACAACACCAATGCAAACTTTAGGTGCAAAGTACTTATCTCAGTCTTTTAAAGCCACCTCATAAACATTAACTTACCCACTTACAACCATTTGGGCATACAAGTATAGGTTTTCAGACCTACAGGCCCAAAGGAATGTAGCAAAATTCTCTTCATTTCATCGGCTTTCATTTTGGCTGCCTCATCAACAGCTTTGATGTAGTTAACAAAATAGTCTTTCCACTTCAGCCACTCCATTGCCGGACGTGGTCATGTTGACCAAAAGGAATGGGGAGGACTAATGGTAAAACTCTGTTGAGCCATGACTTCCACTTCTTGGTGACAACCTTCTTCCATACAAGAAGGAATATAGTGTATATATTGTAATCTGCTGTAATACAATGTTCTCCTATAGCAGTGGTTTTATTGCAATAACCAGAAGAATAGTCAAACCATTGCCAGTAGGTTTTCCAACAACAACAAAAAATGTGTCAGCTCGCTCACAACAAGGAAAACATTATAAGCAATACACACCAGGTGACATTCGCAATTTCCAACTCTATGATTAACAAGTGCAAATTTGGTATTTAGTGAAGATTCACTATTTGATAAGTTACATTAATACATAGGGATTTGCAAATTACAGTTAGTGATCTACTATTTTGAGCTATCTCCAAATCACAAATATCTTACTTTGTACATCACATCCTAAATGCATACTGCTGCTGCTATAACTGTGGCATGAAAAGGGGTTCCTTATGTTAGTGCATCTCTGAGTACGTGTGAGAAGATCATACTCTTGTCGTATATGTTCTAATATATGTGTGTGTATGTGTGGGTGTTTACTGATGCTGCTTGTAGAGTAAATAGTGTCTACACTGTATCTCTTCTTGGTGCTAAGGAGGTGTGGGTGTCCAGGATGTTCTTGTGCAGTCTCGTAACAACAGGAGAGGAAGGGAACAGAGTTGGCGCTCCTATCCCCCTCAAGGTAATTCAAAGACAACAACAGAGGAGCGTCAGAAGATTTGGAGAAAAGAGAAAGCATGTAACACCACTCACAGTCTCACTTGACTATGAGGGAGACCTCTTAAGGTTATTCGGAAGGACTTCACTTACCAACCTGGTTGGTGACATGCTTCATCATCGGGCCCCACCAGGAGTGGCCGAATGCCACTCTAGTGTGCTGCGACGCCAGATTACTGCAGAGCTGGGTTTTTTGTGAAGTGTGGTTATTGGAGTGATTTAAAAATGTGCCAATTGTGTAAAAAAAAAACATTTTAATGTTTTTGCCAATTGGACATGAGTAAAAACAGTGGTGTAGGATAAAGGACCAGAATTAAAAGTCCAGATTTATCCTGTGTTGTTGGTCAACATGTTTCAGCCTCAATGATAGTGGTATATCGGGCATTCGTTGGAGTGAAACCGAGTTTATTAAACCGTGCTGATTATTCAAGCAACATGTGTCTCAGGAGGGGGGTAAGCAATACAGCACACCGCCCTCAATGATCGGCACCCGTTCGGTACCTTGATGAACCCTCGAATGCCTGGACCCATGTTGCTTGAATAATCAGCATGTTTTAATAAACTCGATTCCACTCCAACTAATCGGAATCTAGAGACAGTGTTTTTAAATAATTTTTCTTTTAACACTTGTACCCCAGGCTAGGGTGGGCCTTAGCGCGCCCATACCACCGGGGTTTACTATCACAATTTTCTTACTTCACTGGTCCAGACAAAAATTTGGAACAGGCCATGTTATGTATGGCTCCCATTGCTACTCTGCTCCTGTGTATAGTTGAAAGTAGGGGCAGATTATTTTGGGAGTCATACATACCATAAAATTATAGATTGGTAATAAGTGAATCCTGGGGATACTTTTCACATTGGGGTTCCGAGGGACAGTCTAGACAGCTCAAGCTTTGCTCTCATCTATTTGATGTTACTCAGAACCCCTCAGTGAAAAATAATCCTGTAATTCACTGTAACCCATCTATAATTATATATATATTTTCTCTTCTAGGTATCTTCTTTTTTTCTTTATTTAGGGTTAGGTTTCAAATATTAATGCACATTTACTCATGCCATTGTTTATTGCAATGGGATAATTAAATCTGCTTAAACATATTCATGTTTCTGTACGAATAAAATCTTCTTCTCCAGTAACTGTTTTTCAAAATAAAAAATATTTAATAGAAGTTGATAACATCACTTCTTGTTTACTGTTATAAAATAATAGGCAAGGTTTTCAGAATTTAAATAAATGAAAGTCTGCCAGTGCCTTTCTGCAACTTTTTAGTCTGAAAATGTTCAACATTGTTCAGATATAATATTTAAACTAAGAGCAGAGCATAATAAGATAGAGAGGAACTTTGTATGAGAGACTCGAGACAGAAGCCATACAGAGCTGTAATCACCTTCCTTTGCTGAAGGCTACAGGGAGGCATATCTAGCCTTCACTCAAGGTGCTTCTTTGCGTGCCTGATGATGCCGGTTAGGCTAGCAAATGTTCTAACTTTGTGGAACATTGGTTCTATTGTTTAGAAAAGATATGAAACTCATATGAAACCTCTTTCTGATGCTAAACTCAGCTATCCAAGAGAAAGGTGGGTGGGGCTGGTGATATTAATATCAAGAAAGCTTTATGATGTTACAGTATTGTTTGTTATTTACCCTCCTGAGTATTGTTCTTACTATTTTGCTAATGTTTATACTGGTTACCATACATATTTGGCCTGATTCACAATGGAAAACTTACATTTTCATGTAAAGTTACGATTATTTGCTGTTCACAAAGGGATTTACGAGTAGTATCTTTACGAGTGTGGAGTCTTCACTGGAAAGTTCTCTCAATGAAAGATGAGGATTTTTGATCAGAAGCAGGAATGAGTCTTTCTTTAGGGCCAGGGACAGTAGAAACAGCCTCCTATATATAAATTAAATATTTTATAACAAAAACAAAACATTTAGCTTTTTTACAAAAAACAAACTCACGCAAGGTTGCACAGAGCACACAGGCTGACAGCCAGGTTCGGTCTTGAACAGAAAGCAGGCTTGGGCATCAAAATAAATGTAGCTCCCATTAGCAAATTAAATAGCTAAAAAGTGATGCACATTTGCAAATCAGGACAGTTTTGACTTTGTATAGACATTGACAACTGTCTGATTGTCTGATAGGCCAGTCCGACCCTGGTGACTGCTCAAGCTAACAGACATGTTTATCTATGTGTTGGACCCGGCCTCGTGGCGTGGTCCTACCCCTCCCGCATGGCGGGCCCCGGACGACATCGGCCCTCCATCCAGCCCGGGTCGGCCTCGGGCACCCCTCTGCACGCCCTCCAAACCACCAGATCCGCCACCCGGCGGCCCACAACCACTGACACGGCACCCTCGGGCCGCCCCAGCATTACCGGTCCGGTCCCACCCCGGACCCTCATTCCAGGCCCGACGCCATCTTGGGCCCATCACGTCACAGACACGTGGTCCCGGACCAGCCGTGGCCACGGCCTCAGCGAGCCCGCCATCGAGGCACCAAGAACCCTCCGGGTGGGAGAGTGGCCACTCAACCAGAGACAAGGAGAGGGGAGTTTCGATGGCTCTCCAACCGTCCCCGGATGCCTGGTTTCGATCGACCTCCGGCCTCCCTGAGCGCTGGCCCCACCCCCTGCTGGGTGTCTGGACACCATCATCCCGGCCCCTCTGACCCCCAGGCGAGAGGGTCCGGACATCAAAGGACTCCAGACCTATATCTGGGCCAGCCCCGGTGTAGGACGGCAGTTGTATCCCGGAGTCGAGAAGCCCTCCTGACGCTGTCGCGGCTGACCCTGAGACGAACTCCCCTTGCTGCTCTACCTGGAACCTGCTGGCGCTGCCGCGGTCCATCTTCGCTGTAACCACCTTGGAGCCTGCTGGCGCTGCCGCGGTCCATCTTCGCTGTAACCACCTTGGAGCCTGCTGGCGCTGCCGCGGTCCATCTTCGCTGTAACCACCTTGGAGCCTGCTGGCGCTGCCGCGGTCCATCTTCGCTGTAACCACCTTGGAGCCTGCTGGCGCTGCCGTGGCCCATCTTCGCTGTAACCACCTTGGAGCCTGCTGGCGCTGCCGCGGTCCATCTTTGCTGTAACCATCTTGGAGCCTGCTGGTGCTGCCGCGGTCCACCCTTGCTGAACCATCTTGGAACCTGCTGGCGCTGCCGCGGCCCAACCTTCCGGAACCCCCCAGCTCGAGGATTGAGAGCTGTGCGTAGGGTCACCTTGCAACCGACCATCTATAAGACTGTCCCGCTACCTCACCCCTTGCCACGAGACTTTCCAGATCTCTGGATCTGCTGTATATATTGAAACAATACTTATTGCCCGATAAAGATTGAAAACTCTATCTACGTGTGGTGTACATTTGTAGTGGTGTGGTTACTCTGCTGTACGATTCTAGGAGAGGGCCCTCCCGTCGGAGGCCTCTCGACATCGCTCGGTCCCTTCTCTGAAGGAGGGGTAGAACTGGGGGTGGTCAGTCAGACACCTTCTGCCTCCCCCGGGTTCGCCTTTCTAACATTGGTGGCAGGCGCTGCGATCCGAGCCTACGCAAAATCGTACAGAGAGTGATCTACCCGCTACGACGGAAAAACACGCAGAGACCATGACGACCCAAGGAACCAACCTACCTGCCGAATTCCAGAAAGAGAAGATAGAAGAATACAGCCACAAAGAACTAAAACAATTCTGTAAAGACATGGGTATCACTACCACTGGCCTGAGCACAAAAGAGGACTTCAAATCGGCCCTACAAGCCTGGGTGGAAACCCGAGACAGACCACCCCAAGAAGAGAATGGCCCAACCGGTCAACCGGAAACCCGCATACCCTCGACGGGGGAAAGAACCGCAACACTAAACGCGGACTTCATCTATGAAGACGCTCGAGAACGAGAGCGCAACCGGCTACACGAAGTGGAGCTTGCACGACTCCGGCTAGACGGAGAACTCCAGCTAGCGGAGAAAAAGATAGCCCTCGAGCAACTACAGCTGGAGGGGGATCTAGAAGAGAAACGGAGACAACGTGACCTCGAAGAAAAACGACTAGCATATGAACACGAACGAGGCCTGAGAGAACTAGAAATCAAGGCCAAGATCAACGAAGATAGCGCGGCCGGGGCCAAGACCTCGGCCCCTCCCGTGGACACCAAGGTTCACCTACCGAAAGATGTAGTCAAAGAATACTACAAGAACGATGATATCCAACAGTGGTTCAAAGCCTACGAGGTGGCCATGACCGCCCATCGGGTGCCCCTGAAGGATTGGGGCGCCGGCCTGTGGGGAAAGTTCGTCAACGAAGGGAGGGACGCCCTGCTGGAACTCCCTGACACCGAAATGACCTCCTATGAACACATGAAAACGGCCCTACTCACGCGCTACGGACTCACCCCCGAAATGTACTGGCAGAGGTTCAGAGACTGTAAAAAAATCCCCGGTACCACTTGGGTAGAATATGTGAACTTTTTTAGCAGAGCCTTCGAGGGGTGGGTCAAAGGCAGTCAGGTCACTACCTACCAGCAGTTGGTCGACCTGATGTTATGGGAGCACCTCTCCAACAACTGCTTCATTGAACTACGACAGCACCTCCTCGACAGCAAGTTGACCGAGCCGCGAAAGCTAGCGGTCAAGCAGATCGGTGGGCGAGCAACCGCGTCCACCGGAACACCACAGGAGAATACGGACGAGGGTCCCCGGGGAACCACCGGCTGTGAGGCGGCGGGTCTGGCATCAGCCGAGGCCAAGACCTCCCGCCGGGGTCTTTGCCCGCCTCCTCTACACCAGCCTCCAGCCCGAGGGGGGCCCATCCAGCCCGACCGGGGCCACGCCCCAACGTTACGTGCCACAGATGCCAGTGGCTGGGTCACTATGCCAATGATCCTCTCTGCCCCATGAACCAGCGGCCCGGCCCCACCGGGCCCCCCGGTCGACAAATCACTGCAGCGGCTCTGAGCGAAGAAAAGGATGAAGAAGAAGAGGTCCCTATGGAACCAGAAGAATGGGAGTCCGCGGCCATGTGCCTCGCCTCCCTGGGCGACAAAGACATGATCCCCCGAGACCAGAATCCGATCAACACCCAGAAGTACCGCCAGTGGGTCACCATCAACGGATGCCGGGCCGAGGCTCTCCGTGACACGGGGGCCAGCATAACCGCCGTCCGCTGCCATCTGGTGACCCCGGAACAAATCTTGCCCCACGTTCTGTGCCCTGTCCGGTCAGCGAACAATTCTGATAGCCTGTGCCAGATGGCTCGCATCCCCTTCGAGTGGGGAGGAGTGTCCGGCATGCTGAAAGTCACCGTCCGAGACGATGCCCCGGTGGACTGCCTCCTAGGGAACGACCTGGAAAGCTGCCCCTGGGCACAGATCGAGCGAAGAGAGCATCTGGGGATGCTAGGCCTTCCTGAATGGGTTTGCGTAACAACCAGATCCATGTCCACCCGGGACGCCGTCCCAACCGAAGACGATCTGCCCGAAGAACCTGAATGGCCGGCACCTCCGCCACCCGCCACTGCCACGGCCGAACCCGAACTGGGGCCGCAGGGCCCCAGCCTTGAAGAACTTCCCGAGCTCGGGCCCCTTCCCGAACTAGCCCAGTGGCGCCAAGAAGTGGGCCCCACCCGCCAGCAGTTCCGTCGGGAACAAAAGACATGTCCTTCCCTTGAGGGACTCCGGCAACAAGCCGCCACGCAAGCCACAGGAGACTCCTCGGGGTCCCACTGGATCTATTGGGACCAGGACCTCCTGTACAGTGAACAAAAGATCGCCGAGCTGGGGGCCGGCCGAGTGCTAGTCGTCCCCCTCCACTTCAGAGACTTTCTCTTAAACCTGGCACATGATGTGCCCCTCACCGGGCACCTGGGGCAGGACAAAACCTACAACCGCCTGGTGACCCACTTTTTTTGGCCGAAGATGCGCCGCGATGTGTACAACCACTGCCGAACCTGTCCGACCTGCCAAGCCAGCGGAAAGAGTGGGGGGAAAATCAAGGCCCCACTCCAACCGTTTCCCGTGGTGACCACTCCCTTCGAGCGAGTAGGGATCGACATCGTGGGGCCCCTGGATCCTCCAACCTCTCAGGGGCACCGCTTCATCCTCGTCCTGGTGGACCATGCCACCCGCTACCCAGAAGCTATCCCCCTCCGGACTATCACAGCCCCCGTAGTGGGTCGGGCGCTAATGGGGATCTTCTCCAGAGTCGGCTTCCCCCGAGAGGTCATCAGTGATCTGGGCACAAACTTTATATCGAAAAATATGCGGTCCCTGTGGCAACAGTGCGGGGTCGCGTATAAGTTCACCACCCCGTATCACCCTCAAGGGAATGGACTAGTGGAGCGATTTAATAGGACCCTGAAAGGAATGATCCAGGGATTAGAAGAGCCCCTCCGGCGCAAATGGGACGTTCTGCTGCCATGCCTCCTGTTCGCCTACCGGGAGGTACCCCAGAAGTCCCTGGGGTTCAGCCCCTTTGAACTATTATATGGACACCCGGTGCGAGGCCCCCTCAGCCTGGTCAAGGAAGGCTGGGAGCTGGCCGCCTCCGATACTCCGCCCGATGTTTTCCGATACCTCTTGACTCTCCGCAACCAGACTCGGAAGTTCCGGGAACTGGCCGAAACCAACCTGAAGGCCAGTCAAGAGGAGATGAAGCGCTGGTATGATGAAAATGCCTCGTCCATTGAATTCGAGCCGGGCCAGCAGGTCTGGGTCATGTCCCCGGTCGACCCCGGCGCCCTCCAAGACAAATGGACGGGGCCCTTCAACGTGGTGGAGCGCAAGAGCCCCGTCACCTACCTAGTGGACATGGAGTCCCCCCGGAACCCCCTCCAGGTCCTACACGCCAATCGGCTCAAGCCCCACTTTGTCTGCACCGAACTGAGCCTGTTGTTGGCTACCGATGACGGAGCAGAGGACGACTCCGAGCCTCTACCAGACCTCCTGAGCACCTCCGAGAAAGATGGCTCCGTCGAGGGAGTCTCCCTCTCTCCCGCGCTGACACCCAAACAGCGCCAGGACTGCCAGAAACTGCTGGGTCAATTCGCGAACTTATTTTCCCTCACCCCCGGAGTCTCCCAGTGGTGTGTTCACGACGTCGACACCGGGGACAGTCCGTCCGTGCGGCACCGAGCTACCGAGTCCCCGACCGAGTCCGGGCCTGCATCCAAGCCGAAGTTTCCAAGATGCTAGCCCTAGGGGTAGTCGAGCCCTCAGACAGTCCATGGGCCAGTCCTGTCGTCCTGGTCCCTAAGGCCACCGCCCCCGGGGTGCCCCCAGAGCTGCGGTTCTGTGTCGACTACCGGGGACTGAATGCCGTCACCAGGACCGACGCCCATCCCATTCCCCGAGCGGATGAACTGATCGACCGCCTGGGAGCCGCCAGGTACCTCAGCACCTTCGACCTCACGGCCGGATACTGGCAAATCGGCCTCACGCCAGGGGCACAAGAACGATCCACTTTCTCGACCCCCGATGGCCACTTCCACTTCAACGTGATGCCCTTCGGCATGAAGAATGCTCCGGCCACCTTCCAGAGACTAGTGAATCGGGTGCTGGCAGGGCTGGAAGAGTTCAGTGCCGCCTATCTGGACGATATTGCGGTGTACAGCCTCTGTTGGGACGAGCACCTGACCCACCTCTGGAAGGTCCTGACGGCCCTCCAACAGGCCGGACTAACAATAAAAGCCAGCAAGTGCCAGATCGGTCAAGGGTCCGTGACCTATCTGGGACACCAAGTGGGGAGCGGCCAAGTGGCTCCCCTTCAACCCAAGATCGACCCCATCCAGGCCTGGGAGGCCCCCGTCACCCAGACCGCCGTCCGAGCCTTCCTGGGGCTCACTGGATACTATCGGCGGTTCATAAAGGACTATGGGAGCATTGTGGGGACCCTCACAGAACTAACCTCCAAGAGACTACCCCCGAAGGTGCACTGGACCCCCGAGTGCCAAGTAGCCTTTGAGACACTAAAGACTGCCATGTGCACCGCCCCGGTGCTCCAGGCCCCCGACTACAGCCGAGAGTTCATCGTCCAAACTGACGCCTCGGAACACGGCATTGGGGCCGTACTGTCCCAAATGAACTCTGACGGAGTTGACCTTCCTGTGGCCTTCATCAGCCGGCGCCTGCTGGCCCGAGAACAACGATGGAGCACCATCGAGAGGGAAGCATTCGCCGTCGTATGGGCCCTAAAGAAGCTCCGGCCCTACCTCTTCGGCACCCACTTCCGAGTACAGACCGACCACCGGCCCCTGCGGTGGTTGATGCAGATGCGGGGCGAGAACCCGAAGTTGCTACGTTGGTCCATCTCCCTCCAAGGGATGAACTTCACCATGGAGCATCGCCCTGGCAACGACCACGCCAACGCTGACGGCCTCTCCAGACTTCCGCCTTGGCGAGGAGAATCCCCAAGAAGATGGGTGACTCTCCCCTGCCTTCAGCTGGAGGGGACGTGTGTTGGACCCGGCCTCGTGGCGTGGTCCTACCCCTCCCGCATGGCGGGCCCCGGACGACATCGGCCCTCCATCCAGCCCGGGTCGGCCTCGGGCACCCCTCTGCACGCCCTCCAAACCACCAGATCCGCCACCCGGCAGCCCACAACCACTGACACAGCACCCTCGGGCCGCCCCAGCATTACCGGTCCGGTGCCCACCCCGGACCCTCATTCCAGGCCCGACGCCATCTTGGGCCCATCACGTCACAGACACGTGGTCCCGGACCAGCCACGGCCACGGCCTCAGCGAGCCCGCCATCGAGGCACCAAGAACCCTCCGGGTGGGAGAGTGGCCACTCAACCAGAGACAAGGAGAGGGGAGTTTCGATGGCTCTCCAACCGTCCCCAGATGCCTGGTTTCGATTGACCTCCGGCCTCCCTGAGCGCTGGCCCCACCCCCTGCTGGGTATCTGGACACCATCATCCCGGCCCCTCTGACTCCCAGGCGAGAGGGTCCGGACATCAAAGGACTCCAGACCTATATCTGGGCCAGCCCCGGAGTAGGACGGCAGTTGTATCCCGGAGTCGAGAAGCCCTGCTGACGCTGTCGCGGCTGACCCTGAGACGAACTCCCCTTGCTGCTCTACCTGGAACCTGCTGGCGCTGCCGCGGTCCATCTTCGCTGTAACCACCTTGGAGCCTGCTGGCGCTGCCGCGGTCCATCTTCGCTGTAACCACCTTGGAGCCTGCTGGCGCTGCCGCGGTCCATCTTCGCTGTAACCACCTTGGAGCCTGCTGGCGCTGCCGCGGCCCATCTTCGCTGTAACCACCTTGGAGCCTGCTGGCGCTGCCGCGGTCCATCTTTGCTGTAACCATCTTGGAGCCTGCTGGCGCTGCCGCGGTCCACCCTCGCTGAACCATCTTGGAACCTGCTGGCGCTGCCGCGGTCCACACTCGCTGAATCATCTTGGAGCCTGCTGGCGCTGCCGCGGCCCAACCTTCCGGAACCCCCAGCTCGAGGATTGAGAGCTGTGCAACCGACCATCTATAAGACTGTCCCGCTACCTCACCCCTTGCCACGAGACTTTCCAGATCTCTAGATCTGCTGTATATATTGAAACGATACTTATTGCCCGATAAAGATTGAAAACTCTATCTACGTGTGGTGTACATTTGTAGTGGTGTGGTTACTCTGCTGTACAATTCTAGGAGAGGGCCCTCCCGTCGGAGGCCTCTCGACATCGCTCGGTCCCTTCTCTGAAGGAGGGGTAGACCTAGGGGTGGTCAGTCAGACACCTTCTGCCTCCCCCGGGTTCGCCTTTCTAACACTATGTTAAAGTCTTTTCTACTTTGCAGCTCCTTACCAAAAAGCATTCGCAACGTACTGTAGAAGAAGTTTCAAACATACAACTATAAATCAGAACTGCTAAAAAAGAGAGAACTTCTTGTGAAAAAGTCACACTTTTAGCTTTTTTCTGAGGAAATTCAAACTCTGTATGCTCCCTGTATGTGTTAATAATCCTCATACTTACCTGTATACAGATGTCAGCAATTTTCTGAAGCTGTTTATGACTTTCTGTTGACAGGGCTCTTTTCAAGTACCATGTAGTAATTTTCGAGACTCTACTACGGTGTCAATCAGTAGCCAGGAGGGTTGCAGAATGTAGTGCTGTACACATGGTTGATAACACATACGTGTGAAGATAAAAATGAAGCAAAGAAAGTGATGAGTATCTTTACTCAAAATACACTAGAAAGGAAATTATCAATGAAATGAGCAGCAAAATGACGCCTGAACAGAATCTCAGAATCAAAGAACAGTAAAACATTTTCACTATCCAAACTGGGCATTGGAGACAAAATATCGAGGGACAAATTATAATAAGGTATGTGCATATAGGGAAGTATAAATTGACTATTTCTAACTCAGCATCTACATACCTTGAAAATTTGTGTAAGTGAAAAAAAAAAAAATATATATATATATATATATATATATATATATATATATATATATATATATATATATATATATATATATATATATATATATATTCAATCACCTCCTGGAAATTCTAAGCATAGAGAAAGAACCAGAGTCGAAGCCCCAATGGTGTGCAGAAGGGTTTATTAGGCACAAGGAATACTACCCAACGCGTTTCGAAGTCAGCCGACTTCTTGCTCACGGGTCCAGGTCTGTTCCATTACCATTCCTTTTAAAGTGATACAGACACATATTTTTTGCGTGCATGTGACCAATCAACATAAACAAAATACTCACAATGTTACAATGTTGCTAGTCTTAACCAAGTGGTTGTTACATTCTTGCAAGGGTACAAATATTGACACAATGTTATCACATGTTGGAACCACATGTTTATGCATCATATTTAAATTAACAAGTCCGTTTTGGGTCAATAACATTGCTGTTGTTAGCTTCCAAAATTATTAATATGGAACATCAAAGTCACAAAATAGTGCCCCAGTGGGCAAGATGCTGTTAATAGGAGCGATAATTCCTAAGTTGTTTTGCCCCAGTGGGCATATATCTTCATGTTTTCCCAAGTTAGCGTCCTCACCCTGCAAGGCAAAGAAAACAACATTGATAATCTTACTTGTTTTCATCTAGGTTGTGTTTGATCACACTTATTTAAAACAAATTAAAATCCATCGGAATGGAGAAATTTCTAGGGCGGCTGTCATGGTTCAACATATCAGTAAACAATTCTAACTGTATAGATGGATTGCCAACTCATCACCCACATTATGACCCTTAGGCTGTAAAGTGTCATACTGGATGATATATTTAGACTCCAATTTGTGGAGCTCCAGCCATCTGTTCCCTCCCGTTTCTCTTTTTTCAATGCAGTCAATTACTGTAAATTCCAACAGGTCAGGGTTTTGTTTGTGTTCTGTGGAAAAGTGTCTTGCCATTGGGTACTGTTGATTTAAATTCTTTATTGCCCTGAGGTGTTCCAGTATTCTCATTTTTGCTGGTTTGGTCGTACACCCAATATAAAATTTGTTACAAAGGCAACGAAGCGCATAAATCGCAAAATCAGTATTACAATGGAGATGTTTATTGATTTTATGCGGTTCATGATCCAATGACAATTTAAGTGTTTTACATTTGTGGCTGTGCCTGCAGGCCTTACATTTCCGACACGGAAAAAACCCTTGGATCGTGTTAGTTTTTTTAGGTTCCTTGATCAAAGTGGAAGTTAGACAGTCTTTTAATGATTTCGCCTTCTTATAGGTTATTGCAGGTTTCTCATTAAGAACTTCCTTTATATCGCTGTCTAATTTTAGCACGTCCCAGTATTTATTGAGACTGCGACGAACCTGCCATGCCTGACTGTCATATGTGGTGATAAATCTTATTTGTTCCTCACTCTTATCATGTATTTTGGGGATAAGTAGATCTTTTCTGCTAAGTGAATCAACTCGATCCTCTGCCTGTTTTATTACGGATCGGCTATATCCCCTTTCTAGAAATCTTTTGATCATGCAGTTTTTTTCACGTATGTATCCTTCTAGGGTGCTACAATTGCGCTTAGCTCTTATAAGTTCTCCTACCGGAATACTTCTAATCAGGTTAGGAGGATGACAACTATGCGCATGTAACAAACTGTTACCTGCTGTGGATTTTCGGAACAGTATACTACATAAACAGTCATTTTTCACTTCCAATCTCACATCCAGGAACTCAAGTTCTTTTTGACTCATTGTACTGGTGAAAGTTAGGTTTAGAGAATTATCATTGAGTATCATTACAAATTCTTTTGCTTCATCCAGTGTGCCATCCCAGACACAGAAAATGTCGTCTATATAGCGAGACCAGAGGACGACGTGGGCACTGTAGTGGGAGATGTTTTTCACCACTAGCTCCTCCCACCAGCCTAGGTACAATCCCGCCAGGCTGGGGGCAAAGCAAGTACCCATCGCCGTCCCCCTGATCTGTTTATACAGCTGCTTATAAAAGATGAAATAATTGTTTTGGAGACAAATTTGCATCATCTCCAAAAGCATATCGGTGTGCATTAGATGTGAAAGTGACCTGCCCCTCAAAAAATATTTGCTAGCATCTATACCCAGGTTCTGTGGGATGCTTGTGTACAGGCTAGACACATCGAGACCAATTAGCCAATACCCCGGCTTCCATTTCAAGTTATCAATGATACGTAGAAAGTCGGAGGTGTCTCTGACATAAGAGGGCAATGAGTGCACGAATGGCTGTAAGAAATAATCGATGTATGTCGAAGTATTTTCCAGCAGGCTCCCTATTGAGGAAACAATCGGCCTGCCAGGGGGCACATTAACATTCTTATGTAACTTGGGTAACAAGTATAGAGCTGGAATTTTTGGATTCTTACATAGAGGATACTGATACTCCTCATCCTCTAGAACACCTCTTGCCTTCCACTCATTCAACCTGTTAAAATACTCTTGTTTGGAATTATTATATTCTAGCATAGTAGCTTTAACATAATTTTCTTCATCCCCAAGTTGTTTCAACCCCTGCTGTAAATACATCTCTAGTGGCCAAATCACGATATTTCCACCCTTGTCACTATTTTTTATAGTTACATCTGACCACCCTTCCATCTCTTTTATAGCCAAGAATTGCTTTTTTGTTAGGTTCAAGTTTTGTTTGGGGTTTTGCCTCTCTATTCCCCTGAATTCCTGTACCATGCCTGCTTCAAAACTGTCAATAAAGTTATTCACAATTTGTGGTACAAAAATCGATCTTGGCTTAAAACCACTAGAGCTACACATTTCAATGTTAATATCAGATTCAATTACATTTAAAAAGGGGTCCTCATTAATGTCCTCACATTCTGCCAGTTCGTGAACCGCTTGTAATAGTTCAGCATCATTTGCTGATAATGCACTCGGTTTATCTTTAGTTTGATCTTTTTTAAGTCTAGGTTTGGTGGCATGCCACTTCCTTAACTTTAATTTACGTGTAAATTTGAATAAGTCTATGCGTGCATTGACAAAGTTAAATTTCGCAGTCGGACAAAAGGATAATCCCCGTGTCAAAACTTCAAATTGATCAACTGAAATAGTATGTTTAGACAAATTTACCACGGTCATGTTGGTGTTCACTTGCGTGCCGTCTTTCCTCTTGTTCGGAATCCCACCGGGCTTGCAGATTTGTTTGATGCACTTTTTTCTCTTATTTTTGATGCGCCTTTGCCTCCTCTTCCACGCTTTCTTTGTGGGGTATATATATATATATTACCTACTGGCAGTCACCAGATTTTGGGGCCGATTAGGATGGCAACCCCAGAGGTGGAGGGACCGTCCGCAGGGGCAGCGGCGGTCCCTCCGTGCAAATTAGGCTGTGACCGCCACCCTGGCGGTCACATCCTGTATGTTTTAACATTGCGGCGGGTGCTGCTTGAAGCAGCACCCGCCGCAATGTTAAAACTGCATGTGTTACATTTACATGCACAAAGCAGCAGGCACCGCGCGGTGCCTGCCGCTTTGTGCATGTAAATGTTGGGGGGTACCACAGGTACCCCCCACCCCCCGACACCCTGGGGGCCCGCAACGGGCCCCCAAAAGCCAAAGTCCACATGCTTTTCCACAGCGGAAAAGCCGCCGCGGAAAAGCATGTGTTTGTGCAATTCCTAATTTGGCTGACGGTGTCTTGTAGACACCGTCACCAAATGGCCCTCCTCACACCGCGGATCAGCGGCGGACGGACCTGCCGTCCGCCGCTGGTCCAACTGCACTCCCACCGCCATCCTGATCTGGCGGTGGGTCTTCAATTTCACTGCGGCGGATAATCCGCATACTCCAGGCCGGCGGTGGCTTCCGCCGGCCCGTAGTATGCGGGTTATCCGCAATCATAATGAGGCTCATAGTTAGGACCTAGTTTCCATATGAAAAGCATTTTTTTTGCCAATATCTTTGCCGTTGTTTGATCAATTTTTGAGAAATTTTCAAAACTAGTGGGGCGCTCAGGTCAGCTCCTGTCTTGAAAGTTTTGGGGTGATTCGTCAAGCAGAGGCTGAGATATAAGGGGGATCCCAAAATGCTTTTTCTCCGTGTTAATTTCCATAGGAAACTGTTGACACAGCTACAGCCCGAACTGCTGAACAGAATTACACCAAATTTGGCAGAACGGTAGCACTTGGTCAAGAGTGCACTCTTTTTGTTAAATGGTCTAAATCCATTCAGTAGTTTTTGAGAAACTGAAATATTTACAGATATTCATATTCACAACGAAGGATCTGCGAACCCTCCTGATCTCATGCCTGAGATCTGATTGACTACCAACAATTTCAACCAGGAAGTGTTGGCAGCAGTCTAGTAGTCACAAGCAAAAAGTTGACAAAATGTGAAAAGGGGGCAGGGTAGAAACACTCTCATCCCCTAGGCCTGCTCAGGGGGTCCCACAAGGCTCCTGAGGGCCAAAACAGCATTCTTTTAAAAACAAATTTCAGCGGGATTTCGCGCAGAGCTGATATTTTCCATACTTTGTTTTTATTAAGCCCCTGGGTGGGTCACGGGCAAATCTGCAATTGTGATGCAGGGTCCCATGAGACCCCTGCAGCCCCAGGGACCGCCACCTTCCCGGGGCATTAGTTATCAATGAATGTGGGGGATACATGGCCACCCTGCAACCCTGGGGACCGCCACCTCCCCTTTATAAAAATAGGCATGGGGGCTCCTGCCTCACCCACGCAGCCCCAGGAACCACCACCTCCCTGGAGCTTATTTTATTAAATGGGGAGGGCACACAGCCCCTCTGTAGCCCTGGGGACCGTCACCTTCCTGGGGCTAAATTAAAAAAAGAAGTGTGGGGGGCTGAGCTCCCCCACACTGCACTGGGATCCATCATCTCCCCAGGTCACAGATCATTTATATGTGGGTGTCTGTTGTTGATCCCGGCCCTGGGGACCACCACCTCCCCAGGGCTATTATAAAGATGGGAGGGGGATGTGTGCCCCCCCTCCAGGAGCACTCCATGGCCCTGGGGACTGCCACCCCCCAGGGCCGGCTCCACCCCTGGGACTTTGCAGTTTGCCATGGCATGACGGGAGCACCACTCCCGCAATTCCATAGCAACTTCCTACTCTGCTTCATGGACGTGAGACCAGGAAAACTACTCTTGCTGTCATGAAGTGAAGCAGAAATGCCGGCTCCCTGCCGCAGACCCCAACAAAGAGGCCAAAACCAGGGGGATAGGGCCCCAGGGGCCGAAATCAGTATGGGGAGTGGGGCCGAGCAGCCCCCCTCCCTGAAAAGAAATAAAAAAAAGAAATGGCCAAGGCCCAGGGAATGGGGTCCCCATGGCCAAAATGGCCTGGGCGAGAGGGGTCACTAGGCCATCCTCCCTTACATTTTTTTTTAATTGGCTGTGCCTCGGGGGATGGGGTGCCCAGGGCCGAAATTGGCCTGGGGAGGGAGGCCACGTATCTCCCATCCCTTTTTAATAAAAAAAAATGGGTCAGGCCCTGGGGGATGTGGTCACCGGGGCCCAAAAGCATCAAGGGAAGTGAGGCTACACAACCCCCTTTCCTAAATAAAAGTAAAATAGACCAAACGGCGTTTGCAGAGTGGTGGAGAAAGGGAGCGTGGCCTGTAACCACCTCTCAGCAATCCCACTGTGTGGGGCTTACTGGCATTAACAGGTAGGCTAGTTGGCCCCTAAGGATCCCCCAGCAGTGAAGGCGACATCATACTCTAACCAAGAGCACGTCAGGAGGTATTGTGCAGAGTGGTGGTGAAAGGGAGCAAGGCCTGGTATCATAACTCAGCAATCCTGCTGTGTGGGACTTACAAGAGGTAATAGGAGGTGTAGTTGCCCCAAGGATGTCCTTGGGGGCCAACTACCCCTCCTATTACCTCCAGTAAATCCCACACAGTGGGATTGCTAAGAAGTTTTTGAAGGTCATGCCCCCTTTCTCCACTACTCTGAAAATGCGCCTCGTGGCACACTTCTGGTTGGAGGATGAAGTCCACTTTACTCCTGAGGGATTCAGATTCCAGCTGCCCTAATCTTTTCTCTCGATTGCCACCTCTGCTAGACTTAGGTACAGAGCCAATAACATAGTAGCTAAGGTCATTGAGGTTATTATTATTGTGAAACAATTTCAGGTGTCGTGCCACAGGGTAGTTTGGATCTGAATGGACTACTGCTCGTGAATATTGGAGAATTCTGTTTAAAACGTGCAATTTGGCACTACCAACATATAAGTAAATGACAAGTACATTCCAATATATACTCTGCATGTAAGTTGACCCTGGGTTTTAATGGGTTGGGAGTTGAAAGCGTTGTATACTCGGAAGTATTTTTACCAAATTTGCAAGCTCGGCATGAGCTACATTTATGTAATTTCGATCTTTATTTCGACTGTTACAGCCATAAAAGATACATATAAAACACACAGCATATCATTTTACGCATATGTTACTTAATACAGATTAAAATATATCCATAATTTACAAAGTTCATTAAAAACCATCTTCAATTAGAAACCATACCTATATGCACGAGCACAAAATGTTGTCACCATTTACATCTAATAGCGAGAGAAGGAATAATGCACCAATTTATTTAGAAAAATATACACATGATTTAACTGCTCAGAATGGTTGACCGATCTTCTTTCTAGCAAAATAAACTGACAGAAGAAATCTGCTAATACTAAATACGACAATTTGTAGGGTGTTAGTTCTGGCAAACCTATATGCCAGGGAACATGTTCTTATTCCTAGGGTGTTGCACAGGGGTTTGATCCACTTTTTTCTTGCTTTGTCGTACGCTTGACAGAAAAAAAGAATATGGACCTCGTCCTCCATATGGGAGCCTGAACACATTGTGCACTTCCCCTGAGTAAAATCTACCCCGTCCCGATTTCTCTTAGACCAACGTTCAGCATTGGAGTTTGTCATAAGGTTCCCATACCTAAACTTCAAAAATAGAGACTTCGCAAGAGGAGGCTCTATCTCATCTAAGAATACCTCGAAAAGAGGCTCGTCCTTGAAGCTTAAGAAGTTTTGAGTAAGGGAACCGATACTGTTACCATTTGCTAGTCGATTGGTAATAAGGGACCAAAACGCTAATTTGCATATAGCCAGGTTCTGAGCTGGGATGGTGCAGTGAGCTAAAAAACGGTGATGGATTAAAACCATGATCTATTGACTTGGTAAGAGTATTCTGCATCATTCAGAAACTCTGTCCATCACCACCCCCTTTTTCCAAAATCGGTTTTATCCACACTATGTGTGGGAGGGTATACTCAGACGTGAGTCCCTTGCTCATTGCACCATCAGGATTCAAGCAAGCCGGTCCGAAGAAGGCTGTGATGCCAGAAACCGGTCCCCGGAAGCTTGTTTCCTTCCCAGTATAAGAATTGGCTTGGTAGTTTGGTTTGCCCTGTTCCCACCATGCACTGGGACAGGAACAGACTAATTTGCATATAGCCAGGTTCTGAGCTGGGATGGTGCAGTGAGCTAAAAAACGGTGATGGATTAAAACCATGATCTATTGACTTGGTAAGAGTATTCTGCATCATTCAGAAACTCTGTCCATCACCACCCCCTTTTTCCAAAATCGGTTTTATCCACACTATGTGTGGGAGGGTATACTCAGACGTGAGTCCCTTGCTCATTGCACCATCAGGATTCAAGCAAGCCGGGCCGAAGAAGGCTGTGATGCCAGAAACCGGTCCCCGGAAGCTTGTTTCCTTCCCAGTATAAGAATTGGCTTGGTAGTTTGGTTTGCCCTGTTCCCACCATGCACTGGGACAGGAACAGACTAATTTGCATATAGCCAGGTTCTGAGCTGGGATGGTGCAGTGAGCTAAAAAACGGTGATGGATTAAAACCATGATCTATTGACTTGGTAAGAGTATTCTGCATCATTCAGAAACTCTGTCCATCACCACCCCCTTTTTCCAAAATCGGTTTTATCCACAGTATGTGTGGGAGGGTATACTCAGACGTGAGTCCCTTGCTCATTGCACCATCAGGATTCAAGCAAGCCGGGCCGAAGAAGGCTGTGATGCCAGAAACCGGTCCCCGGAAGCTTGTTTCCTTCCCAGTATAAGAATTGGCTTGGTAGTTTGGTTTGCCCTGTTCCCACCATGCACTGGGACAGGAACAGACTAATTTGCATATAGCCAGGTTCTGAGCTGGGATGGTGCAGTGAGCTAAAAAACGGTGATGGATTAAAACCATGATCTATTGACTTGGTAAGAGTATTCTGCATCATTCAGAAACTCTGTCCATCACCACCCCCTTTTTCCAAAATCGGTTTTATCCACACTATGTGTGGGAGGGTATACTCAGACGTGAGTCCCTTGCTCATTGCACCATCAGGATTCAAGCAAGCCGGGCCGAAGAAGGATGTGATGCCAGAAACCGGTCCCCGGAAGCTTGTTTCCTTCCCAGTATAAGAATTGGCTTGGTAGTTTGGTTTGCCCTGTTCCCACCATGCACTGGGACAGGAACAGACTAATTTGCATATAGCCAGGTTCTGAGCTGGGATGGTGCAGTGAGCTAAAAAACGGTGATGGATTAAAACCATGATCTATTGACTTGGTAAGAGTATTCTGCATCATTCAGAAACTCTGTCCATCACCACCCCCTTTTTCCAAAATCGGTTTTATCCACACTATGGGGCCGATTAGGATGGCGGACGGACTTGCGTCCGTCCGCCACCCCTGAGTAGGAGGGACCGTCCGCATGGGCAGCGGCGGTCCCTCCATGGCAATTAGGATGTGACCGCCAGGGTGGCGGTCACATCCTCTATTTTTAACATTGCGGCGGGTGCAGCTTCAAGCTGCACCCGCCGCAATGTTAAAAATGCATGTGTTGCATTTACATGCACAAAGCGGCAGGCACCGCACGGTGCCTGCTGCTTTGTGTACGCAAATGCAGGGGGGTACCATAGGTACCCCCCATGTGCACCCCCCACCCCCCATTCACCCGGGGGGCCCGCAACGGGCCCCCAAAGTGAATGTCCGTATGCTTTTCCATGGCGGAAAAGCCGCCGTGGAAAAGCATATTTACACCAACATCATAATATGACGGACGGTGTCTCATAGACACCGCCTGCCATGTTATAGCTTTTCCGCCGCGGTCGGAAGCCGACAGCGGCGGAAAAGCGGCGGACGGAATTCCAGACACACCAGCCATCCTAATTTGGCGGTGGGTCTTTGGAGTCTCCGCCGCGGTTTTTCCGCATCCTCCAGGCCGGCTGACACTTCCGCCGGCCCGGAGGATGCGGAAAAACCGCCATCCTAATCGGCCCCTATGTGTGGGAGGGTATACTCAGACGTGAGTCCCTTGCTCATTGCACCATCAGGATTCAAGCAAGCCGGGCCGAAGAAGGCTGTGATGCCAGAAACCGGTCCCCGGAAGCTTGTTTCCTTCCCAGTATAAGAATTGGCTTGGTAGTTTGGTTTGCCCTGTTCCCACCATGCACTGGGACAGGAACAGACTAATTTGCATATAGCCAGGTTCTGAGCTGGGATGGTGCAGTGAGCTAAAAAACGGTGATGGATTAAAACCATGATCTATTGACTTGGTAAGAGTATTCTGCATCATTCAGAAACTCTGTCCATCACCACCCCCTTTTTCCAAAATCGGTTTTATCCACACTATGTGTGGGAGGGTATACTCAGACGTGAGTCCCTTGCTCATTGCACCATCAGGATTCAAGCAAGCCGGGCCGAAGAAGGCTGTGATGCCAGAAACCGGTCCCCGGAAGCTTGTTTCCTTCCCAGTATAAGAATTGGCTTGGTAGTTTGGTTTGCCCTGTTCCCACCATGCACTGGGACAGGAACAGACTAATTTGCATATAGCCAGGTTCTGAGCTGGGATGGTGCAGTGAGCTAAAAAACGGTGATGGATTAAAACCATGATCTATTGACTTGGTAAGAGTATTCTGCATCATTCAGAAACTCTGTCCATCACCACCCCCTTTTTCCAAAATCAAAACGCTTGTTTCACCATAAATTTTGCATTGAACGGCAGCCCTTCGGGACGTTCCCAAAACTGTGATAGACCCAGGATAAAGAACCATTTTTTAATATGCTTGAGCCATACAACAGAATGTAGAGAATCAAGACCCAATATCTCCTGAAGGCCTTTCCTATAGTCAATCAATTCAGGAGTAGACCATAATCTTACCCAAAACATTAATGGTCTTAAGATTGTATAATTATCAGTTCTTTTGAGATTCAGATCCATTTGGAGTGGAATCAGGGGTGTACTGATGGGGACCCTTACGATTGATCTCATGAATTTATTATCCAGTACATAGAAACTGTCCTTTGACCATGGCCCCCATATCTCAGCCCCATAGAGGGCAGCAGACTGGGTTTTAAATTTGAAGAGCTCAAGCGCAGGAGTAACGCTTTTGCTTGAGCAAGTATTTAGTTTGCTGATAATTGGTCTAACATTATGGGCGTAAGACATCTTGCTTTTCTCAATTTGATCTTTCCAAGTTAGGTTTGAATCTAACACCACCCCCAGGTAAGAAAAATTGTCCACTGTTTCCAAGGCCTGGCCGTCCAGACTTAGAGTCCCCCTATCTAGCCTAGGGGGATTTAAAGCCATACATTTAGTTTTATTAACATTTATCTCTAGACCTTTCTTCACACAGTATGTGCTAAAGGAGTTCAAGAGTGCCTGGAGACCTTTCTTAGTTTGGGATATTAAGATGGTATCATCCGCGAAAAGTAACGCAGGCACCCTCTCCCCATTGAGTTTTGGTGAATCACTACTACAACTGTTCAAATGGTCAGGGATATCGTTAACAAAAAGTGAAAATAAGTTGGGAGCCAAAACACATCCTTGGCGTACACCACGCTCTATGGGGATGTCACGTATCAGTTCCCCTTTTGGTCCCCACCTGATGTTAGCATGGTTCCCATCATGTAGCTGAACTATTTGAGCCAGGAGACAGCCGGGTAAGCCAGCTTCACTAAGTGACCTCCAGAGCAGGTTACGGGGGACAAGGTCAAATGCCGCCCTCAGATCTACGAAGGCGACATACAGGCGACCCTTCCTAATGAGTACATACTTCCAGTATATACAGCAGAATCTAAAGACCTGGTCTATTGTACTGATCTTGCCCCTAAACCCGGCTTGTAATTTGGTAAGTATAGCTTTTTCCTCGAGCCAGTCATTCATCCGAAACAGTAGGAGTTTAGAGTAAAGTTTTTGCAAGATGTCCATCAAACTAATCGGTCTATAGTTCGAAGGAACAAACCTGCTGCCCTTTTTAAATATTAGGACAACCTCCGCAGCACGCCAACTATCTGGAAAGTGACATTTGCTAGATAGAGCATTAAATAAGTGATTTATGTATGGGGCCCAAACTTCGATCTCATGTTTGTACAGATCACCTGGTATTTTGTCGGGGCCGGGGGCTTTGCTATTTTTCAGTTCGGCGATTGCCCTTTCTGTCTCGCCAATAGAGAAATTCATACACTCAATTGGTGGAGGGGACCAAAGAGTGTCATCAGCTACATTTATAAAAACCTGATCTAGTAGACAACCAAGTGTTGGAGACAGTCAACTCTGGACTAGTTTTGACAAGTGCATCTCTCATCGATGGTGCTCGTCTAAAAGTGAGAGATGGAAGCTCTGGCACAATTTGCGACAATGTAATGTCAGAATGTATTATAGGCCAGTTTTTATAGAGGATTTTACGCACTTGTCTCTGTTGTCTGCTATACAAGGTTATCAATCTGATAGTGTTGATAGGTCCTACTTAGTAAGGGTCACTGGTAATCTGAATAGGCAAAGTGCTGGTAATAGCGGCTGGTAAACAATGGCTGCTTTTAACTCATTCTTTTTCTAACCTCTAGCACTAAAACATTGGAGAGATTCTGATTGACAAGATTTAAGATTGGCCTCCAAACTGCATATACGCCTGATTCTAAGAAACTCTCCGTAAGGGATACTGCGGATAAGCGGATAAGGTGTTTAGGGTGAGAACTACTGGCAGTCTTTTTCCTGTGGTGTTTGGTATGGTAGAGTTATCCTCCATGTTCATCTCAACATCCAGGAATTGCACCCTCTCATTGCTAATATCAGCAGTGAAGTTGAGGTTCAGCATATTGTTGTTAAGACTGTCAACAATAAGTCTAGCAGATTCAATTGAACCCTTTCAACTAAGGCAGACATCATCAATGAACCTCCACCACTGGAGTACATGTGTGTTTGTGTGTGTGGAGTTAGATGTAGAAATTCTAGATTTACCTGTTAGTATTTTATTTTTGTTATTCTGCCCCATCGATATTGTTGACTAGCTATTCAGGGGGCACCAACATCCTATTTAAATCCCCAAGCATAGTATGCAGTCCAGAGAGATATACTTTCATTGTCTGAAACCAAATTATGTATTGTGCCCTCAGCTGCTGTGATAAATTGGAAAATCCATGGTTACTGCAAATAATCAAATACTATTGAATTATTATCTTCTAAAAAACAAACGGATAACATTTTTGAGCCCTGTTCACAAAATAATATTAAATCACAGGATTCATCTACCCTGCATGCACCTGCATAATACACCTTGTTTTCTAACCAATTGCAGACAGTGTTTTCCTGATCGGTGTCGTAATCTCCTTGGAAAAGACAACGATTTACTATCGAACCCTTTCGACACCATTCAGGACGCGCTTCTTGATTATGCCCACAAGACTCTGGACCAATTGCTAGTACTTTCGAAATACTATTCTTGATTAATGCAGAACCTCACAACTTTTTTTTTGCTTGAAAAATCCCATGGCCTGCACGCCGCTTAAGTGGTAAACACGTGTTTGCTTAGTAATCAACTGTTAAAGAATCATGAAATATGTACAATAAAATCTCACCTCTTTCATCATGAATGTATTCCTAATAATAGTTTTACTGTAATTAAATATTTCCCAACTGTCTACCCTATACATATTTAATGATATTTTTTTCTGTGAGCATAAAGGGGTATTACCTACCTCTCGGTAAAGACAGACTCCTTTATTTAGCCATTTAAGGATAGTGTAGCCCCCGACCTTACCTCTCTTTTCTCCTCTTGGGATTACATAATGAAGGGTAGCACGGGGTGCCACACTAGTCACATTTTTGCAAACTGCTAAGAAGTTAGCAAATAACACTTACATGAATAACCATCTAGCAAGGAACTGATTAATACTTTTACTTCCCCACAAAACCCATGACTAATATTGTTTCTGTCTTAAGGCTAAGGTTAATGTGTGTAGCTTATAATCTTGTTACCAGCCTGAGCGCGTCTGTTTTAAGCTGTACATTATTGATTGAGGCATCTCAAAGTATCCCGCATTTGGCTTATTTGCACATCTATTCTTCTGAGTGTAAATACATCATCAATTGTTCGGGCATACCATTGTGCTGCTATGCTGGGGTCTAAGAATCCTGCATAATAATATGATATATTTGTACTCTAATTGTTATGCACTGTGTTTAAAATTCCTTATATCTTCTACACAGTTTATTAACGATCCAAATAACTGTACGATAAAAAGGTCCTTCTTCGGCAGCAGCAACAACCTAAGAAAACAAATAATGCGCACCAGAACAATAGAAGTGAAAACGTACACGGGAAAAATTACTAGAGTTTGATGTCACATCAACATGAGAAATGATTGAAGTAAGACACAGATTCCAACAATAGCTTCTTACATTATGCAAAGAAATAAAGACTGCCTTGTTCTACCAAACCGTTTCTCGTGGGTGTATCTCAAACACCCATGTACTGATTATACTGGATCTATAGCTATGTCCCTTTGATCCCACCACCCTTCAAAGGGTATATGCTCTTCTCTTGCATACTATTCTGCAGTAGTATCAAGCCTCCTCCGAAGCAGGTGATGGTATTAAAAAAACACACAAATGTAATAAGAAAGCTGAAAGGAAATAAGTATCATCTTCCTCCTTGGAGTACAACTGCAGTTTTTTCCGAACAGTTCACATATTTAGCCTCTAGAGGTCAGCAACGTTCTCCTGAACCGATACAGGGACAGTCTTATTTTATAGTAAGTATTTTTAGCTTGAATATTCTGCAGCGTTATCTTTTAATATTGCCATTTCTTTATTAGCGTTCACTGGTGCTGGAACCATTTTCAGAGAGGGGTGCTGCCATCAATGTTACCTCACTGAAATCATAGTGATGGTAAACACTAAAGAACAAGCTGCAGTGATTCAGCTGCAGTGTGATAGGCGAGCAGCATGAATCCAGTAGCACATGTCGAGCACAAGTTCAAGTTGTTGGTAACCATGTGCACACTTTGAAAAATGCACAAAAATGCATTTTTCAAAGTGCCATGTTGCGCACACATGCCCTAGTGCTTTACCTGTGCACGCGTTCTATTTTTTGGGGTGATTCGGGGGTGGGGGTGGGGCCTTAGCTTTGCATTCACTAATTGCGATTACCAACTTGGTAATCGCAAATTAGTAAATGCAAAACCATTCATTCCTATTAGGCCAGTAGGCCCATAGGAATGAATGGAGTCATATTACCTAATAGCGATTCGCTATTGATTGAATCGCTATTAGGTAAAGTTATATTCTATTCCTTCCTTTTTAACAGTTTTAATGATAATATTTTCTAATGAAATACATTTTAAACCTCTGGCGGCACTGTACTATACATGTTCCTATCCAAGTGACTCCCAGGCAGTTTGATTTGGGAGGATTGAGATATGATTTGCCTCAGGTCATTTCTTGGAAGATTCCAAAATGCACTTTATTATTGCCAAATGTGTCAAACTGTATAGTTTTTTATTGGGACACTTTTAAGCACATTTTCTTCAATATGAATTAATTGTACGGTTATGTACTATTTATGGTTCTATTGTGTATAATCCCTCAGGAGAAATTTTATGAATATGGTCTTTTATGGTCCATGAGACCGAATTAAAGTTATGGAATGGAATTGTAAATATTTTGCGATTCCTACATACATTGCGTTTTGCGATTTGAAAGTAGATAATCTGTAAAATTCGCTATTTCAGAATCGCAAAATCCTTTCTTGATGCATCTGGCCCAATGTGTAGAAATAGGGTTCCTGTGCTTATCTATTATTTACATGTCACATTAGTATATTTTTATCCTTTTAAAGTCTTAGGGGCAGATTTACAATAACTGGCGCATATCAGCATGGATGCGCCAGTTATTGTGCGCCGCAGCTCCGCCACCCTGGATGCGCCGCATTTACAATGCGGCGCATCATGGGGCAAAAACGGCACAGATGCTGGAGTTGCATCGCAACCGTGACACAGCTCCAGAAATGCTCTGGGGGGCCCTATCTCCACAATGCTGCGTCAATCCTGCACGCCCGCTTCAAGCAGGCGCAAGGTTTTGACGCAGCATGGGCCCAAAAGTGACTTTAGCCACTTTTGGGAGGCGTTCCTGCGCCGGAACGCCCCCCCTGCGATGGAACGCCTCCGTCTGGCGCAGGGCTTTACAACGTGACGCATCTGGGAGAGGCATCACATTGCAAATACCCCGCACCATGGCGCATTTTTTGCGCCGCCGCTGCGTCACAAAAGTGACGCAACAGCGGCATAAAAGAGGCGCAGGGGGCTTGTAAATCTGCCCCTTAGTTTCCATCTCACTTAAAAAAAAATGAGCCTCATTCGTACTTTCGTAACTGCTATGATTTCAAATATTTGTATGGTTCACTTACAAGTAATTACATTTAGTTGCTTGATAGAGAAACATTTATCCCATTTGTTATCCTAGAACCTGTCTTTTCACACTCTCTGTATCCCCGCAGGGCGTCTTTTACTTCCTTTGCTTCACAAAATTCCTTCACATTTCAGTCAGGGAAAGAAAGAGTAAACACTGATAACCAGGGTAAAAAGAAAACAAATTTACAAAATACATTGCCTGATATTTTAACTCTGTCTTTGAAACAAAAGCAAATGAATGCAAGGTAAAAACAAAATGAAGCGGTCTCTTTATTGCTCACTCTTCTTCTTAAATACCTCAGAGGTATTTCTCGAAGTGAAGCAGTACCTCCTGCACTCATTCTTTCAGTGTCCATGTTGGTGTTCTGGATGGTATACAAAAACTGGCTCCCAGCACTATCGTTGTAAATAACGTGACCATTTGCCCTGATGACCTGAAATGGATGTATGACATTACAATGCATGCTTTTACATCGCATGCCTTTACAACGCGGTTTTTACATCGCAAACGTTTACAACGCATAGCGCTTTGGGGTGCTGGATAGTGAATAGTTTAATTTACTATTCCAACTCCAGTCCCCGTGGACACTAGGGAAGGTGTTGGATAGTAAATTAAACTTATTCCCTATCCTAGAGCGCCCCCAGCGCAATGCGTTGTAATGGTTTGCGTTGTAAAAGTTGCGTTGTAAAGGCACTGCGTGGTAAAAGTTGCGTTGTAAAGGATGTTTCCCCCTGAAATCAATCAGGTTGAAACGCCGTTGACTACTCAGCACAGAACCTTAGCGCTGTAGTGGTCAATTGACTTTACCCAATTTACAATCATTTTTGTACATACTTGTCTCTTTATTGACCACTATTTGTTATATTTTCACACCTCAGCCCTCCTTGACTCGCTCCACTGACTCACAGTGAGAAAGCGTATACTCTTTAAGACTCTAACCATGGCCTTTAAATCCTTGCATGGTATTGGTGCTGTCTATCTAAGGAAACGTGTCCAATTCTATTTCCCTTCCAGATCTCTACGCTCTGCCACACAAGCTCTGGCTATCGTTCCAGCTACTAAGCGTGCCCGTATCTGGGGCCGCTCCTACAGATTACTGGCACCTCAGCTTTGGAATAAGCTTCCCCTTTCTCTTAGGAAATTAGACAATCTGCTGTCCTTTAGGAAGGGTCTGAAGACCTGGCTTTTTGGCCTTTAGTCTGTATGCGTTTCCGGTCTCCTCTACAGATCTACATGGCGCCGGGACACTCTGCCCGAGTAGCCGCGCGCTCTACAAGACACCCCTATAACATAACATAACATATTTTCCCGGCGTTCACGCTGTTTTTCCAATTTGTGTCACTGCGCCTCCACTTGTCACTAGCACGCCTAGTGCCCACTTGTGTGTTATGGTCACCATACACTTCAGTTGTACAGTAGTGCTGTTATAACTATCTGCAATACCTAAAAACTTTAATTTCACTCCTTCCATTGTGGTCTCCCTTTGTCCTCTTCCCATGGTTTTTATGTTGTATACTGTTTTTCAAACCGTCCATGCTAAATGATCCCCAGTTGAGACATTGTTACATTATTAGACTCATACACACAACATGTAAACTTACTTGGGGTGGTCCTCGGCGCACAGTTTCCTCTGCACGCTGATTCCCAACTTTCAGATCGAACAAAGAATGTGCCAGAATGAGGCACACACTCTTATGCCCAATCAGAAACTCAAATAGGACAGAAGGCTGTCGTTTATCCCTTATCATGGCTTCTGATGGGGCATAAGGGAGGGCGCATGACTGACAGACACCAATCGACCATTATCTGACCTGCTTCACTGCCTGACACTGGTGCAGCATGTCAGATATGTATTGCATCAGTGAAAGGATGAGCTTTAACAGCCCATGCATGACACATTCGCAATACAGCCCAGGGCTGCCCTCTTCTGGTGCAAGGTGATATTGCAGCTTTTACAATAAACAAATGATTGGAGAGATCGTTTTGTTACATGTAAAAGCTGTAATATTTTGAGAAATGAGATGCGAGTGAGACATGAATATTGGGGGGTCACCCCCCTTTTGGCCCCAATGGAGAAACCACCTCTGCTTGCTACTGCAAAAAAGTTCCATCTATGATGTATGAGAGCATGAAAAATAATGAGCTCTTTAGCACCATAACACAGTGACAGATTTGCTATATTACAACTGAAGATTCACTGTTCCTATATACAAATGATTTGCAAATTACAAATAGTCACAAAGGCAGCTTTCTGCTCAGGCCACCTTTTGTGCTGGTGGCACCTTGTATGACAATCATTTTTGGTGCCCCCACTGCCTGATACCCTTCTCCAGGGATTCCCTCACTAACACACTCAACAGGTAGATGTCCCATCCTGCACAAAAACAATCCCACATCAATGCAGGCACCCGAGCACCATGGCACAAGTGTGCAAGTGTTTGTGGTAAGAAGCACATTAAGGCTCAGTGTAGGCTAAAAGGTAAGGAACGTGCAGTATGGCTTAAATACTACGCACCACTGCCCTTTCTCAGTAATGCAGTGCAATGCAGACAGGTGACATTCTGCACTGCACAGTGCCACTTTCCCAAATATCTGGGCCCCAGTGTCATGTGCACATAGTGGGAACAACGCACTGCAATGTGTAGACAATGATGCCCCACATTGACATGCACTTAGTAATCTGTCAATGGCAGGAGCAACAGAACGTCAGTGAGTAGAAATGTGTCATTTCACTCTCTGTGGGTAGATGTAACCACATCAACTTCACTGGCTAACGAATCACTAATAAAACCATGTGGCATGACAGACAAGCCAATATGAGTACAAAGGCAACACAAGAGATAAGTCTGAGCTTATTGTCTTCTCAATGGCGGGCCTATTCTTGGTATCAGTCAAAGGTCAACAAGTTCAGTGGTGTGAGAACACGTACTGTGGAAATGAGCAGGTGTGTCTCACCTGGCAGTATACTTGTATGCTGACCAAAGTTTCTGGATTAATACAGGAAGAAGTATGTGGAAAGGCCATGTGTTGCATACCATGGCAGTGTAGGCTCCAGACATGTTTAAATGTCAATACAAGATAACATTGTGACATCAAAAGTGCAAAACACAAAAATTGTCTCAGCAATACTAACAGTCTACGTACACACATACACGTAGGTCGACGGTCGCATTGACTGATGTAACCAATGTGATGGCTCACCTTTTCTGTGGAGTAGGCAAATGAAAAGCGTATGAATCCAGCAACATGAAACTTACTAAGTCAAACACAATATTGCCAAACATGTCATAAATCAGTCATCAACACCGAATAAATTCCAACCTGGACCAGGCACCACATTGTATTCAGGATTTTCCACAGTAATGAGTAAAAAATCAAGGCATAGAAGTGCACAGTCGCCTACAAGTTAGAGTCATACACATACATGGAGAAAACCAATGTATTTGGTTTACTTTTGGAGTAGACAGCTTAGCATCAGTGTGTCCAACATAAGGATGGCCCTAATTCTGATACATATGTGTCAATCAAAGTGCTTCATGACAACTTCTCGGGCAAAAACAATAGTTAAAGGTTGACAATAAATAGCATAACAGCCCATGTGACATGTTTGAACTGCAGCATATGTGTGCACCAAAATCCCATGGTAAAGTAAGTGAACTATGAAGCGGCTGTGCCATTGTCATGTAGCCACCAACAAAATCCTTGGTTTCACATGGACATATGTATGCATGTTAAACATGTTGGCAATGTCACAGCCTACCCTGGGTAGACCAACTAGCCAAATATCTGATCAATAATATTTAATTTCTCACATGTATTGATTACACATAACATAGAGTGATTAGCGACACCCCTCACAGTAAGATACTGGATAAACATGAACGTCAGGATGTAGAAGTGTGCAATGTACCCGGCCAGGCTCCTCATTTGCCTTTACACAAAGAACTGGAAGAGACATGTGTAAACCTAGGCCCAACTGAATAAGTATCACGTATTGTGAAATACCGTAAGAAATATGTATGAGTCATTCAGTATACACAACACATATTTATTTTATTTTAATTTTATTTTTAAAGTTTTATAGAGCGCAAACCAAACCGAAGCTAGGGTATCAGAGCGCTTTACACAATCGAAGGGGAACATTGCATACACAGAAAACATAATCTGAGCATAACAAAGAGTAGCAGCATTGAGCAGATTTGTTCTGCAGAGCAAAAGAGCATTCAAGTTTGTGTAGGTCTTCACCTCTCGTGGCCGTATCGAGAAGAAATGTTCTGAGCAGTAAAAGACAAATCAAGTTCATGTAGGTCTTCACTTTGCGGTCAGGTAACCAGAGAGTAGAGGTAGTTAAGGGGTTGAAGATCTGGTGTCATGGTTGTGCGTATTTAAGGTAGGAATTCGCTCATCAGGAACAATTTTGCTTCCTTTTTTAAGAGAGGCGTAGTAGAGATTTTTCTGACGAATGGAGGAAGCGAGTTCCATATTTTTGGCGCTGCTCCAGAGAATGCTCTTTTAGGAGTTTTACTCTTTTTGATATGTGAGGGTTTCAGAAGTAGATTGTTTGTGCTCCTTGAATGTCTGTTCCCTCCAGATAGGGTACGTTTTTGGGCAAAGTACTGGGGGGTGTTGTGGTGTAGCGCCTTGCGTGTGATGCAAGGCATTTTTAGGTGGATTTGCGCTTCGTAGGGTAGTCAGTTGACAGCTTTCAGGTGTGGCGATATGTGGTCAAATTTCTTCGAACCTCTTATGAGTCTTGCTGCGGCTTTGAGGCAGGCTTTTTGAGGGGTGGTTGAGATTTTGGGAAGCCCAGCGAGGGTAGTACATCCGTATTCAAGTCTTGAAATAACTAAGGACTGGACTGCAGTTTTGAGGTCCGAGTTCTCGAGAAATGGTTTCACTTGTCTGGGATAGCAGAGGTGGAAGCGGGCATTTTTAGCCAATACGTTGACGTGATTTTGCATGTTAAGGTTCCTATCCAGAGTGATTCCTAGAGATATAGAGGAGTCCAATACAGTTGGCATGCAATTCAATGCAGTGATCATTTTCATCCACTCCTTTGTCTCAGTGGAGTTCTTAGCGGGGGAGATTAAGAGAAACTCTGTTTTTTGAGAGTTTAGCTTGAGGAAGTTGGTTGCTAGCCATTGGACTGTCTTTTCGATAGCTAGATTCATTGTCCTTATCTCTTCGATGGAGGAGATCTTGATGTACAGTTGGGTGTCATCCGCGTACATGTGGAAGGAGATTTTCTCCTGCTGTAGTAACTCAGTGAGTGGTTCGGCGTATAGGTTGAATAGCATGGGAGATAGTGTGGAGCCTTGAGGAACTCTCAGTTGGTTAGGAGAGGCAACGGAGAGATTGTTGTTGATCATGAACGATTGCGTTCTGTTTTCCAGGAGGAATTTTAACCACTGTAGGACTTTACCAGATACACCCATACTGCTTTCTAGTCTTCTTAGTAATTTGTCGTGATTGACCGTAACAAAGGCTGATGAGAGGTCGAGTAAAATTAGCAGGCAGGTTTTGTTGCAGTCAAGGGCTTGGAGGGTGTCATCTACTATGTGCAGGATGGCTTTTTCACCCGATTGGTGAATGTTCAGTAGATTGAAGTGCGAGATGTGTTGGTTCAGTTGTTGCTGAACACATTTTTCCAGGACCTTGGCTAGCATGGGAATGTTGGTTATTGGTCTGAAGTTATTGGGTTCGGAATTATCTGCTGTAGGTTTTTTTAGGATAGGGGTGACTTGGCCTGTTTTTAGGCAATCTGGGATGTGCCCTTGTGCTAGTGAGTCATCAATGATTTTGGTCCAGAGAGGTGAGATGTTATGGAAGATATGGGTTAAGCAATTTGAGGGGACAGGGTTGCTGAAGTGGTTGTTAAGTTTGGTCGTCGCTAGAATCTTGGTGATGTCATTGAGATTGTAGAGTTTAAAAGTGGCCCAGTGAGAGTTATTTTTGGTCAGCGGTAGCTCATGCAGTGCAGGAATTTCGGCTTGACTGCTCTTTGGGGTGGCTGAGTAACATGCCGCCACACTAAGTTGATTTGAAGGGAGTTAGTTTTAGCTGTGAAAAATGAGGAAAATTCTACACTACTCAACTGTGATTTCGATGTTAGGAGTGAAGATTTAGCTAATTTGTTAGATTGTTGTTTCAGAATTTCGAAGAGTTTCTTTGGTCTATTTTTGGCCTTGTCTAGTTCTGATCTGAAAAGGTCTTTTTTTGATTGTTGTGTACTTTTATTGTAGGAGTTTCTTGATTTCCAGAGAAGTTTAAGTTGATTGGGGGAGGGATGTTGCCTCCATTTCTGTTCCATAGATCTAAGTTTGCGTCTGATTCAATAGTATTTTGTTTAGATATGATCCAATCAAGAGTGGCACCCTTTGAGAGAGTCGACATTCAGATAACTTGGGTCAGGGAATGGTCTGCTAGGAAGGTTTGGAGGGCGTTAACCTCCTTGTCCAGGGCTTTATCCCAGTGGAGATTGAAATCACCAAGGTACATGTCTTTGGAGTGAGGGATAGAGTTTGAGGTAATAATTTCCATAAGCTGTTCTGTGAATTCAGCATTCGAACCGGGAGGATGGTAGAGTATATGTAGTTTGTGAGAGTGGATACTTGAAGATTTAACAGAACTCCTCAGGTATTCACAAGAGTCTAGGAGTTCAGAGTGAAATTTCGAGATGGTGATGTTCGAACGATGTATGCAGGCTAAGCCTCCGCCTGTCTTGTGCTTTCTGTCTAATCTAATGATGTTGTAGTCAGGAGGGACTAGAAGGTCTAGGCAAGGGGAGGATGATTCATTGAGCCAAGTTTCTGTGAGGATGATTACATCCATTTCCCTTTGAGGGCAAGGTCGGCGATATCAGAGGCGTGTTTTGGGGCCAAGCGCTAATTCAGTAGAAGGCAGGAGAGCTCGTTTGAGGAACTCTTGATAGTTGGCTCAGGGTTTTCGGTGTATGCGGTTAATGATTGAAGGTTATTCCGGTTTATTCCTCTAAGTCCTGGATGGGAAGTTCTGCTTGGGTTGCTAGGAACTGGGAGTATTCATCTATATTAGTGGTAGGGCCAACCGTAGTTTCATATAGCCGTAGTAGTGTTTGGATTTCCCAGTCTGTTATATTGTTGGGGAGTCTGCATGTGCTCAAGAATCTATTGGTTAGCGGTAGGGGGATAGTTGTTATCTCCTTCTCGACTGTTGCTAGGGATTTTTCAAGATGTTTAAGTGTAGAGAGGGAGTTTTCAGCGAGTTGAAGGATGTTTCTGATTTCTAGGATAACGTTTTTGGCGGTGACAAATGGATGTGTTTCTGGAGAATCTTGATAGGACGAGGGGGAGCTGAAGTAGGGTGTTGAGAGGGGGGTGTTGTTGTTGTTGTATTTGCTAGATCTAAATAAGGGAGTCATTACGGTGTGTGAAAAGGGAGGCGAGTTGCTGACGCTTCTTTCAACAGATCTAGGTTGAGGCAAGGGTTGTAGATCTTCCAGAGGTGCTGATAGGGTGGAGGGAGAAGTTGGGTTCTGAGGTACCCTGGGTGGTTTGATGGACTGGGTTATTAAAGCACAGAGGTGATAGGAATTGTTAATGTTACTTTCCACAGTTCTGGTCGGGGTAGGGGGTCGTTGATCCTCGGGATGAGCTGAAGGGGTGGAGGGAGAAGATAGGCCCTGAGGTACAAGGGGTGGGATGATGGTCTGGCTTTTTAAAGCACAGAGCTGATGATAATTGTTAATGCTACTTTCACCAGTTCTGGGTGGGGTAGGGGGTTGTTGATCATCAGGAGATGAAGGGGTGGTAGGAGTGGTTAGGTTCTGAACAACGCTGAATGTGGTGATGGTGTGTGTTTTAAGGGTAAAGAAGTATTTATCGAATAGTTCTAGGTCCTTGTTAGCTGCTTGAATGAGCACATGCCATTTTTGTAGGATGTTATGTTAAGTGTAGCTCTAAGGTTTTGCGTGGGTGCTGTAGTAATCCTAGTTCCGTAGGGGATATTTGTATGTTCCGGGATATTTAATAGCTTGGAGAAGGTCAATCGCCATTTTGCTATTTTTTTTGTGAAAAATATGAGGTTATTGAGTATAATGCCTTTCTTGGCATTAAAAGAGGGATCTAGGAACAGGGTTTCTGGGGTTTTTCTGAGCAAATTGTGCTTGAAAGCCATGTTGTGAAATTTCCTTTGCACCGTGGGGGAGCGATCGTAAGACAAACAAAACGATGTTTGTGAGCCGGTTCCCAGAAGGTTGTAAGTGGGTCTTAATTCTCCTTCTGTGGGTAGTTGTTACAAGACCGCTGTTGTTTTGGTGGATGCTATGGTGCGGGGTGAGCTAACTTAGTGGGTGTCAAGCATCTGACATTCGGCTTGGGGGTTTTAATACTAATTGAAGTAGAAGGAGTTCAGAAATAGATTGTACTGAGAAGGCTGCCGTTTAGTTAGGGCCCATAAAAGGCTCGTAAATAATATTAGGCTTGGATGGTTTTAATGCTGATAAAGATAAATAGGGGTAAATAAATAGTCGTAAGCGATGACTGCCGTTTCGTAAGGGTCTAAAGCCGGATGTCTGCTTATTTGGTGTTGATAATATAAGCATTAGCCGTTACAAGATGGCTGCCATTTTAGTCACCAGTTTGAGGCTGTTTTGGTGTTGATGATTAAATGGGATTTCCACGTTACAGGATGGCTACCTCTTTTTGCTGGGCACCCTTCCAAGATGGCTGCTGTTGTGGTAGAAAATGTTGTGTGATGTTTGCCAAGTATAGGATTCTTCAGTCAGAAGACATATGGATAGGAATGTATCTGTAACAGAGAGCAAAAGCATTTACAGTTGTAATTTCTGTTTATTTTTCAGCTGACCGAGGATATGGTCTCAAGCCATGGGTCATGACCCCAATAGCGCATCACCACACTGAGCTGGAACGACAGTACAACCAGGCTCTGGTCAAGACCCGCAACATTGTGGAGAGAATGTTTAGAGTGCTGAAGACCCGGTTCAGATGCCTGAGGGTGTCTGATGCTTGAGAGTGTCTGAGAGTAAATGTAGCATTTCGTTGGTATGTGTTATGTCCATATTGTGTCTCTATCCAATACATATATTGTTTTGACATTGTATTGTCAGGTGTAGATCTTTTTGGGGTTTGTCTGTTGTGGTTGTTAGAGTTTGTACAGAGTACATTTTGGATTTGTGTTTTGTATTTTTCGGGAGGGATAGGAAGATGTCTGGGAAGGGTGACAATTTTTCAGAGCCCAAGCTGGGAGAGCTCAGATGTCCATTACCTTTCAAGGTTGTTTGTGGCTGGTGGCAGGGTTACCTAGCCAAGGAGAAGAAGGACAGATGGGAGTGGTTGCGCTAGCTCCATGAGCAAACATTCATGGTATCCCAAACAACCAACCAAAAGAAGCAGCGATGGGTGGACGTAATTTCATGGGAGGCCGATGTCATCGACTTCCTGGGACATGAGCTTGGTGGACCTGTTGGTATGTACGATCCTTTCCAAAAAACCATCTAGAAACAGGCTTTAGCCAATTACAAACATCTCCTGATCAAGGCGAAAATCAACTTCTACCTTAAACAAATCGAATCTGCACAAGATTCTGCCAAGCAAATGTTCCAGGTAGTCACTAAGCTATCTGGACCAGGACTTACCCCTCTCACTACCACCTCCCAATCACTCTGTAATTCGCTCTCTAGCTACTTCCATGAAAAAGTCAGTACCATCTATGCTAATTTTACATCCCATACCTCAACTAACACAGGCACAGCAACTCCCATCAAATCCACTAGCTCCCCTGACTCCGGGAATACACCCCGATTAATAATCACCATTCCCCCTCACTAGAGGAATTCAGTCAAGTATCCCCCGAACACATCTCTTAACTTCTCTCCACAATTAAATCTGGATCCCCAGACAATCCCTGTCAAGCGACCACCCTCAAACTGATTCCCGATATCATAGGGATCAACTTAGCCAATATATTTAACTCAATGTTCAAATCTGGCACATACCCTTCGATTTGGAAAAAAACAGTTATTAGACCCCTCATAGAACAACCTCAACCCTACTGACACCACCAGCTACAGACCTATTGCATGCCTTCCTTTACCAGCAAAAATAGTCGAGAAAGTTATGAACACCCAATTAGCACACTTCATCGACGAAAAACAGTTATTGGACGAAACCCAGTTTGGCTTCAGAAAGGGACACGGTACAGAAACTGCCCTTTTCAAAGAATCGGACGAAATAAGAAAGATTCTTGACAGAGGAGGAGCGGCAGTCCTCGTCCTGTTGGATCTCTCTTTCTGCATTCGACACAGTCGACCATGCCACGCTGATAGACCATCTCGCTGCCATGGGCATCTATCATAAGGCCAGAGCCCTCCTTGCATCCTTCCTCTCCAGCCGAACTCAATCAGTCACGCTTGGTAACTTTAACTCTCTCCCATTCGCCCTCCCATGCGATTTGCCTCAGGGATCCTCGCTAAGCCCTACCTACCGCCTCCCAATCACTCTGTAATTCGCTTTCTAGCTACTTCCATGAAAAAGTCAGTACCATCTATGCTAATTTTTCATCCCATACCTCAACTACCACAGGTGCAGCAACTCCCATCAAATCCACTAGCTCCCCTGACTCCGGGAATACACCCCGATTAATAATCACCATTCCCCCTCACTAGAGGAATTCAGTCAAGTATCCCCCAAACACATCTCTTAACTTCTCTCCACAATCAAATCTGGATCCCCAGACAATCCCTGTCAAGCGACCACCCTCGAACTGATTCCCGATATCATAGGGATCAACTTAGCCAATATATTTAACTCAATGTTCAAATCTGGCACATACCCTTCCATTTGGAAAAAAACAGTTATTAGACCCCTCATAGAACAACCTCAACCCTACTGACACCACCAGCTACAGACCTATTGCATGCCTTCCTTTACCAGCAAAAATAGTCGAGAAAGTTCTGAACACCCAATTAGCACACTTCATCGACGAAAAACAGTTATTGGACGAAACCCAGTTTGGCTTCAGAAAGGGACACGGTACAGAAACTGCCCTTTTCAAAGAATCGGACGAAATAAGAAAGATTCTTGACAGAGGAGGAGCGGCAGTCCTCGTCCTGTTGGATCTCTCTTTCTGCATTCGACACGGTCGACCATGCCACGCTGATAGACCATCTCGCTGCCATGGGCATCTATCATAAGGCCAGAGCCCTCCTTGCATCCTTCCTCTCCAGCCGAACTCAATCAGTCACATTTGGCAACTTTAACTCTCTCCCATTCGCCCTCCCATGCGATTTGCCTCAGGGATCCTCGCTAAGCCCGACCTTGTTTAACATCTATATGTCGGACCTGGTGAGGGTCATCAAATTTCACTACTTCGGCCTAATGACATACGCCGACGACACCCAATTAGTGTTAGCAGTCCACAATGACGGTGACAAGGTCATTCCCTGCTAACTTCCAGCAGGGAATGCTTGTCATCAGTACCTGAATGGCACACAACAGCCTTAAACTAAATTCCAACAAGACGGAGGTCATGATCTTCGCCAATCTTTCCCCCGCATGGTCCCCATCCTGGTGGCCTGCGAATTTAGGTTCAACTCCGTCACCAGTGTCGAAAGTGAGAAACCTAGGGGTGATCTTTGACACCAAGCTGTCATTTATGTACCACGCAAACGCAGTCATCTCTTCATCATTTTATACCATCAAAATGATAAAGAAACTTCTTCCCTATCTCCCAACCACTGCCGCTAAGATCACACTAGTCATGTTGAAAGTAGACTATTGTAACAGTCTATTTATTAATGCCCAAAAAAGAGTTCTTAATAAACTGCAATTAGTGCAAAATGCAGCAGCCAGACTTCTGACAGGCACTCCCAAATCAAAACTAATATCAAACGTGGTTTGACAGCTGCACTGGTTGCCCCTAAGAAGTAGATCCAAATTCAGGGCCCTTAAGGGCCTATAAGGCAGTTCACGCCAGCGGACCGGAGTATCTCAAAAAATCCCTCTGCCCATACAATCCCCCAAGATGTCTACGCTCTTCCACAGTCACTGTCGGACAAAAAAAGCATCATGGGGCGACAGATCATTTCTGGCCAAACTTTGGAACAGTCTTCCCCTCCACATTACAACAAGTCTATCCTTACCTTCAGGAAACTACTAAAGACTTGGCTCTTTAATCAATAGCCTGTTGTGTCAGCCGCCTTGGTCTAGTCCACAGCGCCGAGACACCCATGGGTATTTGTGTGCTCTATAAACTGCATAAATAAAATAAATAAATAAAATAAATATGTATGTTCCACCTGCATTTTATGATGTACCTTTATCCATAATGCAAAACATAAACATGGATTGTACTTCATTTGTGTTTATTAACAGTATTGTGATGTGTAAAATGTATATCAGGATAAATATATATGAGAAGATGATGTAAAGTAAGGGAACTTAGATCCTTCTCAATAGTGATTTGGCGTAGCCTGGCACAAAAAGTAACCTTGCTGCGCTGCCCAAAGCAAAAGTGTAAGAGCAGGAAACCACTGTGTTCATCCAATACAGTGCATTCCTGTCCCTTCAACCTGCACCTGTGCAGTTTTGGCAGAATAGCGCCAATGCAAGCACCCTTGACCCACTGTATAAGGGTGCCTTTGTTGACATCAGGATTGTGTTTGTGCTGGAAGGGGAAATTACCTGCAGAAAAACAATCCTGTGAGGCTTTTTCTTTTTTCTTTGTATGTTGCAGAGTACAGCACACATGGAGACTATATAGAACAAGGAGAAATCATGTTATTTCTTCTTGTCCCTCCGCTGGGGAGCCATAAGGCTTTGATGCATCCCCAGGTTTACATGGTTTGTTAAATCTAGGAAAGTACCAAAATTCATGGGTGTTGTGTAGGGACAACTACCTCAAGGACCAAGGAATGCCTTCCTAGATAAGAGTATGGCAATGCAGCAATTTGTGCTGCCTTGCCTTTATATCTATGAGGCCATTCAAAGCCACCCAAAGTGGCTTTGCATGATCTCATATACATGATTTGGTTATTAGCGCCACTGGAGCATCACAAGAAGTGACACTAGTACGGCACAAGGAGTTCATGATTATGCCCCTTAGATACCCTTTGGTTCAATCATGTCACCCATTTGTCATGATACACAGGACTCTGCTATTATTCTGTCCAGCCTTACTCAATCGATCACATCCTTGACGTATTCTTTAGGCATGTCAAGAAGTGTACATATGAAGTCCAGCATCCAGCCTGCTCAGGCCTGCAAATAGACTGTGATGCGTGCAATGAGCTGAGCATATTGCCATATGTGTGTTTCAGCAATTGTGTACTTCTGAAATACTGGGATATCATAGCTTGATTTAAATGTAAATATGCGTGAAAGATATTTATGATTTTAAGCCATGAGGCGTGGCTTGGATGCGGAGGGTAATGGCTGCGTGAGCTTGGAGCTCCGCGCCCGATCCCCCGGATTAATCCTGGAAACGGGCGCTGAAGGGCCTGGGACCGCTACCCCGAACGGGAGACGCTTGCACTGAGTGTAGGGGACATCCCGGACCCGAACACGGAGCCCGCCGTGCGGAGTCTGCCGGCGGGCGCGGACTGGTAATAGAAGTGCGTGGAAGACAAGATGGCGGGCACAGCCGGAGCTGAAAGACCCTAGACGCTGTACAGCGCAAAGAACCGCCGACTGCAGACGGCGACCGAGCGCTGTGTGCGGACCTCCAGAACCTGTAGGAGGGACCCGCCGACGGCGATCCTGACGCCTGAGGAGCCGATCCCGGCCGTGCCGGACCTCGCCAATGGCGGAGCACGACTGCCAAATGGCGGCGGAGTGACCCCCCGCCCACCGATCCTACCGAGCCTAGCGATCGCGGAGACGACTGTTCCGTGAGCCGGAGCTGCTGGTGGACGGAGGTACTAATCTGGCCAGGGGATATCGATGTGGGATCGAGCGACTGCTGGGCGCCTGGATGCGGGGGCTGCGGGTGCTCTCTGAGCTCCCTGTGGTGGCAGAGACTACTTTCTGCGTGAGTGGAGCCGGCTGGTGGGGACTGCGATAGCTATTGGCAGTGGCGGAGGGTGCCCCTGAGCAGGAGCGGCCGGCTGTGGAGCTGTGGGGCAGGCGGGCGGAGGTCCTCTGCAGCCTCATTGACGGAGAGCCAGCCCGAGTCCGACTCTCCATTGAAGACTTGCGAGCAGTGAGCGTGCTGTCTTGGGACCCGCGAGGTGTTCAGCCCGCACGTGTTTACTGCTTGGGACCTGCGCCGAGGTGCCACGGCGATAGCCTCATGCGAGACTTGCGGACTACTGGCCGAAAGGGGGGAATCTGCGGCGGACCACCGACGCGGCACTAGTGGTGAGGTGTGGAGCAGAAGGTGCCCCTGGGCAGAGGAGGCAGCTGGCTGTGGGCCTGTACAGCTAGCGGGCGGAGGGACTCTACAAAGTCCGAGGAGGGCCCACGGGGCATCTGGCCAGCACGTGCCTTGAAACCGGGACCGGCAGCGAACCACTACCGCGGCACTGGAGGCGAGGCGCTACCATTAACGGAACGCTGCTGGTCTGAGGGTGGTGGCCTCGGGGTGCATAGCCTGGAGACCTGGGTGCCCCGGGCTCAGTAGCCGCATTCCTGATTGAGACGGCGCGGGGGATCTGCTGGGAGCCGCTCTTCGAGGCCGACGACATTTGCAGGGAGGTGATCGAGCAGACGGGTAGCCGGAGCTGCGCCTGGCGGTGGCCATGGGGAAGCCGAACAAGAGAACTGAGGGGGCGACGCCGCCGGAGACCTCGGATGGAGGCCAAACGGGCCTGACGGACCTGCAACAACTTCAGGACCAGATACTGGAGGCCATTGCGGCGACTAGGGACGCCCTACAGCAAGACATCGCGCAGGTGACCTCGGGACTGGGCCTTCTCCATGCTGAACACGAGAAACTTAAGGACCGAGTGAAAAATGTGGAGACCACCCTGCAGGAACTGTCCCCGGCCCATAAATCAACGGATGGGAGGTTAACAGATGCCCTAGATCGCATACAGGCGCTGGAAAGGAGGGCCGAAGACGCGGAAAACAGGAACAGGCGCAGCAACATCCGCATAGTGGGTATGCCGGAAAAATCAGAAGGAGGGGACATGGTCGCGTATCTGGACACCTGGCTGAAGACGGTGGTGGCCCCCGAGGGCCTCTCCCCTTTCTTCACGTTGGAGAGAGCCCACCGCGTCCCGACCAGACCGCTTAAGCCGGGACTGCCGCCAAGACCGATCATCGCCAAATTGTTACACTATACAGACAGAGATGCGCTCCTCCAGAGGGCCCGTGATGTAGGGCCATTTCAAGTGGAGAACAGCAAGGTGACATTGTTCCCCGACTTCACGTTTGAGACGCAAAAGATGAGGGCCTCTTTCCTGTCTATCAAGAGAGAACTGAGAACTGAGGGCATTCAATACTCTCTGCTGTTCCCAGCAAAGCTTCGAGTGGTGATGGATGATAAGTCGCTCTTTTTCTCCACTTCGGCCGACGCCTGGTCGTGGTGGGACTCATACAAAGCTGGTGCGGACGGAGCTGGGATTCAAGAAGATAAAGAGAGAAGGTCGACACAAGTGCGGAAATCGCAGAGGCTGCGTGGGAAACGGAATGGAACGAGAAAACCCACTGCGGCCCAAACGGATGCGGAACGAAGAGCAGCGCTGCAGGCGGTGGAGTCACTGTCAAAAGACGAAGTTTCTTTGGCTCACTGGGACACAGAATCGGAGGGCCATGTCTCCGGCACGGAAACAGACCACTCGGACACGCTCACTGCCGATGGCCCGCTGGTAACACTGCAGACCTCGGATGAGATCCTGAACCACTGTTGAGAAGGCGGAGAGCATTGGACATTCTATGGGTAAGAGGGGGCCCCGGGAGGGAGTGAGGGGGGTGAACTCAGGACCGCTGCGTCAACACTGACGTGAGGGGGGATCTATGGACGTGAGGGGGGATCTATGGGCGCGGGGGGGCGAACGCGGCCGCCGCCTAGTCTGGACCACACCTCACTGGCCCTTAAGGCATCCACGGTCACGACTGTGGAATAGTTGGGAGTGCGGGGAGTTTCTTGAGTTTGGATGGGTTCCGATGCACCAATATTGGGGCCTGTTCTGGGGAGGGTGGTTTTGGGAGTTGGGAGGGTGTTTAGTTGTTGGACACAGGTTAATGTTGGGGACGATTGGGAGACTTTCACCACTACAGTAGGAACGATCCGACATAGCACGATGCGACAACTCATTAGAGACAATGGCTAATGCAGGGGTATTACGGTGCATAACCTGGAATGTTCGGGGGCTGCACACAATGTCGAGGAGACACAAAATACATGCTTATTTGATTCGCAGAGGGATACATATTGCATTTCTCCAAGAAACGCACCTCACGAAACAAGAGGGAATTGCACTACAGAGGAGATGGAGGGGGCAGTTATATTACACTACTTACTCGGCGTATGCTAGAGTGGTCTTAATCTGGATACGAGCCGGGGTCCCTTTTCAGGCTACAAAACATGTCACTGATGCGGAGGGGAGATATGTGGCAGTGGAGGGAAGGCTCAGGGGCAAGGACATAAAGTTATGCAGTATCTATGCGCCAAACACTGAACAACTACACTTCTTGGCGTGCCTCTCTGGAACTCTGGCGCATTACTTGGCTGGCCCTGTTATACTTGGGGGAGATTTTAACTCCGTAGCGGACATCACCTTGGATAGGTCACACCCGCCCCTCCGCGAATCCCCTGTACACCGTCTCACGAAAGGCAGGGTGGATTGGCAGCGACGCTGGGGGCTCTTAGACGCCTGGCGGCTGCAGCACCCCATGGACCGGGATTACTCGTTTTTCTCGGGACTACATGACTTGCATGTGCGAATCGATGCACTCCTATGCTCTCCGCTTGTGATGCCATTTGTAGCGAGAACTGAATACCTCACTAGAACGCTGTCGGACCACAATCCTGTGCTGGCGTCCTTAAACTGGATGACGGAGCCTCCATGTGTACACACATGGCGCTTACGCCCGGAGACACTGGACGATCCGTTGTTTCACGAGGCGCTGCAAGATGGAATCACGCGCTATTGTGAGGAAAATGAGGGGTCCACGGCCTCTAGAGCGATGGAATGGAACGCCTTTAAGGTGGCTATAAGAGGCCAATGCATAGGGAAACACGCGGGCGTGCGCAGGGTTTTGCAGGATGACCTGACTAGGGCGGATGATACCTTGAGGGAGGCCGAGAAGGCGAGACCGGGCTGCCCTGAAAAGCAAGGGGAGGTGGACCGGGCTAGAGAGGCGGTAGCGGTGGAACCCCTCCGAAGCTTCGACCACAAAGCTTATCTGCTGAGAGCGCACACTGAAGGGGATAAATCTGGGACGCTACTAGCGTGGCTGGCTAACCCCACCAAACGGAGTTTGCCGATACTAGCCATTAAAAGGTCGGACGGGCAAATGGAGTACACCCAACCTGGGATACTAGAGGTTTTTCGGCAATTTTATGGGACCCTATATAAGAGTGCGCTGGCGGGGCAGGGAATTGACATTGATGGTTATCTAGAGGACCTACACTTACCTCGATTGCAACAGGAACAGGCGGAGGATCTGGGTAGAGACATAGAGAGCAACGAAATTAGAGCAGCGATAAAGCACATGCCCCGCAATAAAACGCCGGGGCTTGACGGACTACCCATTGAATTCTATAGCAAGTATTCAGACATCCTTGTACCCCGCCTCCAAGTGGTGTACAATGAGGCCAAGTCGATGGGCTGTCTCCCGCAGGCTATGCGGGAGGCATTGGTGATCCCATTATTGAAGCAGGGAAGGGAGAGTGATGATCCGGCCTCCTATAGACCGCTTTCTATGCTAACCACAGACTATAAAATCCTGAGTGCCATACTTGCGACTAGGTTGATGCAGCATATGCCTACCCTGATACACCCGGACCAATCTGGGTTTATCCCAGCGCGCAACACCACCATAAATATTAGAAGACTCGTTAGGCTGCTGGCGGACCCTTGCGTAACGGCCCCGGCGCCTCTGGTGCTGTCCATCGACATAGAGAAAGCTTTCGACAGCCTAGAATGGGAGTACCTCTACAAAACCATGGGGAAATTCGGTCTGGGGGAGGGTTACATAAGATGGACCAGGGTGCTATATACCGCGGCGATGGCTAGGGTACGGGTGGGCCCTCTGATATCGCGGCAATATCCAGTTGAGCGGGGAACCAGACAGGGATGCTCACTGTCGCCCCTGCTGTTCGCTCTGGCGATTGAGCCTCTAGCAGCGAAGGCGTGGACAGGAACCCATTTTAGAGGTCTGGATAGCAGCAGAGGCATGCAACATATATCGCTTTATGAGGATGATTTGTTGCTCTTTCTGGAAAATGCGGAGGAAGCATTGGGGGGAGCGGAGGAAATGCTAGTATCATTTGGTAGGATATCGGGATTACGGGTGAATTGGTCAAAGACATGTCTGTTCCCGTTGCGCCGGGGTACACCGCGGCCCCATCATAGACTGCAGCTACAGTGGGCCCCCACCTGTCTGAAGTATCTAGGGGTGTACATATATCATGAGGCAGTGGATATGCTGGAGGGTAACATTGGACGATGTATGAGATCACAACGGGGTAGTATGGAGTTTTGGGCCACTCTGCCGCTGTCGCCGATAGGCCGTATTTCCCTATTGAAAATGATCACCTTGCCGCGTCTGCTCTACTACTTCCGCACCCTGCCCATCTGGGTGCCCAGCTCGGTATTCCGACGACTGCGTTCGCAAATCACTTCCTTTATATGGAACTCGGGAAGGTGCAGAGTGGCATTGGCAACGCTCGTACCGGACTTTGAACTATATTATCTTGCGGCTCAATTGCAGATCTTCACGCAGGAGGTGGCAAGAGCCTACCGTGGCCCGGAGCCGGACAGGGAGAGGGGGACGCCGCGGCACGTACTGGCGTATATAACTCTGCAACAGAAGATCGCCCTAACGGGCTTAACTCCTGAGGAACAAACGTTCCGCCTCTGTTGGAACCGATCGCGGTGCCGAGCGGGCCCGCGGCACCCATATGCCCCTGAAATCCCGCTTGGGATGGTGACCGCGCTCCCACATGGAGGCGATTGGTCGCAACTACAGCAATGGGAGGCGGCGGGGCTACAGTTGCTTGGCGATTTGTTCGAAGACGGGGCGCTGATACCCTACCAGGCTTTGCAGGAGAGATTTGACCTACCGCGAGGGGGCTATTTGTTGCACGCAGCAGTGACGAGGGCCATCCGAGCGCACTGGGAGGGAGGCTTGACGGAACCGACCACCACCATGGCATGCCAATATACAATGATGGCGGCGGGAACTTATAAAGCAGTAACGTGCCTGTACTCCAGAATGGTGAGGGAGAATCTACCGCCACTCACGGCGCTTAAATCCAAGTGGGAAGTAGATATTGGCAAAGACATACCAGATACCACCTGGGCCCAGATAGTACGACGGGCTAGCAAGAGCAAGAGAAACGCGAGATTCCAACAGATCCATTTCTATATCTTACATAGGGCCTACATGACACCGGGGAAAATCAAGAGATACTTTGGGACATCTGAGGTGGGGTGCCCGCGCTGCTCTCTCGAAGGGGCGGAGCTGGACCACATGCTATGGACTTGCCCAGAACTGCGTGACTATTGGCAGGCGATAGGGGAGACGCTTAATGGGGTCACCGACAGGACAGTGTCCTTTGACATGGCAACCTGCATATTACACTGGTTCCCGCACACGCCTAGGAATAAAACCACTAGTAAATTTATAGACCTGGGATTGCTTCTGGCTAAGAGAGAAATTACGAGAGTATGGAAGGCGAGGGTGGGTCCCACACATAGAAAATGGGTACATGAGCTTCTAAAATGGGCTGCTTGTGAAAGCACTTTCCGATACCAAGCAGCCCGGAAACGATTAGATGACAGGGCTGCAGACACGGCTGCAGCATGGGAGACGATAGTGCAGACGTCGCGAGATAATACACAGCGGGAGGGCGAGGAAGAGCTGGACACACTCAACAGCAGCCCCCGGGCCGCACCAGCAACACCACAGGCCTGATTACGCACCTATTCCTGAGAGAACACATTCAAGTAGTTGAAAGGGGACGCTCCTACACAGATGGTGAAGTCATGGGGGAGGGGGAGGGAGGGAGGGTCTCAAAGTGCAGGGTTTGGGATGAGGCCATGGGGAAGGGGACTGCACGACCATAAAAGCAGAAGTACATGTTGTCTGACTGAGTAGAATGCAATTGGTACGGCGTTAATGTTGAGTGTATCCCCTATACTGATTGCCGCCCGAACTCCGGGATGTGGGCTAAACGGCTGTGTGGTGCTTGGAGGATTGGGTTTAACGGACAGAGTATCATAGCACAGATGACTCTGAGATTACAAATGTACTGCAAATCTGCAATAAAAATTGTTTTACAAAAAAAATGATTTTAAGCCATCATTCATGTCTCCTGGGTGGACATCTTCCTTTCTCAAGGGGAGAGGTGGAATCCTTCCAGGACCCCAATGTTACCAGTAAGTATAATTAGTACATGTATGTACCATTTTGATGTCTGTGTGTGATCGATGTGGAAAAGTTCAATTGTTATGGGTAGGGGGAGGTGGCATTCAACTATCATCAATTGCACATCTATAGTCATGTTGCTTTGGGCACAGTGAGCATCATCTGGCACACACTGCATTGCCTGGTACAACAAATGGCGCAAACCATAAGATCTGGAGTCAACGTATGTCATAGCACAGTGAATTATTGTTTCTAAGCAAGACTAGGTCAGGATTAGTCGTAAATGTCCCAATGAGTGAAGGAAACTGACCAAATAATGTGCATTATTTCTGTAAAGGCATTGTTACCAATCATGGACAGAATAGGTGTCATAGAATCAGATTTACGCAAAGTTTGATTCTACAAAATATGTTTCATTGAAATGCTGAGCCATTGGTTCAGAAATGCTGCACACTTTAGTGATATCCAAATGAGATATTTCACCTAAAGGGTGTGCAAATATACCTGCTATATTACACATAATATGTTTGTAGGAAACAGAACTGTCCCTGTAGCAGTATGACAACATTGTAGCAGAAATATATAAGCATGTATGTCAGTGAAATCTGGGTTGCTATCACTATCTAAACACACCTGAATATGGTTGTTGTAGTATATGATTTATTTGATGGACCTAAACTTCAGAAGTGATGTCTATGGGCTGGAACTGACAACAAATGGCATGTCTACATGTGTGTCTGTTCATGTGTTTGTTCATCATAGGATGGGCATTTAGATCTGCGATATGTTAGTCTACCGTGAGGTATGCCTGTTTTGATCCAGCCTAGTACATGAGCCTTCAATATAGTTATAGCGCGGAGGGTCCAGGTATTATATCTAAACATTATTTTAGGCCGTATGAGTAGTCTGACAAGCAGACACACACTACTGAGATGATATGTTAATTTTATGATGCATGGCTTCAAATGCAGTGTAGGTATGATGTGTGTACCTGAGCATGCTTACGTATGACTTATGATTTTCCCTACAAGTCTGAAGCAGGAGATATTGGTTACACTTAAGTACAATTGCCTAAGGGCAAATGTTAGTAATTTTCCACAAACATGGTCTGCAGGAGGTATATGGCAACCCCCTATCCATGTCTCCCTTTATTTTATGCACCAGACCTACCTCTTGCTTATCACCCCCAATTGACACTGCTTCAGGAAGGTGGGTTCCAAAACATGTGTCAGAAGCTGAACATTAGAAAATGGGGAGATCTATTCCTGAACGGCCAATTTAAAAATAGGGATCAGCTTTTTCAGGGACACCAACCCACGCCTCTCGAACTATTCTATTATGTCAGATTACGACAAGGGCTGAAGAGCGTACTGCCACAATTTCCTGCTGAGCCAGACACAGTGATGCCACTACAGATTATGCTGACGTCCGCAGAGGGGCGCCATATGGTCTCCCACATTTATAGGGATGTAAGGATGCAATGCTCGGGCGTGCAGAGCGAAGCTCGCAGACAATGGAGCGATGACATAGGCGTCGAAATCGACGATTTGCAATGGGCCTATTGCTGTGGTATCACAGCTAATATTTCTTCTAGCTGCAGACTCAAGATTATACATTTCAAATTCCTGCAAAGGATGTATTACACACCAGTCAAAAAACTGAGATTCCAACTGGCGGACAATGACAGATGTGGCAGATGCAGGGCAGAGGGTGCGGGTTTTCTGCACCTGGCATGGGAATGCCCTGGGGTATATGCCTACTGGACACAGGTTCATGCAGCATTGCAGGAGATGGTGGGCGAGATTCTAGACAAAGACCCCCTCATTATGTTGTTGGGATATACACCGCAGATACCTAAATCAAACAGGAAGTTTGTTGACACTGCCTTATTGCTTGCGAAACGTAGGGTTGCTTGCCGCTGGGGGAGGGGAAGGGCCCCTAAATTTAAGGATTGGTTGACTGATATTATCTATTGGCAAGACCATAACAAGATATATGCTGAAACACAACCGATAAGAAATAGGCCTAAGGATATATGGGACCCCCTGAAAAACTACCTTGTGGATCACTCTGACACGGAGCAGGCTGAGGCTCAGGAATCCACTAGTAACGTAGCAGAATAGTCGTCGGATGAGGTCCTAGCGCTAATGCTTACTGGTCATACAGGCTTATGATACAAATGTAAACATACTGCAATGGCATTGAGAAAGTAGTATGGATCTATGATTATGTATTATTGAAAGCTCACTGATGCTATGTTGTTCCTATAATAATGTAACATATTTGAAAATGGGCTACTGTATGGACTAACAAGTTGATGAGGGTACCGAAGCTGATGGGATAGCCTGTTATAAAAACCACCGCTATGGGAGATTCAACCATCAAGTTATTATTTGTCTATATGCCATGATGTTATGTTGTATACCCTTTGTCGGGGCTGCCACATATACCGATGAACTTGTACCGTACCTTTGAAAATCTCAATAAATAAAGTTTCCAAAAAAAAAAAATTAAAAAAAACCCTATCCATTTATAGACTATCTGACACAGTGGGAGTGAATCCAGCAACATGTGCAGCCTTATGATACTCCAGATGAGTTAGGCAAAGCCAAGCCACACTGCCTGCACTGTATCACCTATCCACTTACACTTATGTTGCTAATCAATGATCAGCACATTTGCATAAAACAACTCTAAATCCCAAATTGGGGTAACCAGGCCCATGTGTCAAATTGTAGATCAGGATATCGTCATGAGTGTGAACTTTTGTCCTGTATAATATGGTATCTATCTCATTGTGAGTACTGTTACATTTTGTGCACCCACACAGATGGCACTTGACTCAGATTTCCGGGCTCAAGTAGGGGATGTCTATGTAGTGACAACATATTGTCCATCTATCTATCTCTATTGCTGGTATTGGTCTGACAGGGACATATGATTTAATACAATGTCACACTATTTCTCTGTACTGCATGTGCAAACAATGCTTTTCCATTTTCATCCTAGATACCATGACAGCTGATGAGAGACTCACTTCCAAAATGTGCTAGTATTGTTACCACCATGTGAGGAACATCTTTTAAGGCATAGAGAAAGATGCAAAAACTGAATTAATGTATAGTGGCAGCCGAGTCCTGGAACATCCCTCGACCAACCACACCTTCAATGCCAACATTTGCCACTGGTCAGGAAAGAGCAGGCCCAAGGCACGACAGAGTAGGTCCAAGCCAGGACAAAGCAGACCCAAGCAGACCCAAGCCAGGACCGAGCAGGCCCAAGACAGCCACAGCCACCCCGTAGACAATCAACACCGCCTACCCCTGCAGCCACTGACTGCCTGACGTCAGTGGCCAGGAGGCACATTAGAAAGGACTGTGTTTTCCACTACACCATGTTAAGGAAACTCAGGAAGGTCAATGCTAAACTTGAGGTGATTTGTGTGGAGCAGGCCAGCTCACGAGCCAGAATGAGCAACATTGAGGAGGCCAAGGAGCAACTCTCCCAACTTAATTGATATTTTAATGTACTTTTATCAATGATTTATCTCTTATTATAGTACTTTTGTAGGTTAGGTCATAGTCAGTTGGTTAATAATCAATCAAATAATTTGTAAAGCGCAGGGTGGGGAGATGGGGGTGTGTTGTTGCTACTGGCCAAACAGCCAGGTCTTGAGTTGTCTCCTGAAGGTTAGAAGGTCTTCGGTTTGTCGTAGGATGAGGGGGAGGGTGCTCCAGTTCTTGGCGGCGCAGTGGGAGAAAGATTTGCCTCCGACTGTAGTTCTGCGGATGCGTGGGACGGTAGCCAGGGAGAGGTCTGCGGAACAGAGTTTTCTGTTGGGTACGTAGAAGGAGAGTCGACTGATGAGGTAGGCTGGTCCGGTCTTGTGGAGTGCCTTGTGTGCGTGGATCAGGAGCTTGAAGGAGATTCTTTTGTCGACAGGGAGCCAGTGCAGGTTCCTCAGGTGGGGGGTGATGTGGTCGTGGCGCAGGATGTCGAGGACCAGGCGTGCAGAGGCATTCTGGATTCTTTGCAGTCTGTTGATGAGCTTGGTCGGGGCTCCGCCGTAGAGGGCGTTTCCGTAGTCGAGACTGCTGCTGACTAGGGCCTGGGTGACTGTTTTCCTTGTGTCTGTCGGGATCCATCTGTAGATCTTGCGGAGCTTTCGGAGGGTGTTGAAGCAGGTGGAGGAGACAGCGTTGACTTATTTGGTCACGGTGAGTTTCAAGTTGAGGATGACCCACAGGTTGCGTGCGTGGTTGGTGGGTGCGGGGGTGTCCCCAGCGAAGCGGGCCACCAGGAGTCGTCCCATGCTAATAAGTTAGGTATAGGTTAGTTAGGTGTGAGATTTTTTACTGTATGTTATAGGTACATATTTTTCCATCTTTTTCTGTATTTCTAAGAGGGATGATCATGTTTAGGCCTTTCAAAAATAAAATAACAGTTTTTTTCTAAAAGGCAAAAAATATATATTTGTTTAGGTTACATGTGTAGTAAGTTGATGTATTGATGTGGTTCATTTTGTATTGTGTCACTCTGTGTGCATTAAGGGGGTGGGTGTTGATGTATAACATGTCATTTACGGACACACACTCGACGCCGTCTTCTCATCCAGCAAAGACGTCACCTTCAGCCACGCAACAGGACTCCACTGGACGGACCACAGCTGCGTCCACTTCACCTTCAGAAGAACGACGATCCTCCACCACCAGCAACAGGTTGCCCGAAGAGGCTGGAACAAGATCACAGCCGACCAGCTCACCGCTTCCCTGAGCCAGCACCCTCCCGCCAGCTCAGCGAACCCCAGCCAGGCCGCCGACAACCTCAAGAAGTGGATCAACAACTGCGCGGACGAACTCGCCCCTCTGAGAACCCCACCCAGCAGACCCTGCAGCAGAAAAACACCATGGTTCACCGACGAACTCAAGAGCTCCAAGAAGAACTGTCGAGTCCTCGAGAAAGTCTGGAGAAGGGAACCAACTACGGACAACATGACCACCCTCAAGCTCGCCACCCGGAAACACCACCAACTGATCCGCGCCACCAAGAAAAATACATACAAGGATCGACTGGACAACAACGCACACAACTGCAAGGAACTCTTCAACATCGTGAAAGAGCTCTCCAACCCCAACGCCGGAAACAATGACATCACCCCGTCGCAAGACCTCTGCAACTCCCTCGCATCCTACTTCCACAACAAGATCACGGACATACACAACAGCTTCAACAACCAGCCAACGCAAGCCACAACCGCAACAACGGCACCCACCACCACCCTCCGCACCTGGACCCCGATCAGCACCGAAGACACCATCCGCACCATGAACTCCATCCATTCCGGATCCCCGACTGACCCCTGCCCTCACCACGTCTTCAACAAGGCCGACGCTGTCATCGCACCCCACCTGCGGGACATCATCAACACCTCCTTCGACACCGCCACCTTCCACGAGAGCTGGAAGCACGCCGAACTCAGCGCTCTTCTCAAGAAACCCACAGCAGACCCCACCGACCTCGAGAACTACCGTCCCATCTCGCTGCTCCCGTTCCCGGCCAAAGTCATCGAGAAGACCGTCAACAAACAGCTGGCCGCCTTCCTCGAGACGAATGGATCCCTCGACCCCTCACAGTCGGGCTTCCGAGCGAACCACAGCACCGAGACCGCCCTCATCGCTGCCACCGATGACCTGCGAACTCTGATGGACAACGGAGAAACAGCGGCCCTCATCCTCCTGGACCTCTCCGCGGCTTTCGACACTGTCTGCCACCGCACCCTAGTACAGCGCCTCGGCAACATCGGAATCCAGGACAAGGCACTGGAATGGATCACCTCCTTCCTCGACGGAAGAACACAGAGAGTCCGCCTACCACCGTACAAGTCAGAGGCCACCAAAGTCATCTGCGGCGTCCCTCAAGGATCCTCACTGAGCCCCACCCTCTTCAACGTCTACATGAGCCCCCTCGCGGCCATCGCACGCCAACACAACCTCAACATAATCTCCTACGCCGACGACACCCAGCTGATCCTCTCCCTGACCAACGACCCCGCCACCGCCAGAGCCAACCTGCACGAAGGGATGAGAGATGTAGCCGAATGGATGACGACCAGCCGCCTGAAACTGAACTCGGACAAGACGGAGGTCCTCATCCTGGGCTCCTCGCCCTCCGCCTGGGACGACTCCTGGTGGCCCCCCGCCCTGGGCACCGCACCCAAACCGACGGACCACGCACGCAACCTGGGCTTCATCCTGGACTCCTCCCTCTCCATGACCAGACAAGTAAACGCCGTCTCCTCGTCCTGCTTCAACATCCTGCGCATGCTACGTAAGATCTTCCGGTGGATCCCCACCGAGACGCGGCAGACGGTCACCCAGGCCCTCGTCACCAGCCGACTGGACTACGGCAACGCCCTCTACGCCGGAACCACGGCCAAGCTCCAGAAGAGACTCCAGCGGATCCAGAACGCCTCGGCCAGACTCATCCTCGACATCCCCCGACGCAACCACATCTCCGGACACCTGAGAGATCTGCACTGGCTACCGGTCAACAAGAGAATCACCTTCCGTCTCCTCACCCACGCGCACAAAGCCCTACACGACCAAGGCCCGAGCTACCTCAACAACCGGATCAACTTCTACACTCCCAAGCGCCTCCTCAGATCAACCAACCACGCCCTCGCCGCCGTCCCCCGCATCCGAAGAGCGACTACAGGAGGAAGGTCCTTCTCCTACCTGGCCGCCAAGACCTGGAACTCACTCCCGACCGACCTGCGCCTGACCCAAGACCACCTCTCCTTCAGGAAGAAGCTCAAGACCTGGCTGTTCGAGCAGTAACGGCACCCCCCCCCCCCCCCCACCCAGCGCCTTGAGACCCTACGGGTGAGTAGTGCGCTCTATAAATGACCTGATTGATTGATTGATTGATTTGTGTCAAATGTGTAGCATAGCTATAGCAAAGTTTAGGTAGGTTAAATTATCTTTGAGATAAGTTAGTGTAGGATAGGTAGGTTAAGTTAGTTTAGGCTTAGTTTAGATAGTGTAAGTTAGTGTAGGATAGGTAGGTTAAGTTAGTGTAGGCACATAGGATAGGTTGTTTTAGTTAGTGAAGAGTACATTTTGAAACAGAAATACTGTTTCTAATTTCACAACTGCATAATAATTTCCTGTGTAAGAGTTGTCATGAGACATGCATTTCACATGCTAGTAACAACGGTTGAGCACGACAGCTAAGTGACTATGCACTATACAGATATGCAGTGAATTTTCTTTCACACATGAAAGAACTCTGCCTTGGCTCTGTCATCTGTCCAGACTGTGCAGCCAGTCAAGAAGGCAATAACCGTGGACGTGGTGACGATAGCAGACAAGCTGGCTACACGGGTCCTGAAATAGTGACAAAAATTGGACTATGTGTGATTCTATGAGTGAATCATTTTGTGAAGGGTTTTCCTCTGTGAGGCAGTGACTGATGTGCGCAGACGTGTGGTTGAGAGACTGGTAGCAACAATGAACAGAGGTGAAGTCGCCCAGCAAACAGTTGTGTAGCTTTTATCTTTACTGTGTGGTTAGAACTGGTACAGCTGTTATGTCTACTGTCCTATGTGAGGCAGATGGAGTGTGGCGCCCTTCCTACTTGTGCCATTGCCACAGCAAGTGTATGTGATGCTGTTGGTCCTTCATACCATGCACACACTGCATGTGGGAACAATAAAGGAGACGCCTGTTGACATGTAAAATATCTCTGTGTTGAAGTGGCTTTACTGACAGGTGTGTTATTTCCTTGATTCCACTGTCTACTGTGTTGTATGAGTGGGACTTGGCCCTGTGTTTGTGGTTGGCATGCACATTCCATTTGCTGGAGTTGAAATATCTGTATTCATTTGTGCACCTTTCTGGGATGATAACAGTGGTGCCAGGATCTTGCAGGCAATGCGGTTGGTGGAGGTGGATGGCAGCAAGAGCATGCTGGTCAATTGGATTACATCAAGGACATGCCTCGGGTTTACCACAAAGTAATATAGTTGCCACCTGTATCCTGACAGACGTGTTCCTTAAATATCTCCTCTAATCCTGTCATAATTACTTTATTCCTTCCCCTCATTCTGGCATGTTTTCTTTAGCTCCTTCATAGTGTATGCTGACACCCTCAGTGCACTGAACCTATTGTTGACTTCCTGCCACATAGCCTATGGAGTGACACTGCAGTTCTCCTTAATGATCAGCAGCACATTTAACAATAATCCCTGCCTCTACAGCCTCAGTGAACTTCCTCATCCTCTTGAACAGGTTGGTTTCTCTCCAGGGCCGTAGCCACAGGGGGCGGGGGGCCAGCGGGGCCCGGCACCCCGATGTATCTGCCTGGCCCCTCTAAATCTGAAGCCATAATGTTGTTAAGCCTTTCTGGGATTTAAGTAGGTGTCTGTTTGCTGTTTACTTTTCTTTCTATAGAACAATTCCTGCACGTGGTGTTCATTCCCCTGTAGTGTTGTAGGGGCGGCTCTAGGCTCATGGCGGCCCTGGGCAGGGAGCGTAGGTAGGGGGCCCCGGAAGAGGGGGTCTGGGTGGGGTGGAGCGCGGAGGCCAGTGAAGAGGGGGGGGGGCAGGGTATTTGAAGTGGAACAGAGCCGGAGGCCGCCAAATCCCTGCCAGGGGCCGCCACGCAAATATGTCTCCATCCTCAGAGGATTATTATATTAAGGATATATGTTGGCGTGGCGGCCCCTGGGGTTTGGTGGCCCTGTGCAGGTGCACAGCTTGCACATGCCTAAGGCCGCCCCTGAGTGTTGCTGTAACCGCCAGACTCTATGGCGCCACGCCTTCTCTCAGGAAATAAGGGTGAGGTGCTCTGTTTAGCGGGGCTTTGTGCTAGTGACAATCAGCTCACAGTCTCCGCCTCCCACAAAAGTACACGGAGAAGGCAGAAGCACAATGTAGGTGTGGAGCACTGTGCTGGCGCTAGTTGGTTTGCCTTATTATCTTGTTTTTCTTGACCATGGCAGCAGTATTTAATGGAAGTTGAAGAAAAGTTGGGGCTGCAGCCTCTCCTATTAGCAATCTCTGTCCAGAACGCTCACAGAAAGTTATGAAAATGTGAGTCATTTACACGTGAAGGAAAATGCAAATGCAAGAATAATTCTCAAATTGCATTGTTGTATAATGCAACTGGTGTGGTGAATAAGGGCTCGCTTTAGCGTGAAAGGAATGTTTTGTAGTGTGAGGGGTGGGGTGCCATCAGTGGCAGGAAGAAATTATAAAATGTTTTTTTTTAAAACATTGTGGAAGCCCTTTGGATCTGTCTAAAGAAGTCACTGTGTTGCAAAAATAAGAAAAATGCATCCTATATATCAATGTCTTCAACAAATGCCATGGAAACCTTCACATTAACTATACAAACACCTGTCTCAATGAGGAAGTTTACGAGGCTGAGTGTCTGCTGCTGTAATCTGTGACTAACGTACAGGTCATAGATTACAACAGCAATGGCAATCGGTGGGTTAATGCACACGCTGCATAGATTTGAGTATCTTGAATACCAAGCTCTATTTTTTATGTTATGCATTTTATACAGTGTAAAGCCAACTCGGAGTGGTAAGGCACTACAGAAAAGATGTTTAGTGTCAAGTCATTTTTAATTGAAGTTAGAATAGAGCAAGACAATGTACAGCTATCACTACAATGTGCCCCAGATATAGCTCTCACGTAGCCTGGCGCGACAGGTATGTTTTTAACAAACTCAGCACTAAAGCAGGTGAGCAATTGCATAGTACTCAACGTAGCAACCCTATTACCTGAAGTTGCACCAGCCCTTCTCTCTCACATGTTATTTATTTATTTATTATTTTATTTTAATGTTTTGTATAGCGCGAATATGACCCGTGGGTATCAGAGCGCTTTACATTCAGAGGTAGGTAAACAGTTAACAAAACTAGTAAACAGTTTGAAAATAAGAAGATATGAGGTAGGTACTAAGCAGCTGTAAGGAGGTGATATCAATATATCTATATACCTTAACGTGAGCGCTATATATTAGGAGGTAGGTCAATGATTAACGTATATAATTATATAATTAAAGGTAACACACGTGAGGTAGATAATTCTATGGCATTACATTGTTGCGTAAATATATATATAAATTCAAATTAACAAGAGGTAGCAGTAAGAATACAGCTTGGACTCGGTAGTCACGTTTGTTCCAAATCATCGTTCATCCTGTATCTTTGTTCATGTCGGCTGTTTTTCTTTAAAATGATCTTGTTGCTCTAAGTCGGGGCAGCAAACAGATCAAATCTGTGCTCAGTAAACTTCACTATGCAAGGTGTTTAATGTGCTACTGGTGCCTTCCGCAATGCCCTCTTTTCCCCAGTTCAATCTAGCCATCCTCACCCACTTCAAGACAGTGGACTTCCAAAGCTGCAGATTGGTAGCTTTAGGTCAATCACCACACATGGCAACAGTTATCACCATAAGAGTCCTCGTAGCCAAACAATAAGACTGATGAAAAACGAGCTAAAAAAGCAGCAATTTAGCACACTGCCAGGCTCAGCCTTCCTTCAGAGACATATTTAGTAGGACATCTTAACCCCCCCGCCACCATGGCAAATATAATTTGATACAGTAATTCAATTGATTTTTTACAGTTATTTAAACCATTGATAAGGAACCAAAGCACAGACAGCACATTGCTCTGTGGGATGTGCTGGTTGGAAGTTTGTTGAATTGTAGTGTTGCCTATTTGGGAAGTGCTTTTAGTCTTGTGTATGATTAACCAAATTAGTGCTCTTAATCTGACCTAATTGTTTAGAGGAGAGGAGACAACTGGGGGATGGTACACATGTGATTTACATTCATTCATAGCTCTAGCTGTTTGAAAGTGTTTCAGTTGAGTGTGACATTGGAAGTGATTTGGTGTTGTGTGTGATTGTTGCAAAGTCATCCTGTGCCCTGGGCACCCCCCAACTTGTTGCTGACTGATACTGGTGGTAACTGATTTTGACTGACCCTAGGGTCTGCCTAATGAGGCCCAGGGCCAGTGCTAAGCTGAAAGGAACACATTAGAATACAGTTAAACACCTAACATATACTAGGGTACACTATGGTATGGTGGGGTACCCCTGTAATTGGCATGACCTACCCCCTAAGCCCCTATTGTATAATAGGGCCAGGGATTGAAACTGCCTAGAAGTCCCCAATACCCTGGACATGGCAGTTTAGAGGCCAGCAGCTTTTTCTGCACTTGCATGTGTGCATTGCTGACGCCTGAGGTCAATTTAAAAACAGCCCTGGGTGCCAGAGCACTTAGAAATGAATGTCCTACAATGTTGTGGCATATTAGGGACACCCAGGGTCTTCCCTAGGTATCCCAGGGGTGGAGGGGTGGGGGTGTGGGGATCAGATATGTATAAGGTACACCCTTATAAAATGAGTTTTTATATGCCTGGGTAAAGTGAAATTTCACATTTCACTCCTCACATTGTGGTAAAGTGCTGCTCAAATTCGACTTTGATGCTAGGAGCACTGTGGAAAGAGGATCTGCAATATTTCCGCAGATTCAGAACCCCTAACGTCTCCCCTAGTTGCACAGGGTTTGGGGGTCCTGTAGAAATTAGGGAAAGACTTATAAAATATGTTTTATATGCCCTGGTGCTTGAAAACAGTCCCAAGTCATTTTCCCCATTGCAAATCCCAGGCCCTATAGGTTAACATTGCAGGAAGTTATTAAATAATAACTCCTGAAAGGAAGGAGATAGAGCTATTGTTCAAAGACTTCTCAGAAAGTATTGCTAAACCCAACAGTATCATATTGTTGAATTTCTCCTAAAGTGTACATACAACAAGCTATAAGACTTTCTTGTTTGTAAGTCCAAACTCAGCTTCCCTGATTGGTCAGAGTTAAGTGAATTAGCCAAGCTGCTTTGAAGAGGTGATAAAGCGCCCCTGGGGTTACTAGCTTTGCTGGGAGGGCAGTGTGCTGTTCTATAGGAATGCCAAGCCAGGAGGTGGAGCCGTAAACCATGTTCTTCAAAGGCAGAGGGGAGACCTGGGTGTCAGTTACACTTTTACACTTTTGACCCAGAGTCAGGGCAAGGCTTAAGGAAGGTATGTGCAGATGATAGTGGGAGAGTCTAGGGAAATAAGCCATACCTGGGGGTGTATTTAGTTAGGTCTTGACTCTCTGCTGGAAAATCAGCCATTATGGATTTGGAAGATTTGTTGCGCTCTGGGACAAAATAATGCCACACTCTACAGGATGTGGTCATCGCCTTGAGGAGTTACCCTGCTCCCATTGGTCAGGAGTGACCTGCTGCTTGACCCAGATAATTTTGAATAAGTATCTGAGAGGGGCAGAGCCCTCCAGATCTGCTGCTTGAAACATATTGAGGCAATAAGTGCCCTCCTGAGAAGATTTTGCTGTGCCAAGAATTCTAAGGCCTGACCTCTGAAGACTGCACCATCTGAAACTACAGCCCTGTGGATTGTCTTGCTGGAAAAGAACTAGAGAGTTGACTCCCTGAAAGCTACAGGTTAAAAGAGCTCAACTGGAACATCATCAACTAAATCTACACCTTGGAGACCCATCAGTGGATTTGTAAGGGTTTTGTGCCAGTCGATTGTGGGAACTGAAGTCCTCAAATTTCAAGGACCATCTTGGAGCTTCCAGATCCCTGGAGTGAGTGTGAGACTCTTTGGGACCCCTTGAGGAACTTCAGGAAGAAGTTCAAGAAGTTTGGAGAACTTTGGACCAACTTTGAAAAAAAGCTCCATAGAGGGACCGACTCAACCTGGCCAGCGAGGCCGCCTGCCTTCAACCGCAACCAGGCCAACCAGGTTCGTCCCGCTAAAAGCTCCATAGCTCCAACTTCCAGAGATTGACCGGGACTACAGAAAATCTGAAGCCGGTCAACCCTCACCGGATCCGGCTGCATGAGTGCCATCGAGAGACCCCGCGAGAAAAAGCTCTAGAAAAGTTTCTAAGTCCGCTTGTAGAAAAGGTGATCGGGAGCAACCGCGAGAGCCAAGACGCCTGCCTTCCATTGCGTGTTGGCCTGGATTCCTAGGTTGTCCCGCTGAAGCAATCTTGAAATATTTTCTAAGTCCGCTCCAGGGAAGTTGACTGGGACCTCGTCACAAGTCAAGCCGGCAAACCCTCACCGAATCCGGACTGGATGGGAGCTACAAGAGGCCTCAAGAAGAAAATCTCCAGAAAAGTTACTAAGTGTGAAGGTAGAAACTGAGACAAGGACCTGCCGGGGGCTGTAGCCGATCAGGGCTCCATCGCGCCCGGCCTGAAACTTTGACTTTGCCCCTCTCTATTGCGAGCAGGTATCACAATATGGTGCTATAATCTTCTATGTGCTATATTTTATTAAATCTTTGAAAATTCATATCTCCGTTTCCCTACTATGGATTTTTGTCGTTTTGGTGTCATTTTAAAGATAAACATATGTCCTAGTTTTATAAATTGGTGTTGGAATTTTATTATGTGTTCTGTCTTGATTATTTACTGAAATGGTGTTTTTAAATGCTTTCCATAACTGTCTTTAAAGTTAAGCCTGTCTGCTCGCAGCCACATTGCCAAGGGTTGAGCATAGGGACACTTTTCTAAGACCTATGCTGGGTCCTACCGTGTTTTAGTGGCCTTATTGCCAGTGGCAGACCTACATTTGCCCCGACCAATAACCCACTTTCCAACAGTGATGAGTCATTGAAAGCCATCCTTATGTGTTGTGCTTATGCATGAGGTGGTACAACGTAGCATCAAACATAGAAGCACATGTGGACTTTCCTACAATCTTAGTCAGAACAAGGGTTATAGGTCTTGGTTGGGTTTCAGCACAGAAGAGGAACCCAAAGGAATGAACTGGATTCCACTGTAGTCCTAGTATGTGCATTTTCTACCCTACCCAAAAGCAACAGAGGGCAACCTAAAAGGTATCCAATGGATACAGGCAATTAAAGGAAATGGCAGGAAACACCTACTCAGGAACGACAAAGGAGTAAGCAGAGTAATGCAATGGTTTACTAGCAGTCAGGGTAAGTGTTTATTCAGGTCTACCCATAAGTGACATGGAGCAACCCCGGCATGCACAAGGTACAGGCAGCTCAGCATTGTACCTGAAGAGTCCATCCAGGGGGACAGCGTTGGTAATATGGCAGTATAGTTTAAGGAATATGATTAGTAGGTAGGATAATGTGGTGAAAAATCCCTATCATAATACAAGATACCCAAACAGGAAAGATCCCAGAGAAGATGTCATTACCTGCCTGCCGTTAATCTGCATGACTCGGTTGGATACACTGAGAATAATCGTAATATCATTGGTTAGACGGGCACTTGGTCCTTGTGAAACCAATCAGGTGAGAGATTGGGAGATGTAAATGTTTGTGGGGGAAGAGAACCCTGAAAGCAAAACAAAAAGGAAGGAAAGAGATAAGCCAAAAATTCAGACAAAAACATTCCAAGTTGGACCCCGCACAGAATGAAGTCTGTTCAACATTCCGTCCATCGTCCCATTTGGTTTTGCTTTGTTCGCCCTAAGTTGGCAGGGTATGCCCAGGCGTGGGTCCCTTGCTCACTTTGCCACTGGAATCAGGCTAGCCTGGCTGATTACGGCTGATTAGCCGGAAACTGGTCTCAGGATGCTTGTTTACGGTCCAGGGGAGACATGGCTTGGCAGTTCGGGCTGGACTGTTCCCATGAGGCACAGGGTCAAACTGATTTGCATATGGCCATGTCTGAACTGGGGTGGCGGAGTGAGCTAAAGAATGATGATGGATTAAACCCAGATCAGTTGACTGGGGCGAGTGATTGCAATGTTCAACACTCCGTCCATCGTCCCCTTAGTTTTGTTCAGTATGAAGTCTGACACATTTATTCAGTTGACCGGTTCCAATGTCAAAATTTCTTGAGTTACTTTAATTGAAATATACTAGTGACTTTGTGGGTTACTGTCAATGTAAGTGGCACCTTCCTCTCTAACTTTGTTCTAATTATCAAAGTAATACAAACAAGTGAAACATTTTCTCTTAGAGAAGAAAGGTTGAGGAACATAGTTTTCAATGTGCGCATTTTCTTGCATCAACTCTTACAGCGCCATCAGTTCTAAGTGCATATATATCACCACATTCATATGATGTGGGTAAGTTAAGATTGGTCTGGAGGAACATTTTAACGGTTTAATGTGATGGGTTACAGTCCCTCGACTCATGCTGATCCCAGGGGAAAATCCAACAAAGACTTTGCCCAATGTGATGCAGAGCCCTTGACACATCGATCAAACTGCAAATATATATTAAGAAGTGGCTGCCTATTTCCCCAGGGAGATATGCAACTGTGAGTATTCCTTATTCTGTGAGACAGGATTACGACCACTATTGTGGTATGGAATGGAAATGATCATACCTCACCGCCCTATACTACTCTATCTATTATGCAAAAGCAGTTTGTCGACTGCCACATCGATTCAGCAGTGTTTGGGACACTCGCCCCTTCTCTTTGGGGCTTGAGCTGCTTGGTGATTTTAAAATGAACAGGCTGTCTACAAGATAAATAATCATTGCTCATTATTACAAGCCGTTCAGAGATAGAGTGAAAGTGGGAATGTGATAAAGGTGTAGACAACAGGACTTTGTATTCTGTGTTTTGTTATTGAGTTATTTGTATTCAAAAAATAAATTTCTAGTGTTAGCATGCAAAGTACTACTGGCTATAAAGCCAGTACCATTGGAAAATAGCAGGAGTTGGCCTAACGGCTAGGGCGCTCGACCTCGGACCTGGGCGTCTGGTTTCGAGTTTCAGTAACGACGCCAAAAAACCTCCTGTGATTCTGGGCAAATCACTTAATCTCCCCGTGCCTAAAATGAATTTGTCGATACACAAAAAGGTGTAGGGTCCAACTACTGGTCAGCCTAGACCTCAAATAGTTGCAAAACAGAACAAAATGGCTGATCAGGATAATTAATGTCAAAATTTGAAACTACACAACCAAAGCATGCAATGTAGCCACGGGATTAATTGATACCCAACAAATTTAATGCATTTTCGAAATTGATTTTGTATTATGACACAAAAAGCACATGACGTCAAATAGACACTCCATCATAACAGTTAGTGCAAAAACATAGAAGAATATATACAGATATATACAACTATATGGCGACGAAGTAACCATACATTAAAGGAAAAGATATTATCAAAATCTTGTGATGACACCAACAGTAATCTGTACACTTGGTTGAATGACAAATGAATTGCAATTTAAACACATTCATAGCAATTAATAAAAAACATGAACCAGTCCTTTAGTAACAAAAACCTGTGAAACAGGCGGAACTTGGATGGAATAGCCTGCCTGTCACATGACACCTGTGAATAATAGTTTTCAAGAAGTTGCAGACGGGGCCCACGTGAGTGGTCTAAGTATATCCCTAGCTGCACCCTTTAGTTTTTAACACAGGCTGGGAGTCAACGCGTTTCGAACCTTATTGAGTCTAGGTTCTCCTCAGGACGAGGACTGGGTAATGATGTACCTTCTCAGCCTACACAAGGACTGCGTGGAGAGAAGTCGAAAAAACACTCAGTTGTTTCTGGAAGCAATGTCCGAGATGCCTGGATCCAAGGCGCCCTAGGCAGTCTTTATTGACTGTTTCAGCCTCGTATTCTCTTCATCCTGCTTGATTTAAATGAATTTGTATATTGGAGGCTGCACTGAAAAATGCATGGTAGGACGGGGAAGATCAGTGGGACGTTCCAAGCGGCTCAGCGGGAATGGATCTCTCGCTGGGAGTCGGAGCCCTCAGTTGCTCTGAACCAAAGTCGTGCTTGCCTGCCGGTCCGGTCAGCCAGGTGAATTTGTGTCCGTCCTCATGTAACTGGTGCTATGTAAAGCGCTCTGATACCTGATTCGGTTCGGGTCTAGTTCGCGCTATATAAAACTCTGCAAAATAAAATAAATAAAAAAATAAATGCTACAGGGACACATACAGCCTGATTCATGTACGGGCCGTTTTGCGTGTCCCTAATAGCGATTCATAGCGACTCGCTATAGAGGAAACGCAAAACGGCATTCATGTACTTTTCGGGGAAAAAATAGCGACTCGCACGCGGGCGCTAAAGCCGTTAGCGACCAACTAAAAACGCAGAAAAATCGCTACCTGCGATCGGGATTGCGACTCGCAATCCCGTGCGATCGGGATTGCGACTCGCAATCCCGTGCGATCGGGATTGTGACTCGCATTCTCGTGCGATCGGGAAAACGGGAAGACGCATTCCGAGCACCGTGATGACATCACATCCAGGAAGCAGGCAGTTCCCACCCCCAAACACCACAGTGACGCTATCCTACGAGTGAGCACGTCGGAAAGCAGACGCCTAACCAGCGATAGCGACTCCAGAAACGCCTGAAATAGCGACCGCCATGTCTGAGGAACCTGTCCCTGGCCCCAGCAACAGCGCAGGATGAAAGCGCAAGCTCAAGTTCTCAGAGCAGGAGCTCGAGAACCTAATTGAAGGGGTGGTGGCCAACCATGACCGGCTCTTTGGTACCAACTCCAGAAAGGTCCCAGAGCAGGACAAGCGGAGGATCTGGCTGGGTATAGCCGCCAGCGTGAACTCGGTGGGTGTGGCCGATAGGTCCTTGGAGGAGCTAAAGAAGCGCTGGTACGACCTCCGAGGTCGTGCCAAGGAGAGGGTGGCGGAGCGCCTTGGTGAGGCATCGGGCACTGGAGGTGGCGGACCGACAGTCCCACCCAACACACCCCTGGAGGACCAGGTTGAGAACACCTTGGAGAGGGAGGCGTGCGTTGGCGTGACCCCTCTGGACTCCTCCCGCCCCACCCAAGACACCCAAGGTAAGTGGCATGTGACTGCGACCCTGTCCCCTATGACCGTCCCTGACCAAATAGGCTCACTCATTGGCCCTTAGTCATGCCTATGTTGTGCATCAGGAAATGCCCTGAAGCATTGTGAGAGATGTAGTATGTCCACAATGTAGTAGTACCACAATGCAGCCAGAAAGGTTCCAAAGTACGCAAATCCACAGCCATCCAGGGAATGTCACCCAGCATGCATGTAACATCTGCACGTCTGACAGTCACATGCAACTAATGAGTATCCACTTACCCTCACAGGTGGCGCAGATAGCAGCGACAGCGAGAGGCTGCAGATTGATGAGGAGGCCCAGGAGGAGGACTCACAACCCGAAACACAGGCACCAGCCCCTGCCGCTGCACCAACACCAGCAGCCAGGCCCCCCACCATACCTGCTCCTGCATCTGCCGCTGCACCAACACCAGCAGCCAGGCCCCCCACCGTAGCTGCATCTGGATCTGCCGCACCACCCGCAGCCAAGGCCAGGCCCCCCACCGTAGCTGCATCTGGATCTGCCGCACCACCCGCAGCCAAAGCCAGGCCCCCCACCGTACCTGCACCTGCATCTGCCGGCCCACCGGCAGCCAGAGCCAGGCACCCCACCAATGTGCCTCCAGTTCCTGCCGCACCAGCAACACCTGCTGCGACACCACCTGCAGCTTGTGCAACGAGATCTGGGCCTGCGACAGCGGCAACACAGCGGCCGATCAGCAGGAGGGGCAATGGGCATCTCCATGCCTGTATGAGCGTCGAGCGGCGCATGCTCAGAATCCACCAGCGCCAGTCGCAGCAGCAAGGAGCCATCCAGCTCCAGCTGCACAAAATTGGCCGCAATGTGGCGGGAGTTGGAGACAGGATGGACCGCATGACGGCAGCCATGTGCCGCATGACAGCAGCCATGGAGGATAACACTGCTGCGCTCATCAAGCACCGCAGTGTAGCAAGCAGGCGCCACCACCAGCTAATGAGCCGGCTGTCGTCCTATAGTAGGTCGAATTATGTGGCAGCAAATGCCACCACCCAGTTGTCGCGGCGCTCTCTCACCCAGCAGCACCAACTGGTCCAGTGCTGCGAGGACATAACACGGGTCCTGGAGCACCTAACCACCGCCGTGACGGCATTTCACACACCTGTGCTACCGGCCACTGTAGGGGGAGACGATGCCAGTGAGGGTGCCTCCAGCGTGAGCAGCCAATCTGCCACGCAGGTCCCGCCACCTAGGCGCAGCACCAGGGCAACGCCTGGTACAGCTGCCCAGGATGAGGATGAGCCTCACAGGCGCCTGGGCATTACGCGCCGGAGGCGCCTTTGACACTGTCTGAGGGACACTGCCACAGGCTGACGCTAAGCCTGCCAAGAACCTTCTTCACACTGCAGTATGCAGGAATACTGTAATTTGTAAATAGTTGAAACCATAACCTTTTTCTTGTGAATGAAACAAATACATTTATTTTGCTGCACACATTAGCCTTGTGTAATCATTACATTTTGCATGCAATTGTGATATGTGGGTTGGGGGAAGAGGGTGGGCTAGAAATTGTTCGCTGTGATGTGGTTGCGACGTCTGTGGCCTTCAGCTGGGTTCTCCCCGTGTGCATGGTGCGCATGTGCTGGTGGCCGGTCGTCCCCCTCAGATTCACTGCCTGAGATGTCAACAGGTATCCGGCGCTTGGTTGCAATGTTATGAAGCATTGCACAGACAGCCACAATGCGGCAGCACGCTGCAGGACTGTAATACATCGCCCCACCTGTCTTGTGCAGAATACGGAACCTGCTCTTGAGCAGGCCAAATGTCCTTTCTATACAGTTCCTTGTCCGGATGTGCGCAACATTGTAGCGCCGTTGCTGAGGTGTGGCAGGGTTGAGGTAAGGGGTCAGGAGGTATTCCCGTAGGGCGTAGCCACTGTCACCTGAATGAGAGGAGCAGATGTTGATTGCCTGTGCAGCGCAGTTACTTCATAGCAATGTGACATTGTCGACAAAGTGTACTTACCAAGTAGGTGTCCTTCCCCAAACTCTCCCCTGAGCAGTCGTGTGTGGAGTCCGCTGTGCCTGAAGATAAAGGAGTCATGGGTACTCCCTGGGTACTGGGCCACAATGTCAGTGATGATGGTCTTGGCATTGCAGACCATCTGTATGTTGAGGGAGTGGTAGGACTTCCTGTTGCGGTACATATACTCCGTGGCAGCTGGTGGGCAGATGGCGACGTGGGTACAGTCTATGCAGCCTAGGACATGGGGAAAATGGGCGACATTGTAAAATTGTAGTTTTGTCAGGTCCAATTCCTGTTGGCTCGTGGGAAATGTGATGTGGCGGTGGAGCTGGCTGAGCATGGCGTCAACAAAAGTGTGGAGGCAGCGTGACATGGTGGGCTGGGATATCCCCCCAGCAGCAGGGCTACTATGCCCTGGAAACTGCCGGAGGCCAGGAGGTGCAGGCTGCACAATACCTGCACATGTGTGGGCACAGAATTGTTTCGCCTTGTTGGGTGCTGCATGATGGGGTCGAGTTCTTGTATCAGCCAGGTGATCATTTCCCCATTCAGCCTGTATTTAGCATAAATCTGTTCTCTGGTTTGGCCCAGCAAGGTGACCCGCTGCCGGTAAATCCTTTCCTGCCTCATGCGTCTCCTCCGTGCTGCTCGCTGTAGCCTTCGCCGCCTCACCACCATGTACATCCCTGGCATTGTGGAACGCCTAATGCTGCTGCTGAATGTCCTTATGTGTGATTGGTCAGGCCTGGACCTGTTGGTGATTGGCCAACAGTTTTTCAAATTTTACTTAATCATGGCTTTTATGGTTACCACCTGCTTTGAGTTGTCCTTAAATTGCGCCGCGCAAACGTGCGAATTTGCGCTTTTTCGCTATTGTATTTTTTTCATGAATGCCGATTGAGACAATATTGCGTTTCGCTATTCATTTCGCAGATTCCGTGGTTGGTCGCTATTTCCGTATCGCTAATGCTCGACTACCCGGAGTCTGCGACTATTATAGCGTAATCGCTATTTAAATCGCTATTCTGTGTTTGCGAATTCGCTATTTCGTACTTGAATGCCGATTCCGTGTTTTGCACCCGCAATTGCATTTTCGCAGCCATTGCGGGCGCTATTTCCCTTCATGAATCAGGCTGTTAGACCCTCATTCTCAACTACAAGGTTTCAGAGTCTATGACCTGGAATTATTGCATTCACAAACTCCGAACCCAAAGGTTCTGGACCAGGAACCCCAAACTTACAGACATATGAGTAGCTGTGGGACACTTTTATGCCTTGCCCCCACCTGTTTTGTACTTTAGTATGGGGGGAGTAGAAAAAGCTCCCTGCAGCTGAAATTAAATTAACTGTGCCCTAACGCCATCCTTGCCCCCTCTACAATTTATCAACATGGGCAAAATAATATGACTCATAATGTTTACCTTCTGCTACAAGCAGGGGGTAAATGTTTGCCAGGTTGGGCTTTTTTTTTCCATGTGGGTAGACACACAAGATTGGGCTCATTATTACAGGTTCCACATGCTATTTCCCATTCCAGGGGGAAAAAATGTAATACTCATTATTTCAGGTAAGATACAGGTCGGTATCGTAAATTCCGTCCCCAGTATATCCCTGCATTAATAATGGGGAAGTTAGAATGCGGCCCTTAGTGCTTTCATTATTTGGAAAAGTTGGGTACTTGAGGCCTGACTTAGTTATGCACACAATAGGCAGGTCTGTTTGCTGTGCAAATGCCAGAGGCTGTGGATGTTGCTATATCTAAGGAATGCATTATTCTTATATATTAGAGGCTGCCTATTGCTCCTATTAGAGGTTTGCCTACATAGTGTGAATGTGTTATAGTGCAACCTGTACCTGTTGGGAATGATGACAGAACTTCTACTCATAATCAATTCAGTGATACTAAATTTACCACCTCTATTCACAGAGAACTCATGGGGTTGCACTGCTGGTTACTGACCAGGTGTTTAGCAGATAGGTTGCCTAGCAGCATTTTGAACCCTAAAGGTCACCTCTTTGAGTGGGAAACAGTGAGAAAATTTTTTCCATTGACAGTGATCTTCATATGAATGCCCACTGTCTTTCACTACCAAAGTTCTCAACATTTGTCCTAGTCCTGTTCCCTCAATACTTTACATTTTCTTTCCTTTTCTAACTATGTTCTCTATCAGTACCTTCCCTCTGCTTCATCTCTCTAGGCACCACCTTTCTTTTTCAGTTTACCCTCCCTACCTCACCTCACTCTCTCTACAGCCCTCTTTGTACATTGCTATTACTCTCATCTCTGTCTCTACTTCTTTCTTTATCACACAACACACTCTATTTCTCACCCTCTGTTTTTTTCACTCTCTTCCTATCACAATATCAACCTCCTCAGTCTTTCTGTGTCTCACCTGTCTCCCTACTTTAACTGTTTTATCTCAACAGCTCATCACACTTTCTACCTTTCACACTTTTCCTTTCTTCCCTTTTCTCACTCACCGCTCTCTTTACCTAAATTTCCATATGCCTCTTCTCATTCGCCCCTCTCTTTTTCTCACAGCTCTCTTTACCTTGCATTTCTTTATGAATCTCTCACTACCACATCTATTATCTACCATGATCTCTCTCTGCCTTTATGTCTAATTCATTTTTCTTTCTTACTTCAGTCACTGTGTTTTCCTACATCCAATGAAAAGCCTGCATTTAATAGTAAATGTGTGCATATTTTTTATATACTGTACAATTGAGGTTTGGGGACTAAATGTTAGCATTGGCAATTATGTATTTAAAGCTAATGTTTAAAACACAATGACTGCTGCAGTCTGAGAACATAGGCTGAATGATTGATGTAACCTTCATTAGGTTGGAACCAAGTGGAGCTTTAATCATCAGAAGGGGGACTTGGAGACGAAGATGGTTGACTAACTCGCCTTATTCATGCTGGAGATCTGGAAGACAATGGCTCTTTCTGAAAGAGTGGCTTCCTTTACTTCCTCAGCATTACGCTCAATCTCCTGAACTGCTCCTACTTCTGGAGGAACTACTATTGCTGACTGCTGCTGTTGTTGTCCATTTATCTGAATTTACTGCACTTATTGGGTACTACTTTGCAAAAGAGATAAATCCACTTCAACATTACTGCTCATCGGCGTTGCCAGGATTAGAATGGCTGCCTCTGTGACAGACATGGGCTTGGGCCTAGGTAGGGATGGGTCCGCTTATGTGGGGGTGCTGCTCCCAGCTTGCTCCCCAGATGCCGGTTCGGTAGGCTCACATTTTTTTGCCTGAAATAGGTATGGGTCAACATACAAATGGTGGTGAACTCCTTCTTATTACTGGCCACTTTCTTTGTAGCACCTTTCTTTGGGGCCATCTTGAAGCCATCAGTCAGCAGTGGCACTTAGCTTCACAAGCTGAAGAGATGTCCGTGATGTGTGGTCACACATCACGTCGTGCACAGGTCTTCTGTCTGGCAGTACTATGGGTGGTGTTGTCCCTTGTGAACTTAAATGCAAACAAGCAACAAGGGCATCAGTGAAAACTGGCATTGTTGCAGTTCAATTAGTAGTAAAAACAAACAATATCATTTAGTGTGCTCACTGTTAACTTAAGTTATTATAAATAATTAACAATACAGTGTATCCATTTGCAAAACCACACCAACATAAACTTTCATGTACAGTCAGAAAGGATTAGAAAGAGCAAAAACAACAACATACAGATGTAATTGTTTGATTCATGTACATCATGTGGGATATGGCACTCAGGGAGGTGCAGCTGACAAATGACAACAGAATAATCCTTAAACAATGAATGCTGTGGTGCATGTGTACTTAAAGCAGACAAGGGGTTGATTGAGGCAGACCCCAGTGGCAGGGGACGCCGCTAGTTGTGTGTGTGCAAGGCTCGTATTTTAAACTGTGCTTTTAATTCTATTAACTCTACTAAGACCTACCTGCACTGTGCGTTCTTCATTCGCTCCTTATTGATTGCTCTCCCCAGCCCTGGTCTGCCACGGCAAGTGCCGATTGTGCAGAGGGCATCCAGGGAGCTGCTCTCACTTCCGGTGGGGTTTGCGCTCCAGCCTTCACGCCCCCAGCACCTTTTTAGATCAGAGCCCATGCGCACGCGCAGCAGATGCACGCAGCGGGTGCGCCAGCGGCGCGCCAAAGGCAAGCCCGTCTGCGCCCATCTGTGACCGGCCGGGACCAGGGGCCAGAACCCCTGGCAGTGTAAATAATCCTCTTACTTACAGTGCGCAAACCTTATTGACTCTAAGAGCTTCCTCTGGCCCCAAATGTACACACTCACTGCTCCCCGTCCAGAGATCCTTAAGCTGCCCTCATTGCAATTTTAAGCCTCTCCTCTATGGGAAGGAAGCTCCAGCGACTACACCCCCACTAAGATTTCTTCTACTAAATTGTCGCTCCCTTCCCAAACATTCACTAGAAGTGCAACTCCTGCTGGAGGAATATAAGCCAGATGCACTATTCCTGACCGAAACATGGTTACAGGAGGAGGAAGACCCTGCCATTACTCAGATCCTTCTATCCGGGTACTCAATGCACAGAGTGGACCGTAAGTCGGGAAGAGGCGGCGGCCTAGCCATAATTTTTAAAGATAAGCTCCACTGCTGTTCGGCCAGTGAGGAAATACCTTACTGTGAAAGTATGACCTTCTCATTAGAGCTCTCCCCGACTAGCACCTTTTCCGGCCTGTTACTATATCGCCCCCCTGGACCTATAGGCCAATTCCTTATTACACTCCCGATGTGTGTCGCAGAACTGGCCCTTAGCCCAGCAAACTTCACGGTCCTAGGGGACTTCAACATCCATCTGGACGACCCCTCCTCCCATCTAGCTGCTGAACTCTTAGGCGGTCTGTCGGCTCTCCAAATCATGCAGAAAGGTTTTGCCCCTACCCACATCAAGGGGCACCTCCTGGACTCCGTGTTCAGTAATGTCCAGAACTTCTTAGCTGACACCCCCATTTCCCTTCCATGGACCCACCACATGCTAGTCCCTCTGGCTTGGGAAGTTCCTGCTTCCCCTGCCATGTACAGTGCCGCTCCACAGCTGGAAAGGAAGTGGTCAAACCTCTTAGTCACCCAATGGTCCTCATTACTGGCCGCTTCTACTCCTGTCTCTGACCATGATCCGGACACGGCCAACAGGAACTTTAATCTCTGGGTACAAAAGTCCCTTGACTCACTACTCCCAAAGAAACCCTCTCGCGTAAACTCCAAACACAAACTGGCACCTTGGTTCTCTCCTAACTTGAGAGAGCTCAAACAAATATGTAGGAAGCTTGAAAGGTCCTGGAAATTACATCTGTCAGAAGACAGGAAAAGGGCCTATAGGCTAGCCATTAAGAACAACAAGGCCGAAATTAAGAGTGCGCAATCCGCATTCTTTGAGGACAGGATTAGTGCTCCAGCAAACGCTCCAAAGGAAATATTCCGTATTGCCAAATCACTTATTTCCTTCCCGCAGAAACCCCACAACCTAGAGGATGTCCAATCCCGTTGCAATAGCCAGGCAGAATACTTTCATAAAAAATTCAGCTCATAGCCCAAACCTTTATATCTGATCAGATTGGATCCATCTTTCCACCGAACGATAGCCCCCAGTACCTTCACTCTGATCTTCAGTGCTCCCTCACTGAGTTTCCTCTGTTAAATGAGAGCTCATTGAACAGACTCATTTTGCAGGTAATCTCAGGGTCTCCCACGGACCCTGCGAAACCATAACATCTTACCCTAGTCACCGATGTTATCTTCCGGTAATTATGAATGTTATCAACACCTTCATTTCTTCAGGAAAGGTGCCAGCAGCATGGAAATGTGCACAAGTCAGAGCTCTCCTAAAAAAAACGAATTTGGACACCATGAACATGGCCAATTACCGCCCCATTTCCCTACTCCTCTGGTTAAGCAAGCTAGTCGAGAAACACATCAATTCCATCCTAGTCCATTATTTGGAGGCTAACAAACTTCTTCATGACTCTCAGACGGGCTTCCGTCCCAAGTTAGGGACGGAGATAGCTCTCATTGCAGTCACGAAAGAAGCCAGGAGACTCTTAGATCAGGGCGGCGCAGTAGCAATCATTTTGCTAAACCTTAGTGCTGCCTTTGATACTCTGAACCACAACATCCTTGCTGAACGTCTACATAATCTTGGAGTGACAGGTCTGGCCATTTCCTGGTTCCGCTCCTTCTTACAGGATCGCTTTTTCCAGGTTTCTGAGGGTATGGTTACATCCAAGCAGTGGCCTCTGAGCTGTGGGGTTCCACAGGGTTCGTCCCTGAGCCCCACGCTCTGCAATGTCTATATGACGCCACTGGCTGAGATAGTACTTCCATTTGGAATTGAAATTGTTACCTACGTGGATGACACCCAGTTGGTGGTCACGTTAAACCACCCTGAAGGGTCATCGTGTAATCTCGGCCACTGCTTAGAGGCTGTAGCCAAGTGGATGGCACTATCCCACCTTAAGCTGAACGGTGACAAGACGGAATTAATGCTTCTGGGCAAGCCTCCCTTGCTGTCACCGGCCCTCTCCTGGCCGCCCTGTCTCGGCACAATGCCCGCTCCCATGCTTCAAATCAAAAGCCTCGGCATATGGCTCGATAACTCCCTCTCCTTTTACTATCAAGACACCAAGCTTTCTGCTACCTGCTTTGGCCTGATGAGGATGTAAAGGAAGATCCTCCCCCTACTTCCCTTCCTGGCCCGAAGGATTATGGTGCAAGCCATTATCCTGTCCCGTCTAGATTACGGGAACGCATTGTATCTGGGTGCTCCGCAGGCCACCGTTCAGAAATTAAAAGTAATCCAGAACTGTGCGGCCCGCCTTCTCCTTGAGATCCCATGGAGACAGAGTGGCAAGACCAGCTCCAAGGAAGCTACACTGGCTGCAGATTCATTCCAGAATTCGATTTAAGGCCATGTGCGTGGCCCATGGCTCCATTTGGAAAACTGGACCTGCCTCTACACATCACCTCGTGACGGCCTACCATCCAGCCAGGAAGCTCCGCTCCAGCTCGGCTTCCCTCGCAACTACGAGAAAGATCCTCAGATCCAGATGGGGCGGCCGCTCCTTCTCCTGGAATGCATCTATGCTCTGGAACTTACTACCCCCTGCCCTCCGAGGGGACCCCAACCTTCAGATCTTCTGCCGTCTCCTTAAAACACATCTCCTTCTAACCAGCTTACTCTGTTCCCCAGTCTGCTCTCCCATAGCGCTACGAGACCTCAGGGTAGTATGCGCTCTACAAAAATCCCTTCATTCATTGATGCCAGATATTATGAAAATGGGGGCGAGGGGCTTTTTTTATTACAAAAAAATTAAATACAATGAAAAACAAATACAAATTTACAATTTCAAAAATTAAACAAGAAAAATAAAATTTTAAAAAACCTGAAATAAAAAAATAGAAATAAAAAAATAGAAAGAAGTGAAATTATCCTCATGTTAAAATGCTATCTCATTTTTTGACAATCTTTGCCTATGGCAAAGGGCAACACTGGCTGGATACACAAAATGGCTACCAGCCAGTGCCACATGATCATCAACAACAACACTACTGAGCAAGTAGGCATTGGGAACAGAGAGAAGACATGCAGGCCTATGGCAAAAGCACATTGGCTGCCTACACAAAATGGTCACCAACCACATGGTGAAACAGCAAGCAAGGAGGCATCACTAAGTATGAGCGCAAAATCCGTTACGCTCGCGGATTTTGCGAATTTTCGGTAAATTCGTGATCCGCGAACTCCCGCGAATTTAACGCGAATTCGCAAATCCGCGAGCGGCGGATTCCGGGGGCAAAAGTTCAAGCCTTGCTGGCCTGTTGTAACTATTTTACGATGGCGCCGGCAAGCTGCCAGCGCCATCCTAAAATAGTTACTAAATTAGCTTCAACAGGAAGCTCTAATAGATCAAATAAAGCAGGTGCTCGAGCGCCTGCTTTATTTTATATATTAGAGCTTCCTGTTGAAGCTAATTTAGTAACTGTTTTAGGATGGCGCTGGCAGCTTGCCGGCGCCATCGTAAAATAGTTACAACAGGCACAAAACGGTGGCGTCTTCTTGAATAAATATGAAGGGCAGGGTTCATTCTGGCACGACGGTCCTGGCACAAAAATTAAACCTCAACCGGAAGCACTTACAGATATCAATTAAGCATGTGCCCTAGTTGAAGCTTAAATTCAGTGACTCATTCATCGGCCCAAAAAACAATCGTGAGCGTTGTCAAGGCTGGGCAGATGTGCCTTCTTCCCAAATATACCATCGAAAATCAGCTGTGATGCTGGACAGAGGCCTTTGCATCCTTGACTTTCACGAGCGCAATCCTCGTGCTGTTCCTGTGGCCAGGAGCTTCTGTATCTTCATCTGCTGCTCTGATCGGTCTCTGACCTTTTATACACACAAGAGGCATGTGCACTCGCATGGAAGCCCCGTCCGTTTGGCCCCGCCCACACACTCGTGGTGTGCACCGTCTTCCCGCCATTTACCCACTATGATAGCTCACTCAAGGGACCCCTGCGCCCTTCGGCGCGATTGCATAGTAACACACACCTGGTCGCTGTAGACAACTCTCTGGCACTTTAGGTAGCTGTAGTGTAGTAAAAGCACTATACATTTACCCAACGAGGTAGCACTTACTGATTATCCAGTAGAAAGTACTCCAGTTGAGTAGAGGTATGGCACAAAACGGTGGCGTCTTCTTGAATAAATATGAAGGGCAGGGTTCATTCTGGCACGATGGTCCTGGCATGGAAGCCCCGCCCCAAATCCGCCGATCCGCAAATCCGCAAAATCCGCGGATTTTGCGGATCCACGATCCGTGAATATGCAAATCCGTGAATCGTGGATCCGCAAAATCCGCCCATGCTTAGGCATCATTACAACATAATGATAGAAGAACAACACATGCAGGCCTGTGGCAAAAGCACACTGGCTGGCTACACAAAATGATTTCCAGCCACATGGTTACAAGAACAAGCAGGAGACCTGGGAAATAAATAACACATGTAGGCCTATGGACACTGACTATACAAAATGGCCCTGGCCACATGACATGTGGAACAAAGGCACATGGTGGCCTATGGCAAACACACACACACACACTTGTCAGACAAAGGAGGCATGGTAACACAGAGAACACAGCATTAATTCAGCAATGCTAAAAACGAAAATTAACAGGCCTATAAATGTTTACAACAACACACGTCCTCCAAAGACATTACCCCAACTATACACTGTTTGCAGGAGAAACAAAACATGAAATACCACAAAAAGCATTTTGTACTCTAATCCATGCCATCCATGACCTAAATGATGTTTAATTCAACAGACACCACAAAAACAATTGTTTCATGCAACCATGATTAGTACTGGGCCTACTCACTAGAAGGCCAATTGGCAGGCTAGGCCACATAGCGAATTAAAAGATTATTGCAAACTTTTTAGAAAACATGGAGAAAATGTACTAAACTGTGCTACATTTTTTCCTGTACAAAATAAGACAAATTACATGCAAAACAACAACAACAACCAGCAAGGAGGCTTGGCCACCAACAAAGAACAATATGCAACGTTATGGCAAAAGCACACTGGCTGCTTACGCAAAGTGGCCACCAGCCCCATGGTCACAACAACAAGCAAGAGGCCTGGAAAAACGAAGAGCGCATGCAGGTCAATGGCAAAATCATTCTTGCTCCCTATACACAATGGCTGCCAGCCACATGGTCACAACAACAAGCAAGAAGGCATGGTGAACAAAGAAGACATGTAGGCCTATGGCAAAAGCACACTGGCTACCTACACAAAATGGCTGTCAGCCACATGGTCACAACAACAACAACCAGCAAGAAGGCATAGCTACAACAAAGAAGACATGCAGGTCTGTGGCAAAAGCACACCGGCCAGCTACACATTATGGCCGCCAGTCACATGGTCACAACATCAAGCTGGAAGCCTGGAAAAAAAAGAACACATGCAGGCCTATGGACACTGACTATACAAAATGGTCCCTGGCCACATGGCATGGGGAACAAAGGTAAAGGGTGGTCTATGGCAAACACACACACACTGCCCAGACAAAGGGGGCATGGTAACACAGAGAACATAGCACTAATTCAGCAATGCCAAAAACAAAAATTAACAAGGAAAGAATGTTTACAACAACACACATTCTCCAAAGGCATTGCCCCACCTACACACGGTTTGCAAGAAGAAAAGAAATGTGAAATACCACAACAAACACATTTTGTCTTTTAATCCAATGCCATACATGGCCTAGATTATATTTAAATTCAACATGCAAATCAGAAACATTTGTTTCATGCACCCATGACTAACAATAGGCCTACTCACTGGAAGGCCCATTGGCAGACTAGGCCACATAGTGAATTTTAAGATGCATGCAATTTCTTTAGAAAAGATGGAGAAAATGTACTAAACTCTGCTACATTTTTATATGCAAAAAATAACTGGGCCCCTACTGAAACTGCAAGCCACCCCCCACAATCAGTTTAAAAAAAATGTAATTAAAAGAAGAAATAAATCCTGGTGCATGCTCTCTATCAAACAAACAAACCCTTACACAACCGTCTTTTAGCTTACTTGTGAAATCCAAATATAAAGTCCTTAAATCCAATGGTGAATATGCAGCGGACACAGAGATCCTTCCAGCTCCAAACCCAAATGAAAAGTGATGGACAAAGCACTGGGAGGCGCCTCCTGGACAGGAACAGGAAGTTGGAGACTCTGTGGTTCTTCCATCCTGTTTGAATTTTTTTTATTTAAAGGGCTCCAAGCTCAAAAAACCAACACCAGTTACTCCAAATCCTTATTTTGGGAAGATGTTGATGCTTCTCCGCGAGGGAATCTTCCCCAGATTGCAGCAGCAGAAGATTATGCGTGTTTGCAGCCAAGTACATCAGAAAACATCTCCCGGAAGTCGCTGGCGCAGCCGAAAGACATGTTAGTGACTGAAAAATCTTGCGGGAGCTAGGCGTGCGGCTAACAAATCTTGTAGCCCTCCTGAACAGCTAGGAAATCTTTTGGGTGATCGTGAGTACGTAGCAAGTCACTCCTGTGTGCGCAAATGGATATTTGTAGGGGTGGGCGGAATTTGTGTAGTCGCGCTACGCAGAGTACTGCAAAACGGCAAAAAACTCTGCGAGCACGCAGAATTTCGCGTGCTCAAAAAATTTCTTGTTCCACCTGTTACACGACAGCCGTAACTTTGCCAACGCGCCAGAAAGGCGCAGGGGTCATTTTAGTAAGCTGTCCAACATATTCATAGTGGGTAAAGGGTGGGAAGACGTTGCATACCGCTAGTGTGTGTGGAGCGGGGCTTCTATGCAAGTTCACAACATGCCTCTAGTTTATAAAAGGTCAGAGACCGATCAGAGCAGCAGATGAGGAGCGAGAACCTGTAGGTCACAGCAACTACATGGGGATTGCGCTTGAGAAAGTCATGGATGCAAAGGCCTCCATCAAGCAACACAGCTACTTTTTGATGGTACATATGGGGAGAAAGCACACCTGCCCAGCCTCGACCGAGCACACAATCTTTTTGGGGCTGATTAATGCGCTACCGAATTTGAGCTGCAACTAAGGCCAGGAGCATCGTGCCAGAATGAATCCAGCTCTGCATATTTATCCAATAAGATGCCACATTTTTGTGCAATACCTCTACTCAACTGGAGTAATTTCTACTGGCTAATCAGTAAGTGCTACCTCGTTGAGTAAGTGTATAGTGCTTTTCCTACACTACAGCTGTGTAAAGGGACAGAAAAGTTGTCTCTCCACTGACCATGTGTGTCTGTAACTTTGCCACTGCACAGAAAGGCATCGGGGTCCCTTGAGTGAGCTGTCCATTATAGTGGGTAAAGGGCGGGAAGACGTTGCATACTGCTAGTGTGTGTGGGGCGCGGCTTCTATGCGAGTTCACAATATGCCTCTTGTTTATAAAAGGTTAGACCGATCAGAGCAGCAGATGAGGAGAGAGAACCTCCTGGTCACAGGAACTACACGGGGACTGTGCTCAAGAAAGTCATGGATGCAAAGACCTTCATCAAGCATCACACCCACTTTTTGATGGTAGATATGGGGACAAAGCACACCTGCCCAGCCTCGAACAAGCACACGATATTTTTTGGGCCGATTAATGCGTTACCGAATTTGAGCTGCAACTCGGGCTAGGAGCATCGTGCCAGAATGAATCCTGCCCTGTATATTTATCCAAGAAGATGTCACCGTTTTGTGCAATACCTGTACTGTACTTACTTACCAACCATGCCCACAAATTCCGTTCCACTGCGGATCACTGAATTTTCAGCAATTCCGCATTCCATGCAGAATATGGAATTTCCGAAATTTTGTACATTCCGCAAGCCGAACGGAATTTACCACCCACCCCTAATTTTGAATGAGCCAACAAAAAACCTTTGCTGTTTTGTGGATTGCAGAGTTAATCGGTAACTCTGCAACCTTCACGTAATGCGGAGTTGCTAAATTCCGCAAATTCTGAGAGTGGAGTTTTAAGCTCAGACCTACTTGCAATGCGAAGTCTGGCATCGAGGAGGCATTGCAAGGCCGGTGTGATGTGATGGTTCTGAGGAGTTGCAAGGTTGCGATGCAAGAACCTGCATTGTCGTCGAGGCTGCTGTCAACAAGAGATTTGTGATGCAAGGTCCTGCGTCAATTAGGCATTGGGCAGCATTAGTTTCACTGCGGGCTGCAAGGTTGACATGGAGTTCTTACACTTGGAGAACCCTTACAGCAGAGGCGATGTGTCAGTTCTGCTTGGGGTTGCAAGGCACAACAGAGAAGAAGCATCAGTTCTGCAGGATCGACAGATGGGCTGGCAGAGCACCTCCAATCCCAATTTCCAGGGTCATTGACTCGGGTGGCACCATTTTGCAGGGCAGTGCTCACAGATGGTAGAGTCCAGGTGCTGGGTTCAAGGTTATTGGGACCTTCTGTCACTGTGACCCTAGTCAGGAGGCCGGCCAACTAGGTCTTGGAGTCATTTTGAAGTCCTGGGCTGAACAGATGCAAGCCCAGTCCTTCTCACCCACGAAAGAGGGCAGCATGTCAGAACAGCAAGGCAGCAGTCCTTCAGAGCAGCAGTCCAGAAGAGTGGCTGTAGTTTTAGCATCACAACAGTCCTTCCTCCTGGCAGGGTCCACAGGTCCGTAAATGTACTAAAGACTTGGTGTCTGAAACCCAATATTAATACCTGGTGCCTCCTTTGAAGTGGGAGACGCTTCAAGAGGTTTCCCATCGAAGTGCACAAGTTTCCTGCCTCCACTGCCCTGGCACGAACTAACTACAAGGGGGGATGCAGCCCTTTGTGTGGAGGCAGAACACAGCCTATTCAAGTGTAAGTAGAGCGGTGCCCAGCTTTGCCCTGCCATCCTACCAGTGATGGCCCATCCAGGCACCTCCAAGCTCTCTATTGTATGTGACTGTGTAAGAGGAATATACAATGCCCGACTGTCAGCTACACCCAGTGACAGTTTGCAGGCACTAAATGGCTAATGCAGGAAAATTTCAACTTTCTAAAAGTGATAAAGAAAAGCAATGGTCCTTGAAGGGGGGATCAGTGTGCTAGAGCTCAGCAGATTAGCTATACGGCCCGATTGATTATGCAACCAAGCAATCATTTTGGTAGTCAGAGGGTTTATTCCCAAGGTGTAGCACTCAAGATGGTTTGTTTAATCAATACCCTCATGGGGCTACATCACACTGATGCTCCATGTTGCTCTTTTTAATTGCCTGGTCTCTTTATCCAGTGACTGACCCAATGCAGCACTTTGAGGCAACTTATAATATCAGGTTGCCCTTAATAAATTATTATGGAAGCACCATTCACAGTGGACCATACACTACACACCAAACGGATCCTGCTCGGAATCCCATGTTACTTCATAAATGTTCTGACTGGGGACCACACACAACAGATTTGAACGTATTCTCTGCCACATCTGAGTCTTCCGATGTGACAGTACCCTTCACAGGCATACCTTGCTTTCTCCACATCCATCTCACAAATTAGGTGCTTCCCAACCTGCGTCCTGATAATGACCCTGTTTAAATTGAATGTATAGGGTTGAAACTTAGGGAAATATATAGTGTACTGTTTTTATTTGATTCTGGAGCATTTCACTTTTTGTCAGACTGTTTACAAACCACCTTTGAATTCTGAATCAGCCGCTATTTATGAACATAGACTATATAGAATCAGCACTCTTTTACACTTACCTATCTCACTTACACTGCGCTATTGCGCCATTTGGGATCACCATTTTACTTTTAATTTGGCTTGATTCATATGTTTCAAAGTTTTTTTTCTGTCGTTGTACAAATTGAATGCATATGTCTTGCTTTGAAATGGAATGAATCTGTTGAAGGTTAAACCAATATTTTCAGCGGAAGTAGAGGTTCGTACTTCCCCCTTGAGGGACAATTGTTTTTATTAATCACTTAATTACCCAGGTCCCAGGGTTAGTTCGTTCCCCTTTGTCCTATTATATACAAACTTTCTAAAAGTGGCATTATCAAAATTGCAATTTAAAAACCAACTTTGCCCTAAGAGAGGATTGTGCCTTACAATTCCAAAGACACCAAACATGAACTGGTTACTTGTTCCCATTTGGAATCACAGCTTATAAATGTAATAAGGGTACTCCAATGTTATCCTAAGGGAAAGGTAGACTTTTCAGTTGAGAAACGTATTTAAAGGTTTTTCATTACCAGGACATGTAAAACTTAAAAGTACATGTTCAACTTTTTAAATACACTCTAACCTGCCCTCTGAACTGCCCAGGGCCTACCCTAGGCATTGATTATACATATTAAAAAGGTTTGAACCTGGTGAAAGGTTTACTTTTTCAGTTCAAAATCGCACTTTCATACTGCACACAGGCTGTAATGGCAGGTTACTTAAGTGGGTGACTGCAGGCCAACTAGTAGCATTTAATTTACAGGCCCTGGGCACAGGTAGTGCTACTTTACTAGTGACTTACAAGTAAATTAAATATGCCAATTGAGTATAAGTCAATTCTACAATGATTTAAGTAGAGAGAACATGCCTTTCAGCACTAGTTAGCAGTGGTATCGGGAGAAAAATTTAACAGCAGACACAAATGGGTTCAGAAAAGAGGATGGTGAAGGCAAACAAGTTTGGGGATGACCCTGCAGAAAGGGCCAAGCCCAAAATGACCCCCTCCAGCCAAACGCCATGGTAGACTAATCAGGACCTTGATTGGCTTCCCTGCTTAGGTGATAGAACATGGATGAAGGCCATGTCATGTAGGTGCCCTTGTGAGCTCTATACCTCCCTGAACTCAGTTGGATCCTTCTGTCTACCCTCTCCTGAGCCACTGACCTGGCCTATGGGGAATCCTTCTCCTCATCTATGGACCACATTTGTGCAGCACCTAACCCTAACTTGCACACAGATGCATTCCAGTAGGCAGAGAGTACCACCATGGCCACTGCTTAACAGTGGTACAGGGCACAGAGTCCTAAAGGCCAATAGAAATGGGTTCAGAAAACAGGAGGGTGGAGGTGAAATTTCTGGGGATGGCTCTGTAGAAAGGGCCAAGTCCAACAGATGGCATTGCAGTTTTCAATGGGGTCTGGGGTAGGAGAGTCAGGCAGAGGATTGATGTAGTGCTTGATTATCTTGAAGAGTGGTCTGCATCTGTTGGCAGCTTCATTGTTGGTGCTGGTATAGTACTAACCTTTGCATAATGTGGTTAGATGCTTATGTGTTGCTTAGAGGGACTTCAGTATCGTGAATTTATCAGGGTTCTGTTTTTCTTCCATTTTCTTACCTGTCTGTCGATTACGTGTTTGTTACTAGCGAAGTATAACCTCAATGCTCTCATAAATGTGCACTAATGGTTTACAGACACTCACCATAACAGCCGACCGCACCACCTGATACTGTAAAAAACATGGTCAGCACCTTGCCTCCACTTCTGACTTTAGGGTTAGGACACAATTATGTCAATCAATAGATCAATCAGGGAATTGTAAAGCGCTCTACTCACCCATGAGGGTCTCAAGGCCCTGGGGAAGGGTGTGGGAGGTGGAGGGATAAACAGCTCTGGTCAGTCAAAGAGCCATGTTTTGAGGGTCTTCCTAAAAATGTGCACTCTACCACAGAAAAATGATCATATCAAATGAGAGAACATATACATCTGAGCATAAGGATGGTGGGAGCACACAGATGCATTGACAGAGGGCAACGCACAGCAGGGACCTCTACTAGTAGGTACTTTGATAGAGATAGGGTAAGGGTGGGTATGACTTCCATTGGCAGTGTTTGGGATCAGCAATATTGCACTAATATCACTTCCTGCAGAACTGTAGTAAGACACTTCCGGTGGAGGACGATATTGGGAATCATATTGATTCCTTGACATCTCAAAGGTGATTTTCACAGATTTTGTGGCGTAAGCATGAAACATCATGCGAGCTCCATATGCCTAGTGTTGTGAATTTTTGTTTAAGTTATTCAGTTAGTCAATGTTTAAGTTGCCAATGTAATCATTCTCTTCTACTATTTCAGAAAGACAATACATCTCTCAGTCATGCAGATCTTTATTATTTTCTAGGTCAATGATACACTTCATTAACCATGTTTAGCATATGCTTCATATCGTTTATTATATATATTTATTTATTGAAGGTCATACATTCTAATTTGTTTAACACAAACCCCTACATTTAAACTAACTGTGTATGTCCTCAGTGATGACATATCCAGTACTTATATGGTCTGTATCTTCACATGTGACTTTAATATCTGCAGAATTGTGTTGCATGGTTCTGGGAGTTTTTTTTTTCTTGGTTTCTTCGATATGAATTAATAGACCATCGGTACGAGTAAATATGCCAATAAACACCGTTTTTCAGAGAAACGTGACAGTAATTAAAACTGCACTATTTAATCTGAAGGGCACCATGCCTAACTCAAAAATATCTCTTAGTGTTGGCGAAGAAATAGATAATACTTCAATATTTATTCTTAATTACATTTTATTTTTCCAGAAATACTTCAGCAATGATGCACCTTCACAAGGAGATAGGCTAGTATTAGGTAATTGTTATTAACACTTAGGTAATACCAACTTTTCTTAGGCAATATGATTGTTGGCCTTACACCTATATCTAGATGTTTCTGGTGGAGCGCCACCAGAAGTTAAAGGGAGTCAGCAAACTGCAAAAGTCACACAAATTGTCTGTAACAGATACTTAACTCACAGAGCCAACTTGCCGTTTTGCTGGTGTGCATACTTACCATACGTTGCACCTGGCATAAAGTTGTGCATCTATGACATCTTAATTAACACCTTGAAATGTGGTGGCCACCCCAGGCATAATGTGGCTTCCTATTATCCGGTAGCCACCTCTGGGACATGAGGCCCCTTAATCTCTGCAACTTTCTTTTAATAATTAAATGTTTTGTAAACAGAACTTAAAATGACAGAAATTGCCTTGGATATTATTACCACCAAATGCAATGGTACTCAATATATCAGCCTTGTAATAATGAAAGGCTAAATTTATCTTGCTGTGATTTGGACTCCTTATAAGTAAACGTGCAAAGAGGGCACTAATTGTATAGGAGCATTCCTGTTTTATTCCCATTTTAGAGGTTTTAGGTCCAATTAAAAAAAGGCATTCAAAAAATGTGAAGTAGTTCATCAGGAGTACTTTTTCACTACAATACTCATAAACGCCTTTGTGAATTGGCATGTGAAATGTTTAGTGCACAAAAGCATATGGATTTAAATGATGCAGTGCATGACTGGGTTGGAGGCTCACGAACAATATCTGAAAATATATGGCTACGGTTATGATAATACTTGCCCAGTAAGGCTTGAAACAGGAACTACATGTTTTTAAAAGGCTGCGCAAAGAAACAGATATAGATGAGTTAGCGTCATGAGCACACATTTGTTACAAGAGACGAGGAGCAGGGATATTAGCAGAAGTGTTTGACCCTGTGGGTTGTTCTTATACAAAGCACTCAGTTGTCTATTGGGGATTAATCCAAACTAGATAAATACAGAACTCAAAGAAAAGAATAAATACAATGTAGCCCTTTAATGGACATTAAGGGAGCTAGAAATTGAAAGACGGTAATTTAAAACCCTTATATTTTTATTCTAGTTAGATTAACTGTATTGACAAACACATCTTTTAATTATCTTTATATTCTTAGGATTATCGATAATCGTTTAAAATGTCAGCAGTGCTGAAAATGTGACAATTAGAATCACTCAACTTCACTATATAAAATCCGTAAACTCTGGTTCCCGGCATGCATTTCAACATAATATCCACTTGGGGGCAACAAAGAACAATGAATGTAGTGACCCGCTGTAATAATTTCCCCGGTAAGGCTTCCTGAGGTATTGGCGCACATTTCAATAACGAAAGAAACAAATCTTTTTATGAGTTTCACGCTGACAAAAGGGATTCAAAATCTCACGTACTTGAACTGTTGTTACCCAAATTTAAAACAAAACAAAACGAAATAAAACACGTAACATTCGTCATATCTTTATACATGTGAATAGAGAACCTGTCCTATAAATCACCGACGCTGCCGTTTTTCCGCTCCGGACACGGCTGTTTTGAAAGACCAACGTGGTGTGAAAACAAGGAGGGTTCCGTGTCAGGCTGTGCATGAGTTCTTTGAAGTGTTTTCACCCTTAACCCTGACAATAATTATTTTGTATTGATCACGGCATTTTATTTCCTAACCTGTGAAAGAGTTCTGTGGCTATCCCCATTACCCAATTACAATTCGTAATGATGTCCTCCCTCCAAAGAATGGATGGTTTTGTTCATGTCTAAAGGATTTGAACTGCCAAATCTTTAACACTAATCTTCAATTTGGCGAAGTGACAAAATGACGCTAATCTCTTTCCTTAACTAGGATTAGCGCTATGAAGTAACCATGAACGCTGTATGAATTTTCCCTGAAAACGTTAATAACCTTTTTTTTTGTTACCTCTAGCACAATAAGAGACGCGATTATTATTTTTATTATTATATTTATCAATATTAATATTATAGTATTAACACTAAGGTTGTATTTATATAGCACTTCAAACGAAACAGTATCACCGGTTATCATTGCTCTTTGGAGCAGAATGTAATTAATATATATGACTTGTTCTACACATTTTATAGTATCTGTATTAGTCGCATTAAATTGTTGTGGATACGTATGCAATACCACATGCAGATTGCGTCATGGATTTAAAAGTTGTAATCACAGGTGATGTTATGCTGAAACTTTGGAGGAGTTATTTTATTGCTCCCCTAGTGATGAAGCTGTATGTCCGTCTTGTCGAGAATCGTCCCTGTGACTGGAGAGAGGGACCGGGTCTTTACAGCGAAGCCTGTCGAATTACCTTATCAGCGTGTAAGAAAATAATAGATCCCATTTTTCGCAACCGACAAACTGTGTGATCTCCTGCAAATAACCTGATTTGTTTGTGCCTCAACTCCATTACGCTTAATGTATGCGAGGCTGGAATAAGAAAACCTCCACTAAGCTATATAAAGTTTCGAATTTCCAATTACTAATTTATTTAGGTCTAGCGTTCTACTTCCAACGAAAACTGCATCATGGCGCTAGGTCAGCACATGCAAATGAACACAAGTCAAAATATCACTTACAAAAAAATTAAACAGAAACAGCAAAAGGGCCGGGTCACTGACCCACTAAGAAAAGATGTGTCTTCTGGAAAAGAATGGTCATGGCATCTGATGAAGGTCGAGCTGGAGGGCAGTCCAAACGTGAGGGCAAGGACCGGAACATCTCTGCTTCTACAGCAAGCTCTGTTGAAGTCAGGAACCTTCAGCAGATGGCAAGATGCTGATCATAAGAAGCTCAATATGAAGGGTGAAAGGTCAGCAATAAAGACTGGACCATCTCTGTAGTATCTGAGCAGAAAAAGGATCTTATGTACCCCGATAGGTAGACAGGATCTATTTTCTACTCGAATACTTCACTCTGTCAGGGTAGAGAGTAATCCATCCGCAGCCAGTACCACTTACAACGACTATAGACCATTAAAAAAAAAAAAACAACCTCAGTCTCGTTTTGAGTTCTGTGGTACTCCTGCTGCACAAAGCAGAGCATCTGAAGTCGCATATTCTGCTTTATCAGCAGCCAGTGAAGGGTGCGGTGGCAGTGCTTAATTTGAGTGGGGGTTTCCGGTGCTCAGCACCGGCAGCTAATCATCCAACTCCTGCGCTATAGTTTCATAAGCACCAGTTAAGAACACGTACATTTTTAGTAGGCACAGGAGATTAATTGATTGGGAATGTTGAGCCAACATGAGACTCAAACCTAGTTCCCCAGCTCTGAAGTCGGCAGCTCTGGCCATTGCACCACATCCTCTCCCCCTTTCATGATTAGCAGTTGGTTCTGTTTTTGGTGGGCTAACAAAAAAATGAGCTGTTACAAGCTGCCTCATGACGAGTGCCCCAGCACTTATTTTTTTTACAAATTAACCACACCAAGGTGGACACATGGTCCTACCAGAAAAGATCACTAGCAAGACAACCTGTCATGTTCTACAGTCTCTGCAGGTTCTCCTTCATGGTTTCTGGGACTCCAAGATGGCAGAAGTATCATAGTCCAGGTAGGACATGACCTTGGCCCCTTACAATTTAGACCTGTTTCTGGAGGGACGAATCAAATAATCTATTTTAACATTTATAGCATCTCCTAACAGGAGGTCAAGTTTTCTCTGAACCAAGGAGTCAACTTTCAGTTGTTGATGAAACCAGATGTATCGGTTTTTTGACTTAGATTTTCCAGACCCAAGGACCAAAGCCTCTTAGTCCAGACAAAGAAATTGCTAGGAGTGGGTGTAACTTGGGTAATTATGTCTAGTGTAATCAGGCGTAATTCATGAAAACATGAGATTATGTGCCACAGTGCATTGTTCTTACACATGCTGTACAAAGCACTCAGGGGCATATTATCAAGGGGGTTTATCTCCGCTTTTTTGGCTTTAAAAGCCAAGAAAACTGAGATAAAATTGTCTCCCTATTACCTAGCGCTGTCGCTAACACCAGTTAGCGACAGGTAGTAGGAGATAGCGACCATCTTGGGCCCCACTTTGCATGTCAGTGATATTTATCACTAATGACATGCAAAGTGGGCGTGCCAAGATGTTAGCGACTGGAAACAGTCGCTAACATCGCTATCTCCTATTACCAACGTTTGGAGATACTCGCGCTAAGCGCGAATATCTCCAAAAGCTAACACCTGCCCTGAGCAGTTCTTAGCCATGTTATCCAATGGGAGGTGGATAACATGGCTAAGAGCATTAGCTCGGTAATGCATGAATATCGCTGACTTTTCAGCGAAATTCATGCATTGCGGCCGTATTTTATCGCATTTGCGATAAACCTTGGTAATACCAAGGTTTATCTGCGATAAAAATCGCCGCATCTCAGCGGTAAATTTTTGTCTCTAACCAAGCAATAGCGATAATTATCGCTATTGCTTGGTAATATGTCCCTCAGTTGCCTATGGGACTTGATCTAAACTAGAGAAATAGAGTACTAAAGGTAAAGAATAACTACGGGAAACATAATCCTGCATTTAGCACTATTTTCTTAGCGCTAAATGGACCCTTGCGTCCAGGAAGTATTTTGTGCTAAGAAAATAGCGCTAAATGTAACAGAATGCAAGCAGCAGCCCGAGCAGCCCCTCGTGCTCGCTAAATGTGATATTGTGGTAGGATCCCCCCACCCCCCAAATTACTCTTAAATATGTGAGCGAGTGTAATCATGATATTATTGGTAATTCACATCAAAGACTAACATGAAATAACTAATTACTTGGATTACTCTGGCGTAATTAAAATTACTACAAGCCTAGAAAGCAGCTCCAATGAACGTAATTTCAGCCTTATCATCTTTCAGCTTTAGATCATTTCTACTCATCTAGCCACGGACGAAAGTACACATTTTGTAGGAGAGTGCCTTAAAGACAAAGGACCATGTCAGCTCCCCAGTGGCTAGGCACAGTTATTAAAAAATTTTGGGAAACATGCTGACCCCAGTGGTAAGCCACAACAAAACTGCTATTCAACAGACTGCAATAGGGAGAGTGCCACCGTTTGGTCCGGACATTGAAAAAAGACCTGAAACCAGTGCTTGATTTGAGCCGGTGGTTTCCGGTGCTTGCCACCGGCACCTAATTGTCAGCACCGGCGTTTAGGACAGTGTGCCAAAATGTAAATGTAAATGTATTTCGATTTATATAGCGCACGATTCACCCAGGGGTCTCAAGGCGCTTGCTTAGGGAACCAGTCCTGGTATTCCCCTGTGAGAGATACCCCGGCAGGGTATTCACAAGGTGAAAGCCAGGCATCCCGCCGCGAGGGGCCGTAGTGGAGATTAAGCAAGCTATTGCCCAGAGTCGCAGAGTGTGACCCCGTGAGTCGAGTAGGCACCGGAGCGAGAATTGTCGAGTCCGTGGAATTTTTGAGCCCAAGACCCGCCGAGGCGGGGAATCGAACCCTGGTCCACGGCTGATCTCAGCTTCCGGGTCTGCCGCCTCTAACCACTGAGCCACACTTCTCCAGTGGGTGGCGCTGTCTGGCTAATTTAGAGGTGACGACCACAGCAGTTAATTATTAATTGAACACACATTAAAAATGACTATTACCTGCCACCCAAAACTTTCTTACAGCTTTGGGAGCCTGAAATAGTCCTAATTGCCACACTTGTTGAAGTGTGATGGTTAGTAGTTGTGTTGATACTGTCATTGACAGCTTGGCAGGGGCAATGGGTGGTGCAAGCTGCAGTGGCCTCCTGGCGAGAGCCCTGGCACTTGTTTTTCCGCAAATTAAACCCTGCCTGAAACAATCAAGGACAGCCTCGCTCAAACCTGATTTTTCTAAGTGGGTAATCAGGATATCCTGATGGATCATTTGAAATGCAGGAGGGAGATGAAATAGAATCAGAGCTGCCGGTCATCCTGGTCACTTGGGATGAGAGTGGCCACCAAAACTGCTTCCCCAGTGTGTCTCACCAAAAAATCCAGCTTGTAAATTGTCCAGTACCCCTAAACTAGCTAATGCACTAGGTTGCCACAAATTGCCATTGTATAAGGGTTTCATGCAAACAGCCATTTCAGTATTCAGAAGAAAGGTCATGTATCTTGCAGTCATATAATAATGAAATGACTACAACTTCTCTTTAAAAAGACTCCAAATGCCTGCAAACAGCCTGCCATGCCATGCTATGTTTGGTAAATCTCTAGTTTAGCATAGTATAATGGCAGCATACTAATGAAAAGTATATGTAATGTATAAGTAGATATCATGTGACGTATACAAAAATAGTACAATGCTAATATAGTTTTTCCTATGATTTAATTCCATTTGGAGTTATTTGCTTTATCTGATACTTTGTATACTGCCTTCTGCAGTGATCATTGTATATTTAGGCTATAAAATAGTGCAAAACTAATGAAGTAACTAATGAGTAATCCAATTCTTGCAAGGCACATTTTCTATTCCTAATAACAATATTCTAGTCCTAATAACAATATTCTTCAATAGCTACTGCACACTGCATTACTTTTTGGTTATTTTTGCATCAATCTTTCATTAATGTATTAATAATACAGAGGAGCATGTTTACAAGGAGCTACTTCCACCAGAATGTCACTTTTCGAGACATTCTGGAGGCATTAAGTCCTTTGCCTTATTTATAGGGAGGCGTTTAGCCACTTAACTTGGCTTAACCCGCCTTGTAAGTATGCCCTTATTCACGCAGCACTTAGCGTGAAAAGGGTGTGCAATAGGAGTTTCAGTGGGTATTCTGCCACAAGACCCATTGCTTTTTATCGCTGCCTCATATTTACAAGGTATGGGGTAGCAGCAATAATATTGCCCAGAAATTCATGGTCTTAAGCAGGCGATGCAAGGAGAAATTTTTTATTTCATCTTGTATTTTGCTCTTTCTACAGCACATATAGAAACAGCATATCGTCTGTAAAGAATGTATATGTGCAGGAAAGTGTCCCTTTCTACACATAAACAATCAACCCTGCAGCGCAGGCACCCTTGCAACATGACACAAGGGTCCCTGGGCTGGTGCTGGGCAGCTTCTTCAGCGCCAGCGCTAGTGGAAACGCAGGGGTAAATACGGCGCATTCCTGCGTTTTGAAACTGATGGAGTGCGGCGTTACCAATTTTGGTGTAACATCGTGTCTGCCAGTTTCTTGTACATATGCCCCAGAGTATTTTACAAGCATTAATTTCATTTCTATGTTTCTTGAATGGCATACTATCTGTATTCAAAATGGTACCAAGAAGTAAAATAAGAGCATATGTCGAATACACGAAACGTGACTACTCATATAGATATGAGAGAAGGATCTAAGAGTATGTGAGAAAGGGGGGCTGGGGTTGATGAGCCTGGGTACAGTATCAATGTAAATGTCCAGTATTTGTAAAGCGCGAACGATTACCCAGAGGTGTCAGGGCACTGGTCTGCAAGATTAAGTACGTTTTTGCCCAGAGTCACATGGTGATGGGCAGACCTCTGCCGCCTGTGCAGGCAATCGAACCGTGATCCCAGCGTCCAGCGTCAGTCGCCCTGGCCGCTGCGCCACACCTCTTCCATGGGAAACGCATACAAATTTGCATATGCGCTTCCGTAGCCACACCTCCAGTTTTCACCTTTGAGGTGGTTCACTTATCAAGATGTGCCCTTACAGAGGTGTGGCGCAGCGGCCAGGGTGCCTGACTCCAGACTACGGGGTTCACGGTTTGATCCCCGGTGCCAGCGGCAGGTTAGTCCAGCACCATGTGACTCTGGGCAATAGCTTAATCTTCCCGAGCGCCGGGACACCACTTCGGAGGTAGCTATGCGCTTTACAAATACTGGTGTTTCATTTAAATAATATGTACATTTTGTACGGTTCAGACTGTCACCTCAGTGAAGCGCACAAAAGACCACCTTCCCTTGAGCAGTGCAAGTGCTACGTCCTTTATAAGCTATGGGGAGCTGTTTTACCCTTCCTTGCCCCTGGCAATGGTGCTTTATTTTATGCTTCTAGATTCAACTTGTGCCACCAACCAGTGGTGTACTGGCAAAAATTGTAGTATAGTACATAAAGCTAGAGGGCGCCATTTGCACAGCTATTTGCATATACATGTTTTGCTTCCACTTTTGCAATTTGGAAACGCTGGTTTTGTACTTGTAAAAGAAAGTACCCGTTCAGAGGTTTGCATGTGAGTACATCTATTCCTGTGAATGAACATTCAAGGACTGGAAGTGTGGGTGCAGACACAAACTTATATGTTTGCGTGTATTCAGAAACCCTGCTGCGATTCCTTGCGATTGAATGTGACCTTGTGCAATGTATGCGGTGCTCATGTAAAGCGCTCCAATACCTTCATGTCCAGTTTGCCCTACATAAAACTGTAAAAACATCTTTCTCACCCTAGGAAAGTCTGAGATCTACTCCGCACAAGAGTAGGAGTAAATCTCTTCCTGGAGAGGAAATGGGGTGGAGCGCCAACCAAAATCGGTGGAGTTGTAGCAAAGGGGTCTCTTCATGTGGGGGATATTTCGCAAAGAGAAAAAAACTAAGAAGAAAAAAACGGTGCATTATGCCACATGCATCATTGTAGGATTTTGCATTTCCTAAATTGCGAAAATTAAGGAATCGCAATTTAGGAATTGCAAAATCCTATGCATTAAGAAATCCTAAAAGTTTTTAGGATTTCTTAATTTTCTGTATTTGCGATTCCTTAATTGCGAATCGCAATTAAGGAATGGCATTACATTGATTCCTATGGGCCTAGAGGCCCATAGGAATCAATACCTTTTTGCACTTTTTTATTTTACGAATCCCATTTTTTTGATGCATTGCAAGGGTGCTGAGGGGGGGGGGTCCAAAGGACCCCCCCCTGCACCCTTGAAATGTTTTTTTGAATGCAAGTTTCACACACACATGTCCAAAGGACATGTGTGTGTAACATGACACTTTCAAAAATGCTTATTTGAGCATTTATGAAAGTTTTCGCAAATTAACACGAGGGTCAACCTCGTGTTAATTTGCACTTCCTATTTCCAAATTCACATTTTTTAAAAAAATTCATGCATTGCATTTAAGGAATCGCACAAATGCGATTCCTTAAATGCAATCGCATTTTTAGGAAAGGCAAAAAATAGCGAATTTTCTAAAATTGATTCATGCATCCCAAAAAGTGATTTTGGAGTCGCAAACGGCCGATTTTTCCGATTCGCATCGTTTGCGACTCCAAAACCACTTGATGCATGTGGGGGAGTACTGTTTTAACTCCTGAGCAGAAATGTGCTCAAAGTTTATTTTACATCGTATTGGTTGACAAGGACATGTGAGAGCATCCCTCTAAGGTTACATTTGTGCTGAGTAAACGCAGAACTTGATGTTAGACTTGTGAATCAGGTCCAATATATTTGAATAATTCTCTTATAATTGTTACACAATTCTTATTCAATATCTAATGTGATGCAATGTTTCATCTGTGTCAATCTTTGTTCCTTTTCGGCAGCCACGTTAGGAGCTCCTGAGAAAATGAAATTGGTAAAATCAACAGCTGTAACCTTTGTGTAAACTGCTCAGCATGGGGTCAAGTCCTGGAGAAGGCAATTTAGCGTCCTTTGCTCTCTGTGAAAGAAAGAATGAAAGGCACCTGTGTGCACATCTCAAATATTATTATTATTTTTTATATTTAGGTTGACGCACAAGTGACTTTTGTGAAGTATTATAACTGCAAAACGTTAGCCCAAATAAGAAGTACATTTAAGTCACAAACGTAATTTAAAACATAGCGTTAATGTCATACAAAAATGTAAAGTATCGACAATCAGTATTTAAGCTTAGTAAAATGAAATACTTTTGGATCAGGATTACAAAACAACTTGCTGACTATACATTGTGTGCTATTTAACAGAGACAATTTCATAAGTGATTGAGCACCACAATTTTTCATTTTTTTTTACACAACTTAAAATGAACTCAAGATGTACTTCAGAATTAGAATAAATAATGTATTTGAAATTAATCCTTTAAGCACATAGTATGAAAGAACATTTACACCAATGAACACACAACTAATTAAAGAAATGTAAAATATACACAATCAAAAGAATACATAAGTGAAGTACAGTTATGCCCCACAAGCTATCTGCATTAGTAGTGCAAACAAAATAAGCATGACAAATATAAAAATAAAAGTACAAATGGAAAAGAAATTCCCCATTGATGTCCCGATACACAATCCATGTCTGATACGAAATCCAGTATTGTATATCTTTTTTTAAATTTAAACTTGTTTTAGATTTTTAAAGACTATTGTACAGGTATTCTCCACTAATACATGAACAGAAATAAGAAATCTAAATGCAACCCAAAGAATAAGGTGAGTTGCATACACTGCACATTAAATTGCTCCACAACTCAAGACGGTTCATGTACAGACTTACATTAAAAAAAATATTAGTATGCTCCCTCCCCATAAATCACTTGTGGTTAACATGTCTGTTAAATGGCTTTTTAAAATTGCTGGCTATGAGGTTAACATCTGATGAATTTAAGAAACATATGGGGGGAAAGTAGTTTCAAAAAGACTAAGGAGCAAACATTTAGTTTATTATTTGGGATAGGTAGCGAGTAAAGAGCATGCTTTAGGATTGGAAGTCATTTAGGTTTCCTATTTAGGAATGTTGGCAATGAATACCCAGCTATCTGTATTTTGGTTAGGAGTAGACAAAATAATACATCATGCACAAGAGTAACATGCCAGAAGCAAAACTATAGCAATAACATCTGGGAAACAATACCCATTCATAAAAGGTTTTGCATAACTAATTAAACTAATTTGAACCTATGCTTGCAAAAATCCTGACCTTATCAGATTTGATTTTAATTTTACATTATGGAAGTGAAATTAAGAACTGCAGAAAATCTGAACCTATGATGGATGTGCACTTCCAAAAATGCCTCAGAAAGAAACTCTTAAAGCAGGACCCTGTAGATGTAGGCAACCACCAGCAAACTCATTAGTATGAACACTAAAACATTTTCTTTGCAGGTAGTGTCTCCATTATGTATACATACAAAAGATGGTGCTGGTAAAAGGCATGAACAAGTGACTTTCCAGATTGACAAAAATGATTAATAGAGGTGAAAACAAAAAGGATTTCTTCACAGAGAAAAATAAATCCCTGTAGAAGAAAAAACTTAATTTGCAAATGCACATTTATTTTGCACATCTCACTTGTACATACATAATTTCCAAAGGTTGAGAATCATGCATGCTTAAATTTTACATCTGTGAATACCAGATGTATGTACATTTTCAGAAGAACTGCTGGAGTTGTCTGCAGTTGTTTGTGAATAACGTAAAAGTCGGTGGAATATTTCTCCAAATACAGAATTTCATTTAATCCAAGCCGTCTGTGAAAGCCCATACTAGTTGAAGAAAATGTTAGAGGCATATTGAGTTAATCTTTTGAACACACCACACTACAGGAACAAAAGCCACGACAACACCACACCACACCTCAACATTCACAATGACCAGACAGATCGGCGATAAGAACACAAAACACGAGATTAGGCGCATCAGCAGTAGGAATTTTACACCTGCTCTGACCTGGTGCAAAGTCGGACCATAGTCTGCATCACAAAAGGGAGCACAGCCCACAGCCACACCTGAAGACAAACAGATGCCATGGAGCAACTAAACATGCAGCACGGACAACCTAGAAGGCCACAACACCCAACGACACCACACCCAGGCACGCAACAGCCCCCCCCTCCCCGGGCTCACTCCCAAACCTGGAACAAGAAACTGTGCACACCAACACCACGAATCACAAACCAAATATGTTGCCTGAGGTTGCACAAGCAGGAAAACCAACGTACATGCCTGGTAAGAAAATGTAGAACCAGTCATTCAGCAATGTAATCACCAACACAAAACACCATACAAACAAAAATAATAAACAACCATTCGGATGAGTCCTAGCGGGTCCACACTGGACAATCCGCAGGACACAGCCTGGAAGACAAAATACAACAGAAGAAGGTGTGCCATGAACCCAAAAATGGAAAGAGAGGGAGAGAGCGAGAGAGAGTTGGAGTGAGACTGCACAAGCAGCACAAGGCCTTGCAGGGCACCTGGCACCACATGCCAATTCGTGTGTGTATATGGCCATCTGTACACCATGAGCCCAAGGCCGTGTCCCAATCGCAGCCACAAAGCCACATCACATTCCAAAATCGCAAGTAGTAGTCAGACAAACCTCCAGGATAAAAGCTCCATTGTCCCAATGCAGAAGGCGGGAGGACACTTGCACCTCTGACCTTGGTCCAGAATGCACCTGGAACACCCTGAGAGAGATGCCATGGCAGATGTGGACGACTCCCACACCACGCATTGCGCAAAAGAACTATCCAACTTATCCACACCCCACACAGCGAAGCCCCTGCCTGAGGTACCTCCGCATGGGATGGCCTTGACTCACACGGAAACATCAACCCATGCTGCCCAATGTTGCACACACATTCGAACCATCGCTCAGAGCCGTGGCATATCCTCCACACAACTGCCGCAGCACAGAAGAGTGCGGGTTCCACAAGACGCACCAAGGCAATGGCAGCCCATTCCAGGCACATGCACATCCCCGTCACGTGGGACACTACCGTGCATGCATGCTGCATTTACTGGGCGCAGTGCCACTGGCAGTGCTGCGGATCAGTTACCGGCTCAGCCTCCGTATTGCCTACGTCACCTGCGTCCAGCCCTGGTTCCACTGTTGAACATGCACATTTGAGTGTCCCATTGAAGTCAGCCTATCCAACACAACCTTAGATGAATTGGACTATGACTTGAGTGTGCGCCCCCTGTTGGAAGATGAAAAGGAGTGTAACTGAGAAAGTCGGGCATGGGATGCCTTGACATCCTACTTATGTATTGGCAGTTGTGCATGGGAGCTTGTACAATTCTTCGTGTGCAGTGACCACATCGAGGCGCTACCTTATTGGGCTGTTTTGTGGTGAAATGGCGTGTGCTGAGCACACCTGCCCGGACCAGTTAATGGATTGGCTCACCCTGGTGTTCCTTCAACACGACAACGACGTACTATTGGAACACATTGCATATGAAGTTACGCGGGCATTCATGGACGAGTAACTGCGTCCCTGCAGCCACAACCAACTGTCACCCACAACACAGGTCCCGATAACATGTTGCTACGTGGGGATTGCTCACATGTCTCACCACAAAAGAAGACACATCTGTATTCGTCCGATCCCTGGATGCATGTGCGTGTCACAACGTGTGTGTACACACACCAGTGCAATGTGAGGTAGGTCCATGGTCGTAGCAACACAGCTTTGTTTGGCAACACACTGCTGGGGGACAGCACTCACACAGCACTGTGGCACAACATGTGAACACGTCAGACCCTTTCACTTGAGCACTGTCAGCAGAGCAGACAAAATGTGCACCCCGGTGGCAGAGCACCATGCAGATCCCATGGGCAGTGAGTCGTGCCCCCTCACACAGGGCAATGGGGAGATGCCAAACAACACATGACTCATCCAACATGGCAAGGTGGGCTAGGAGCATTGCCATCAGTGATGATCTTCGTCCATTTCTAAAAAAACAATGTCTGAACCTCAGCATGTACCCATGCTGTGTGCAAGTGTCATAAGCATGTCCCTGCCTGTTGTGGCTGTTGCCTCGTCCGTACTGACACGCACATCCCAATAAAGTCCATGTCACCCCACTGGTGTGTAAGTGTGTGGTGTGTTTATTTGATTGTCTACTCGTGTGCCACAATGAGCATCGTCCCTACATAGGGAGGAACTGACTGACACATGTGCAGTGGTGGTGTGTCCCTTTTGCAAGTTTAACCTCTGAGAGCCAGACATTGTCATGGGATAGGTGCTGGCCGACATGTGCACTTACGTCACTACAACAATGTGAGTATGGTGTGCAACCCCATGTCGAGCACTGTCATACATCATAACGGAATGTGGCCACACAGATGTGTGTAAGTGGATTTGCGACATACAGATCTGTTGTCACATGTAAGTAGGGCAGCACTCCTGGGCTGCTACAGATTTGGTCACTCCTACCCACAGCCCCATTCAACACAGGGACATGGGGCTATAGTGTGGGGGGTTGTGAGAATATTGTTGATGTGCAATGGGGACACAGCTAGTACTCACCTTCAAAGTCATCCAATGTGCCATGTGTCTCAGGGATACACATGCTCATAGACATACGTTACCATGGTGTACCTTCATGTGCAATCATTGTCCCCATATCCAGCCATCCTCCCATACGCGAGAGAACATAGTAATGACACATCTGTGTGATTCAGAATGTTTTATTCACAGTCAGGTGACTGACGGAGCTGGTGCTGTACATGGCCATCCAAGCCCACATCACATGGAAGCCCAGTGGTGAGCCAAACACAGTCCTTTGGGGATTGAGCAGTGATTAGGAAGTGGGAGAGTGAATTCCGCAGCAGGATTGCTGTGTAATTGCTCAGAAGTGATGAAATGGCCGTCTGTGTCGGGGTGCGGGTGAATGTCGCAGAGTTTTTCCGGGTGGTCAGTAGGAGGTTTTCCCAGGGCATGCTGCATAGGTCATCACCAGGCAGGGACAGGGCACATGGCGGTGAAGGATGCTACTGCCACCTCCTCACACAGTAAATCCCCTCTCCTTCTTACTCCCCTGATACAGAGTCTGTGTCCGGTGTGTGTGGTGGGGTGTTGGTTGCATAACCGTGTGCCACTGACACAACAGACTGCGAAGGTGATGGGGCAGCATCACTGTGTGCCACGGACACATCAGGGTTCAGAGCTGTGTGTGTCGAAAATCCCGCTGCAGCCATCTGGGAATGGCTCAGTGGCAGCAATGTCAAGATGAAGTACTGCAGGGCATTGAGGTTCCCAGTTATTACTTGCTGGTGTCCAGCTGTGACAGACAGACTTCCAGCCTGCCTCTGCTCCATGGTCTCCATTGACTGCTGCATCTGGGCCAGCCCAGTGCTCTGATCGCTGATGCCTGTCTGACCACACACTCTTGTATAATGTTCATTGCCCCAGCGAGGTCAGCCAAGGTCTGTGCTGGTGCATGGTGCAGACAGGGGGTGACCGATAGGGACTGTACGTGGTCCCTGATGGGACTCAGACACCCACGTATGGCATCAACTTTGGCAGCCACGAGTTTGAAGCCCACCCACAGCTGGTCAGCCAACTCTACCTGGCAACGCCACATACGTTGTTGGAACTCCATGAATTGGTCTGGTGGTGCTGGAAGACAGCTGTGGTTGTGTGTGTTTCCTGCTGTGTGGTCTGTGCAGGTGGTGGGCTCACCTTGGGGCAGCTGGACTGCCCTGCTTCTGGGGATGGGGTGCAGAGGCTATCCATGGTCTGTTGGAGGGTGTCGGTGCAGATGACCAGGGGGTCCTCTTCATCGTCACTGAAGATGTGTCTGGTCTGCTCTGCAGGAGGTGTTTGTTCTCCCTCTGCAATTTGTAAGGGGAGAAGCAGTGTTACAGAGTCGTACATGTATGTTGGAGATTTGCTGATGTATACGTTCTGACTGCATGCCAATGTACATTGTGACTGTTTTTGGGTAGCTGGCTATTTGATGGCAGTCTGTGTATTTGTTCAACTATGTGTCGGATGTACCGTAGTACTCGTGCTTGGTCATCACACAGTGTCAGGCAATGCTATATATGAGTGGACCGTTACTACGCACGTACAGGACCTGTTGTGAGTTGTGTACTATGGTGCTGGTGTTGCACTTTGTACCTCATTGCCATCATTGCTGTTGTTCTGTGATTGCTATATGTGTGCTGCATTGTGATGTTGGGGATCTGGAGGGGGCCCCTCTGTGCACATTGTGGACCGGGCCTACTTAGTGTTTCTATGTGTGCTGCGGTGTGTCAAGGCTCTCACGATCATTGTGGGGGGTGTAGTGTGCTACATGTATTTGTGCATGTGTGCCATTGTGCCCATCTCCTCCCGCCCCCATCCCTGGTTTTTACTCACCCTGTTGCTGTTGGGTCAGGTTGTATCGGGCTGTGTCCAGGCCCCCAATTCCTGCCACCGTCTCCACACTGCTGACTCTGGCCACCATTTCCTCCAGCTCATCAGTCACCTCCTGTGTCACAGGACTCCCACCTCCAGTCACCTTTGCTGCCTTCCTGTTGGCGGCGAGCTTCTCCTTGGGTTGGCTGTGCACTTCATGCCAGCGCCTCTTGACCTCCTCTGGTGTCCTCCTTGCCACTCTGACTGCATTGATGTTGTTGACAATGGCCTGCCATATTATCGTTTGGGCTTCCAGTGCCGCAGCGGAGGTGCCAAACAGTTGTTGGTAGTGTCCTGTGACCTCTGTAACGATGGTCCAGTCTTCCTGCGGACTGAACCCCGTCGTGCTCTTCCTCTTGTCCCTGCCTTTCTCCGAGCACGGGGTTCCTTACTGGTCCTCTGTGGGGCTTGTGGGGTTCAGCTTGTCCTCTGCACTCGGTCTGGGTGCATCCATGGTGCTACGCAGTTTGAATTTTATGTTTTTTTCTCTCTTTCTTTTATAGTGCATTTTCCCGCCTGATGCGTGGGATTAGCAGGCCTGTGGCTGGTTTACTCTGATTGCTTTGTTCACCCTAAGTTGGCAGGGTATGCCGAGACGTGGGTCCCTTGCTCACTTTGCCATTGGATTTAAGCTAGCCTGGCTGATGATGGCTGATTAGCCAGAAACCAGTCCCAGGATGCTTGTTTCCAGTCCAGGGAAGACATGGCTTGGCAGTTCTGGCTGGACTGTTCCCATGAGGCACAGGGTCAGACTGATTTGCATATGGCCATGGCTGAACTGGGGTGGTGGAGTGAGCCAAAGAATGATGATCGATTAAACCCAGATCCGTTGACTGGGGGTGAGTGCTTGAAATGTTCAACACTCCACCCATCATCCCACTTGGTTTTGCTTTGTTCATCCTAAATTGGCAGGGTTTGCCCAGACGTGGGTCCCTTGCTCACTTTGCCACTGGATTCAAGCTAGCCTCGCTGATGATGGCTGATTAGCCAGAAAGCGGTACCAGGATGCTTGTTTCCGGTTCAGGGAAGAAAGGGCTTGGCAGTTCATGCTGGACTGTTCCGATGAGGCACAGGGTCAGACTGATTTGCATATGGCAATGTCTGAACTGGGGTGGCGGAGTGAGCTAAAGAATGATGATGTATTAAACCCAGATCAGTTGACTGAGGGTGAGTGCTTGCAATGTTCAACACTCCGTCCATCATCCCCTTTGGTTTTGCTTTACAGGGTATGTGAGGTCCTTCTTCGCAATGCCCCTTGCATGTTCCAATATGCTACGTTTAGTGGGATGTATGGTGCTTCCGATATACTACAAATTTGCTGATCGTCTAATATGGAAAGGGAAAAGAAACAATACTGTATTCCATATAACAGAAAGTCCTCTCGCATTTGGGTAAAAACAGAGGAAAGTGAGAGTGACAATATCTGCAACACATGTATTTCTCATAAATCATTTTTTTAAACTAGATTTTGACAAAGACACACCTGCAGGCAAATAACTAATTAAAAAATTTGAGAGAAAACGAAATTTACACTAATTTTGATAATTGTTTAATCGGAAATGTGAAAATGTTTTATCTCAAATATAATTTAATCATTTTACGTAGAAAACTAATTTTTTTCCAAAACTTTTTTTTGTTATTCAAACACGGCAAATAATGGGATATCAGTTTATTGGATGCTTTCTCATTGCAAATATCATTAGCTTCATTCTGGATTACAGAAAATGAGGCAAACTGATTTTCTCTTTTATTTTATTTCTTTGCAGGATTTCTGTGGAGTGGTCTAAACCATAAGAAGATGAAGAATGCACCAGGCTCTGCAAGTTAAGGCAAATTACCTTGCATGGCTTAATATTACGATAGGAGTGGCGCATGAGCGACTGACTCAGACACAAAAGAGATCGACAAAGCTCTCGAGGCCAGAAGCACAAATGTCGCCTATGGGTTCAAAAAGTGAAATCCCTATATCTACGGGGTGAATCATGATTCACAGATGCGGACTTCCGTGACGAGATCCATTTACACAAGTGGAAAAGCCTGCACACCTGGTAGAATTTTTAATTTGATCAAGTTTATGAAAGAAAGGGAGAATGGAAGGAATTGAGCTGGGTAGACTACTATTCATTAGTTTTGGGAACGCCAACAAAGTCAGAAATTGTGCTTTCACAATACTTTGCCAGCACGTTTCTTAACATGGAAACGCGCAGAAATGTACTCCATAAATGTAGAGGAAAAGAGATCTTAAAGGAGAGCATTATTTCAAGTGGAGAAATGGCAAGAAAAAAATAAAATGGAAAGTCTTTGACATAACTTTTATGAATGGCAGATTGCCGATAGTGGAAAACTCCTCGGCCTTGTGAGGGGTCCAGACCCACTGCTGGAAATGGAAAACTTGTGAATATTTCTAGGATATGTACCTTCTAAGAAGAGACTATATCTAAATCTAAGACAGGAGTTGACGATTCACTTAGATTTATAATATCCTCTGCATGGATGTAAGAAGCTTTTAGAGAAGGGGGTAAAACATTTTGTGGCGTCCCTCTTTGGTTCAGATCCAAAGAGCTGTTCGCAATTAAGAAAATATGTTTGCTGGGAAAAGCGAAAACACTTCATTTGGAGACACTTTGTGGTGTTGCTGCATCATGAAAAGGTCAGGTCTGATTTTTTATTATTTAAATACCTGACATATAAAGAGTGTGTGCGGCCCGGGTCAAAGAGTCCCAGCTCCTCCCCCACCTCTTGGCAGGCCATATTCTCTGTGAATAGGGATAGTCTTGGGTCTTTGTTCTCGCAGCCTGGAAGGTCACTCCACATTTGGATTGTTAGTGTGGCTCACTGTGACTCTCAGTCTGTTACTTTAGTTGTATAAGGTCCAGTTGCTATTGGTCGGCTGGTCACTTTAAGAAAAAGATCACTTGTTGTATCCCTTTGGCCCCACAGGCAATCTATTGGCCGACCCTTGGAGTCGATTTCTTTTTTCTGGGTCCAAGATCTCATCGCAGGTGCAGTTCTACTGTTCTTCCGCAAGTCTCGAAAATGTTCAAGGGAAGGCTGTTCGAGGGTTCATCTTCATAGGATTTACCAGCCTGTGGGTGGGGGAACCATCTCTGGACAATAGAGTAACTGTTCTCAGGCCCAGGTATATCTAAATGTCATTAGTTCCTGTTTGCTTTACAAATAGACCCAAAATACAATGTGTCTGGGGAAATCTTAGATGGGCAAAGGTTTCAGCCACACTAAATTTAGGCTCTGAAGGCTAGGGGGTGTAGGGGGGTGCACTATGGAAATCACCAGTGTCCACCCACAACTAACACTAAACTCCAGTTGTAGCAGACCTTGACCTACAACAAATCAGGAGACCGAAGCTTGGAAGGATAAAAGCAGGGACCTTCAGCAACCAGACAGGTGGTACCCAAGATTTGGTCTGACATCCTGGTTGCCCCCTTTGAAGGGCATATAAACTGTGGATGTGCCTCAGACAGTCCTATCATGCTAGAATTTACACTACGGTGTCAACAGGAGGTGTGCAGCCCCCACCTTATGGCAAGTTCAAAGGAGTAATCTCTGCCCATTCAGGTCGACCTGTTAATCACAGTGACCTAGTATGTATCTACTGGGAGGATTTTCATACCCCATTAACACTTTATTAAAAATCTAATTTAACTCCACCATTGAAGAACTTTTAAAAATAATTGTTTAACCCCTTGCATGTGGCGCACATTTTCGCGGTGCGTGGAGGTTTTACAGAGTGGGCTGGATTCGGACGGCCGGGGGTAGTCCTGCGCACATGCCCACCATGACGCTTGACGGATCCAGGACGTCGCGAGCATGCAAGGAGTTAAATATTTTTTTTAGCAGTTCCCATTTCTGAGATACAGTATTAGTATTTCAATATGTGTTCTGTTTTTCTACAACTAGGCCTGTCAGAGTGAAAATAGCATTTGGGTGCTAGTCACTATAAGGGCATGTTAACATTACATTTCTACGTGTCTATGCTTTAATATCATGTACTCTGCTCTATGGGCTACACAGCATACATACGGTTTACTTATTTTTATTTAAAAAGAAAGTTTTTTCCTTATCAAAATTGTTTATTTCGACAGGTTTAATTGCAGTTTTTACCTTAATACATCAGGGTATAATGGTAAGCCTGATGCCATGTTTGCAGTACCACTGTAGTTGATGGCACAATAGGTGCTGCAGTTCACTAGTGGCACTCAAAATCCCTGGCAACTTTGTCCCTGGCAACTTTGTACAATATCCTAGGGACTTATAGGTAAGTTAACTATACAAATCAGGAATATGCCAATTTAACCATGGTTAAAGGAGGAGCACGTGCACTTTACTACTGGTTTGCAGGTTTAAAGTGCACGGAGCTGGAAAACCAGGAAAAGTATAGGGTTAAGTAAAAGTAAAAACAATATGGGGTGACCACGCAGAAATGGCAGACTTCCCACAATTATGTATACAAGTTATCCTGGCAGCTTTGCCCTAATATGCTTTCTGTACAATGCAGACACCTCTGAACATGGTTTTAGCATGCATCTACCAAGAGCCACAAGAAGCATTTCAGAGCTGTTTTAATCTGAGTGCAGTTTATTCAATTTAGGAAGACTCTACCCATCTGGTTTTCAAGTCTCTGTTTGTCAATGACTTTCTTTGTCTAAATGTATTAATGTCAATCCACTTCAAACAACCCTATCTATTTATATTTAAAAACAATGAAGTGTTCTCCCAATTCACAATTAAATCAAACACAGAGAAAATGTACAGTGTATGTGTCTGATCAAGTTTATACAGCTCTCTCGCTTCATCCAGTACCAACCAGCTGCTCAGTCGTGCCCCTGAACCAACAAGAACATTGCTGCCAAAGATTCAGAAGGCTAAACTTCCCATGATTCCTGAAATCCAGACCTCTTCATATATTCTGGTTGGCCACGACGTGGAATTATGGCTTCGGTTTGATATGGCAGCAAATGGATTTTGAACTGACTGCAGTGTATTGTCAAATATAATTTATTCAGTGACCACATTTCATGTAGCAGTTGCCAGAAATGGTGTGTGTTTAGCTTGTAGCAGTTGTCCAGCTGTCCATGTGCTACTTGTGGCCGCTAGATTAATCCAGACACAAGGTGGCCATCCCCAATATGTGTGGTAATCGCTGTTTTAGAAGTTAACCTTCCAGCATTTGCACACTGTCACCTTCCTTTTCCATACTTATCAGCTGAAGGGAGATTCATTGCTAAATGTCTTTTTAATTAAATGAACTAGGCGGTGAAAGTGCTAGTCAAGAATGTTCACCCTTAGTGAAGTGCCTGATGCCTCATTCAAGCATGTGAAGGACCGTAGCACAGAAATTCAGATCTTTCTCCTATTGTAATAATCCCAGGATCTAGATTATCTTTTCAACTTTTCTCCTTCACTCAGTAAAATGCAGTTGTTTTGTTAACACGCTGTCCCAAATATTCTATAAAGTAAATCTCCTCAATTCAATCAGAGAAACTGCAAAGGATTCAAAGCTGTAGATGCGATGGAATATTATATGCTAATAAATGAGCTTACTCAAGAACTGTAGTCCAAACTTCAAAAGCTTGAATTGAAGGTAAACTCAGAAAAGTTTGGAAACTTGTGTGATTGCGAATTCAGGCAAACTTGTTTGCTCAGGACAAACCTGATTACTTTACCCTTTGGTCATATAAAGCCAGACCCACTTGGGTTACTTTAAAAATGTTTTGATCCTTTATACTTGTTAACACTTAGTCCACAGGAGCTCCCCACCATCACCCTTCTGATCCCCGCTTATAGTAGCTCCCCAAGTGTTTATTCTGTTTATGGTGGATGGATATCATCTTCAAGGTAGATTGCTCTAACCCTTTTTCCTCATCTATATATTCAGGGAATGCAAAATGTTCACAATGTAGCTGTACCCTTGCAGTCAACAGAAATGAGTGCCCCCAGAACAGCAGCACACCCCTGCACCTACATCTAACAACAGTTCATTTGCACTGGCAGTGGCGGCTAGTATCTGGGCAAACTGGTGTGCCGGTGGGGTGGGCGGGGGGAGGGGAGGGGCAGACAACCACAAAAAAAAAGGAAAAACAATTACCTGCAGCTTGCGGCTTGACGCATCGCCTACTCAGTGCTCTTCTGCTGCACTGCGCAGTCTTCCAGTCTCCCCTGTGGCATATCCTGATGCTGCTCTCATGCATGAGATCAGCATCAGGATTGGTCTGAGTGCCTTCAATGTGTGCTCCCAGGGAGACTGGGAGCCTGTGCCTGATGTCTCTAATCCGGCAACGCAGCTCAGGTTGGAGACAGCTTTAGTGCCCATGCCTGTTATGCTGGCCTGAGACAGCCAGCCAAACAGTCATGCGCACTGATCACGGTGCCCAACACGCCCCCTCCAACTTTTCATCATCTGGCCCTGCCCCAAGTATCGTTGTGTCAAAAATAAAACAAAAAAAACCTCTGTTATTATTGTTTTATTTTTCGAGTTTTGCAGCTGCTGGCGGGGGGGGGGGGGGGTGGGGGGCGCGCTCCTCTGCCAAAGCAGAGGAGTCGCCGCTGAGCACTGGGCTGCCACAGTGACACAGCAGAAACATCATCCTCACCAAAAACAAACATGACCAATCAGATTAAGAAATGGTAATATTATCAATGAAGCAATAAGTGAAAATATTTGTTCTGTTGCAGAGAGAGTCATAATTATGTTATAGCCACAATTGTATTTCATGAGTGAATGTCGGTCCTAATGAGCGTGTGTGCTTGTGAGTGAGAATGGAGATTAGTGAGTAACAAAAGACTAAAACTTCCCATCCAAAGCGTGCACTCAATTGGCATGCAATAGACAGCGCCATGCTGCACATCTTCAGCTATTGGATTAAAAGGTTTTTCATTCTAATAAAGGCCCTTTTTAATGTCCTATGTGCGACAGATCTGCCATATGTGGGCTCCATGCATGTTGTGCCAATGGAACCACTCTGAACCTCACAGTTGATGCCCATTGAGGATGAAACCGGTCTGGGGTTGCTTGTGGTCCTGTTTGGAGGCCATGTTGTCAGGCATTTCACGCAGGTCTGTTTCTATTGTAGAAGGACCTACAGTAATTTCCCCATAGTTGCTACCTGATTGAAGTGCCACTGTTGGCAAACATAAAAGTTTGACTACAATGAAAACATGAACGACCACGAGTGGCTGGGACTGTTGACATCACCTTCGAGTGGCACAGCTGGAAATACAGCCAGACCAGAATGCTACCCGACCAATTGCCAGGAGCTGAGACTTTTGTAAGCCTTCCATCCATCACTATATGTTATTATAGTGCGCCCCCCTAAATGCGATTGGTATGCCAGGCATGGGTCTTGTGGTTCTGTTCCTCACCAATGAAGTACATTATGGGTGAAGGTGGTCTGGGTTGCATGCTTTCTCATTCAGATGGTTGTGCCCTGGGGTTTTAGGGTGTCCTTTTAGAACAGGACCAATACTGATTTGCATATGGTTGCTTCCTGTTGGAGTGGGCAGTGGATAAATAATGATGCAGTTGAGTTCAATTTATTATGCAGATGCCAGTGGCTGAGACCTTTGCATGCATTCCGTCCATCATTTTTTGCTGCAGTGGTCAATGGTTTGAGAAGCACTGGGCATCTCTCCTTTACCCGGTGCCAAAAAGAGATGCCAAGACAACCATTGTGCCGCCTGGTAACACTGTAAAACATGGTAATTATGAGACGTGGATAAAATGCCTTGTAACCTCATAAGTGGACATTTTGTCCACTCTTCACTGTTTTTGCTATGTTTTCTTTTTTGGGTCAGTTTTTGCTGGAATCTAAACGTACACTTTATTTTAATTTTTTCATCTGTGATAGTGACACATAGTATTCTTTTTAAATGACTCCCTAATAACTATAAACACTGTCTTATGCTGAGAAATCTGCCTTGCCATTAGGAACAACATGCATTTACAGGGTACTATTGACTCACAGATGTGGGGTTACAGTTTACCTGGGCAAGGCATTTATTGGGTCACCCAAAGGGAGTTAGTCTTACTATTATAATGTAAGATGAGTTGCACCGTGTCATTTCCTAGAACATCACTGCAACAGACCTCGGCCTTTAAAGGTAATACAGCAAACTACTTTTGCAATAAGAAGTCAACGCAATTCGTTATAAATTAACTAACTTTATGCATTTTTCGCCATCTCTAATCCAGAAAAACCCAATCAATCACTTTTGGCTCCAATCGATCGTGTGATTATTTCTTTTTTGTATGAATAAAGCTCTTGATTGTTCAGCGCATAAACATAAATGTATACGTCAATAGACAATTCATATAAATGATACTAACTATCGTCCAAGGAGCAATAAAGCTTTTATTGATGAATTCATCTTCAAAAGACAGATCAAATGGAGGCTAACTAGCCATGCATGACATTAGCAGGGAATTAGTCTGAAATGGCCTTGCAGGCGCCTGAGCCCCACAGCTGGCCGCTTGGTCTGTAGCGAGATTCACGGAAAGAGGCTGGCAAGGTCACAGCTGGACATTGGATCTTCGTTGCAACCCATTTTCCTAGGATACTCAGCAACGTTTCTGCTAGATTATTTTCTCAAAGAAACAAGCACTGGCAAACCAAAATGTCTAGCTTTGGCAAGCAGGCACACTGGTTTATTTTCTCATTTTTTTTTGCAAACACAAAAAATAGAAAATATGATGCTGCCTAAACATGATGATTCATAAAGGGGGTGGTGATGGACAGAGTATCTGAATTAAGCAGAACACTCCTACCCAGTCAAAAGATCAGGGCTTGATCCATCACCGTTTTTTAGCTCACTGCACCATCCCAGCTCAGAACCTGGCTACATGCAAATTAGTCTGTCCCTGTCCCAATGCATCATGGGAACAGGGCAGACCAAACTACCAAGCCAATTCTTTACTGGAAAGGAAACAAGCTTTTGGCCACTATAGGAGTGGAAAGGTATGCTCAGACATGAGTCCCTAGCTCACTGCACCATCAGGATTCAAGCAAGCCGAGCCGAAGACGGCTGTAATGCCAGAAACCGGTCCCCGGAAGCTCCTTTCCTTTCCAGTAAAGAATTGGCTTGGTAGTTTGGTCTGCCCTGTTCCCATGATGCATTGGGCCAGGGACAGACTAATTTGCATGTAGCCAGGTTCTGAACTGGGTTGGTTCAGTGAGCTAAAAAACGGTGATGGATCAAGCCCTGATCTCTTGACTGGGTAGGAGTGTTCTGCTTAATTCAGATGCTCTGTCCATAACCACCCCCTTTATGAATCGTTTTGGCCACTATAGGAGTGGAAGGGTATGCTCAGACATGAGTCCCTTGCTCATTGCACCATCAGGATTCAAGCAAGCCGGGCCGAAGACGCCTGAAATGGCAGAAACCGGTCCCCGGAAGCTTGTTTCCTTCCCAGTGTAAGAATTGGCTTTTGTTGTCTGGTCTGCCCTGTTCCCATGATGCACTGGGCCAGGGACAGACTCATTTGCATACAGCCAGGTTCTGAAACTGGGATGGTGCAATGAGCTAAAAAACGGTGTTGGATCTAGCCCTGATCTCTTGACTGGGTGAGAGTACTCTGCTTAATTCAGAGACTCTGTCCATCACCACCCCTTGTTGTAAATAATTTTGTCCACCCTAAGCGTGGAAGGGTATACTCAGATGTGAGTCCCTTGCTCATTGCACCATCAGGATTCAAGCAAGCCGGGCCGAAGACGCCTGAAATGGCAGAAACCGGTCCCCGGAAGCTTGTTTCCTTCCCAGTGTAAGAATTGGCTTTTGTAGTCTGGTCTGCCCTGTTCCCATGATGCACTGGGCCAGGGACAGACTCATTTGCATACAGCCAGGTTCTGAAACTGGGATGGTGCAATGAGCTAAAAAACGGTGTTGGATCTAGCCCTGATCTCTTGACTGGGTGAGAGTACTCTGCTTAATTCAGAGACTCTGTCCATCACCACCCCTTGTTGTAAATAATTTGCATGTAGCCAGGTTCTGAACTGGGTTGGTTCAGTGAGCTAAAAAACGGTGATGGATCAAGCCTTGATCTCTTGACTGGGTAGGAATGATCTGCTTAATTCAGATGTTCTGTCCATAACCACCCCCTTTATGAATCGTTTTGGCCACTATAGGAGTGGAAGGGTATGCTCAGACATGAGCCCCTAGCTCACTGCACCATCAGGATTCAAGCAAGCCGGGCCGAAGATGGCTGTAATGCCAGAAACCGGTCCCCAGAAGCTTGTTTCCTTTCCAGTAAAGAATTGGCTTGGTAGTTTGGTCTGCCCTGTTCCCATGATGCATTGGGCCAGGAAAAGACTAATTTGCATGTAGCCAGGTTCTGAACTGGGTTGGTTCAGTGAGCTAAAAAACGGTGATGGATCAAGCCCTGATCTCTTGACTGGGTAGGAGTGTTCTGCTTAATTCAGATGCTCTATCCATAACCACTCCCTTTATGAATCGTTTTGGCCACTATAGGAGTGGAAGGGTATGCTCAGACATGAGTCCCTAGCTCACTGCACCATCAGGATTCAAGCAAGCCGGGCCGAAAACGGCTGTAATGCCAGAAACCGGTCCCCGGAAGCTTGTTTCCTTTTCAGTAAAGAATTGACTTGGTAGTTTGGTCTGCCCTGTTCCCATGATGCATTGGGCCAGGAACAGACTAATTTGCATGTAGCCAGGTTCTGAACTGGGTTGGTTCAGTGAGCTAAAAAACGGTGATGGATCAAGCCCTGATCTCTTGATTGGGTAGGAGTGTTCTGCTTAATTCAGATGCTCTGTCCATAACCACCCCCTTTATGAATCGTTTTGGCCACTAAAGGAGTAGAAGGGTATGCTCAGACATGAGTCCCTAGCTCACTGCACCATCAGGATTCAAGCAAGCCGGGCCGAAGACGGCTGTAATGCCAGAAACCGGTCCCCGGAAGCTTGTTTCCTTTCCAGTAAAGAATTGGCTTGGTAGTTTGGTCTGCCCTGTTCCCATGATGCATTGGGCCAGGAACAGACTAATTTGCATGTAGCCAGGTTCTGAACTGGGTTGGTTCAGTGAGCTAAAAAACGGTGATGGATCAAGCCCTGATCTCTTGACTGGGTAGGAGTGTTCTGCTTAATTCAGATGCTCTGTCCATAACCACCCCCTTTATGAATCGTTTTGGCCACTATAGGAGTGGAAGGGTATGCTCAGACATGAGTCCCTAGCTCAATGCACCATCAGGATTCAAGCAAGCCGGGCCGAAGACGGCTGTAATGCCAGAAACCGGTCCCCGGAAGCTTGTTTCCTTTCCAGTAAAGAATTGGCTTGGTAGTTTGGTCTGCCCTGTTCCCATGATGCATTGGGCCAGGAACAGACTAATTTGCATGTAGCCAGGTTCTGAACTGGGTTGGTTCAGTGAGCTAAAAAACGGTGATGGATCAAGCCCTGAACTCTTGACTGGGTAGGAGTGTTCTGCTTAATTCAGAGGCTCTGTCCATAACCACCCCCTTTATGAATCGCCTAAACATGATGGGCACATGTTCGTAAACATGATAAACATTGCACATATAATTATTATAAAATAAAGATGCTTCCTAGCAGGTAGTGCATTTAGAACAGGCTTCAAAACTTTTCTTTTACTTGAATGCACATCACAACAAGAATACAATACTTATTTGTTCAAAGAATACGTAATATTGGATTTGAATAGCTATAATCTAAATATAGAATATAAACCCACGAGGATAACAAAAAAGCAGTGTCAAAAACAATAGCTTTTGGCTGAAAAGAAATCGCTTTTGGCTTTGCCAGCATTTTTTTGATCACGATTCATGGTCATGAAAGACCAGTTTTGTTGCAATGGATTTTGTACTAATGAAAACTAATTCGAAGATGGCCACTAATGTCTGCGTTATGACACCTTCACATGTGTGTACTGTGATGCTTGGACAAGCATGCATTTGTGAAACATGTGTGCGCATGCACTGGGATTTATGCATGAACATGCATAGTGCACATGGCAATATGACAAGCGGCTATTGTACATTAAATTTAAAACATTTTAAATGTGAGAAAAAAAGTATCATAGAGTAAAAAAGGAAGAACTATGGGGCATATTTACAAGCTCTAACCGCCACTGGAGCGTAACCTTATTTGACGCGCCGGTGGCACAGAGCTATTTTACATATTTACAAGGTGGCACTATACCACATTGCATGGCTTAACGACACATTGTAAATATGTCACTTTCGCTACAGTCCTGTGCAGCAAAGGGGCGTGCAATGGGTGTTGCTGTGGGCGATCTACCGCAACACCCATTGCTTTTTGATGTTGTCCCAGATTTACAAGGCTGAGGCAGTGCCAAAAACGAACATCATGGAATGCCAGGTGTTAGAATGGCGATACAAAGAGAAATTATTAATTTTCCTCATTATTTCCATAGAAGGTGCAAATTGCCATTATATATTGTTTATGTGTCCCTTCCTGCACATGAACAATTGGCCCTGCAGTTCAGGCACCCTTGAAATAAAGCAGCTGGTTGCCTGCACTGGCGCTAGGCAGTTGTTTTTTGTGCCAGCACTAGGGTAAACACTGGGGTGCTCCATATTCTTGTGAATACAGTGCATCCTTGTGTTTTGAAAATGTCGGCGCAAGGAACTGTCAAATTTGGCGCAGCTCCTCTTTCCGACATTTTATTGTAAATATGTCTCTAGGAGTATGCTACCTTAGCACAGATATCATTTTGTTACTATTGTATGCTTTAATAAGCATAACACAGACCAAGCGTATTGCCATGCAATGTCTAGTGGCGCAGTGTCTTCATCATATTTCAAGCCTGTTTTAGCTTCTTAGCCGGCAGCAAATTGCATTCTAAAATTTTACTTTTAAATTTGTGTTTGGATTTATAAGTCACACCCTAAAGAAGTGGCTAAAGGTGTCTCATATGGCATTGAGTTACTTGGCAGATTCATGCACAGGAGGTGCTCGGGACTCGCTTGAAACCCAGACTACAGTGGCATAGCTAGACCTTTTGCCACAAGGTGGTCCCTGTGTTTGCTGCCCCGTAATGGCTGCAGGTAAGGTTTGGTGCGAGTGCTGACGATCCCTACATTTGCCATCCAGCGACAACCGCAAGTAAGCGGGAGGTTGCTGGCAACGGCTGCAGGTAGGAGGGGGACGACGCCCCCAAAACTTGTGCCACACAGGATAGACCACCCCCGGTCATGCCTTGCTAGGCTGGCGGAGGCAATCTGCCCGAAATCATAATGGACCCCTAAGTTGCCTTTTTTCCACTCTTAATTACACTCTGACCATTCTTTCAAGTAGTCAGATTTCTCTTCATTACACGTTTTCCTTTGCTATGCAGTAAATCTGGAAATCTGTTCTTGCATTACGTTTAAATCTATGCCTTTATTCACGATTCTGATATCATCTCTTGCACCCCTTTATTTTGGTCTCTTGCTGTGGTCTCATCGCTTCCTCTCATTCACTTTTTCTGCGTCCTTCATACCATTACTGGACTGTAAAATGGGGCTTTTTATGAGGTTAGAAAGATGGCCACACTGATGTATGCCAATCTGTAAACCATGCAACTGACGCTCTCAAGAACATACTGTTACGACCTGGAAGAAAGTTGTAATTCCCCATCTAAAAGAAGGGAGTGGATAAATTGGGATTGCTACTTCCTCTCATTGGTTGACCCTAGTAATTTAACAGCCCACACACATGGCTAGGAGGTGCTGTTGCAGATGCCATTCATTCCCATAAAACCAGATCTCGGTGCATGACGGGCAGTACTATCATATAGTAATAAATCACCAAATTGGTGCTTACCTACTCAAGGAACACAATCAAACTAAGAAAAAATTGTGATGTATGTGTGTCCAAGGCATTTCTACATTACTAACCTATCCAAAAGGCAGTGGACCACAGTACAGGGTCAAAAACAAGCATATGTCAACAAGTGAAGGGAGGGGTAGCTAGGTTATCGGTGGTTAATGCATTGTGATGTAGTGTTCTTTAAAGAGGTGATTCTGCTACTCTTTCTTATATTGGAGCAGAGTCGGGATGGTCCTGATGGATACAGGTATGTTGTTTCGATCCTGGGTCATAGATGTAAATGGCCTGATGTTTTGATTTTACTTTTTAAACATCTTAGTCTGCAGTCTGATGGTGTCTTGGTTGCTGGTGTGCTGAGAACGAACAGAGATAGTGAGTTTGTCTTTAAAACGAGCAAGGGCACTAATGGTGATGGCTTTGTAAAAAATGCAGTTGGTTTTGAAGATAGTGAGTAATAGCAGGGGCAGTCATTGGAGTTCCATCAGGATGCGAGTGAAGTGATTTTATTTCTTCAGGCCCTGGATGAGACATGTGGAAATAAAGGAAAAATAAGAAGATAATAACTTGTTGTTAATATCAATGTAATTGTTCCTGCTATGGGCATCTTTGCAGGGTGGGAAGGGGATGCTCTGCTCTCAGACGAAGGAAAGGAGTGGTGGGCACACTGTAAGTGTGCAATGACCGATTGGCGGTTCTCCATCCAGGCTGCATTACAGCCTGGGTAGAGAACATGCCCAGGGCTCCCATTCCCTGGCTGAGTGCCGAACCATGATGCTCAGACCAATCAGCATTGAAATTGGTCAGCCTGAATGTGCTTCCTGTTCCTGACTGAGAAGACGGAGGAGAGACATGGCACTGATGGAGAGACTCTGCGAGGAGGTAATTCCTTTTTCATTATTTTTTATAACCCTCTACCCCCACCCACCTCCTGTCACCCCACCCCGATCCGTGCCAGCCACCACTGCATGAAATTGTCTCTTTTCCCATGATCACCCAGTGAGTTGCTGATATAGTGTAGTTACTATATTCCCAATAGGCTCTGCGCATTGGAATAATATAAACAGCAGTTTAGACGTAGGACTGAGGTCATCTAGGTCTCTACTGACTATATTAGGCTTAATTAGGTTTGCCAGCTAGCTCAGAGGTCACTAGAAACTTTCTTGAGTAAACAAGGAGGTGTTAACTTCCCTGAATAGACAAGAAGGGATTAGCTTCTGACAACCGCATAAACATGACAACTTTGCTCCCTCAGAATAAAGAGTATATCTCTAGAGTCGTGTGAAAACAATAGACAGCTTTTTCACTCAGTCAATCGTGCATGCTTAATTTCACCAGGAGTGCAGAGAAATAGAGAGACGGGCGTTTTCAATAAAAGTTGTTATTTATTGAGCAGTCCTCTTTCTCATGCAAGAGAAATGAATTGCCACAGTTGCAATACTTATCATGAAGTAAAGTGCGTACAGTAAAAGTAGTATTATAAAATAATACTGTAAAAGCATTGATATGGTTTCTTAGCCATATGATACTTTAAAACTGATAAAATATATACATACATAAAAACATTGACTAACGTACTCAACTGGTGCTTCTAATATACACCTACCCCGGTGTACCTGACCTAAGCATAATACGTGGGAAGGAGTAAGTAAGTTGCAGTTTAAGCTAAGTTGGTGTTTTGCCAAGAATCTGAATCAAGAATTCTCTTAAGGATTTAGTCAGCTCCGTACCTTGGTTTTAGAATGAAGGAGGTCTTGTATCTCGTGTCTCAGGACTCGATCTCCCAGAAACCCGCAAGGGTGACTGGAAACACCGGAGCTGGATTTCTCGGTAGGAGAAAAGACAGCGTCTCTCTCAGTGCGTCAAATGGGAGGGTCGGCTTCCTTCGGCTCTCGCATCAGCTGGGCATCGGGCAAGTAGATAGCCGCTCTGCTCCAAACCACCGTGTGTTTGTCTAAGGCAACGTTGGTATATTTATAACTGAAAGGTGCCGAGTTTGACGTAAGGTTGGACATAAGACGTCACTAAGAACTAACAGTTCTTTCTGGACTCCAGGAGTTCTTGTGCAAATCAAAACAAAAGCAGGGGGAATTCCCGGGCGGCTGGAGGCTTGGTTTGTTTAAAGAACGCGTTGTACTTTCTAGGAGTCTAAGGGAGTAGCCTTGCCGTATTTGGACTGCATAGGCTATGGCTAAATATGGACATGATTCCTATGCCTTTATAAGGATATGTTTTGTTATAACCAAATAAAAGCATGAATCGGGGATATCTAATTAGGGTTCTAGATAGATTCACAACACCCACTCCACGTATTATGTCAATCATTACTAAATACTAAGCAATACTAAACATATAACGATGCATGTGTTTTCCAACCCACCCCAAAATACATAGATTGCATTTGAAATGGTGTATGGTATATACACGAAAAATTAGTATTATACTGTACGTCTTTCAAGCAGTTGTATCATTCAGATAATGCATACATAAATATCAGCTGAATGAATTGCATAAATTACATTTATGAAATGGCTCTTAAAACAGAAAAGAAGGTCGAGACCATTTCATCACATATTTATACAATACTGTACATGTGCTAGAGGCTGTCAAAATATTGTCTCTAGTGTCTCTAAATAGAAGTTCTGTTCTCTAAGAATAGTTCTACTTTAAGCAGAGTACCATGTGCGAAAAAAAGGTAAATATTTTGGAAATGAAAAAATAATTTCGTTTTCAGGGGAAAAATTGTTCCAATTGTTTTTAGTAGTGTTGTTTATCAAAACTGAAGGCCGAATTCAGAGTTCAGGGAACGCTGGGGGCTCGTTGTTTTAAAAGTTATTCTCGTTGTTAGGAGAGAACATCATATCAGACAGGCTTGCGAAAAATTGGTCTACAACAGTAGGTAAGAGTTCGACCAGATTCGAAAAAGCTGAAACTGTGCATATGAGAGAATGATTGCTATCATCGATGTCTGGATCAGCAATGCTCTCAGAAGGTTGTACCTGTGTGGTGCTGCTTTCATCTCGTACTTCACCGCCACCTAATCGTAATGGTGAAGTCTCAACGAATGCCATCATCAGAATAGGTAGCCGCTGGGGACAACACGTTGCATGAGCCGTTACCGAACCAAGCAAAGTATCGATATCCATAGGTACTGCTGATGGTAGTGTAAGACAGACGTCCAACACGCATTCTTCTCCGCATAGCAGACATCGAAGCACAGGTAAGATGCAATCTTGCCAGATTGGTCTGAATGAAAGAAACCAGGTATTACTCAGATCTCTTAGCCGGGCTAATCCGAGGACACTAGTGATTCGGTCTCGGTAGCGTATTGCTAGAATCGTTTCTTCCATCGTAGCTGGAGTTTTGTCTGTGGCTTGGCTTGCCATATCGAAGCAGAAGGATCAAAAATAAAATTCCTGCTACGAGTCCCAAAAGAAGAGGCAGGCCGCCGAATAACGAATGCACAAAATTCGGGAAGATGTTCAGGACTGCTTCATAGGGTGCTAATAGTCACGAAAAAATTGTCTTAAATACATGTGCAATGCCACTGGTATCAGACATGTTTAAAATTTGACCTAACATTTCTATGAAATGTACGAGGCAATTTGTTGATAATAGGGAATACATCTCTGCCGCTGTCCTTGCAACTTGCAGATCATACGTCTCTTTGGACGAGGTTAAAAGCACAGTTGTCTGTAAAAGAATAGACTTCATTCTGCTTAAAGTATCAATTCGAATAGAAGAGATATTCAAAGAAGGCCATATTGCCGCCTCCATGTCTGGATTGCCGCTTGGATACAATACTTGCATACAGCAAATGACCCTGGAAGTAACGGTTACGAGATAGGCTTTTCCTGGCACCATGCCACAACAGCTTTGGTCACTTATTAGAACGTAGCTGCCGTTGGAAAGCTGTCTGAAAAATGGCTCAATCTGTGTTGCAGGACTGCCATGCAGGAGACCTGAAAGGTTATTTGATGAACCTTCGCAGGCTCCATGCAAGTTAATACCTTGACACAGAAGTGTACCGCTTAGTGATTTTTTACAATTGTTACCACTAAGGAATACCTCTTTTTTCCCTTCACTATAACATTTATGTGTATAAGGTAATTTCCAGGTTGATTTGATGTATCCTTTACCCAACCTTTCATACAGGCCTGCTGGTATATACTTTTGGCAATATTTAAACTGGAAAGTTGTTATCGGAATTGTAATTGTTCCGTGTATTATCCATTCAATGACAGGTCTCTCTGACATTGTCAATGGTAATCTCTCAAGTTTTTCAATGCTCAGAATCGTATAGTCTGCTCCATTTTGTGCCAAACTGATTTGTTTATCAGTAAGGTTAAAGATAGAAAATAATGATGTTGTGTTGATTAGACGCCATGGCACGTAGCCTGAACGCAGGTTTTGCAACGTCCAGCCTAGCTGTACAATAGAACGTAATTGGGACTGACCATGTTGTAATATTAGTAAGTCCTGCTCTATTATATCAATAGCAGATGATACAATGCTGTCCAGTGAATAAATTCTGGAGGACAGAGTCGTTAACCTATTGTCCACTACAGAAAGTGATTTTCCCAAATTTATACGATCAATTTCTCGTATTTTTTCAGCTGTTTCAATTTGCGTTACTTTCCAAGCTTCGTTGTAAGCAGCGTATATACTGGCGTATATGAAACGTTTTTGATGCTGTTTGCGAGGTCCCAGTATGAAATCTCGCAAGTCAGCACCTTCTTTAAGTATAGTCAAGTGTTGCTTAATTTCTGGCAGTGTGGATTTCTGTAGCCACTCAAGGCATCGTTTTCCTACAATATATGTTGTAACTAGCCCTGGATGTTGTCTCTGGGAATATCTTGGGTCTGGCCTGTTCTGTTTGAACCCCTGTGTTTTGTTCAGGAATCTATCTTGACAGTTATTAGTGTCTGTGGGCCAGATCAACCATTTTCTCCAATCAGGATTTGTTCTGTTTTGGTGTAAAATATGGGATACGTCTATCTCCACATCTGTAGTGCTATTACTATCAGGTATGGGCTTCGGAATAGACGGTTTGTTTAAGTCTTTTATCTTGGCTAAACCAAGACAGGTTGTCTGTTGAATGGTGTCATTCAGGAATATTATCTATTCTGGGATCATGCAGGCTCTAAATAATGCTTCTAGACCTTGTACCTGCCAGTCTTTTGAACCCCAGGTGGTTTTTGTTTCAATGTTGTTTTTCCAAAATTCAAAACCAAATGTAGACATTTTATCATAACATTTTTCAGAATAAATTAATTTAGTATTTGTCAACATTGTTTTCATTCCTGTCTTATTTAACATTTTAAAATAAAATGTTTCTGGATCGCTGTTGTTAAACCCTGAGAAGTATGTGAATTTCTCATAAAATGTTTTCGACCTGCCTTTTGGCGGTGTTGGACAATGTTCCCATTGATTATAACATAAAACATTTCTAGGTTGAGCAGATTTATGCAAATAGTGATGACCATAGTGTTTAAAACAGTACATTTCTTCATAGTTCGATGAACCCTGTGAATAATCATGTTCTGTAAATTTTGCTGACATTACTAAATCTGACATCATATTATTAATATTTTCAAAGTCCCAATCATCAGAGAAAGTACTTGGTGTCACAAAGTCACTTAAGGAAACCTTAAATTGATGTGGATATTTCAAGAGCTCAATCGGGCCATAGATTTCATAATCCGTTTTGTCCCATGCTACCCCACCGGGTATTGGATTGGCTGTGATGTTCACTGATGACAGTTCTCTTTTCCCGATGTGGGAGGATGTGTGAGGCTTTAGGACCAAGTTGATGTTCTGACTTGCTGTGTCCATTGTACTATATTTTCCATCAACAAATCTACCCAAACATAAAACCATGATGAGCCAAAGCAGGAGGAAAAGTACACCTAACACAATCCAAAATTCAATCCATGGTGAAATCAGATATGTTTCTTTTAGTTGATGAAAGAGTTCAGTCATTTTTTGCTCACTTGGATCATCAGAAAAGTCATTGAAATTGATGAAGTAGCCAGATGCAGTTCTGTCAATTGTTGGAATTGCTTCCGGATTTTCATTTGTCTTTGCATTTTTCTTTGTTTCGTTAGCATAGTCTGATGCTACATCATTATAGACTGGTGTTTCTTGACGAACTGTTGCAATTTGGGTTTCAAGAGGCACAAGTTCCATGGCTTTGTTGCATTGTCCTTTTTTATTCACTGCAGGTTTAGCACAAGTGATTAGTCTCTCAGTTTGAACCTCTTGGATTGTAGCAAGATTTGGTCTTCTGCTATTTCTTGGGAGTCCACTGGGCCTACTATTTATTATTGGCCACATGATTGTGGTTTTACCAGGTCGATAGATACAACTCTGTTCTCCTTTTTACCAGCATGGGGTGGTAGTACTACTGATCTTGTTCTGCTGACAGCTAAGACAGGTACTGCTTTTCTGTAAGAAGGCCCAAATTCCTTCTTCACCACGATCTTTTCCCTGACTAGATCCCCAATCTTTGGAATCCAGACAGGTCTTGCTGGGACAGGTGGTTTCTCTTCAGCCGCTGTTGGATTTAACTTTATATTACTAAGACTTCTTCAAGTTTCATTTAAGTCCTGTAAAACAGCCAAACGATCTTTGATATCAAAGGCTTTTTCTTTTACCACTGAAGTCTGACAATCTAATTCCTGAATTTTCATTCTAGTGCCGAACAATAGTTCGTAAGGAGTGATACCTTTTAGAGAATTTCTTGGCAGATTGTTAAGACTACATTGGACACTTGTTAAATGTTTGACCCACCCATCACCCGGACCCAATACCCTCGCCGTTATAGATTGCTTTATGTCACGTTTTTTTCTTTCCACTACCGCATTTCCCTCAGGATGGAAGGGAGAAGAGTACCTCAATGCAATGCCCATGCTGGTCATGGCCTCTTTGTAAGCTCGAGAGCTAAACGCAGGACTCTGGTCAGAATGTAGCATGCCAATTGCGTATGTGCCGATAAAGACTCGCAAATCTTTTATAACAGTTCTGGCGTCAGCCGAGCGCTGGGGTCTACATTTTAAGTGAATCTAGTCTTAATAATTATGGGACTGCATTTCTCCAGCTGGATTTCTGCGTATAGATAGCCTTATGCTTTCTAATAAAGGTGTCCTGGCTGGTGTCTGGTCCGGTTCACAACTGCGATCTCTGTTGCAGTCTTGACAATCCATTGCAAAGTTGTAAATTTGCAGGCTCATCACCGGCCACCAGTATTCTGATTGTAATTCTTTTAGAGATTTCACGATCTCTTGGTGCCTCAGACCCTGTCCCAGGTGTGCTTCTTGAATCAAGTAAGCCCTCCGGTTCGTGTTTGGAATTACTCTGTCCCCCACTCCAGGGATTTGAGCAAAAGGAACGGAGTTTGCATCAATTATGTATGTATTACTGAGTGCATAGTTGAGAGATAATGCTGCATAGTCACCTTTTAATGAGATTTTTACTGCCAGCATGGTTTCTCCATCTATGTGTTTTTTAGAACGCTTTTTTGTGGTTACGGAAGCCGGTTGAACCGCTGCCGCTGTGGCTCTATTAGCCAATGAATTCAACATGAACGCCATCACGTTGATGACTCAGTGTATGTATCACGTGAGTCTTTCGTAGTTCTTTCTGTAAAAGAACTACTTGTTCCCAGAGCTTTTTATGCTTTATTGTGGCACCTGTGTCATCTTTGTAACCGTTTTTGATCCATGTCTGCATGTCATTATTGTAAGACCGGACGCAGAAATGCGAATCGCACACTATTAGTGTGGGGAATTCGCGATCTGCATTTTCAAGCGCCATCTTTAAAGATCTTATTTCAGCTCGCTGAGCTGTACAGTTTCTGAGTGATTCAGTTTTAATGACCATCGGTCTGAATTTACCTAAGCACCAGCGACCTTTAACAATCGCGCACGCTGCATTGTAGGATATTTTTATCCACACTATAGTGTTGTGCAAATCTGTCCATGTAGATTACACAGGTGTACTGTTCGAGAGGCAGAATTTCGATTGGCAGAGGATATTCATGTTCTTATTCTAGATTTTCTAGTTTTTTCATTTTTGGATCAAAAGCGTGTTTCACTTCTTCTGCAGCAAGAGAATTTTCCCATTGTATCCATTTTGGATCTAATGCCACAGCATTTGGAATGCGTGGTCTTGTTACTGTCTCAAGGGCCGATACTGCAGTTAAAACAGATATGCTTTTGCCTTGGGCTAGGGCTCTTTCTTTTGCTACAGCAGTTTGAACCGCAGTGAGAATTTTTTCAGTAGAACTGAATTTCATTTCAGCTTGTGTGTACAAATGTGATTTGTAAGCTATTGGTACCGTTTCTCCCTCATTAGAGGTCAGGTACGTGAATCTGCACCTTCCTGGGATGACTCGGATTACAAGGTTGCGTTCATTTGCGCGTGTTTGCAATTTTGTTTTAGTTAACATGGCTGCTTGTAATGTTCTTAAAATTTCTGTGTGTTTCTGATTCCAAATAATTGGTTTGAAATCAGGTTTTATTAATTCATAGCGAGGTTTAACCCTCTCCGCATAATTTAGAATGTATGTTCTTCCGAAATTCTGGAAACCTAGAATTGATTGTAAGTTTTTCAGCGTTTGTGGAGCTTGGAGTACTGCACATTTCTCTAAGAAATTGTCTGCTAGGCTTTTGCCTTCACTTGATAATTCATATCCTAAAAACAGGACAGTTAGATGGGCAATTCGTGACTTCTTAAAGTTGAATTGATACCCTTCAGCTGCGAACCCAAAAATTATGGTGTTCACTCTTTTCAAGTGTGTCTCCAGGTCGTCGTCTGTAAGATAGATGTCATCGACATATGATAATGCCTCATCATCATACATTTGTAGTAACTCTGTTACCCTTGCTGAGAATAATCCTGGGCTATTCCTGAATCCCTGTGGGAGTCGACAGAAATGTTTTTGCGCTCCCATTGTTGAGAAAGCGGTCAAATACCTGCTTTCAGGTGCAATGTTTTGACAAAAGAAGCCATTTGAGATATCTAATGTCGTTTTATATTTTTTGCGCACAATGTTATTCATTAGTGCTGCACTGTGTGAGTTTTGTACTGCAAATGTTTTGCAACAAGAGTTTAGGTGTCTGTAGTCCAAAACTAGACGATATGAATCGTCTGGTTTGGACACAAGAAACAAAGGATTGTTCATTTGTGAGGTGCATGTTTCAATCACCCCCTGCTATTCAAGTTGATCTAAGATCTCCCTGACTTGTTTTTTAGCTTCTTGCTTAACAGGATACTGCCTTTGTGCAGTCGGTTGGTTTTTTAACTGGTGAGGAGAATCCTCATCCCATCCTACATGATTTTTATATAATGCAGGAGCTTGGGCCACTGCCCATTTTCTAGCAAATGTGTATTTTTTATGAATTGGAATGTGATTTGAGAAGGCAGGCATAATCATTTCTTCACCATGAGGGCACTCCCTGACAAACTCTGGTGGCCAGTCTTTCTCAGCTAACAGGATGTCATAGCCTTTTGAAAGGTTATCCCAAAAGAGACCCCTTACTTTCCTAGTCTTGTCCCCCTCTATACGTAATGTTATTTCATATAATTTATGGGGTTTGCTAACTCTGGTGTCTGCAGTTTCCACTTGAATGTATTCATTCGTGTCCACTGTCTCCAGAAGATTCATCAGGAGCTTGCAAGCTATGGTTACTTCTTCTGCGCTGTCTAGCATTGTCTGGGCCCACTCTCCGTTTTTCAGTTGTGTCCTCAGAATCCTCGGCATGTTTTATTTTAATACTAGCTATCTTCTTCTTTGAAAATTTAAATTTTTTACTTTGATGAGCAGGTTCCTTGTCTTTGGACTTGACGTGCTCTTCTTTGTGTTCTGACCGTCCTCTTCTTTCCGATTTCTGTGAGGAATTCTGAAAAGATCGAGAGGGACGTGTATCAATATCTTGATATCTGTCAGGTTTCCTCAATTCATCCCTATCTCTAAAGTTGTATCTTTTCTCAGAGGGCTCCCTCTGTGGAGACTTACCTCCTCTTTCTGGAGATCTATCTCTCCGCTGAGGAGAACTTCCTCTGGACTGAAACCATTTTTCTCTGGGATTGGATTGTTTATTACCCTCCCAACTCTTTTTTGAAGTTATGAGATTATTTTTAATAAATGTTTTTTCAGGATTTTCAGTTGGGGTTTTAGTGGTTTCCCACCCAAACTATCTCTACCTAGTTCCTCATAGGATTTTTCTATGATTTTGGCAAGTTCAAAAGGTTGTTCTGCTATATCTGTTTCTTTCAATTTTTGGAGGTATGTTATATCGCCCATTGCCAATTGAACTAATTCTCTGTATGCATTTATTAATTCTTTAATTTTAACTACAATTTCTTCACTTTCAATGTCAGGATGTGGTGTGTAGCTGGCTAGAACCGGCCACGTGGCTCCTGGTCTACCTAGTGGACCGAGTCTGGTGATGTGATTTTGATGTTTTAGGGCGCCATTAAACCAGAGCAGGTGCTCTTGGTATGTTAGTGGCATTTCAACGTCCTCGAAAGGATTGTATTCTTCCGGAGGTTCCTCTATTTTGTAATAGTGGAAATCTTTTGTCACAGCGTGTGTTGCTGGAAAATGTATCCATGAATAGAATACCTCTGTCTGCCGATATTCATGTGCCTCTACCACGAATATGACTGTACCACCTCTTGGTGATAGTCCATTTTCTATAAGTCTAAGAGTTATAGTTCTTCTTACGTTTACCGGAATGATTATAGCATTCGGGTCATCATTTTGGAGACTTGTGTCATCCGCTAGGAGTTGAGCTGCTATTCTAGCTTTCTCCCTTTCATCTTCACTATCCAACATTTTCTGACAGAAAGTTTTTGTTGCAGAGCAAGTTTCAAGGGAAACAAAGATTAGGTGCACAATATTTTGGAACACTGTATCCTTCTACGTTGACTAAACCAAAAACTAATACATAGGATTCTCATCCTACTAAGTTCCGGCGGATATTAACCTTTTACCCACTCCAGACGTCTTTTGGAGTATTTACGGGAAAAAGGGGTCTGTGTGAAAAGCACGACTGAGTTACTCTAGAGTCTTGCGTTAGATTATCGCCTTACCAAACGTTGGGCGCCATGTAGTGTAGTTCCTATATTCCCAATAGGCTCTGCGCATTGGAATAATATAAACAGCAGTTTAGATGTAGGACTGAGGTAATCTAGGTCTCTACTGACTATATTAGACTTAATTAGGTTTGCCAGCTAGCTCAGAGGTCACTAGAAACTTTCTAGAGTAAACAAGGAGGTGTTAACTTCCCTGAATAGACAAGAAGGGATTAGCTTCTGACAACCGTATAAACATGACAACTTTGCTCCCTCAGAATAAAGAGTATATCTCTAGAGTCTTGTGAAAACAATAGACAGCTATTTAACTCAGTCAATCGTGCATGCTTAATTTCACCAGGAGTGCATAGAAATAGAGAGACGGGCGTTTTCAATAAAAGTTGTTATTTATTGAACAGTCCTCTTTCTCATGCAAAAGAAATCAATTGCCACAGTTGCAATACTTATCATGAAGTAAAGTGCGTACAGTAAAAGTAGTATTATGAAATAATACTGTAAAAGCATTGATATGGTTTCTTAGCCATATGATACTTTAAAACGGATAAAATATATACATACATAAAAACATTGACTAGCGTACTCAACTGGTGCTTCTAATATACGCCGACCCCGGTGTACCTGACCTAAGCCTAATACGTGGGAAGGAGGAAGTAAGTTGCAGTTTAAGTTGAGTTGGTTTTTTGCCAAGAATCTGAATCAAGAATTCTCTTAAGGATTTAGTCAGCTCCGTACCTTGGTTTTAGAATGAAGGAGGTCTTGTATCTCGTGTCTCAGGACTCGATCTCCCAGAAACCCGCAAGGGTGACTGGAAACACCGGAGCTGGATTTCTTGGCAGGAGAAAAAACAGCGTCTCTCTCAGTGCGTCAAATGGGAGGGTCGGCTTCCTTCGGCTCTCGCATCAGCTGGGCATCGGGCAAGTAGATAGCCGCTCTGCTCCAAACCACCGTGTGTTTGTCTAAGGCAACGTTGGTATATTTATAACTGAAAGGTGCTGAGTTTGACGTAAGGTTGGACATAAGACGTCACTAAGAACTAACAGTTCTTTCTGGGCTCCAGGAGTTCTTGTGCAAATCAAAACAAAAGCAGGGGGAATTCCCGGGCTGCTGGAGGCTTGGTTCGTTTAAAAAACGCGTTGTACTTTCTAGGAGTCTAAGGGAGTAGCCTTGCCGTATTTGGACTGCATAGGCTATGGCTAAATATGGACATGATTCCTATGCCTTTATAAGGATATGTTTTGTTATAACAATATAAGGGCATGAATCGGGGATATCTAATTAGGGTCCTAGATATGATCACCCAGTGAGTTGCTGATATTAGACAGATTGAGAAGAAAAAGAGTTTGAATCTCTGACTGAAACTATGTTTCTAAGGCTTTCCAGCTTGTTAATGAGAAGGCTGTGCACAGCTGATGTCCATATTGGTAATTAAACCTTTCCAGGACTTCTGTGGTAGCCTCAGAAGATTTTGTAGAGGTTGTTTGGCCAGGAAAAGGGGAAGAGTCTCATTATTTTTTAGGCAGTGCTCAGCATAAGGCTGCTCTCTCCAATGCCCCTCACCCTTATCACATCGTAAACATATTTGAGATGTTAACAGGTCTGCTAACTATATATCTGGGGCACAGGTTGGTGGCATGAAAATAACTTGTTTAAGTACCAGCTCCAAACACACAATTTGTAAAAAAGTAGAGTTTTTTTAATAGCATAATATCCCAAGCTGTTGCAACGTCTCTGAGGTAATGTTGGGTATTAAATAAAAAAATAGAATGTTAGTTAATACAAAGTGTCTGTATTTCATTAAAACAAGAAAACGTCTCATTAAGCAAAAAAGATACATTTGTCAAAGAGAAGAAGAATTGGGAGAGATTTGGGATATGAATTTAACTTAAAATGACAGAAAAGAAAAAAAATTGCTATAACTCACAAAGCATGTTTATGTCAGGAAAAGAAATCTGAGGCCCTAAGTGACCCTAAGGACAGGGTGCCATGTAAGTAAAAGATAGGACATGTGCTTGCATGGTTTGTACGTGCTGGTAGTGACAAACAGCCTATTTTGTTTTTTCCTATTGTGTGGCTTATCTCCTCATAGGCCAGAATTTAGAGTTCCTTAACATACTTTTAAGATGTAATTGGTGACCAGAGAGGAGTGGCTTTTTCATGTTTCATACGTTTGGAATGGTAATGACAAATCCTCCTTACTGATGACTTTGGATTTAACATTACTGTTTAAGAAATGCAGAAGTGGACATATTTCTGTACTAACTGCTCTTTGTTCCTGACAGCCTGTCTCCAACACACGTCTGGGTTGGGTGACAGCTGCATCTTCTCTATTCCCTCTAGACAGCCACAATCACAGGAACGTCAGCCTCATCTGCATTCTGAACACTCATCTTCATTCATCTGCATTCTAAATTGTCTTCCTGGGCAGGGAGGAATGGAAGATGCTGACACTTACACTTCAATGAGTGGTGTCCTGTCCACCCACAAAGCACTGATTTACCCCCCACATGTAACCTGGCAGACAGTACAAGGTTGAAAGGGATCCTTGTAAACTTCAGAGAGTTCATTTGAAGTCACCCGTACATCAAAGGCACTTTTGGGTATAAGTCTCTGGCCCCCTAAAATTAGACACTTCTAGAAGACCGTTTACTCCTCAACTGAAGCACTTTGAAACAATCTCGCTGGAGGATGTAAACAATCAATTATGGATCTCCGGGTGACCTATGCTCTCCTAACACCATGGCACTTTTGGCCCCGGCCTGCGCTTTGATATTTCAGAAAATCCTTAACGCCTCTATTTTAACGGGCTCCATTCCGGTTGCATGGAAAGAAGCCTTTGTCCGGCCGATCATGAAGAGCCCCACTGCAGACTCTCAGGTTTGAAGTAATTATAGACCAATATCGCTGTTACCTTTTCTAGCTAAGATATTGGAGACTCAAATTAATAAACAACTGAGCCGTTATTTAGAATCCAACAATATCTTTGACCCTTCGCAGTCAGGTTTCCGCACAGGTTTTAGTACCGAAACCGCCATAGTAGCAGTCAAAGACTCAATAAGACAAATTCTGGATGAGGGCGGATCTGTGATTCTCGTCCTCTTGGACCTCTCCGCAGCATTCGATACGATCTCCCATCGGCTGCTGGTGGAGAGGTTGCGGGAGTGTGGTGTTGAGGATCTTGCTCTGGAGTGGCTCAGAAATTTTTGGGCAGACAGAGGGCAGACTATCACTCTGGGCCCTTTCAGGTCTCGAAAATTTCTGTTGGACAAGGGAGTACCACAGGGCTCATGTATAAGCCCTACACTCTTTAATGTATATATGGCACTTCTGGCCAATGTTGTCAAGCCTTTCCGGTTTGAGATAGTTTCCTATGCAGACGATACCCAGCTGATATTCCCAATAGGATCCAACTCTATAGAGGAGAGACAGCGTTTCTTGGCGGGAATGCTTGCCATTTCAAAATGGATGACAGAACACTGTCTTCAACTTAACCCAGGAAAAACAGAGCTTATGCTCCTGGGAAGAGCCACTAACATCTGCATGACTGATTGGTGGCCCTCCCAGTTGGGACTGGCCCCCGTCCCTTCCTCCTTGGTAAAAAGTTTGGATGATAAGTTAACTATGAAGGATAATGTCAAAAACATCTTGGGCTCTTGCTATTACAGTCTTCGCCTGCTACGTAGGATGATTCCCTACTTGCCACTGGAACATCGCAGAACGGTAGTCCAGGCGATGGTTATGAGTCGCCTGGACTACGGTAATGCCCTACTGGCAGAGGTGGGAGAGACTGTGCTAGCCAAGCTTCAAGTTATTCAGAACACTGCAGCAAGGATGGTCTTAAATCGTTCTCCAGGATCTCCAACACTACCCCTGCTTAGAGAGCTTCATTGGCTTTCAGTCAAAAAGAGATAATTTTTCAAAATGTGCTGCCTCACCTTCAAGGCCATCAATGGAATGGGCCCTGGTTATCTGTAAAATAAGATCTGTAAGCAAACATCTCAGCGTAATCTTAGGTCAAACTCATTGGCACTGTTGAAGGTCCCATGTATCCGTCTTAGCCGTACAGGGGGCAAAACCTTTTCATACATCGCCCCTAAGAACTGGAACACGTTAGCGGAGGCCTTACGTAAATCTACCTCTTATTTCGTTTTTAGAAAACATCTTAAAGCCTTTTTGTTCTAGAGCAATCCACCTGTCAACGCCCCCGGTATCTGTATTCTCCGTTTTTGGTTCTCCTCTAGGTAAGCGCTGAGATGCCCCTGGGTAAGTCATGCGCTATATAAGAGGTCACTAACATAACTTCTGAATCTTGAACTGAACCTCAGTCAGAAGAACAACTGTGCTGCTTAAAGTACTCAAATGAGCTGATTTTCTGGAAGGAACTGCTGTTCTTCTTATTGCCCTGATGCCTGCTGCTCCCTGCCTCTGGTGGAAGGACTGTGCATTCCCTCCAAGTGAGCTCCAAGGGAGAGCATGCTTGCCTCCTCATTTCTGAAGCCTCAGAGACACAAAAGTCTTCCTACAATTCTGCTGGTGCTGCTAGACTCTATTTTCTGTGAGTCCTGCTCTTCTCTGAGTTGCCCTGTCCAAGTTCTGGGTCTCAGAAGTGGGTTCTGCAGCTGATTTCTTCAAAAACAAACACATTACATCGACTGTGTGAGAAATTCTGCTTCATAGTTCTTCGATGCCGATGCAGAGGCTGTCCGATGACAGCAGTTCCACAACATTCGCAGCTAGATGATAATGCTCTGTGTGGCTCGATGACAACACATTGCATTCACTTCAATGGAGCTCAAAGACGACGCAGGAGACTCTCGATGTCGACAAATGTAAATGTAAATGTAAATGTAAATGTAGAGTCCATTTATAACGCGCTAGCAATCGCTCCAAGGAGCATCTCGGCGCCAATAGAGAGACAACCAGATGTAAAGGTTGCGTTACTGCTTAAGGAGACCAGAACCGGGATCACACTAGCGCTCTGGCCATTGAGTCTGGAAGATTGTAAATCCAGGTTTTCAATTGCTTGCGAAAGACAGATTCCTTGTCCAGTGCTCTTAATGGGAGGGGTAGAGCATTCCATGCTTTAGCACCCAGTACCGCTAGGGATTTGCCCCCGCGGGTTTTGAGTCTGAAACTAGGAATGGTCAAAAGATTGGCAATTGAGGACCTTAGTGCGCGTTTTGGACAGTATTTTACAAATTTTTTCCTTAGGTAAATGTGGCCTGAATTATGCACAGCGCGAAAGGTGATTGTCAATACTTTGTGGAGGACCCTTTTAGTTATAGGCAGCCAGTGTAATGCATTGAGGGCTTTGGTTGCTGAGGATTTTCTTGGCCATTTCAGAACCAGCCTTGCAGCCGCGTGCTGGACCATCTGGAGTTTATGGGTAACCATCTTATTGGTACCAGCATACAGGCTATTGCAATAGTCAATGCGAGACGTAACTAATGCAATCGTAACAGTTTTCCTTGCTTCGAGGGGCAGCAAGTCGAAGAACTTTCTGAGCATTTTTATTACCCCGAAGCAAGTGCCTGACACTTTTGACGCCTGCTGTTTAAAAGATAGATCGGCGTCAAACTGTACCCCAAGGTTACGAGCCGAGGAGGTAGTGTGGGGTGGTATTGCCGCCTTCTCGGGCCACCACAGTCTGGGGATGAAATCATTAAATGCTCTAGCTGAAGTATTTCTTTAGCAGAATCTGTCTGGGTACTGTAGCCGGCCTGGCGTCAATTGCTGTTGGCTTGAATTTTGGATTTGCACTTGTCCTAACCAACCTCAAGTAACATTTCGACCATTAGTGACTTCTGAGCACTATTCATGCATATAATCTTTAAAAATTCATATATCTACTTCTAATGATTGGATGTTTGTTGTTTTGGTCTTATTTTGCTCAGATAAATATTGTCAATTTTTCTAAATCTGTGGTATATTCACTGTGTTACTGTGTGTGCATGTTGCACAAATATTTTAAGCATTGCATCTTTAGATAAGACTGACTGTTCTGTGCCAAGCTACCAGAGGTTGAGCACAGGGTATTTTTTTGTGCATATCTAGCTTACCCTGACTAGAGTGGTGGTTCTTTCTTGCCTGGGCACATACTGCAGGGAAGCGGGAATCCTATTTCTAACATAGACATATAATGCCATGTTTATGTCCTGGAAGATAAAACTGAGGGGAGTTTTTCAACACCAACTGGCAAACAGAACTGACTTGCTTTTGGAATTTTAAATTGAGGGTGAGAGGTGAGCACTAATGGGTAAAACAACAAAAGACTGCACCATATACAAGAACAACAAGTCCAACCTTACCTGAGGAAGGACACTTGAGAGATTTAGACAGCTGATTCATTTTAAACAGCATAAGTAAGTTACCATAAGCTCAGGCATGGCAGGTTTATCCATTTGCCAGCCAGAAATGTTTGGGTTGTTTAAAGTAATGTGTAAGCAAAGGCAAATGTGTGACATTGTCTATGTTACAATAAAGGCAATTATAACAAGTGCACAACTTACCTCTTACTACTATATTCACACAATGCACAAATAGGCTCAAATGTATATACTCCCACACACATATCAGAAATATTTGCCAAAGATTCTAAAGTAAAACACATGCCTGCTAGGGTCCTTGTCAGGAGTCTACTGCATATTGCACCACCTATTGCCCCTGCCAGAGCTGCCAATTGCAGTAATACACAACTACTAACCATCACACTCCTTCAAGTGTGACAATTTATACCATTCTAGATCCCTAAAGCTACAAGAAGGGCTCGGGCAGCAGGTATTAGTCATTATAAAGTATTAATAAACAACTGTTGCTATGCTTATCTTTAAAGTAGGCAAAAATCACCAACCTGTTGCAGACTGTCCTGAGAGCCGGAGTTGATAATTAAATGCCGGTGCAGAGCACCAGAAACCACTGGCTTAAATTATGCACTACCTTACTCCTAACCCTCCCTCGCTAACTCACAAACATAATCTGACTTTCGGTATGCCTTTTCATCAGATACAGATGGCCGGGCTTACTCTTTGAAGAGTTTGGGCATTCATGTCTCTAGCAATTCTCAGCTCTTTATTTTTGGTGCCCTCCCCCAGTCTGAAAACAGTCATGTTGTGTTACTTCTGTCTGTTCCTTAATACTGTGTAGACTACTTTTAGTTTTTCCATGTATATGGGCAGTTCTTCATGTGGGATAACTTATACTCCAAAAGATGCTTATTTCTTGTGCAGCAGTTATACTGGGATACAGCTGGACCTGGAGAAATACCCAAAATGATAAGTTTAGTTTTTACCTCTCCAGTATTACCTCCCTATTCTAAATTCCACAGGTCAACATGGGGAATATCATTGTAGTTTTTCCCCTGCAGAGATTCTACAAGATTGTATACAATGAATTTATGTTGGTTCTGTTCTCTACTAAAGTCATTCTTCTGTTCCAGTTTTTACAGCCAGTGTGGCATAGCCCTTAAGGCCCTGATTTCTAGGCTTGTTGGAAAATGAATGCAATAATACCACACTTCTAATTACCAATATTCTAGGGTACCATTATTACCGACTGTGGTATTACCAAACCATTACAAGATTTCTCATAAAAAATTTGGAAATTGTTGTTTGCACACTGATTTCTGAAGGTTTTCCTATAATTCCATGGACCTATGCACAGGCAAATTTCATGTGTCTAGAGAAAAACACAAAAGCAAGAGTTTTACCACACTTACTGTAATCAGAATTTCAGAAGAAACTCCCACATCTGCTACAGATGTATTTAACTGTTCTTTATTAAAAATGTTGTTACATTCTTTTTTAAATTCGAATCGAAATAGGTTATGAAAGCTTTTTGTAATGAAATAATAAATAAGTTCAATGTTTCATATTTAAACATTAATTCATATTTATTTCAAATTTTTAACTATTTCAAATAAATTAATTTAACATGATTTTCTATGAGGTTTTATTTAAAGCCCCTACCTCATTTATTTTCTATGAGAGTGTTGCAGTGCCACTTGTTGTCCATGTGTAGTGCTGGACCTATTACAATAGCGTAAGCTATTACAAGAGTGGGATTTTGAACACCACAAGGAAGTCAACTTACTCAAAAGAGTAAACTTACTCAAATGTTTGGCTTTACCAGTGCTTGTTTTATCATGAGACTGTCACTTGAATATTTCATCAGGAGGGGTGGTCCACAGGGATTGAGTGTGGATCTCATTTGAAAACGTTTGCGCCCTAGCTCATAGTCACAACACCATTATTTTTCCTGGAATTCTATCATCCCTCCCAACTATCTTCTTTCAACATATGGAGAATACCCACTTACCTTCTCATCTTTCCCCCCTCAAAGTGGGCATAGAATGGAGAAGAGACATGCATTATGGCATTCACACAGGGTATGTAAACATACAGGTAGGGCATTTGTGGGTGCATTGCATGTATATCCATGTGTATGTATTCTAGGTGCCCCGCAAAAGCCTGAAATGGTCTGTTGAGATACATTCTGTGCACTCTTCCAAACCTCCTTAGAGGTAGCAAGGTTTAAGTCTGACAAAATGAGTGATTGTATGAGTGATTAAATAAAAAAAGAACTGGCCCTGCTTATCCTACCAAAGGATTACCCTGTGCAGTCAATCAATAGTAAGATATCATTGTATGACTAATGAAGGCTCGTTAGCAATTACGGAGATAACGTTGATAGGGCCTGGTGGACGTTTTTATGATAAAGATATTAAAGTAAACTGATTTTTCAGGTTAACAGAATGTATCCGACTCCATTGATATACGTGCACCTTTTATTTTCCTAGCTTTGTGCAGAGCACAACTGTATAGTCAATGGTGCGTCTTCTGATTTGTCAATGATCCAGCGCCCCTAATGAAAAACTGTCTCACCAATGCTACCAATCTCCACAATACTCACCATTAATCATGAATCACTTACCAAGGCCCATAAACCAATGAGACAATTTTTGAGCGACTGAATCATGTGACTTAATTAATCATGAACTATTCACTAAACTATTTACACGTATATATACAACTGCAGTATAACGTTTCTTACCATGTTTTTAAACATTTATCATTTTAATTAAGCCACTTAGGCAAATGGATCAACTGATGGTAACAAGACCATGAATAAACAAGACCAGCTTGTCGTTTCAAAATTCTATTTATTAACTTTATTATTCAAAGAAAGAGCATTTTCAATTAATTCTTTATTTTATTAGCAAAATATAAGCAGCATTTTATTGAGGAAAAGGCATATTAGACTGACATTTCAAAGGTTATCAATTAGCATGAATTAAAGCAAAATAAACCGTTTTCCATACCCTAAGTTCTATTTCCCTGTCTAAAACTCGCTCCACCTAAAAAGAATAGTCATTAAAGACTGCTGTCCTTACGTGCGCCAAAGAGTCCAACAGCACGTCACGCCCTTCAGGGATCGGAAAGCGAGAAGCGCCCTCCTGCCCATGGGGCTAGGTCTTATACCTTTCTAACTAGCTAATCTCCACTAAAAAATATACTTTCTTTGCCATCCAGAATTCTCATTGGTTGACTGATGTTAGCTCATGTCGAGTCATCACGTTTCCATACCAAAATCGAGCCTTTTCTTTGACTCTATTGTCCATTATTTTATATGACTTTTGGCTTCCTCGAAAATGAAACATTTAACGAGTAACAGTCCGTTACTTCCTTAGCTTGGCAAACTTTCCGCTTCCTGTCCTTGAATCTGTCTCTCCAAGAGCACGTTTAGCACAGTTAACTTTATTTATTTTTCTGACAAACGTCAATGTGGTAAAACTTTCCACTTCTTTGTGCACGGCTCTTCACGACAGGATTCCAAACACCAACTATACAGGCCTTAGGCCTCTTTTTCGAAAACTGTCATTTAAACAAACACAAAACATTAATTAATTAGAGAATTGAGACCCATTCTGTTACCCACCCCCTTTGCTAATTAATAACCCATTAATTTATGTTACCTAGCTGTGCACACAAAGCTGCATTTTATATCTACCTTCTTCTTTTAGGCCGCAGGATTCTCCACAAGCTTTTGCCACAGAAAAGACATAACATAAGCACACTAATAAGCACATGCCATTCATTAAACAGCCGCATTTAATACTGACAATGACAATAGACAAGGTCAGTTTATTATTTTCCACGTACTTGCAGTTGCAACATAGAGCACATAAATTAGTCCCTCGTGTTGTGTAAATGCATTTCAAATCTAGGTTGGATAATACTTTTCATCACAAACTCATTAATACGATTAAATTATTATGAAAGTTTAACTTCGCGAGTCAGAATAAAATTTTACTCTGCATCTCGCTCCATCAACTCCCTCATCTGGTGATTTCAAAATCACCAAACTATACCCAAAAATTTTAGCAAACATTTTAACCCTTGAACATGTGTTCAATCACAGTATTAGTGTTTCTAAACCTTCCATTCTGCTGTTTGCTTATAACTCTCATATTGGGATCTACGGAACTCTTCTAATTCTATTTCTTTTTCCTATTCTTTTCTAAGTTTGTAAATTCTTTTCTTTTCCCTTAGATATTTCTTTCTCTTGTGTAACATGCAACTAATTTTTAACAAAAGTATCACAAAGACTATGACTAATAAAGGAGTCAGTATTTTGCCTAATATTGAACTGCCAATCTCTTGAAACCATTTTTTGATTGCCACAAATCTTTTGCTCAAACTTTCTGTAAAATCTTCATCTTCTAAAGGTTCTATTTCAGCATGTAATTCAGTAATATTCTTAATGTACAACTCAATGTTCTGGCTCTTGTCTGGGATATATGTGCAACAATGCTGAACATGCAAAATTCCACAGACTCCTCCTTCTTTAGCTAGCAGAATGTCAAGTGCAAGACGGTTCTGCATTACCATCGATCTCATGGCAATAAGTTCTGTGTTAACTAATTGGAAACCACTAGCAGTGTCAGTTGACAATCTATCAACAATTGTAGACATTTTTCTGATTTTAACTGCATTCAGAGTTATACCCACCATAGGTATTACTGCACCAAATATGTCACCCAAAATTTCTGAAAAGCTTTCCCTTCTGAATCTGCTCAGATGATTGCTAATTTCAAATGAACCCTTTGCATTTCTATCAACATGAACCATTTTGGGAAAAACTATACCAACAAAACAAGTCCCATACCAGTGATCTGGGAGATTGTAATAAGCTTTATACCCACACACAAAATCTTACCACCTTTGAATCCCCATCCACCCAAGACCTGATAAGTATCTTCGCATTGACTAGCACCTACAAAGTAATTGTCAAAAAGTGTGTTGTCTCTTCTAATACAAAGCTTTCCACTTACAGGTTTATCTATGTGAATAGCAACATTCTCTGTTCTACCTTTGAGCTTTCCATCCTCAATCTGCCAAAACTTAGATTTGGTTTGTTTCAGCATCTCATTACGTTTATAAATTGCCCTTCTCTCTTCAACCATATTTAAGAAAGATTTCTCTTCCGACCTCAAATTGCATGTTAGATTGTTTTTAAAAGCATACTCATAAGTAAGTTCATTAGTTACTATGAAAAATTCCCTCATCTGTTTAGCATGTTTCAATTTATTCAGGCTGTTGTCAACTTTTAGATTAGCAAAAATCTCGTCGTAATTAGAATAATAATACTCTAAACGACCTGTCCGATAAAACAAACTAGTTATCACACTACATGTGATGCCATAAGTAAGAGGAAGCATGATATATGTAACCCCTTCCGAAACGGAAGCAGGTAATTTCACACAAATGTAACAATCCTTCACATTCATCACTTTAACATATTCAGATAAAAGTCTTGAGAAGGTATTACTAGAAAAATCACCAACAGATCTATCTTGGTGGATCTCTGGCTTGTGCTCAATAACTCTGTTAGTTTTGCCTACTGCACCATGGTTATCTTGTTTAGCCATAGCTTTACTTGTCATATTAGCTTTGTACAGCTCCTTGTCGATTCCAAAAGGGAAAATGACAGCTAAAATTAACCAGACCAAGATTATTAAAATCACACAAATAGAAGACAGTTTGCAACATCTTCTTAAGATAGAACATCTTGAATTGTTATTAGTAGAAGGCATCTTTACTCAGAAAACAAGAGCCTTACAAAAAAAATCAAAAATTTAAAATTTCTAAATTTCTAACACAAATTTCTAACACCCCCTATTTTTTTTTTTTTAAAACCCTACTTTCTAACAGCTTTTCTTCGACCTTACGTCTTACATCAATTTGGTTTTCCAGCTAACACAATTTCTTCGACCTTGTGTCACCTAACACAATTTCTTCAGCCTTGTGCCATATACAAATTTCAGCTTTTTACAGAAACAAAATCAATCATTGTCACTTATGTCATCTAAATCTTCCTGACTACTACTATTTACTTCCACTACTGGTGGAATTATTATATAAGTCCACTCAGGTGACTTATATTTCTGATTAGGCTTTATCACTCTCTTTGCTCTACTGCTAATCACTTCTATTTTCTTCCCTGCTTGATTTTTCTTATCAGAGTCACTTTTCTGACTTGAGACTTCATTTACCTGCTCTTTTGTTCTGTTCACCAATTTGAATTTTAAGCATTCATTTTCATTTGGCCAGTTATCACTTTTCTTGATAATTTCTTCTTTGGCTCAGTTAAATTACACTCCACTCTCCAAACTCTTTTTCTTGATGTTTAGGACTTTAGTTTCATCATCACTTTCATCTGTTTCACTTTCTGTGATATCAGCTTTAGATTCAGGTACTTCTTTACTCGGCAGCTTCACTCTGTTAGGAACATCATCCTTATAGCTGGTACTTGGTAATTCGTCTTCTTCTTCTTCAATTACTTCCTATTCACCAGTTTCAGAATTTTCGTTCCTTCTTCCAGAGCTTCCAATTTGCTGCTTTTCAATACTCTCCTGATCTTGAATTACTCCTTGTTCAGACTCTTTTTCTGCTTCTTTTTCTAGCAGATCTTCATTATTTTCAGAGTCTTGTATCTCAACCTCTTCAATTTCATCATTCAATGCCTCAATTGCATTTGAATCTTCTTCCAGATGTCGACTTTCTTGTCGATCTTCAGGATCTGGATTTCTTTCAGGTTCTTCTTCAGAGTCTGAATCAGCTGTAGTGTCACCTTCGTCAGGATTTTCAGGTGGTGGTACACGAATGGTATGACTAGCATGAATCCATCTCTTCAAACCTTTACACTTTACTGCATTTGTTGTGACAAGCATCACCTGTCTTGCCTTTTGCCACCTGGGTAATAGGCAGTTTCTTCTTCGGTGTACTTTTGTCCTTACCCAGTCTCCTGGTAACACATCATGAGCTTGCTCCTTTTCTTTTGTAATCACATCAGTTCCCACCTGATGGAACACAGAAGTCACCACGTCAGACAAGTTCTTGCAGTATTCCAATATGACGCTATCATTAATGCTCAATAGTTTGTCAACTGGAACAAATGCTTGTCTCATGACTCTGCTCATGAGTATTTCATGAGGGCTTAAACCTGTTTTTCTATCTGGAGTACTTCTCAAAGACATCAAAACAAGTGGAAGTGCGGCTGTCCACTTCATTCCTGTAGCTAGACACATTTTTGCTCTTCTATTCTTGATTGTGCCATTCACTTGTTCAACAACACCTGATGCTTCTGGTCAGTGTAGCTTTTGGTTTATGCTCAATGCTTCACAAATCATTTGTAATAATCTGTTTTCAAATTGTGTGCCACGATCAGTCTCGACAGTCACTGGAAAACCATACCTAGGTATGATCTCTCTTAAAAGCAATTTTGCAACAGTAACTGAATCATTGTGACGTGTTGGGAACGCTTCCACCCATCTTGAAAACAGACAGATTATCACCAGTGCGTATCTCAATTTGTTGTGGGGTGGCATGTCAATGAAATCAAGTTGCAATCTGGTAAAAGGACCACCCTCCCGTCCTATGGTTCCCATGCTCACAACTGTTTTTCTGTTTGGATTGATCTGTTGGTGGTTCAAGCATCTCTGACAAAAAGATTCTGCAATTATTCAGAATTTTGGATTGTACCATGTCTGCCTAAACAACCTGATCATTGAATCTCTTCCTAAATGTCCTAGACCATGATACATTCTTGCCATGTCAGCAATCATGCAATCTGGCATAACTGGTCTGTCATCTTTGTAAACCCAAATTTCATCCTCTTCTCGCTGTCTGCAACCTGTTCTTATCCATAAGTCTTTTTCCTCATCATCTGCCTCATTTTGTAAATCTTTCACACCTTGCCATGTATCAACTACAGATGTTAGCATAAGTGAGTTCAAAACATGTTCATTGTCTTTTTCCCGATTGATGGACATATTATTCTTTGCACAGAACTTTGCGATTTCATCAGCATAGGCATTACCCTTCGTCATATAATCCTCTCCTTTTTTGTGCACTGTACATTTCACGACAGCGATTTTCTCTGGTAGCTGAATACCATCGATAAGTCTTTTGATCAAATTCGCATTCCTTATCGGAGTTCCCGCAGAAGTTAAATAACCTCTTTGAGACTAGAGCTGGCCATAGTCATGGACTACGCCATATCCATACTGACTATCAGTCACTATGGTAATTTTTAATTCTTTTGCTCTTTCATATGCACGAATCAAAGCAATCAATTTTGCTACTTGAGCTGAACGAATTCCTGTGAGACAGGATGCTTCAACTACATCTGCAACTGTGCAGACCGAATATGCTGCACTCAGAACACCTTCATTTGTTCTTAAGCATGAACCATCAACAAAATAAACAAAATCTGATTCAGGTAATGGGACGTCTTTAATGTCCTGCCTAGGTTTGGTGCAATATTCTAAAACATCCAAGCATTCGTGATCAATATCATTCTCATTTTTGATTTCTGTTGCAGTACCATCAGGAAATAATGTGGAAGGATTTAAATTCACACACCTCGCAATCGAAACGCTATCTGATCCCAGAATAACTTTCTCATATTTTGTTAGCCTATTACTTGTCAGATGCTGTGTTTTGCTTCTAGTAAGAAGAATTTCAACTGAATGGGGTACATATACTTTTACAGGAAATCCCATTATTATACCCTCACTTTGCTCTAGACTTACACTTGTTGCAGCTACTGCTTTTAAGCAGCCTGGTAATGCCTTTGCAACAGGATCAAGAACTGCTGAGAAATAAGCTATTGGCTTTCTCAGTTTTCAATGTCTTTGAATCAGAACTGATAATGCACAACCTTCCCTTTCACTGCAATACAGCTCAAACTCCTTCTCATATTCTGGCATTCCCAATGCTGGAGCTTCACATAAACTTATTTTTAGCTGTTCAAAAGCCTCTAACTCAGTTTCTGTTAGGGTAATTGGGTCTTTTATGTCTGCTTTTGTCAGTCTCTGCAAGGGTTTTGCAATTACTGAAAATCCACTAATCCATTGACAACCATAACCAACCATTCCTAGAAACATTCTGACCTGTCTCTGTGTTTTTGGAGGTTGCATTCCCTGAATCATTTTTATTCTCTCAATTGTTACTTGCCTGATTCCTTTCGCAATTCTGTGACCAAGATATTTTACTTCTTGTTTGCAAAACTGTAGTTTTGCAGGTGACACTTACGTCCACAACACTAGTGATATATGACAATACACCTATTTTGAAACATAACAAATGAACTGTGTAACTTCACCTGTTACACTACACTTATGCCGGCAAACCAGGAATTTTCACACTGCTGGAAAAAACCCTTTGACTACATATAACAACTTTGACAAACGTAACATGTTTTAGGCATCAATCCTATGTAATTACCATGTAGCATGTCCGTTACCATAGTAACCATCCTCTGCTACCAAGTTATTGATCCAGCGCCCCTAATGAAAAACTGTCTCACCAACGCTGCCAATCTCCACAATACTCACCATTAATCATGAATCACTTACCAAGGCCCATAAACCAACGAGACAAATTTTGAGCGACTGAATCATGTGACTTAATTAATCATGAATTATTCACTAAACTATTTACACATATATATACAACTGCAGTATAACGTTTCTTACCATGTTTTTAAACATTTATCATTTTAATTTAGCCACTTAGGCAAATGGATCAACTGATGGTAACAAGACCATGAATAAACAAGACCAGCTTGTCGTTTCAAAATCTTATTTATTAACTTTATTATTCAAAGAGCATTTTCGAATAATTCTTTATTTTATTAGCAAAATATAAGCAGCATTTTATTGAGGAAAAGGCATATTAGACTGACATTTCAAAGGTTATCAATTAGCATGAATTAAAGCAAAATAAACCGTTTTCCATACCCTAAGTTCTATTTCCCTGTCTAAAACTCGCTCCACCTAAAAAGAATAGTCATTAAAGACTGCTGTCCTTACGTGCGCCAAAGAGTCCAACAGCACGTCACGCCCTTCAGGAATCGGAAAGCGAGAAGCGCCCTCCTGCCCATGGGGCTAGGTTTTATACATTTCTAACTAGCTAGTCTCCACTAAAAAAATATACTTTCTTTGCCATCCAGAATTCTCATTGGTTGACTGATGTCAGCTCATGTCGAGTCATCACGTTTCCATACCAAAATCGAGCCTTTTCTTTGACTCTATTGTCCATTATTTTACATGACTTTTGGCTTCCTCGAAAATGAAACATTTCACGAGTAACAGTCCGTTACTTCCTTAGCTTGGCAAACTTGCCGCTTCCTGTCCTTGAATCTGTCTCTCCAAGAGCACGTTTAGCACAGTTAACTTTATTTATTTTTCTGACAAACGTCAATGTGGTAAAACTTTCCACTTCTTTGTGCACGGCTCTTCACGACAGGATTCCATACACCAACTATACAGGCCTAAGGCCTCTTTTTCGAAAACTGTCATTTAAACAAACACAAAACATTAATTAATTAGAGAATTGAGACCCATTCTGTTACCCACCCCCTTTGCTAATTAATAACCCATTAATTTACGTTACCTAGCTGTGCACACAAAGCTGCATTTTATATCTACCTTCTTCTTTTAGGCCGCAGGATTCTCCACGAGCTTTTGCCACAGAAAAGACATAACATAAGCACACGAATAAGCACATGCCATTAATTAAACAGCCACATTTAATACTGACAAAGACAGCAGACAAGGTTAGTTTATTATTTTCCACGTACTTGCTGTTGCAACATAGAGCACATAAATTAGCCCCTCATGTTGTGTAAATGCATTTTAAATCATTGGTTAATACTTTTCATCACAAACTCGTTAATACGATTACATTATTATGAAAGTTTAACTTTGCGAGTCAGAATAAAGTTTTACTCTGCATCTCGCTCCATCATCAGCTATTTCATATTTTAAAATACATTCAGTGTAAAAACCTGAAATATGCCACTATACTCACATTTGACACTTTGCCAGTCAGCGCACATTCGGGGTGTATCCTATGAGGGTTGCATGAGCCATACTATACACGAGGGCTGCTCTCTGCTATTAGACATTTCCACAGAAAAAGAAAACAAACGTCTTGACGTTCTTTTTTTAGATATACTGCAAACTAAAGCATCAACTGAAAAATCTGTGCAAGACTGCAGAACTTCACGCAGCCGTTTTCCCCTCTGGGGTGAATTGAAGCAGTTTCGTTGTTTTGGGCGAGGACAAGTGGTACACTACATAAGGCATTGTTATTATTGTTATGATTGCACCACGTCACTCAGAGCTTTTTAAAAGGCGAAAGGTCTCATTCTGCCCATCAATCCACAACAATTTCCTTTTTATACCACAAAAATCAAACTTGTGCATTGATGCAACTATTTCTATTTCTATTGTTCTCTCTTTTGCATACTAGAAACCTCATTTTGTTAACTTTCAATAGTCATTTTTCATTCAAAAACGGTAAAAAGGAAAAACATCAAACACTTCTTTCTTTTTCGATATACAACACTTACTCTTCAGACATGCCATTATAAAATGAGTTGATTTGGGAAAAGGCCATTGTTGCTGACTTTTATACTAACTTTTGACTCGGAGAGGAGACGAGTCACAATTTTGGAGTGAGTTGTTACCTTCATACCTCCCCAGAGTGAAATACATACGTGTGACAGGTCTCGGCTAGCATTTGCTAATGACACAAGGGAGTGAAAGACTAATGTAGCTCCATACCCAACCACTGAAAGGAAATGCCACCTTTTTTAAAGTCCCCACGGAAACTCAGAACTGTAAGACCACAGAAAGGACCACACCAGGTAATCTTATCTGATATATTTCTGTAAGGAATCTGGAGACTCATGGTGTGTACTGTATGTATGTAACTGAGCTTATAAAGCGTCTGGTTACACTTAACAGTGTGTCCCCACGCTGTACCGCTGAGGAACCCGTCCTGGCCTGTTCCTGTAAGGCGCCCACTCCTGGGAACCCCAAGGTGAAGCCAGGCATCCTTAGCGATTAGGGACGGTGTGGAGATTAAGCAAGCTATTGCCCAGAGTTGCAGAGTGGGACCCACGATTAGAATAGGCACCGAGGCGAGAATTATCAGGTCCGAGGAAATTGAGCCCAAGACCCAGCCGCGACAGGAATTGAACCCTGGTCTTGGGCCAGACCTCTGCATCAGGGTCTGCCACTCTAACCATTGAGCCACACTTCTCCACAACTGAACTGTGTGTGCAGTTTCTAGGCCAGTAACACCAGCTCCCTGATACTATCTATGGTCCTTGAAGGAGGGGTTCCCTGAATTTTTGTGGACTAGTCTTGTTGTTGGTGCCCTAGGAGTGAGCATTACAGTATCTAGTTTGACACATAGCCACCCTGCATGTGCTCAAAGGCTTGCGCATGGAAGGACCGTGTTCTGCTATCATGGATCTCTGTGGCTATTGCCAGTAAGCCTGGGCGGCCAGCTACGCTCCGTGCACGGAGTGCACGGAGTGCCGCCTCCTACACATTTTGCGTAGCCGGCGTAGCCAGGCGGCACTACGCACGCTCCGCAGACGGAGCGTAGCCGGCCGCCACCCGCCTCCCTCCCGCCCTCCCTAAATACATAAATAAATGTATAAAAAGCTTTTTAAAACACTTACCTTGTCTGCCGCGTCCCTGGGGCTCCCTCTCGCCGTCCCGCGATGCGCGCCGCCATTTCGGATCCTAATGCGCATGCGCGGGCGGCCGCGCATGCGCATTTCTCGTGAGGAATGCGCATGCGCGGCCGCCCGCGCATGCGCATTAGGATTCGATTCGGTGGCGGCACGAACGGCGGGATGGCGAGAGGGAGCCCCGGGGACGCGGCAGACAAGGTAAGTGTTTTTAAAAGCTTTTTATACATTTATTTATGTATTTAGGGAGGGCGGGAGGGAGGCGGGCGGCGCGGAGTGGAGCTACGCGGAGTGCGCAGGTGGGCGTAGTTGTGCGCCCACTTCGCGTAGCTCCGCGGAGCCCCACTCCGCACACTACGCCCAGGGTTAAATTTGCCAGAAGACTCCAGATCTGGTGATCAACAGTTCTAGAGATGAGGCAGGTTCCACTGCCCAGCACAACAGAAAACAGAGACAATGGATATTGCAATCCTGATTTGTCATTTACCTGGGCACTGCCATTAACTTGAGAAGTGTTGTCATCTAAAGATAAGAAAAGGCCTTTAGTGTCTTATCAAACTTTTTGCAGTGTTTTCTTCCATATATTGAATATGATAAATATTGAAAATGTCTGAGTTTTCTACCCTCTAAACTGGTGAGCTTCTGTGTCTTCCGAATGCTGCCCATATGTAAAGTCTATACAGCAAATTCTTTGATTCACTACGTCCATCTCTTTTTAGATGTTGACTTTTTTTAGGAAATTGAGCAGCAAACACATTTCTGGGTAGAAACACTTCTGAGGGAGAATGGAGGCACACTTGGGCCTCATTCTAGGGCACACCGGTGGACTACTACTCCGCTTGAGGAGATGAAACATTTTTGGGGCCTCATGCTCAAAACGGGGTTCATGCAGAAACCAAGCTTGCAGTCCTACTGGTCTACTTGTACGGTTTGGTCAACACCCATATTTTCACCGTACCTGAGCAGTATTCATTTTTTGATATTGCAGCGTATGTTGCCTTTCAATGATAATTCTGCTGCATTGCCCTGGGCCCATGTAGATTTTGGCAGATTGTTCAAAATTCAGCATGTCGCAAAACATTTGTGTGCCAGGTTTCCAGAGATTCATACTCTTGGAAAAAATATAGCCATTAATGAGTCCTTCATCCTGTACAATGGGCAGCTGCTGTTCAGGTTGTACATTCCAAACAAAAGAGCTTGCTATGACATCAAGTTCTAGATTCCGTGTCAGTGCCCTACCAGCTATGTATACAGCATGAGCGTGAATACAGGGAAAGACTCCACTCTAATCCCTCCCATGCTAAGAGTCACAGGAAAGTTTGTATGGGAGCTTGTCTAGACACTCCTTCACAAAGGTTATAACCTTTATGTGTACAACTTCTATACAGAAGTAGAGCTGTTTAGTGAGATTGTACAAAGCTGACCCTGTTGTATGTGGTACAGTTTGTGTCGCCATTAAAGGTTCCTGTAGGAGCTTGTTTGTAAGTAACTCCAAAAATTACAGAGCACTGCATTTATTTCCAACAAACTGCTCGCAGTCAAGCTCTCTGACTTAAGGTGCTCACTACTATTCATGATGTGAGCATTTCCTTTGTCACATTTTGGGGGTCAAATGCCCACCTTTATACTTGATTACAAAAATACATGGGCAGAATGGTTTAGAACTAGGTTCTTCAACTGTGAAATGTGAGTCATAAAACTCACACTTGATATAGGAATCTGCTAACCCACCTGATTCAGATGTCAACTTACAGTGCATATGTTGGTTAGTGCCTGACCAGCAAAGGAATACTGATTTCTGTCCCTGACTCTTATTTGACTGTCATTGAAAGTTTTGCAGCTACAGAAGCATCAGCCGCCCCGTCATTTGCTCTGGAGGACATGGTAAAACTGCAAGATCGACACCATTCTGACTGCATTCATGCAACAGCTAAAAAGACTCTACCATGCCATTGTTGCAGAGTCGGCTGTAAGCAAGGAAAGAGGCAGGAGCGTCATTGTTAGTGGCCCCAGTACCCATCTCAGCCATCCCTTTGTTTAACTTCTTGCTTTATGTTGTACCATACAAAAGTGAAGTATTGGGATATTGACTAGGGTGGAGCTGCCATAACAAATACCTTTCAATGGCTGTCCATGGACGCCTACTTTCCATGGATCACAATTTCACGAAGTAAGCAACCGTATAAATTGTTTTCCTCTACTTGAGGAAATCAGGGCCTTGCTTATGGCCTGCTCGACACCTTTAAATGCTGTCAGAATGTGGTAGGTGTTCTGTTCGCCGAATGAAAAGTGCATTAACCCCTTCGGCGCTGATGACGAGCTCAGCTCGTCATCAGTTGCGCCGCTCGCACGCTGAGCTCATCATGTAACGCGGCTTTTGAAAGCGCGCATGCGGTTAAAATCACCAAACATTATGGTGGATGGAACATAAGCCACATTATCAAGGAGTTCTCTGTGTAGCAAAAACATTAAGGGGCCGATTAGGATGGCGGACGGACTTGGCGTCCGTCCGCCACCCCTGAGTAGGAGGGACCGTCCGCATGGGCAGCGGCGGTCCCTCCATGGCAATTAGGATGTGACCGCCAGGGTGGCGGTCACATCCTCTATTTTTAACATTGCGGCGGGTGCAGCTTCAAGCTGCACCCGCCGCAATGTAAAAAATGCATGTGTTGCATTTACATGCACAAAGCGGCAGGCACCGCACGGTGCCTGCTGCTTTGTGTACGCAAATGCAGGGGGGTACCATAGGTACCCCCCACCCCCCATTCACCCAGGGGGCCCGCAACGGGCCCCCAAAGTGAATGTCCGTATGCTTTTCCATGGCGGAAAAGCCGCCGTGGAAAAGCATATTTACACCAACATCATAATATGGCGGACGGTGTCTCATAGACACCACCTGCCATGTTATAGCTTTTCCGCCGCGGTCGGAAGCCGACCGCGGCGGAAAAGCGGCGGACGGAATTCCAGACCCACCAGCCATCCTAATTTGGCGGTGGGTCTTTGGAGTCTCCGCCGCGGTTTTTCCGCATCCTCCAGGCCGGCGGACACTTCCGCCGGCCCGGAGGATGCGGAAAAACCGCCATCCTAATCGGCCCCTAAGTCTTGACTAGTTTTTGTATTTTGTTAAGTACTCCTTAGGGAGCTTAGACAGTTCCTAGCACATTTGTCTTAGTTTCAAAGGTAGATATGAGTCCTGTGTGTCTTACATGGCAGTATCGGATAACCCCGACTTGCATGCACAAACTGGAAGGCGTTGGATTTAGCACAGTGAGTGAACTAAAGGTACATTAAAGGCACGTTTTCTTCAGTTTCAGGTAGCTAGTAATGGAAAGCATTAGAAAAGATTCATTCGGCAAGTATACAAGATTAGTCCGGATTATGAAGTGGACAGAGACATGAACAGGTAGGAATAGCTTAAGCAAGGTGTGCTTTCACATGGATATCACATTGGTAGAAGACAGAAAGTCAAGGTAGTACAAATATACATGTCATCACTTCATCATCACCAACAGACTCAACTCCTTCGGACTGCACTCACCTCAATCCTGAATTATTCCCTCAATCAACTAAGAAGATGCCTCCAAGCCATACAGAATGAAGCAAGCACTCTCCCCCTCAACCTCTGACCACACACATACCCTGCACCTCAAACAGCTTCACGGGCCCCCACCATCCACAGCTCTTTTCAAACTCTTACCACACACATTCAAAGCTGTACACAGAACTGGTCCAGCATACCTCAAAACTGCCTCAGATATCAGAAACTTCCAGAAATCTTTGTTCAGCAGGACTCATTCTCTCACACATCCCACCCATACACAGCACCAGTACAATGAGAAGTGACTTCTAATTTGCCCCCAAAAGGAAGAAATAACCTGCCCTTACACATCTGCACCATTTCCAAAATTATTACATTCTGCACAAAGCTCCACACTTGGCTTTTCAACTAGATGAATTCATGGCTCTGCCCTGACTGCTCCTGGGTTGGTGACAGGATACTCTCCCGGGTGATATTGCGGTTTCCAACACACAATACATTACAGAGAACTCTGCACCCAATGCTACATGTATGCATGCCATATATGTCCTGCTTTCCGTATTCATCCTCCATCAGAACACAGTAGATGTTCAGTTTGCCATATGACAAGGTTATCACAGTGCTGCACATAACAGTGGATGGGACATATGCCATGTTCTCACTGACTACCCGGTATGTCAAAAACTAACATTCTTCATAGTTTAGGATGTGCTCTTTAGAAAACCCTGGCAGCCTTCCTCAGCATGTATTCCTTAGTTTCTACGGTCCATCTGTGCTTTCTGATGTGCGTGCCTGCTCTCTGGGTTTGTTTATCCTGCTGTGATCGCTCCTCTGCACAGATTGTGCTTATGAAAGGACATTACGACTGCCATCATCATGTCCTTCGGCATTGCTGCAAGATGAGTTGTGAGATAGAACTGCACCGACTGAAAAGTCACTTTCATGTTCTTCTCCATTTTCCTCTACTTCCGATGCTGTCACAGTAAATGATTCTGCCTCAGAGCTGTCCTCCAAAACCCCAGCTAGGGTCTATAGTATATTGCTTTTGCGAACCAATCATTGTGACAAAAAGTTACAGATGAGAATAAATGGCCATTTTTTCCTACTCATTTGAAATATTTCCTCATTTCAATAGCCAGTTTCTTTGTGAAACTCCTGAGGGATTTACATACATGACCTATTTGAATTTGGATGTTTATCTACTTTTCTGAAATTAATAGTTTTCCTGGATCACCCATTAGTTTTACACAGCTTTCCTCCACAAACTGGAAGTATGTTGGAAGCACTAAAAATTGGAAAAATGGGCTACAACTTGCCAAAACTGTGGCAATTAATTTGTTTTTTAGATTCAGTTCTGCATTTTCCTGAAATCCCGGAAGATAATAACATTAGCACAGTAAACTGTTCGTGGATGCCATGTTTAGGGAAAAACAGACACTTTTATCTTGAGCACTCTGTTTCCTATTTATACCCAAAAACTCAAAATGCAGCTATATTTTGAGAATTATCTTGGCCTCCTCCATTATAAATATGTCAGGCCCAGTGCTTTTAATATAACATTTCTTAATAAACAGATCAGGCCTACAGCCATGATCATTGGCTTGACACTATAACCACATCAATCCTGTTGCATCAAAAATAAACCTTCCAAAAGGTTAAAAAAAAGTGGAATACATGCATTCTTTTTTCATGGAAGCACACAAATTCAGAGAAATCAAATCCTGTTCTCAAGAGCTTTTAGGTGAGTGGATCCTCAGCCCTTCTCTCAGCAGGACTCTGAAGGCTCTTTTTTGTTGATCATATAAGGTCAAGTGATAGTTGCACTGTCATGCCAGACCTAAAAATCAATGAAAGTTAAATTACCATCTGTGCTGCTGCCAAAGCAAAAAAACCCTAAATGATTTAGTTATCTAAGACACTTTATTAGAATTACTATGGCACATGTGCATTCCTGAAAATTCAAGCTCCGTCAGCTGAATAATAAACAAATTGATTGCAGCTGTGTGGAGGGCAAACACTTTTTTGTAGAAATGTACAACTTCTGCCCAATGAAAATATGCACTCCTGACTACAAACCTGTGGAGGGAGCCAAAGTTTCTCTTTTGGTGATTCTCACATAATTGTCTGGCAGCATCTGCGCTGTTAAACCAGACCATAAAAGTGGTATCTGTGTACACTTACCTGGGTTATCCTGTTAAGAAATTATCACAATTTCTAGATGTGCCAAACAAGCAGTCTTCTATGAACCAGAGAATTGTTAACTGAAACTTCTGACCAGGAGGCTTACTGCAATGTGAAGCCTCCTGTTTAGTAATCAATCCTCAGATAAGCCTAGCTTGTGCTAGGGTTGAGTCTCTGTGACACTTGGCGCTTAAACCGTGGATCAATCTCCTGATTAAATTATGTTAGATTGAAATTCTCATCTCCTTTAGGAAAGCTTTAACATATTCTTGTTTTGTACACACTCTGTTGTTTGAGTCAATGTATTATTGTTAATTTAGCAATACAATGATTTTAGGTCCAAGAAGCACTTCTGAGTAAATGTTGGTGCTTTAAAGATAATACTAGTAGATTTTATAAAATACCATGCTGAACAACAGACAAACTCATCTCAGTTCTTGATTTGTGTAATCAAAGGTCGGTCAGCACCTATCAGTGATAGACTGCCAAATCACTGATCAGGAACTAGCAACAAAAAGGTTATGCCTACTTCTTGTAGAACATCAACATATGTAGGTTGTATGAACTCTAACAATAACCAAGATGTGGCATGTGAATGAGTCTGACAGTAAAGGATTGACTAAGAAGCTAGATCTGGGTGTTTTAATCTATTGATGGTTAAACATTAATGACCCCTTAATTTACTCTCTAGAAAAGCAAATCTTGCTAATTATCTAGATGTCAGACGCCATTCAGGTGGCCACAGGGCAGACAGGGGCTACCAGAACTCAGTTCAGTGGAGTTAGACCACAGTTGTGCAGGTTGGGGTTGTTTATCTCTGATGTCTTAGAGTCCGTCTTACTATGGGTCAGCAAACTGGTAGGCTCGGGCAAAATTTGTATTATGCTGGTATAATTAATGTCATTTCAGCACTGCTGTGTTACTGTTGATATGCAAAATTCCTGAAATTATGCTATTGTGCCACTTTGCATAGTTATATTCTCACTAAATATTTTTTTTTTTTTTTTTTTTTTTTATTTCCGAAATTCTTTATTGTATATAAAAAAATATAAATTTACATACATGGACGAGGCTTTTATTAAGAAATCACAGTTCAAAATAAAAACTAACAGCAAACACATGGCAGCTGTTGTACTTTTGTATTTTTTGCATGCTTTTTCAAAGCATAAAATGCATCCTTGTATCCAAAGTGGACACCAGGAAACCGTTTTGTACCAAAAACAGCGTCAAATGACAGTTTTGTATTTCATGTAATTACACGCAAATAAGAATGTTTCTCAAGTTTTACATAATTACGCAAAGTAAATTATGCAATTTAGAATTTTTCTTGAGTTTTACATAATTACTCAAAAGCAAATTACACACATTGTACACCCTACTACAAACTGGGCCATATATCACCTGTTCCTCACTTGACATTCAGTGTTTGTGATGGCAAGTAGTCACAAGCTTCTCGGGGAGATTAGTGTGGAGTTACAACAGGCTCAGCACTCAAAAGACACCCAACATGACGTCATTGTCCAGCCCAACCTTAGCTTTTAAAAGAAAAACACTTTATTACACTGTAACTCAACACTACACACTGTCATAAAGAGTGCAGGAGCAGCGTTCCTCGCTTTTGGTTAACATTCTTATGAGGTAATAGCAAGCACTCAGCGTCTCACACTCTGTTTAGCTCCACAGTAGGACTCTCTCCAGCCTCCTATGCTTTATTCCATGACCTCCCTCAATGGGGGAGGGTGGTAAGCAATTTAACTATGGGGAGTAAGGTGAGAAAGCTGCAGTCAAGCCAGGTTGCTTCTCCAATCCGGGTGGGGAGATACGGGCGACACAACAGTGTTCCGAAAGGCAAGAGTGGCTGTCTTCAGGCCATGGCCCCCTTCTCGGTAGCTGGTCCCTCTCTAGGTAGATATGTTTGTGCAGTCCTCCTCCAGGCACAACTCTGTGATTGGCGGCCATGTTGTTTCGAGGCACAGTACAGTAGGGACAACTTTGTCCAATCAGGTTCGCTTCTGGAATAGTGCAACGGACAACTACTCGCCCAACACACAGTGACAAGTGCCTTGATGTAGCAGATTTGCTTCCAGCCTGAAGGTACACACGGTACATGATTGGCCAGTGCCAGGGATGGCCACAATAGCAGTCTATTCCAGTACACTGCTTCAAAGGCCACTTCTTCAGTAGCACAGACTGCTCTAGTACACTCAGACAAGTGCCACATTTGCAACACCAAGTCCGACAGGCACACTTCAGCAGTGCTGCAAATCCTCAGTGATGGTCACCAGCTCTGAACCGACACCACGCCATTACTATTGGATGGACCCACAGCACCGGGGTCACCAGTAGTCAGGCTTCTCCTGCAGGGATGGCTCACTCCATCCCCACTCCTTATGGGCAGGAGTATTCAGACATTCAATGACAAGGATTCAGCTCTTCCTCCTAACAGGTTCCTGGTGATGTCCCCTTGCTTCTAAGAAACTAGATGACAGGCAGACACCAGCTATGGTTGAGCGGTCCTCTGGGTACTTTGTGGAGCACCTCCCTCTTAGTCAAAGGAAACCATGAAGTGGAACAACTAATTGGTCAACAGCTCCTACTTATAAGGATGTCAGAATGTGTATTCTTTGGCTGCTATTTCAGGACTGTTTCGGACCGGTTCTGAGTTCATGTGTACATCTCAGGCTGTCTTCCAGACTCAGCCCTTGTCTCTAGTGATGATCCTCACAACAAGGTTGTCTAAAAGCATGAGGGAGGCACAAAAAGGGGTGAGCATTCTGCACCTGACTACAGTAGTTGCTGCTATGGAATGGGCATGTGGGTGCAGGGAGGTGAAAAGCAGAGGGGGGAGGGAAGAGAGAATAAAAAAACGTACCCGGATGCGCCAGACAGCCTCTTCATCTTCTTCTCCCGTGGCAGCAGGAAGCATGCAGCCTCCCAGACTCCCCTGACCAATCACAATGCTGCTATACAGCAGCACTGTGATTGGTCTGAGCGCCTTAGTTCGGCGCTCAGACAGGGCCTGGGAGGCTGGCCATGTTCTCCACCTGTAATGCAGCCTGGCTGGAGAACATGCAAAGTGTGCATGACATATTGGCCGGCCCGAGACGAACTGCCAAAATGTCATGCACACTTAGTAGGTGCCAACCATCCTCCCCCAACTTCGAAACAGCCCAGCCCCGCCCCGCCTCAACCAACTGAGCCCGTACACTTAAATAAAATGATAATAACAATAAGTTACTATCATTTTATTTTTCCGTATTTGATTGCTTCGGGGAGGCGATGCTCCTCCAATTTAGCAGGGGAGCCGCCGCCCCTGAAAGGGATCATAAAGAGAGACAAAGAACGAAGCATCTTCTAAAGGAACCTTCACACTTTTATATGTAACTGCATGAGAGAACAATGTAACCCCTTACAAGGAATCCTTCTGTTTAAAGATAAAACCGTCACCCACATTTTGTGGCATGGTTCATTTTAGGCTTAATATCTTATCACATATAATGCTCTACTGGGGCGGGCTCAACCTCGTTGGGGGAGCTCTAGAGGTAACTTAAATTATCTACTAGTATCCGCTCTTGAAGGAGAAAATTGTGTAGTGTAATCATGCGGAATTACCTAAAAATTCCAGATTTACCTACAAATTCCATGAGATTACACAGAATTATGCAAGAAAATTAATTCTGCATTTAGGGCTAGTTTCATCGTGCAAAATTCCTCCCCACCAAGTCCACAATGAACGTGAGGATGCATTTGCACCAAGATATAGCTCTAAATGCAACAGAACCTAAAATCGCAAGTGTGATCAGCTGCTCACACTCGTTAAATGTGCACTTGAGGCAGGATTTTCTCCCAACATATTGCAGGATTTAGCGCTAGTTTCTCTCTGCAAAATGCACCCATGTATCCAAAACGGATGCACGGTTGACATTTGCGGTAAGTGTAACAGAATACAGCAGCATGCAAAAAAGAAGTCAATCTCCTCCAAAGCAATGTGTGAGTAATTTGCAACAAAGTGGCACAGAATGAGCACTCATTAACATCAGTAAGGTTGGAGACCAAGAACCTGTTTGACAGAGAGTACGATATTCAGAAGGGCAACACTAATGCACAGGAGAAGTTTCAGGATCTTGAAGGAAGATGCCTGAGGAATAACTTGTGAATAGTGTGGGTGCCCCGACAGGAGGAGGGACCAAGTGTGGAACTGTTTCTCAAAGAATGGATATTTAATTAATAACAGTACCATTATACACGTGGCCAAGCAGCAAGGACAGAGATGTTATGAAAACACAGAAATTAGACACTTTACAAACTTCACCCAAAGGGTGGAAAGGCAAGTGAAAAGAGTTCTGAGACAAAAATAAATTAAATACACAATGATGTCCCAGCAGATGTGAAGACACTGAAGTGAAGGCATCCACCTTCAAGATGCCCTTAAAAAACCAGCAATAAGCTCATGTGATTACAAATTTGCAGATGCATGGCCACCTTGCGTATAAATTGTCAGGCGTAATAAAAGGTCCCGTTCATGCTGCAGTGAAAGTTTAGATGCATTGCACCGCAATGTCAAGCTCTACGTTTTGCTGAAATGTAATTGCACTGGCGTAATTTGATGGTAACAAGCAAACTACACAAACAACATGGAAATGTTCAAAGAACCTTACTAAATCTGTATAAAGCAATTCATTTTTATAAAAAAAGGTGCAAGTCAGTTAGATTCATATAAATACTTGGTACTGGTGATTTGCTGTCAATTCTTATATTGCAAGACCCTTATATCTTCATTTAGGTCGAGCTACAGCGCGCATGCACTGTCTGCAAGACCTGCTGTGATCAATGCTATGACTTTTTTCCCACCTGCTACTTACTATTGGTTCTCTCCACTGTCTTTCTACTTTGTCGCCTCCAAATTCATTGTCTTTGCGGGTACATCACTTCCGTTCAAGGGTGAGGCGCACAGGTAAAGTACTGCTTCTCTATGCTTTGTTTCTTCAGCCTTTGTGTGGAAGAACAATTTTGTTTTATGTATGTATGTATGTATTGGCATTCTTATATAGCGCAATGACTGTCACCCAACGGGCATCCTGGCGCTTTGACTGTTATGACACATACATGATGTTTCCAGCATCCGATACAGTTACATTATTCTGGGGAACAAGTATGTTTTTAAGGCTTTCTTAAAGGAAGGGAGGTCTTCCAAACCCCTCCGGCCCAGCGGTAGAGAATTCCACAGTCTCGCTGCGGTGAACCTGAAGGACCGACCACCCATCCGGGACCTCAAAATCTTAGGCACTACTACCAAGTAGGCCGAGGCTGACCGGAGTGATCTGGACGGGGTGTACCAAGAGTAGAGGTCCTGCAAAGGCGACGGACCTTGTCCGTGAAGAGCTCTAAATACCAGGCACAAAGCTTTAAAATCAATCCGTTGAGGGACTGACAGCCAATGACGGTCCCTAAGTGCCCTGGCAGCTGAGTCCAGGCGCCGGCGCGAAAGTGCTAGTTTGGCGGCGAAATTCTGTACGCGCTGCAGTTTTCCCATCAAAGTAGCAGGCGCCCCCAGAAGTAGTGTGTTGCAATAATCAAGCCGACTTAAGATTAGGCTCCGCACTACCTCTGGTCTAGCCTGTACAGGGAGCATGGGTAAGATCTTCCGCAACGAGCAGAGCAGTGCCATACAAGTGGCCACCGTTTTGTTCACTGATACGTCTAGCTGCAAACTACAGCTAAACATCGCCCCCAGGTTTCTAACGGATTCAGCAGGCAGGCTGGTACCTTGAAAGTCAGAAGGCCAAAAATCCAATGGAAGAGGCCTAGGGGTACGATCCGTGGAGCACTGCAGCACCTCGGTTTTGGAGCTGTTGAATTGCAAAGAGTTATGGCCCAGCCATTCTGCCGTAGTGCTCATGCAGTGATGGAAGACCTCCTGTGACACAGCCTCCTTACCCTCAAACGAGAAGATAAGTTGGGTGTCGTCGGCGTAATTGGTGACTGCTATGCCAAAAGATTTTATTAATGTGATCAGGGGGCGGAGGTACAGATTAAATAGGATGGGGCTGATGGCCGACCCCTGAGGTACGCCCTGTCTAACCCTCCTGATGTTAGACTTAAAGGGTGGCAGGGCTACAACCTGGTGCCTATGATCGAGATACGACACCAGCCACTCAAGGGCCAGGCCAGATACCCCAGCCTCCGCCAGTCTCCTGATCAAGATAGTGTGGCTGACCGTATCGAACGCGGACGACATATCGAGCAGCACTAGAAAGGCTGCTCGACCCTGGTCGGCACGCGTCCGAAGGTCATCAAGAACAGTCACCAATGCCGATTCCGTCCCATGTGCAGGCCTAAAGCCAAACTGGGCCACGTCCAAACAATCGATGGTCTCAAGAAAATTGGAGAGATGTTTTGTGGCCAGTTTCTCAAGAATTGTAATTGGAAATGGCAACAGGGAAATAGGCCTGTAATTAGCTGGACAGGCCGGATCCAGATTTTCCTTCTTTAGCACTGGGGAAACCACAGCCAGTTTCCAGCCGTCAGGAACCCGTGCGGATCTGAGGGACTGACAGCAAATGGAAAAAAGTGGGGGAAAGAGCTCTTCCCGGAACAGTTTCCAGAATTTAGATGGAAGAGGATCGAGCGGTGAGCCCGAGGACACACCGTCAGCCAGTGCACATAAGTCCTCGAAGGATGGTAGAGGGAAAGTGTTCAATCCGGCTAACTTGGCCCCATCCTTCGTGTTCTCAATCGGAATAGGATTGGGCACGGCATGGCCAGATGACGTGGCAAGATTATTTAAAATGGTAGTAATCTTGTCCTCAAAGGCTTGTGCCAATGAGTCGCAAAGAGCTTGGGAGGCCGGGATGTCATTTTTAGTACAGGCTGGATGGGCCAGGTCTTTAACGATCTTAAATAGGGCCTGAGACTTGTTTGCAGCTGCCTTCAGCGATTCCTCTAGGAAATGAGCTTTAGCAAGCTTAATCCGGACTTTATAGGTCGCCAATGCCTGTTTGAAGCGGACTCTATCTAATTCCAGGTACTGCTTTCCCCAGGATCGCTCCGCCTGTTTGCACTGAAGCTTGAGCTGCCAAAGTTCTTCTGAGTACCATGGCATAGCAAGATTAGTCCTAGTTCTAATTTTCCGCATCGGGGCGAAGGAGTCCAGAGAGTCCAAAATTCGCTGACAAAGAGTGTCGTAGCTCACGTCCACACTGTCTCCCAATGTGAAGCCGTCCAGAAGCAATGTAGGTAGGGTAGATTGTTTAAGGAGTTTAGACCAATGCCTGCCCATCCTAGTACCACCCACACTACCTTTCTTTGCTATCGCGGCTGTACAAGAGAGAGAAAAAAGGACGAGAGCATGGTCCGTCCAGCACTGGGGTAGGACCTCCCGGAGGGTCGTTTGACGTGCGTCTGCAAAGAGCAAATCAAGAGTGTGACCCTTTGGTGGGTTTGGGAGAGTACGAGCTGCTGTAACTCAATGTTACGGCAGGCCTGGACCAGCTCTACAAAAGCCGAGTTCATCGGTCCGTCCGGCCAGAGATTGAAATCCCCTAGCACCATCAGCCTTGTGTGAGAGTGAGAAAAATCATAGATTAAATCTATGAGCTCAGACACAGCTGATAGCGTGCTGGCCGGGGGTCTGTAGCATAGCAGCCCGGTGTGTAACACGCCTCCCTGACCCTTAAGAGAAAAACCCAGCAGTTCACATCCAGAAATGGCCTTGATGTTGAACTGGGAGAGATCTAATGTCTCCCTAAAGATTAGCCCGACTCCACCTCCTCTGGACCCCACCCGGGGGTTATGTATTATTTTAAAACCGGGGGGGGGCAGGCTATCCCAAGTTCCACCGAACTGTTCGCTGTGGTCCAAGTCTCTGTCATGAAGAGTACATCTAGTTCGTGAGACTCAATGAGAAGCGCAATTTCTTCACAGTGCTTGATGAGAGATCTCACATTCAACAAGCCACAGGACAAGGAATCTGGGTGCCTACAGATGGTATGAGGCTTACAGCTAGGGAGAGTGCCGGGATTCAGGCTTGCAAGTTCGTCATGGGAGTATGATAGTGCGGCTCGATGCAGAGAGTCAAAGTTACCGGCACCCGGCGCGTCCTGTGTGCGAACGGGCGCAAAAGGGCTTACCTTTGGCACACCTCCGCGCTCCGCCGGCGCGCCCGCTGCGCGCCTACGCTGCACGCTTTAAGACCAGCCATCTAAATAGCCGTACACACGGGAGTCCTGCAATGAGATCACTAGCCTCCCAACCAAGATGGCGCCTGCTATTCGGCACTCCCTGGTTGCCTCACCTAAGATGGCGGCTCCAATCACCACGATGTGATGTCCCCAAGAGCCCAAGGTGCCCTGAAGCGCTCTAATTCCCGCAAAATGCGGGGTGAGGTCCAATTATGGTGCAGGTGAGAGCTGATCTAAGTATTGGCCCCCCAATGACAAGCTAAGAAAGGTTGCGCCTAGCGCCAAGATCGTCAGCGCGAGCGCGCAGTAGGATAAGTACATTTTTAAAATAGTAAAAACGAACAATGCAGCAACAAGTACTTCAGCGCGCGATGGTCAAGTAAGTCTGACCTGTCAGTAAGAAGGCTCTGCTTTTAAGCCCTTCTCAGACACGGGAGTCCGGCAATGAGATCACTAGCCCCCCAACCAAGATGGCGCCTGCTATTCGGCACTCCCTGGTTGCCTCTTCTAAGATGGCGGCTACAATCACCGCGATGCGATGTCCCCTTTACTTTCTACCATTGCCGCCGCATGTCAGTGCTGCTCTTGCATGTGCTTATGTCTAATTGTTTCGTCTTGTAAGCATTCATCCGTTTGCCTTTGTTTCTCCCGTGCCAGTGCCTCGCAACCTGATACCAGTAAGCGTTGTACAAGATTACTCATAAAAGCATATTGTAAATTAACTGTCCGCTTTATAAAGTAGTAATATTATAGTACAAGAAATAATGCTAGCGGGAAAACTAAATTAGAAAATAAAGGAGTTTGCATCATACAGAATATATTTCAAATTTCCAGTTTGAAAATGTTCATAACTCGAATTCTTTAAAATAATTGTAATTTTGTCTTGCGTGGTAGGTGGTTTAGTTAGAGGTTCAAGGAAGTCTTTCTTCTATTTTTAAAGCATTGCTTGTAGCTCTGTCATCTACGTGTAAAAGTTATGATGACAAGTTGTGTTGTGTGACATCAAAAAGCCATGCGACAGCAGCGTTCTCCCTTTTGCTTGTGCATGCCTGAAAGTGCCCTCTCAATGCCATAGGATTGCAACACCTGGCTTGAACAGCACGACTACCAGAAAACGCCATGCCCACGCTAACTATAACTTCTGATTGTGTGACTGTAGTTAGAGAGCTCTAGAAAAGGAGCTCACTCCTGCTGACACACTGGGTAGGAATAAAGGTGAGGCGGGGGACCCAGATGTCCGCACTAGGCCTCTCATGGTTCCAGTATGTCAGGCACACTGGCCTTGTTTTGACTGACCTCCTCGCCTACTTTGTTATTTTCTCAGTACTTTTTGAGCTTGTTTGTTAGGCATGGGCAATTGTGATGCAGCTCCTGCTTTTCAGAGTTCTGCAACAGTATCCTTCTGAGTTTTAATGAAACTCAGCTGATGCTGCATGATTCGTCGTTGCCAAGTGGCACCAGTGTCTGGCAACACCTACAAAAGAACCAAACTTTCAGTCAACAGTCCATTACATTTTGGAACTTGTAATTTTGCATTTCCAGTATGGTACTACAGGTGCCCCAAGTGCTGTAAACTTTGGAATCCAGGACCAGCTCAAGGTCTCACCTAATGTGGGGGTTCATCTGGCAGTTGTGTTCAAACATGTTGCACTTAATCTGACATTCTTATTCCCTTTTACAGGCTCAATGTTCTTATTCTGTCATAGTCGGTGTGAAGGGTACATGACTTGCCACTTGGCCCATCACGGTTGTCTTCATTTTTAGGCTTTCCTCTATATGGCACTCTAGTCATGGCGCTGTGTAGTCCCTCCGACGCCTGGAGCTGTCTGTTCACCTAATACTAACTCATAGGAGAGCTGCACATATTGTCGGGCGTGCACAGATCTTAACTTAGCACAATGTATGGTGCCTTGCCTACAAGTGCAATAGTAGTATACACCTGAAGCAAAATATGCTTTTGGGATGTGTGTGGCACATGAGTGTCCCGTACCAGTCAGTTAGACACTCCAAGTGTGGGTTGCCCATACAGGAACAGAAGACCATTAATGGTCAGAATCAAGCTTCAAAATTATGACAAAAGAAAAAATGCTGAATCAAGGCTGTAGTGCTTTACAACAGAGCAATGACACAGCTCAGCTAATGTCTTTGCTTTCCCTGCAAATCCTTGCCAGTTCCTCTGAATCACAGTGGTGAAGCCCAAAACATGGTCACTGGTGGAATCTGCAAGACGCAATTGTCTCGTTTATCGAGGGAGGCACTGTAGGTTCATTTTCACCACATATGCTTTGAGTAAGCCAACCAACTAAACCATAGGAGTCTAAAAACAAAGATTTGCAATGATATAGATCTCACATTAGCAGGGGTTTGAGCTATTGGCATTGTAAATGACAATGCCTTTTGTTTATGTGTTTTAAAAACCTGCAAGCAGCAGTGCGTAAACACGCCCTTTGCACTCTGCCAATTGTCTTAACACATAAATAAAAGGAATTGTCATTTACAATGCCAATAGCTCAAACTCTTGCAATTGTGAGACCTATTGCATTGCAAATGCTTGTTTTATTCAGTGCCCTGCCACAGTTATGAACTCATCAGCCCATTGGCCCTTACATTTGAGGTCAAAACACATTGGCTCACACATGAGGATCTGTGGTTACACATATGGACAATTGACTGCAACAAACAAATCTTGATTAACAAGAATTTGTATTCATTAATTGGTCTCAACTGAAACTATATTGGTTGTTTCTCACAGACACCTAAAGAGTTAAACGTTAGGTCATTTTTCAGACACTTTAAAATGTACATCAAAAATGGTTTAAAAGGTTTACTGTTTGGCACATCGTAAAAGCGATATATGTTCGTCATTATTGCTGGTTATGTATGTGTATAAAGATTAATGGGGCCGATTCAGAAAGGTAATCTGAGCAAAAAGTCTCACTTTACGACTTTTAGTATTCACAAAGGTCATTTACGAGTCGTATCTTTATGTCCACTGTCGGGCCAGAATCTCGGCACCCAGGCTGAACTCTCCACACCTGGGCTGTACTCTCCAGTTGGAGCCATACTCTCCAGCTGGAGCCATATACTTCAGCTTGGGCCGTACTCTCTAACTCGGGCCGGATGAAGTGTAATCAATGCGCAAGAATAATTTTTTTTTTAAATGAACATTAGGATCGTGTGATAAATGGTAGAGGAGATCATGAAAATCAGTGTGGGCAGGGAAAAGGTTGTGGGTGGACACTACATCATTTCCCAGAGAAGTTTGCTCCTTTGGATCATGGTGCATGCAGTCCACGATTTGTGCTCCACTCAGTGTGCATGGTACATGCAGTCCACGATCATGGAGATTCCGGACCGAGTGCAGACGTAAAGATACAACTCGTAAATGACCTTTCTGAATACCAAAAGTCGTAAAGTTAGACTTTTGGCTCAGATTACCTTTGTGAATCAGCCCCAAAATATTGTTTTATTTTATGGACAGTGATAGATTGTTCATATATACTATATTTGTACCATAGTTCCGCCATCATTGCTCCGTGGAGTGGCCGTGCGCTATAGAAGTACAAATCATTGTCCTTAACAGAACTCTTCCTTGTCTTTGTAACTTCTCTCATATGCTGCAGCCTGCTTGATCTCTTGATCACATGACACTACTGCTGCACTCCCAATGATGGCTTCCTGTTGAAGGCACTCGACTTGCAAACTCTCATGTCTACTTCACAGACACCTAAACATCAATAGTTGTTACTACCTAACAAGAAAGGGTAAATTTTATAAAAATGCAGCGCAGTCCAGTGCAGCAAGTCACCTTGCTGTGCTGCGTTACAGGGAAAGGGCAGGAATGATAGCTATTTATCCCAATACTGAGCATTCCTGTCGTTTCCCCAGCGATGGCACACAATTTGCTGCCTAGCACCAATGCAGGCACCCTTGCACCATAGTTCCTCCATTGCATTCAAGATTGTTTTTGTGCAAGAATGGGCACCTTCCGGCACAAAAATAATCCACTGAGGCATAGTCCTCTATCTATGTGTGCTGCAAAATGCAACAAACTTAGAAAGAGGAAGGAACGAAGAGAAATACAAATATTTCTCCTCGTTACCCCTCCACTTGGAGGCATATCATTGTGGCGCATTCCCAGGTCTACCAGTGATGGTAAATCTGGGAATGCATCAAAATCCATGGGAGTTGTATGCAAACAGCCACACAATGCCCATGGAACACAGAGTAAAGCAATGCAGTGATTTGCTCTGCATTGCGTTATTCCTGATTCATCAAGCCACTCAGTGCCACACAAAGTGGCCTTGTAAGGATTGATAAATCGCATTTTGACTTTGCATGTATGTAATACGTTACAAATGCAATACAAACCCTTGATACATGGGGCCTGAAATGTATGATCTCTGATTGCTCACAGTTATGACACTCCATACCTACTTTATTCAACTAAAAATGCACTCTGAACATGTCTTTTTGTGGATGTGCTCTTAAGGTATAGAATGCTTTTCACTATTGATTAACATCATCACCTCTCCTTCTGTCTTGAAATGAGTGCTTAAACACTTTCTCCTTGATCAATATTTCTTTTCACCTTCCAACTAGTCATCATTCTCTGCTCATTTCAGTCCATGTGTGTTTCATTTGGTGCTTTGGAGGTGTAACTCATCAACAGCTGTTTCAGCACCTGACTTTCCACTCCACTGTTATTCTATTTGTTTATATACTTTGTGATCCACTGCAGTACCACTGTTTTACCTTTAGTTCCCACCACTCTATCATCTATGTGTGTAACCATACCAATGTTAATTCTCCTTGTATTATTTCCTGATCATACATGACTTTCCCTTACCTACCGTGCCTTACACTATCTTACACCTCTTCTCATTGTAATGTGGTTGAATGCTATAGAGACTTGTATGCACTGTAGAACAATGTTAAAAAAATAAACACTGAGAAACTACTAATATAAAATATCGGCAGAAATTAAATATGGAGAGTAATGTATGTAACTCTGAGACTATATTCAAAACAGTCAACCTCCCCCTGCTGAAAACGGAATGTATATATTTGATATATCTGACCAAAAAATGATATGCACTGACTACAACATGCTCTTTAATATAATTTGCATTGTAGAGTAGGGCTGGGGAGAATTTCCCAGAGTTTCACTGTGGAGTTACATGAAAACTCCACTAGATTCCGTGGAGTTCCACAAGTAGGTGGGGTCAGCACGCCACGCTGAATTTTAATGCCAGGAGCTTCTTCTAAAATCAGCACAAACGACCCCACCGATGTGCCAGAGGGCATTGCTTTGGTGCTGCTGCTTGAGTATATTTTTTACCCCAGCTGCTGCTATCTCACAGTGAATGGTCACAACTGAGCGCTCGCAATGAAAAAATACTGCCAGTTGCCATCCTAGTGTCCAAAAATTGGACTAGGAAATGCCAAGTCTTGCTTGCCAACTTACTGTTGGTGAGCTCCACGTGAGAAGAACCTTTGTCACATGTCAGTTGGTGGGCGTTCAACAGAATTTAAAGTTACAAAAGTAATACAGAGTGGGCAAAACTCTGCAAACTCCACCAGCAGAGCAGAATTTATTGCCTAATCCAAACATAGAGTCTAGGCAAATCGATGTCAACAGGGTCCTCACCATCTACAAAAGCATACCTGGACCAAACAAATCCTATTTAGAACCACATTTTTAAGTCCTGAGTGTAAGGCAGGAAACTGTTTGAGAATATTTGACGAATGAGGTTGATGCAAGACTAAGAAATATCTTGTCATCATTTTGTGTGATTGATACGTGGTGAGAGGGCATTCTGTGGACCTATTAATTTCGATTTTTCCTGGAAATGTAAACCTTAGAAGTTCAAACAGTTGGTAATTACAAGTAAGCTGTAATTGCAGAGGCAAATTGAAACTGTCTAGGTCATGCTGCCTGTTCTGCAATTTTGTGAAGGTTTTTTCCTCCTAATATGCAGAGTTCTTTCCTTTTGAATACGTTTCATAACTTTATGGTCTATGGTTCACTTCAGTGCCATTTTGAACTCGTCCATACTACGCAAATTCAGAATATTGTGGGACTTATCTGGAAACTATTGGACATAAGTTCTGTGAATGACACATACAGCCTCAACAGCTTATCAAAGCATGTCACTTTTGTGATGCTTGCCTGTTTATATTGTGGATTCAAAACACAGTCTCATTTAGAGGTATCCCCTCTTTCAGAACCATCCAAGACAGTCCTTCATGGAGGTGTTGAACAATGTAATCTGTTCCACTTGAAACATGTCAGCCAGTATCTTTAGCTCACCCACAATCCACTTGCTAAATGGTCACCCCTACAAAGACAGAGTGAAGTTCAGATTGGGATGAGGGGGCGTGGTCTGGCCATGGAGGAAGATGGCTGCTTAGCTCCGGAGCTCCGCGCTGTGGAGAACCCTGTATGGTCACAACGGCTTATTAAGTGAAACAAGTATCAACCTGACCTCTGGTTTCAGCTAGCGGAAGGTCCTGAGAAGCAGATTCAACAATTCCGGTGCCATAAAACATCCCCTGTTGCGCCCTACGTGATCGTGGGTGGCTGATAGTCGCTCAGAAAGTGTGGCCATTTTGAAGTGATGGAACTTCTGAGGTAAATTTGCAAGCAGCACTTCAGGCGAGTTTGAATATCTACTGGTTCCAGCTACCCAATTTGAGATAGAGTCTTGCCACAGGGTGCCATACCTCAGATTGGCTCATTTTTATTACCAAATTTATAGAACATTTTTGGTAATCCTCCTTTTTAGTGTTAATTCAATATTTCAATATTTAATATTTATTTGTCTTTATATTTAATTGTGATAATATCTATTTATGTCATGTTAGTATCCAAGTATAGTAATGCCTAATTGTTATAATAGCTATTAAGAAAAATATATAATATTAATTACTATTATTGCTATCCTATGAAATGTTTGGATGACTAAATTCTCATATTATATGTTAGTTTTCCTCTACCATTATATATTTTTAACATTTTCTCCATAGCCTGCTTGCTTATACTTTTCCTTTCCATTAGGTATTGTTAATACTTTCCATTATAGGTATCAGGATAATTGACCATATACATGCAGGACAGCCTTTTTTTTGTTATGAATTGTTGTCATGAATTTATTATCAACTATAAAAACTATTGCGTTCCTCCTCTATCAATCCTTTATACTTATCTTTCATTCCTCTTCCTTTGTCTAGCTAGTACTTATAACATTAAATATATAATAGTAATATTTCATACTTGTTTCAATATTTAATCATTACACTGTTTAATTATATGATGTTATTATCTAGATATGATTATACTTAAATGTGTTAACAATAACCTATGTTATTACTTAATTACTATTATTACATTATGTAAAGTTTAGCTCATTGTACCATACATTTGACAACCTCATTCTAAGTTTACTTCTCTGTTCTATTCACTCATTCATCCTTTTTCTCTCCCTTCCTTTTTGATTCTCTCATCCCCTCTTCACTCTGTAGTGTAGTTCCTATATTCCCAATAGGCTCTGCATATTGGAATAATATATCCTATAGATTAGACGTAGGACTGAGGTCGACTAGGTCCCTATCGAATATACTAGACTTAATTGTGGGTGCCAGCTAGCTCAGCGGTCACTAGAAACGTTCTCGAATTCACATGAATGGATTAGTCTCTGACAATCGCATAAACATGACAACTTTGTTTCCCCAAGATAAAACGTATCTTCAGAGTCGTGGAAAAAATAGATAGATATTTCACTCAGTAAATCCTGCATGCTTCGTTTCACTAGAGGTGCAGAGAAAGTAGAAAGACAGGCATTTTCAATTAAAGGTTTTATTGAACAGTCTTCTTTCTCAAGCATAAGAAATGAACTGTTAGAATCGTAACACTGTTTGAAAAATATAATGTATACAGTATAAATAGTAGAATAAAATAATACTGTAAGAGCATTGTATGGTTCCTAGACCATGTATAAATACATACATAAATAAAAGAGTCTAAAAGTACTCAACTGGTGCTTCTAAAATACGCCTTCCCCGGAGCACCTAACCTAAGCTTAGTACGTGGGAGGAAGTAAGTGAGGTGTAGCATAAATGTAGTATTCTTTTGCCAAAAATCTGCTTAACCACATTGGTGCTAAGGCAATTCCAGCTGTTACTCCAGATTTCCCATTGTTCATGTATGGTCAGCTCGTCATCAGCACAGGAGCACTGCATGACGAGCTGACCTTGTCATGAGCATGGAAGGGGTTAAGATTTCTCTAAGGGTCTAATCAGCTCCGTACCTTAGTTTAGAATGGAGAAGGTCAGTCTCGGGACTCGGTTTCCCAACAACTCACAAGGGGAGCTGGATTTCTCGGCAGGAGAAAAGACAGTGTCTCTCTCAGTGCGTCTGCTGGAGGGTCGGCTTCCTTCGGCACTTGCTGCAGCAGGGCGCGTCGGGCAAGTAGATAGTCGTACTGCTCCAAACCTCTGTGTGTTTGCTTGGGCAAGTGTGGGCATATTTATACCTTGAAGGTGCCGGGTTTGATGTATGGTTGGGAAAAATAACAACAACAAAGAGTCTCAGTTCTTTGAAAACTCCATGAGTTCTTGGACAAATCCATATCCCTGACTGCTGAAGGCGGGTTTTTCCAAGAAATTGTTGTGGATTTTCAGAACTAGTGGAAGTAGCTCTGCCGTATTTGGCTGCATGAGCTATGCCTAAATATGGTTATGATTTCTATGCCTATATAAGGATATGGTGATATATATACCTATATAAGGGCATGAATCAGGAAACTTACAATAGGGTCCTAAAATGATACATAACACCCACTCCACGTTATCATGCTCATCTAAGTTCAAGCACTAATACATAGAATCTAAAGCATGTGTTTACAACCCCCCAAAAATCATATAAAATGCATTTGAAATGGTTGTACACGTAAAATTGAGCATTTTATATAGTACACATTTAAGGAAAATAACTTAATTGTAAGCATGATATGATATTAGAAATGCTAACTGAATGAATCACGAAAATTACATGTATCAAATGGCTCTTAGTTACAGAAGAAAAAGGTCGAGACCATCCCATAGCAGAATATACAAACTTTTTTGGTTTGTGGATTAGGCTAATATTGTTCCTAGGAAGTGTTTAAGGAATTCTTGTTCTCTAAGAATAGTTCTACTTTAAGCAGATTACTTTTTGTGCCAAAGTTCAGTTTGTTTTTTTGGAAAAAGTCAAATAAATCTTTCGTTAAAATAGAGTTTCAAACTTGGAAGCTTTTGTTTTGAAAAAATTGAAGGTCGAATTTCAGAGTTCGAAAGAACGCTGTGTGCTAATTTCAAAAGTTATTCTCGGGGTCAGGAGAAAACATTAAGTCATCAAGGCTGGCAAAGAAATCGTCTACCACAGTACATGAAAGTTCAACCACTTCATTAAGAAGGTGAATTGTGCACATATGTGAAGCATCGCCGTCAGCGTCAGTTGCCGCGTTAGCAATGTTCATAGCAGATGGTACCTGTGTGCCTGTTAATCCACGTATCTCACCTCCAGTTGGATTTGCCAGTGAGATCTCAATGAATGCCGTCATCAGGATTGGTAGCCGTTGGGGGCAACACAACACATGAGCCGTTACCGGACCCAGTAATGCATCAGCATCCGTTGGCATAACGGATGGTAGTGTTAGACAGACATCTAACACGCATTCCTCTCCACAATGCAGGCATCGTAGAACAGGTAAGATGCAATCTTGCCAGATCGGTCTGAATGACAGGAACCATGTGATATTTGGATCTCTTAAACGAGCCAAGCCAAGGATTTGTGTTATTCTGTCACGGTACCTCATAGCCTGCAGCGCATTTTCCATGCTGGCTTCGGTATCGCCGGTGGTCGGATTTGCCATAACGGAGCGGGAGGAATAAAAATAAGATCCCTGCTACGAGTCCCAAAATGAGAGGTAGGCCGCCGAACACAGAGTGGACAAAGTTGGGAAAAATGCCCAGGACTGCTTGAAAGGGTGCCGAAAAAATCATCTTAAATACATGTGCAATACCGCTGGTATCAGACATGTTAAAGATACGACCTAACATTTCTGCGAAATGTACTGGGCAGTTTGTTGATAATAATGCTTGCATCTCTGCAGAGGACCTTGCAACCTGCAGATCATACATCTCTCTGGACGAGGTCAGTGGCACAGTTTTTTGTAAAATAATGGCTTTCATTCTGCTTAAAGTATCAATTTGTATAGAAGAGATGTTCAGTGTAGGTCATAGTGGCGGCTCCCCGTCTGTCTTAGTTTTAGGAAACAAAACTTGCATACAGCAAGTGACCTTGGCTGACACAGTAACGAGATAGTTTATTCCTGGCATCATTCCACAACAGCTGTGATCATTTAACATAACGTAGCTACCATTCGAAAGCTACCTGAAAATTGGATCTATCACCGCTGTGAGCGAACCCTGCAGGTGGCAAGAAAGGTTATTGGAAGAACCTTCACAGGCTCAGTGTAAATTAATTCCTTGACACAATAGTGTACCGCTTAGTGAGTTTTCACAATTTTTACCACTAAGAAATACTTCCTTTCCCCCACTCCAACATTTGTGTGTGTATGGTAAATCCCAGGTCGACTTAATGTATTCTTTACCCAACCTTTCATACAGACCTGCTGGTATGTGTTTTAAGCAATACTGAAACTGGAAAGTCGTCACTGGTATCGTGATGGTGCCATGTATTATCCATTCAAATGATGGTTTCTCAGAAATGGTCAATGGCAACCTCTCCAGTTTTTCAATGCTCAGCACCGTATAGTCTGCTCCCCTCTGTGCCAACGAGATTTGTTTATCTGTAAGGTTAAATACAGTAAACAGTGACGTAGTGTTGATTAAACGCCAAGGCACATAGCCTGAACAAAGGTTTTGCAACGTTCAGCCTAATAGCATTATAGAACGTAATTGAGACTGGCCATGTTGTAGCATTAGCAAGTCCTGTTCCATTATGTCTGTGGCAGATGATACAATGCTGTCCAAATAATACATTCTGGACGACAGAGTTGTTAACCCATTTTCAACTACAGAGAGTGATTTCTCTAAATTAATACGATCAATTTCTCGTATTCTTTCAGCTGTTTCCATTTGCGTGACTTTCCAAGCTTCATTTTAAGCAGCGTACATACCGGCGAATATGAAACGTTTATGACGTGGATTACGAGGTACTAGCAGGAATTCTCGTAAATCAACGCCCTCTTTATGCAAAAATAAGTGTTGCTTTATTTCTGGAAGTGTAGATTTTTTTACCCATTCAAGGCACAGTTTTCCTACACTGTAAGTTGTTATTATCCCTGGATGTTGTCTTTGGATATATCTTGGATCTGGACGAGTTACTGTGAACCCTTGTGTCTTGTTCAGGAATCTAGCTTGACAGTTATTCGTGTCTGTGGGCCAGATCAACCATTTTTTCCATTCAGGATTTGTTCTATTCTGTTGTAAAATATAATGTACATCTACCTCCTCATCTGAAGTAAAATTTCTATCAGGTGTGGGCTTAGGTATGGACGGTTTGTTTAAATCTTTTATCTTAGCAATGCCAAGACAAGATGCCTGTTGAACAGTGTCATTTAGGAACATAATTTGTTCTGGGATGATGCAGGCTCTGAACAATGCTTCTAAACCTTGTACCTGCCAGTCTTTTGTGCCCCAAACAGTTTTTGTCTCAATGTTATCTTTCCAAATGTCATAGCCTAAGGTGGACAATTGAACATAAAAGGTAGCAGAATAAATGTGTTTAGTATTTGTCACATACTTATCATGCCTGTCTTATTCACATTTTTTTTTTAAACTTTCTGGGTTTGTAACATTAAAATCTGTGAAATATGGACATTTTCTAAGAAACATTTTAGAACTACCTTTTGGGGGTGTAGGACAATGTTCCCATTGATTATAAGTTAAAACATTTCTAGGGTTTGCAGATGTATGCAAGTAATGATGGCCAAAATGATTAAAACAATACATTTGTTCATAATTTGATGAACCTTCTAAGTATTCATGTTTTGTAAATGTTGCTGACATTTCTAAGTCTTCCATCATGTTATTACCAGTCTCAAAGTCCCAATCATCTGAAAATGTGCTTGGTGAGACAAAATCACTCAAGGAAACCTTAAATTGATGAGGAATCTTTAGCAGCTCAACAGGGCCATGAATGTCATAATCAGGTGTATCCCATGCTATTCCACCAGGTAGTGGGACTGCTGTGATGTTCACTGATGACAGGTCTCTTTGTTCACGATGAGATGATTTGTGTGGCTTCAGGAGCAAGGTGATGTTCTTACTTGCTGTGTCCATTTTAATGTGTTTTCCATCTATCAGCTTTCCCAAACTTAATACAAGAATGAGCCATAGCAGGAGATAAAGTACACCTACCACAATCCAAAGTTCACCCAATGTGAAACCAGATATGTATTTGTAAACTTGTGACCAAGTTCCTTTATTTTTTTATCTTTGAATGATTTGTTTGCTGACATAGTTTCAGGTTCACTGGGATCCTCAGAAAAGTTATCAAAGTTGATAAAATAGCCAGAGGCAGTTCTGTCAGTTATTGGTATCGCATCCGGATTCTTTGAAATCGCTGGAGTTTCTTGTTCCCTTGACATGTTTATATAGTCAGAAGCTACATCATTGTAGATGGGAGTTTCTTGACAAACTGTTATTTGGGTTTCAAGAGGCACAAGTTCTATGGCTTTATTGCATGGTCATTCTTTTCTCACTTTAGAATCTTCAAAGGTGATGAGTCTTTCAGTTTGAACCTCTTGGATAGTAGCAAGATTTGATTGTCTGCTACATCTTGGGAGTCCACTGGGCCTACTACTTATTATCGGCCACATGGTGTGGTTTTACCAGGTCAACTGATACAGACCGGTTCTCCTTTTTTCCAGCAAGGGGCGGCAGTAGTACTGTTCTTGATTCATGGATTGCTAGTACAGGTACTGGTTTTCTGTAAGAAGGCCCAAATTCCTTCTTATCTGCTATTTTCTCCCTGACCAGATCCCCAATCTTTAGAATCCAGACAGGTCTTGCTGAGACAGGTGGTTTTTCTTCAGTGGTCGTTGGCTTTTTGCTGGTATTGCTTAGACTTCTTCTTGTTTCATTTAAGTCCTGTAAAACAGCCAAACGATCTTTGCTATCAAAGGGTTTTTGTTCCACCACTGAAGTGTGACGATCGAGGTCTTCAACCAACATTCTAGTACCAAAAAGGATTTCATATGGAGTGATTCTACCCAGAGAATTTCTTGGCAGGTTATTAAGACTACGTTGGACATGTATTAGATGTTTGACCCACCCATCACCCGGACCTAATACCCTAGCTGTTATAGATTGCTTTATGTCACGTTTTTGTCTCTCCACAACCGAATTTCACTCAGGATGGAATGGACTCGAAAACCGCAATGCTACGCCCAAGCTGGCCATGGCCTCCTTGTAAGCCCTAGACCTAAATGCAGGACCCTGGTCAGAATGTAGCGTGCCGATTGCGTATGTGCCGATAAAGACTCGCAAATCTTTTATAACAGTTCGGGCGTCAGCTGAGCGCTGAGGCCAATCCAAGTGAATCTCGAGCATGAATCCACTGCGACCATGATATATTTATAGTTGCCATCCCTTTGTAAAGGACCACATTGGTCCAGGTAAACACACGTTAGTGGTTTATCTGAAATCAGAAGGGGCGCTGCGCCGGGCGTTTCACTGTTGAAACTTTCATTTTCTGGCAGATTTCACATTCCAAAATATAGTTTCTGGTTTGTTTCCTCATGCGCGGCCACCATTATTGTTGTTTCAATAATGAAACTATGGCAGAAACACCTGCGTGTGCAGAGGCAAGACCTTTGTGTGCTGCTAAGATTAGTCCTAACCTGTGTTCCATGTTTGGGATTACTCTATCCCCCACTCCAGGGATTCGAGCAAAAGGAATATTATTCGCATCAGTTATATATGAGTACTTGAGTGGAAAGCCCTTCGGTACTGTTTTACCACTGTCTTTTATAGAAGCAGTGACTGCTTACATTATTTTGCTGTCTATTTTAGTTTTTGAACGAGTAATTGCAGTTACAGAAGCCGTTTGTACAGCTGCCTTTGCGGCTTCATCAGCCAATGAATTCCCCTCAACGTGAACGCCATCACGCTGATGACTCAATGTATGGATCCCGTGAGTCTTTTGTAGTTGTTCCCAAATAATTTTATGCTTGATTGTGCCACCTTTTGCGTCTTTAAAACCATTTTGAACCCAGGTCTGTAGATATTCATTGTAAGACTGGACGCAGTAATACGAATCGCACACTATGAGTGTAGGGAATTCGCGATCGGTATTTTCAAGCGCCATCTAGTTCAGCTCGCTGAGCTGTACATTCTCCGAGAGATTGAGTTTTTGTGACCATAGGTCTGAATTTACCATTGTGCCAGCGACCTTTAACAATCGCGCACGCAGCACTATAAGCTTGTTTGCCCTCAATCGCGGGCTGTGCTGATCCTGCTGTATAATGATCCGTCTGTATATATTATACAGCCGTAATGTTCTAGAGGTAGAATTTCAGTAGGCAGAGGACATTCTTGTTCGTATTGGAGAAATTCTTGTGTCTTCAAGTAAGGGTCAAAAACGTATTTAACGTCTGTTGCAGCAAGATAATTAACCCATTGTATCCATCTTGAATGTAGAGCTTTTGCATTTGGAATGCTTGCCTTTGTCACTGCCTCTAAGGCAGGTACAGGTGTAACGACTTTAAAGCGTTTACCCTGTGCTAGGGCTCTCTCTTTTGCTACTGCAGTTTGAACCGCTGTCAGAATCTTTTCTGTTGAAGTGAATTTCATTTCAGCTTGTGTGTACAAGTGTGATTTGTAAGCTATTGGTATCTTTTCACCTTCATTAAAGGTTAGGTATGTGAATCCGCATCTCCCTGGGATGATTCGGATAACAAGGTTGCGTACATTGTCGCGTGTTTGTAAGTGTTTTGTTGCCAACATGTCTGTTTGTACTGAACGCAAAATTTCTGTGTGTTTTTGAGTCCAATTAGTTGGTTTGCAATCAGGTTTGAATAATTCGTAGAGAGGTTGAACCCTTTCTGCGTAATTCAGAATATAGGTTCTTCCAAAGTTTAGGAATCCTAGAATTGACTGTAAGTTTTTCAGCATTTTTGGAGTTTGGAGCAGTGCACATTTTTCTAAAAAGTTTGCTGACAGGCTTTTGCCTTCACTTGAAAGTTCGTATCCCAAGAATAGGATGTTGAGGTGGGAAATTCTGGACATTTAAAGTTGAATTTATACCCTTCTGAGGCGAACCCAAGTATTATGGTGTTAACCCTGTTCAAGTGCCTGTCTAAATCATCATCTGATAGATGTCATTGACATAAGATAATGCCTCATCATCATACGTTTGTAGTAACTCTGTTACTCTGGCTGAAAATAATCCAGGACTGTTCTTGAATCCCTGGGGGAGACGACAGAAGTGTTGATGTGTCCCCATTATTGAGAAAGTGGTTGAGTACCTGCTTTCTGGTGCAATGTTTTGACAGAAGAAACCGTTTGAAATATCTAATGTCGTTTTATATTTCTTGCGAACGATGTTATTCATCAGTGCTGCACTACATGTGGTGTACTATCAGGAAATACTGCCTCTATTTGAGTAATTTTCTGGGCTACCCAGAATAGAATTTGTTCCCTTTTTGTGGGCAACTTACCAATTACTGACTGTATAGTCTGTGGTGTGATTTTGTTTGTAATCCCCTGATGAGGGGTGTGCTGTGGAATTCTCATAGCAGGTTGGACTGTTAAGGTCCGCATGATATATTGTACCAATTGTCTATGTATTTTAGTTAATTGTTTTAGCTGAGCTAACAATTCTTCATCTGACATTCTTTCAATGTTAGGATGTGGTGTATAGCTGGCTAATAACGGCCATGTAGCTCCTGGTCTACCTAGTCGACCAATCCTGGTAATGTGAATTTGATGTTGTAGGGTGCTGTTAAACCAGAGCTGATGCTCTTGGTAAGTTAGTGGAAATTCAACGTCCTCCAAAGGGACGTATTCCGCTGGATGTTCCTCCATTTTAAAGTAGTGGAACTCATGTGTTACTGGATTTGCTTGTGGAAAGACAATCCATGAATAGAATACATCTGTCTGCCGATATTCATGTGCCTCTATTACAAATATTACCTTACCACCTCTCGATGATACTCCATTATTTATGAGTTTGTAAGTTATAATTTTTCTCACATTTGCCGGGATGTGTATAACATCCGTGTCATTTTCATTAAAACCTGTGGTATCTAGGTTTTGTGCAAGTGCTGCTGCTGCAGCTCTAGCCAACTCTTCGTCACTTTCCGTCCTTTTTTATGAAGGTTTGCAGAGCAAGTTTCAAGGAAATAAAGATAAGGAGCACAATATTTTGGAACACTGTATCCTTCAACGTTGAACAAAACCAAACACTAATACATAAGGTTTTTTCATCCTACTCAGTGTAAGGTGGATATTTTATCCTTTAACCCACTCCAGACGTCTATTGGAGTTTTTATTTGATAAATTGGTCTCTGTGAAAAGCACAACTGAGTTACTCTAGTATCTAGCGTTATATTAGTGCCTTACCAAACGTTGGGCGCCATGTAGTGCAGTTCCTATATTCCCAATAGGCTCTGCGCATTGGAATAATATATCATATATATTAGACGTAGGACTGAGGTCGACTAGGTCTCTATCGAATATACTAGACTTAATTATGTGTGCCAGCTAGCCCAGAGGTCACTGGAAACTTTCTTGAATTCACAAGAAGGGATTAGTCTCTGACAACTGCATAAACATGACAACTTTGTTTCCCCAACATAAAACGTATCTTCAGAGTCGTGGAAACAATAGATAGATATTTCACTCAGTCAATCATGCATGCTTCGTTTCACTAGAGGTGCAGAGAAAGTAGAAAGACTGGCGTTTTCAATAAAAGGTTTTATTGAACAGTCTTCTTTCTCAAGCATAAGAAATGAACTGCTAGAATCGTAACACTGTTTGTAAAATATAATGCGTACAGTATAAATAGTAGAATAAAATAATACTGTAAGAGCATTGTATGGTTCCTAAACCATGTATAAATACATACATAAATAACAGAGGCTAAAAGTACTCAACTGGTGCTACTAAAATACCTAACCTAAGCTGAGTACGAGGGAGGAAGTAAGTGAGATGTAGCATAAATGTAAAAAAATTTTGCCAAGAATCTGCTCAAGATTTTTCTAAGGGTCTAATCAGCTCCGTACCTTAATTTAGAATGGAGAAGGTCAGTCTCGGGACTCGGTTTCCCAGCAACTCGCAAGGGTAGCTTGGAAACACTGGAGTTGGATTTCTCAGCAGGAGAAAAGACAGTGTCTCTCTCAGTGCGTCTACTGGAGGGTCGGCTTCCTTCGGCACTTGCTGTACAAGGGCGCGTCGGGCAAGTAGATAGTCGAACTGCTCCAAACCACCGTGTGTTTGCTTGGGCAAGTGTGGGCATATTTATACCTTGAACATGACAGGTTTGATGTATGGGTGGACATAATAATGTCATCAAAGAGTCTCAGTTCTTTCAAAACTCCATGAGTTCTTGGACAAATCCATATTCAAGCAAGGGGAAGTCTCTGACTGCAGAAGGCGGGTTTTTCCAAGAAATCGTTGTGGATTTTTGGAACTTGTGGAAGTAGCCCTGCTGTATTTGGGCTGCATGAGCTATGCCTAAATATGGTTATGATTGCTATGCCTATATAAGGATATGGTGATTTATACCTATATAAATGCATGGATCGGGAAACTTACAATAGGGTCCTAAAATGATACATAACAACTCTTTCTTCAACCTAAACCTCCAACCTTATATTATTGTTGGAATACTATTAACATAATTGTATAAATACATTTTTTACCACTAACTTTGCCATAAGCCTAGACTCACTTTACACAGATCCACCCCATTGGTGCTGTGTTATCCCCGCACAGTCCATTCATTACTCTTTCTTTATAATCTTTCTAGTTTTTTTCTTACGTTTGTTTACTTCTACATATAGGTGACTCTTTCACAACCCTTTAATTTCCTCCCCTTTCATTTCAACCCTTTATTTTCTAGAAAATTACTCATCCATTAATTTTCTCCCTACTCAGACTTTATTTATCTTCTTCACCTTTTCCCCTCCTTTCTTCTACTCCTCCTTCATAATCCCTTCTCTTCTCTTATCCTATCCCCTGTTTTCCTTTTCTCTTATGATATTTCCTCAACACTTATCTAGCCTTTATTTCTACTCTTTATTTCCTCCTACTTTTCCTTCCTTTACTTTCATCACCTTTATAATTTAACACCTTTTGTCCCTTACATCAGTTTTTTCTTTCAAATTAACCTCTTTATATTTCCAACACACATATCGCAGTGAACACAACCTCTTCCTCCCATCCTTTATGCATAATCTCGTGCAATGTTAATGGCTTCACACATTTTATAAAAGACAAAAAATACTCTCTTATCTAAAAATGAAAAGAACTGATGTAGCTTTCTTACAAGAGACTCATCTCAATGCTGTGGAATCATCTAAGTTACAGTGAGAATGGGTAGGAAAAGTTATTCATTGCGGATTGACAGCACAACCACTTTCTGAGATGAATCAGCCACGGAAATGCGGTGTAGCCATCCTTTTACACGAATCTTTACCTATCTCAATCGTTAAAATCTGAATTGACCCTGAGTGCAGATACATCTTCGCTAAGCTAAAAATAGGAGAAACGATTTTCTGTGTTGGTGGACTATATGCCCAACAGACGCTAAGCGCTCCTATTTTCTTAACCCGAATCGTCTACTCGTGGAGAGATGCATCCAGTTATATCATTGGTGGTGACTGGAATTTGACCCGTGAGACAATTTTAGACAGAACAGGACCCTTAGACATATGTAATGCTGCTGACTGAGCTTTATTGGATTATATAATATCGGATCATGGACTAGTACATCACTGGCACCTCTGTCATCCCTCAGACCAAGAATATACTTTCCTTTCCTCTGCTCATGGCTCTCAATCCATGGATAGATTATTTTCTTATTTCTCACTCAGTAGTCACAATTACTAATGAATCCCATATTTTAGAAGCCGCCATTTCAGATCATTGTCCAGTTCTTCTTGCCCTAGAAGTAGGTTTAACCTCTCCAGGTCGAAAGCCATGGTGCATGAACATTCAAAGATACCGTTCACCTCAGAGCAAAACCCAATTAGGTTCTCATCTTTCTGAATACCTAACCAATAATAAATCATCAGTATCCTCCTCCAAAACAGTTTGGGCAGCTGCAAAAGCAACTATTCATGGACAATTAATGAGAGATGCAGTTGAGGCCAATAAATCAGCTTCTATACGCCATATTGAACTTGAGGTTCAAATTATTTCTCTTACATGTATATAAACTTCCTTCCCTACTGTAACAAACCGCCGAAGCCTAGAATTAGCTAAACTGGCACATAATAATCTATATACTTCCAAAGCAGAATATGCTGTACTGCGTCTAAAAGGTAGACATTATGAACAAGGAGAGAAAGCGGGCAGATTACTCACAGCACAGCCTAAACAACACAAATCTTTTATGGCTATATCAGCAATACCTACAGAATCGAGCAAAATTCTCACTAAATTGTAAGAAATACTAAACACTTTTTCATCCTTTTATAAGAAGCTCTACACCAGCTACTGAGGATCAAAAAATCACATACCTCACAAATATTGATCTTCCATGTATTACAGATGAGGGCAGTCATCTACTTGGTGGTGACATCAGTAAGGAAGAGGGTGCTGCAGTCATTTCCAAACTATCGTATCACAAATCCCCAGGTGAGGATGGATTCCCTGCAGAATATTATAAATTGTCTGGGGAATAAATAATTGACACTATTCTGCTTTCCATGAAGCTGTCCAGACATTTTCTCTAGGCCCTATTTCAAATAAAAGGGTAAATGTGCCTTCGAGGGGTTTATTTAAATGTTAAATTAGGTTATTTTATATTATATTATATATATATATATATATATATATATATATATATATATATATATATATATATATATATATATATATATATATATATAAAATTCACTGAAAAAACCATAGGTTATAGACCATATATAGTTAGGAATTCGCATTTACAAAACCTTATTTTACTCACACAAAACCATTGAAATTCCATATATAGTTAGTTGCACTAACTATATATCGCGCACCCGCAATCCACTGCTGATGATGTCACATATTACATCATTCATGACATGGTCAGTGACATCACTGATGACATCACTGATGACATCTCAAATGACATCACTGATGACATCTCAAATGACATCACTGATGACATCTCATTTGACATTACTGATCACATCACTGATGATATCATTCATGTGATAATACGATGAACCTCTTCAGACTCTAATATAACCTTAGATACAATCAGTGTAAACAGACACTCACAGACTGTCACTCATCCATGGAGTTACTCACACACCTAGTCAGTCATGCAAAGAATCAATCACACCTCCATTTCCTCAACTATACAGTTATACAAACTTTACTTATTCAAACATATACTAACACATATTTACTCTCTTATACAATCCCTGATACAAGTTCACAATGATCCATACCGCCACTCACACATTCACTGGCTCTTATGCACAGTTATTTATATATGTCAACTCTCACATGTACTGTGTTTTACATATGTACTTACTTTGACATGTAGCACTGAGATATCCATTCACTCACCAATACACTCATGCACACAGTCAACCGCCCATACAGCTGTTTCCACATGCACTTTTGAAACCATACATCTAGTGAATCAACTGCTCACACATCTATGCACAGAGTCATACACCTCCCAGCCACCCACACACACACTCAGTCTCCCATACAAATACTTGGGCAACCAATCAATAACCCATATAGTTACTCATATAGCTACTTATCAACACATGCAACAGTTTACAGAACAACAGACATAATGATGCACAAATTAAGACAGTTTAGTCACTAACTCATGCACTCAGTGAGACACATTTAATCACTCACTCATACAGTCAGTCATGCACCTACTAAATCCTTCATCCAGACACTTATACATCCACTCATTCTTCAATATGTAAGACATATTTTAACTTTACAGAAACATACAGTCACTGGATGTTGTCATCAGTGATGTCATCAGTGATGTCATTTGAGATGTCATCAGTGATGTCATCAGTGATGTCACTGACCATGTCATGAATGATGTAATATGTGACATCATCAGCAGTGGATTGCGGGTGCGCGATATATAGTTAGTGCAACTAACTATATATGGAATTTCAATGGTTTTGTGTGAGTAAAATAAGGTTTTGTAAATGCGAATTCCTAACTATATATGGTCTATAACCTATGGTTTTTTCAGTGAATTTTCAAGGTTTTGTAAATGCTAATTCCTAACTATATATGGTCTATAACCTATGGTTTTTTCAGTGAATTTTCAAGGTTTTGTAAATGCTAATTCCTAACTATATATGGTCTATAACCTATGGTTTTTTCAGTGAATATATATATATACATACATATATAAACATATATCATCTGTATATCTATATAAATACAAACATAAATGCATGCATACATATACTTATATGCATACAGATGCATGTTATTTACATGAAAGTTGAAAAAACACTAATAAAAGCAAAGCTAAAAAGCCACCTCATTACAAACAGAATGGCTTTAACTTAAACGAGGGGAGATCTATTGCATTTTCAATGCTTGTTTACTTTGGTTCCATCAAGAAGGCATTCAGATGTGTCACACATTTGCCATAAATTCTGAATGTTAGCACTCTAGTTGCACATTAGATCACTGTAGTAAAGCTACTGCTCACCAGGGACGTCTGCTGCTGGTATTCAAAGTGCATGTTTCAGTCTGCATGTCAGAATTTTTTTAATGAAATTGAAGAGGGTTTGAGAAGTCACTCAAAATGTGCCCTAATTTTTCTTTCTGCAGCACTAATCATAATTCATATGGCAAAATATACCCCCTCATTTTGTTCCTTTTTAAATTAAATGTTTTAAGAGTTACCACTTTATTCCAATCAAGATGGCTTCAGGTGTGCCATACCTTTGTAATAAGTAGGACTGTTAGCGCTCTAGTTGTTCTTTAGAACTCTCTGGGACATTCTGTCATTGGGCTATACTTGGGCTACATCTGGGTGATATTTGGGCTACATTTGGGCTCTTTTGTCTCTGGTGGCCATTTTGGGAGACTGCATGTCAGAATTTTTTAATGAAATAGAAGAGGATTTGAAAAGTCACTCAAAATGTGCCCTAATTTTTCTTTCTGCAGCACTAATAATACCTTCTATTGCATAATATACCCCCTCATTTTGTTCCTTTTTAAATTAAATGTTTTAAGAGTTACCACTTTATTCCCATCACGATGGCTCCAGGTGTGCCATACCTTTGTAATAAGTAGGACTGTTAGCGCTCTAGTTGTTCTTTAGAACACTCTAGGAGGCTGCAGTAGAACACAAAGGAATCAACTGACAGTCTCTGTCCTTGTTGGATGTACATGTTTTACTGAGAATGTCAGACTTCATTTTCACATGACTGAGAAAGATAATGTGAATTTACAGAAAATATGCTTTCAGTTTAGCTTATAGATCCCCTTCCAAACCACTGTGGGAAAATCATGAGATATTAGTTTTCTTTCAAACAATATTCATGATATCACAGCAGAAGGTTTTTTCACATGGTAAAATCACCTTAGAACCCACCACAATTCCTAAAACGAGTATGGTACCATCAACAAATGATTTATAATGTAACTAAAGTCCTAAAACCCTCTATTAACTACAATGCTTTTTAATGAGGTGCTATCATGTATATTGGTCCCAAGATGGCTGCCAACACTTCTTGGATGAAGTGCTGACAGCCAATCAGATCAGATGTGTGGTTAGGCTCCGCCCAGATATATATCTTTTTTTGAACCTAAATTACTCAAAATCCACTGGAGCACATATATTGAGACCTACAAAAGGCACATCGGGCTAACAGTCCCTACAATTTTGCCAAGTTTCGTGCAAATCCATTCAGCCGTTCGGGCTAAAAGTGAGGCCAACCGCCCTATGGAAAACTCAATGTTAAAAACACGTTTTGGGACCCCCCTTTTTTCTCGACCCCCCCCTGGACGAACCCCCCCAATTTTCAGGGGCTGCTCAGAAACAAAATGTTCCATTTTCCTGAAAATTTCAGCCAATTCCGTCCACAAACGCCAAAGTTATTAGACATAGAATTTTCAAAAATCCCATAGAGAAAAAATCCTAACTATATATACCTACTGGCGACCGCCAGTAGGTAATATACATATATATATTTTATATTATATATATATATATATGTATAACTTAACATTTAAATACATCCCTTGAAGGCACATTTACCCTTTCATTTCATTTTGCCCGAGCCCTCAAGGGTAGTTTGGGTCGCTCACTATACTTTTCACTACTTCTAATAAGGCATTAATTGCGGTTATCCCCAAGCCAGGCAGGGATGCAATCGCTTGTGATAGCTATCGCCCTATCTTTTTAATACACAACTCCGCAAAGTTATTCCTTCCCTAATACACCATTCACAGGTTGGCTTTATCCCAGGTCGTTCATCTAGAAATCATTTCAGAACACTAGCCCATACCTTATGGTCCGCAAGAGAATTGACAGAAGATGCGGTCGCTCTCTCCCTGGACGCAGAGAAAGTGTTTTACCCTATTGACTGGGTCTATTTGTTTGCCACTATGAAATGCTTTTGTCTTGGAGATCTGTTTATTTCTATGGCTTGCTTATTTTATCACAATCCCACAGCCCTGGTCAACTTGTGGAGGTTTTATCTCTGACCCCTTTCCGATCCAAAGAGGTTCCCTGCCAAGCCTGACACCTCTCCCCGATTTTATTCCTATTAGCGATGGAACCCCTCGCCTCACTCAGTCGTCATTTATTGCAGATTAGGGGTATACCTATAGCGGGAGGAGTAAAATAATTATATTTATACACTGATGACATCCTTCTCACTCTTAAACATCTCTCCCATTCTTTGCCAACCCTACTCAAGATTATTAATGAGTTCTCAGCCCTTTCTAGCTATAAGATGAATTGGAACAATAGTGAAGCACTTCCACTCTCTTCTTATACCACAAAAGCATCAATTGCAGGATATCCATGTTGCTGGAAATCCTCCCAATTAAAATATCTAGGAATCCTGATTAATCGTTGTCTAGAGGGGATAGTTTCAGACAACCTTTCTCCTCTTATAGCGCAAATGGAAACTGACTTTGCTCAATGGTCGCTTTTGAACTTCTCCATGTGGGGGAGAATCCAGGTGGTAAGAATGGTTGCTTTACCTCATTTTACTTATGCTTCAGGAATGCTTCCGGTTGTAGTAGCCACACTTCACTGCATAGACTTCTGTATAAGGTCCTTTATCTGGGAACTATGAGTCCTCGTCTAGCTGCTGATAAATTATTTGCTCTTCGCTCCCATAGTGGTTTAGCTTAACCATTGTTGGAACATTACTCTTTAGCCTTACACCTTTCACAATTGACTTATTTACTCCCAGATGCGACTGACCCTCCACAATGGGTCACAATAGAATACTCCCTACTTGAGTGTGACGATGGTATTAATTCCTTATACAGTTCCCGAAAGCCTCGAACTTCCCCTTCGCACCTTGTGCTTTATGCTACAAATCAAGCATGGCAACGCACACATCGTCTTTTAGGGATTGCTCATCGTTTACACTGTAAAACCCCAATAAGGAAGAATGAAATTATTCGAATCAATGGACGAGCGCTCTCCTGGAATGATTGGAGCTCAAGAGGAATCGAGACACAAGATCAGATTATAATAAAGGGTGAACTGAAATCCTTTGATCTTCTCTGTGAATAATTTGATCTTCCTTTACATCAGGCCCCAAAGACATTTACAACTTCCGCACTGCCTGAGGAGATGTCTTGGTCCTCTCCCTAGGACATTAGAATTGTCCAAGGGAGATGGGTACTGGACTATCTTCATATTTGGGGTTAATAATGTTGGTACTATATCGCACTCTAATTAACCATCTATACTCACAACCACTTCTTAAAGCTCTTTGCGAGAAATGGCAGGAACGCTACATATTACTATAGACGAAAATACCTGGCCAGATATATTGGAAGCTCTGGACAAGGATACCCATGAAGCACGCCTGAAATGTTGTCTTTTTAAAACTTTACATGATTGGTATTGTACTCCATTGAAGTTGCAGCGAGCATGATTGAGAACACAATCTAAATTTTGAAGATGTTCCGGAATTAATTGTGACCTTCGCCATTTATTCTGTGAGTGCCCCTCTATACAACATTTGTGGTCACAAATAGAGGATATACTAAAGGAAACTATTTCTCTTTGACTCCGACTTACCCCTACTTTTATTTTATTGCATTATTTTTAAAGCTCACCTGCTATCACACGTCCTCAGAGTCGACTCTTACATACTGCATTTTCTACAGCCAAAATCTGTAACTTGAGATTGTGGCAATCACCTACCTCAACCTCCCAGGAGCATTGAATGGTCGCAATGATTTAGACAGCATCACAGGAACGTGTAATATACAAACTACAAGATCAAGAAGAAATATTTCAACAAGTGTGGACCTCTTTTCTCTGAGATTCTTCAATCCTTTCCTCTTATTGCCATGTCTGTTCCCTCCCTTTTTTTACTTTCCCCTTTATTCTTCTCACCCCCTTATGTCCTCTATTATTTGTTTTCCCCTACCCTTATCTTTTTCTTTCCGATTAAGGAGAGGACTGGACTTTCTTTCCTTCTCTTCTCACTTCTCTATTCATCCATCCTTCCATTTATTCATTCACCTATTTGTACACCTATTGTTGGTGGATAATTTGGTCAGTACTTCAAGTATTTTTATAAGTACTTTCAACATGTTATATTCCTTAGCACGTCCACTTTGAATAGCAGGATGAGGTCCAATATTGTTTGTCCTAAAACTCCTCAATGTATGTGTCACCAATGGTTCTCAATTTCGACGATAGACAAGTTGAGGGATACCCTTAACTGCACAGCCTTCAAGGAGTATTCAAAATCTGATAGTTATTACATAATATAGACATCTTCTCTTCCCACATCTTCGGTATATATTTTAATGTAATTAATTCACGCCTGGATTATGGTACCTGGCTAGACCTGGATACTCCCAAATACAGGATCCACCATCTGCAAGTAGTGCAGAATGCAGCGCACATATAATTTTCAATATTCCCCAAACTAACATCACCTGTCCCCACCCTCCATCCCCCACCTCTGCCAGTGCTTCACTGGCTGTCAATCCAAAAGATAATACAATTTAAATGTCTCTGTCTGGTCCATCGTGCCGTAGATAAAAAAGGCGCGTCCAACGTCTCGTACCCCTCTATGCACCAAATCGTAACCTATGATCAGAGATACACAAACTACTCCTTGTCCCCAGGGTCAAGAATCCAAAAGGTAGTGGAAGTTCCTTCACATTTCTAGCCTTCAAACTGTGGAATGAGATCCCTATCCACATCAGGCAAAACAGCTCAGAAAGCATATTAAAACCTACCTATTCTAATATCAGGCAGCCAAACATCATCTTAGAGCTGAAGTTTACCAGTGCTGGGGGGCCCGTTGGGTAGCAATGCGCCATATAAACCCTAAAAATAGAATGTAATGTTCCAGATGATAGGGAAACGGACCATCCTTCAAAACGCGTGCACCATAGAACTCCATGGGAAAGTTGCAGTTGCAAAGTTAATGTTTAAGGACCCTTCTAGGAGGATTTCGAGCAAACCCTTTGGAACTTAAGAGTTTATAGAGCCACCCACCCGTGGATACCGTAGTATCAGAGTTACCTTACCCAGGGAAGCCGGGTGCATAGGTCAGAAGTGGCGTCGGAAACCCTCATCGGTCTCTATGGAAGGAAGTGAAGAAGTGCTGCTGCTGTAAAGGTGAAAAGTGTCAGGTGGAATCCAAGCCTCGATTCTGGATGAAAGGAACCTGAAAGCAGAGGAGACAGAGTCTGGGTCACTTCTGAGTGACCAGGGGCTCAGGAGCCGAATGCCCACTGATGTTGGGTGCTTCAGGAGAGAAGAAGGGATGATTGAATCTGCAGCCACAAGGTCCCAGAGGTGTCAAGGATGACCAGGAACCGGAGGTGAGCTGTCCCAGGAAGGATGTCGAGAGATGAGGGGTTGGCGTCCATCGGGAGCACCAACAAGCCTTGGCAATGGCAACTCACATAGGAAGGACAAACAGGTTACGGCGTAGACCAGCAAGGTGCAGGGGACTCTCCAAGCAATGGAGAGTCAGGCCACCTCTGGAGCAACCAGGAAAACCCAAGAACAATCAAGATAACCCGCAGGGGGATCCATAGGCTGAAGGATCAGGAATCACAAGGGGACCTCAAGTCAGTTTGCAAAGTACCAGCCCACAGAGCACACGGTGTGAGGAGACTGGAGTTCTTTGGTGCAAATACTGCTCAGGGTCAGGACCACACAGGGTCCAATGCACAAGCTCAGGAATTGTGAACAGGCATATGCACTTCAAATGGACACTGTGCACAGGGGTTCGGGTTACGCAGCCCCCTCAAGGCTTACTGGTCTCAAACTCGGTAAGAAGACAGAACAACCTCAGAGACCTTCAGGAACCTACCTGCTGTGTTGCTGAAATCTTCGGAGTCCACAGGAGCTTAGGAGCAGCTACCGGTCAGTTGCACATTAGGTGCCTGCAAAGCAGGGGAGTGACTCCTTCACTCCAAGGGAGATTCTTCTGTTGTCTTAAGTGCCCCACAGGTCCTGCATTGAGACGGTATGGAGTCACCGTCCAAACTAAGCTTTGGACGGAAAGGGGGACGAAGTCTAGCCCAGTCAAGGTCCAGTGAAGTTCAGGTGTCCAGACGGTCGAAGGTCAGTGGTTTCTTCTTTGTAGAATATTGTCCACGTAAATTCCAATGTCCTGTAGCCAAGTAACCTATTTTATACCCAAGGGAGAGGGTTGGACTGATTATGGGGACCCTTCTAAGGAAGGGACAGGAGAGAGGGGTGGTTACACCCATGTCGTTTGTCTAGTTTCGCACCATAGCAGGAGCCAATGGCTCCCAGAACTGGTTTGAGCTGGATTATGCACAGGGACACCAAATGTGCCCCAAGTGCAGACTTTCAGGCACTCTCAGAGTGCACTCACCCAACCCCAATACACTAAATCCTGTCTGGGAGGTGGTCACACCTCCCTGTGACAGGATGCCTATTGTGCTCCCTTCCTCTGCTCAAGCTTGGTTCAGCAACAGGAGGGTAAAAATGTGTCTCTGGCTGGCAGCATCCATTTTGTGATGTCTGGGTCGAGTAAGCTGGCACTAGTGAGACAGGTGAGCCCACGAAGCTCACTTCAGAAGGGTGGAATCATACCTCCACACCAGTGGTGTTGTAGTGTAGTTCCTATCTTCCCAATAGGCTCTGCGCATTGGAATAATACCTACAGCAGTAAAGGCCTAGGCCAGACGTTAACTAGGTCTACTACTGTCGATACTAGACTTAAAGTTTTGGGTTTGCCAGCTTAGCTCAGAGTTCACTAGAAACTTTCTCGAATGTTCAAGGAGGAATTAACTTCCCTGATTAGACAAGAAGGGATTTAGTTTCTGACAACCATAGAACATGACAACTTTGCTCTCCCCTAATCAAGAGTCAATCTCGAGAGTCGTGTGAACAAAAGGCAAATTATTTTACTCAGTCAGTACGTGCATTCTTAGTCTCATCAGAATGTAGAGAAAAGGAAGAGACGGGCGTGTTCAATAAAAAGGTGTTATTTATTGATCAGTCTCTTTTCTCATACAAGAGAAATGGATCGATATTATTGCAATACTTATAGTTAAGTAAAGTGCATACATTAAAAGCAATAGTATAAAATAATACTGTAAAAACATTGATATGGTTTCTAAGCCATAAGATGTTTTAAAATGAATAAAATATATTACATACACATATACATTTGACTAAACGTACTCAACTGGTGTTTCTAGATACGCCTACCCCGTGTACCTGACCTAAGTCTAATACGTGGGCGGGAATAGATAGTTACAGTTTAAGTTAAGTTTGTTTTTGCCAAGTGAATAACTAAAGAATTCTCTGTGAGGGGTTATTCAGTTCTGTACCTGGAAGTTAGGATGAATGAGGAATGGTATCTCTCTCTCTGGTCTCGATATTCCAGGCTGCCTGCGAGGGCTGCCCAGAAACGCCGGTGCTGGATTCTCGGCAGGAGAAAGCAGCGCGTCTCTCAGCGCGTCAGAAAGGCGGGGCTGCTGCCAGCGGGGTCTGCTCTGCTCTTCGCTTCGGCAAGTATGGCTGCTCCGTCTCGTCACCACGCGTGTGTTTGCATATGGCAAGATCGGTAATATTTATACCTTTAAGGTGCCGAGATTGACGTAAGGATGGACATAGATACGTCAATAAGGATGTCATACGACTTGCTCGTTAGCACATTCTTTTACTAAAGTTCTCGGTGAAATCAAAACAATGGCCGCAGGGTTTTGCCCAGGTTGTCATAGGTTTGATTTGTTATGAGAACTCCGTATGCCTTATCAGGGGCTGGAGGAATATCGCTTGTCTAATTAGATCGCAAGTGTTATGACCTAATCAGATAACACGTTCCTGTGCCGTAGTGTGACTGCGTCAGATAACGGTATCTGCATCATGGGGGTTTTCTGCCTCATGGGCTGACTGCTAGTTAACTTGTTGGTTTGTTTAACTAGAATAGGGTCAGGAATAGGGGGATCGATTCAGAACCTATAGGAATACATGACACCCACTCCACGCTAACTATGGACATATTTACTAATCTAGGCATAGTATAACATAGTACAACATACTATAGAGTAGTGTGTATACCTTACCACCCCAAAATACATAAATGCATTTTGAAATTTTCAAATATACTGAAAAATTGCAGACATATATATATGGTATGCACTCAAGCTGTAGAAAAATGCCAAAGTAATCGCATTTGTATACATTATTGCTTATTTGGTATATGAGAATTACACATGAAATGGTTTCTTAAATACAGAAAAAAGTTTCGAGACCATTCCATCACAGAATAAAATATCTATGAACATGCCAGCGGGCAGCTAATGTCTATAAGTTATCTAAAATTTAGAAACCTTAGTTCTCTAAGAATAGTTCTTACTTTAAGCAGAAGATAGTTTCCCGAAAAATATGCAAAAATATTTGGGGCTGCTGGAAAAACTGCTGTCCGTGAACTGGAGCGAAATTGTTCATGTGACTTTATTTTTAAAGTTGAAGGCCGAATTCAGGGAACGCCGTGTGCGAGCTTGCTCAAAAGTCTCTATTTCTGTTCGGGTGAGAACATCATATCATTTAGGCTTTCGAAGAAACTGTCAACAGCTTCCTGGGAAAGTTCCACTAACTCGGAAATAGGTGTAATCATGCATTCTTGCGCATGATTGTCTCCATTGACATTCTGATTTGTATTACTGACAGAAGGTCGTACCTGTTCGATGCTGCTTTCACCTTGAACTTCACTACCCATCAATCGTAGTGGTAAAGCTTCCACGAATGCCGTCATCAGGATTGGTAGCCTTTGAGGGCAGCACAAAGCATGAACCTTGATCGGGCTCAACAATGTTTCTGCATCCATCGGCGCATCCGATTGTAGCGTCAGACAGGTGTCTAACACGCATTCTTCTCCGCATAGCAGACACCTCAATACAGGTAAAACACATCTTTGCCACATTGGTCGAAATGATAGAAACCAAGTCATGTTCAGGTCTCTAAGCCGGGAGAGTCCCAGGATTTTTGATATCCGGTCCCGGTATCCAATGGCTAGGATTGTTTCTTCCCTTGTCGCAAGAGTTTTGTCTGTGACATGGGTTGCCATAACGAAAAATAAGGACTAAGAATAGGATTCCTGCAATTAGTCCCAGGATCAGGGGAAGTCCGCCAAAAATCGAATGGACGAAATCTGGAAAAATACCCAGTATGGCTTTGAATGGTGTTAATGCCATCGAAAATACTGTCTTAAATACCTTTGAGACCCCATTGGTATCAGAAATATTTAAGATTTCATTCAGGATTTCCGCGAAATGTACGGGGGAATTAGTTGATAATAATGTATGTATCTCTGCAGTCGTCCTTGCGACTTGTAGATCATACGTTTCTTTTGATGACGAGAGCCTGGTAGGCGTCTGAAGAAGGACTGTTTTCATTCTGCTTAAAGTATCTATTCGAATAGAAGTAATTTTCAAATCGGGCCATGCCCTTGCCTCCCTGTCTGGGAAGGAGCTGGGGAACAATGAGCGTCCACAGCACTTGACCTTCGCAGTAGTAGTTACTAGATAAGTAGTCCCGGGCATAAGACTACAACATCTACGGTCTACAATAAGAATGTAACTCCCATTATAGAGTCTTTGAAAGAATGGTTCTATTTCTGTTGCAGGTGCGCCTTGCTGGTGACATGAAAGGTTGTATGAATTCCCTTCACAGGCTCCATGCAAACTAATTCCGTTAAACAGAAGTGTGCCACTTAGTGACATCGCACAATTGTTGCCACTAAGAAACACTTTCTGTCCTTTATTACTGACACATGCATGTGAATAGGGCAGGTTCCATGTTGTTTTAAGGTACCCCTTTCCCAATTTCTCGTACATGCCAGCCTGTATATATTTTTGGCAGTATTGAAACCTGAAGGTTGAGATTGGAATATTTATTATCCCATGTATTATCCATTCACTGACAGGTCGTTCTGACATTGTCATTGGTAATCTTTCTAGTTTTTCAATGCTCAAGATTGTATAATCAGCACCCTTTTGCGCCATACTGATTTGTCTATCAGTAAGGTTAAAGATTTGGAATAGTGACGTTGTGTTGATTAAACGCCAAGGCACATAGCCTGAACGCAGATTTTGTAACGTCCAGCCAAGCTGTACAATAGAACGCAATTGTGACTGACCGTGTTGTAATAACAGTAAGTCTTGCGATAATATATCGATTGCTGACGACACAATGCTGTCCAAAGAAAAAATTCTGGAGGACAGAGTCATTAACCCATTGTCCACTACAGAAAGTGATTTTTCCAAATTAATACGGTCAATTTCCCGTATTCTCTCTGCTGTTTCAATTTGAGTAACCTTCCAGGCCTCATTGTATGCTGCATATACAGAGGCTGCTATGAAACGCTTTTGACGCTGTTTGCGTGGTCCCAAAGTGAAATCACGCAAGTCAGCACCATCAGTAAGTAAAGTTAGGTGTTGCTTAATTTCTGCCAGTGTGGAAGTTTGTAGCCATTGAAGGCATACTTTGCCCACACTGTAGGTGGTTATTATCCCTGGGTGATGTCTTTGAGGATATCTAGGGTCTGGCCTGGTCATTTTGAACCCCTGTGTTTTGTTCAGGAATCTGTCTTGACAGTTATTAGTATCTGTGGGCCAGATCAACCACTGTTTCCAATCAGGATGTGTTCTGTTTTGGTTTAATATATGGTTTACGTCTATCTCTTCATCTGTATCAGAGTTATTGCTAAACATTGTTGGCTTTGGAATAGACGGTTTATTTAAATCTTTGATTTTGGCTAAGCCAAGACAGGTGGTCTGTTGAACAGTGTCATTTAAAAATATCATTTGTTCTGGGATCATGCAGGCTCTTAAACAAAGCTTCTATACCCTGTACTTGCCATTCTTTTGTACCCCAAACACTTTTCAATTCAACATTTTTGTCCCAATAATCAAATCCAAAAGTATTCATTTGTTCAAAAAATGAGTCTGAATATAACAATTTTGTGTTGGTTATCATGGTTTTGGTTCCTGTCCTGTTCGACAATTTAAAATAAAATGCTTCAGCATTACTTGTGTTAAAACCTGAAAAATATGAATATTTGTCGTAAACGGTTCTTGAGCTCCCTTTTGGAGGTGTTGCACAATGTTCCCATTGATTATAATTTAAAACATTTCTAGGTTGTGCAGATCTATGTAAAAAGTGGTTACCATAGTGGTTATAGCAATACATACTGTCATAATTTGTAGAACCCTGCAAATAATCATGTTTGGTAAATTTAGCAGACATTACTAAGTCAGACATCATATTATTAATGCTTTCGAAGTCCCAATCATCAGCAAATGAGTTTGGTTTTGCAAAGTCACTCAATGAGATCTTAATTTGGTGTGGATATTTCAGGATCTCGACCGGACCATAAATTTCATAGTCAGTGTTGTCCCAGGCTACCCCACCAGGTATCGGATTGGCTGTGAAGTTGGCTGAAGAAAGTTCTCTTTTCTCGACGTGTGAAGATGTGTGTGGTTTGAGGATCAAGTTGATTTTCTGACTTGCTGTGTCCATTTTTGCATATTTTCCCTCAATGAAGCGTCCCAATGTTAGTACCATGATGAGCCAAAGTATGAGAATAAATGCACCAAAACCCACCCAAAATTCAATCCATGGGGAAATCAGATATGTTTCTTTCAGTTGTTTCAAAAGTTCCTTAGCTTTGTCTTTAAAGGTTTTTGATGATGGCTGTGTCTTTGATTCGCTGAAGCCCTCGGAGGAATCATCGAAGTTTATGAAGTAGCCGGATGCAGTTCTGTCAATTGTTCCAATTGGTTCAGGATTTCTGTTTCTTGCATTTTCACTTGGTACTTCATTATAGATTGGTGTGTCTCTGCTAAATGTTTTTATTTGGGTTTTCAGAGGTCTTAGTTCTATTGCATTGTTGCATAGTCCTTGTTGTTCTTCTGTAGGCGTTTCGAATGTGATGAGCCTCTTCGTTAGGACCTCTGTACTTGTAGCAAACCCTGGTGTTCTGCTACTTATTGGGAGTCCACTTGGCCTACTGTTTGTTATCGGCCACATGTTGTGGTTTTACCAGGTCGATTGATACAACTCGGTTCTCCTTTTTTCCAGCAAGTGGCGGTAGTACAACTGATCTTGTCCCGTTGACAGACAAGACAGGAACTGCTTTTCTGTAAGAAGGCCCAAATTCCTTCTTTACCGCGATCTTTTCCCTGACTAGATCCCCGACTTTTGGAATCCAGACAGGTCTTGCTGGGACAGGTGGTGGTTCTTCAGTGGTTGTTGGCTGTTGTTTCAACTTTATGTTGCTCAGGTCTTTTCTTGTTTTGTTTAAGTCCTGCAAAATAGCCAAACGGTCTTTGATATCAAAGCTTTTTTCTTTCACCACTGAAGTCTGACTATCAATGTCAGAGATCATCATCCTAGTTCCAAATAATAATTTGTACGCACTGAATCCCTTCAGAGAATTTCTTGGCAAGTTATTGAGACTACGTTGGACACTTATTAGATGTTTGACCCACCCAGCTCCCGAACCTAATATCCTTTCCGCTATAGATTGCTTTATGCCTTGGTTTTTTCTTTACACCATCCCGTACCCTCAGGAAGGAAGTGAGAAGATTCCCGCTGGGCTATGCTCATTTGGTCATGTTTCCCCTCAGGCTTGAGGGCTAGAGTGGAGACAATGGTCAAACGTAGCATGCTCTTAGCGTATATGCCATTTAGACTCGCAAATCTTTGTATAACAGTCCGGACGTCAGCCGAGTGCTGGTGATCTACATTATAAGTGGAACTAGCCTGTATATGTTAATCGCAACCCTTCCTTTTTACTCCTGATTTTTTCTGGAGTAGAACGACGAGGTATTAAACTGTTTCTCTCCCCACTGCGATCTCTGTTGCAGTTTGGGCAGTTTTTTACAAACATGGTGTGACGCAGGCTCATGCCTGGCCACCAGTACCGTGATTGTAATTCTTCCAGAGAATCTTTTAGTTTAAGGTGTCTGAGACCCTCGCCCATGTGTGCGTCTGCGATTAACAAGTTTCTCCTGTCCATGTTTGGAATCACTCTATCCCCCACTCCAGGGATTCGAGCAAAAGGGACGGAGTTTGCATCGATTATGTATGTATAATTGAGTGGATAGTTGATCGGTAACGCTGAGCAGTCGCCTTTTGATGACGTCTTCACTGCCAGCACTGTTTCACCGTCAATGTATTTTAATGTACGCTTTTTTCGAACTACGGGAGCCGATTTAGTGGCTGCCGCTGTGGCTGTTTCGGCCAATGAATTCCCTGCAACGTGAACGCCATCACGCTGATGACTCAGTGAGTGTGTCACGTGAGTCTTTGGTAGCTCTTTCTGTAAAAGAGCTATTTGTTCCCAGAGCAGTTTTTGCTTTATTGGTGCATCTGTGTCATCTTTGTAACCGTTTTGAATCCATGTCTGCAAATCGCTGTTATATGATTTGACGCAGTAATATGAATCTGACACTATAAGTGTCGGGAATTCGCGATCCGCATTATCTAGCGCCATTTTCAATGCTATTATTTCAGTTTGTTTTTCTGAATTAGTTTCTACTGAGTGTGATTTTGTTAATAGAGGTTTTAGTTTACCTCCGCGCCACACTTCTTTTGTAATCTCACATGTGGGGTTGTATGCTTGTTCTCCCCAAACGGACGGTTGAGCATGTCCGTCTGTATAGATTACACAGGCGTAATGTCGTAAAGGCAGAATGTCGATTGGCAGAGGATATGTTTCTTCATATTCTAGATTTTTTAATTCTTCTAGTTCTGGATCAAAGTAGTAGTACACTTTGTCCGTTGTGATTGAATTCACCCATTGTATCCATTCCGGACTCAATGCTGTTGTTGGTAAATTACACGGTGTTGTTAGTGCCTCAAAGGCTGATTCAGCTGTTCTGACTGTGATATGTCTACCGTCAGCTTGATCTTTTTCTCTAGCTATTGCAGTTTGAACTGCATGAACAATTTTTTCTTTGTTGCTGAAATTTTGTTCAGCTTCTGTGTACAAGTGTGATTTGAATGCAATTGGTACCTTTTCCCCCTCATTAGAGGTCAGGTATGTGAATCCGCATCTCCCTGGGATGACTCGAATCACAAGATTGCGTGTGTTATCACGTGTTTCTAATTTTGTTTTAATTAGCATGTCTGTTTGTAAGGATCTCAAAATTTCTGTGTGTATTTGAGTCCAATTGGATCTTTTAAAATCTGGTTTAATTAGATCATAAAGGGGTTTGACCCTTTCTGCGTAATTTGCAATGTATGTTCTTCCGAAATTTAGGAAGCCTAGAATCGACCGTAAGTTTTTTAGTGTTCTAGGTGCTTGGAGTACGGCACATTTCTCTAGGAAATTGTCAGCCAGGCTTTTGCCTTCGCTTGATAATTCATATCCTAAGAACAGGACTGTCAGATGGGCAATTCTGGATTTATTAAAGTTGAATTTGTAACCCTCTGCAGCGAACCCAAGTATTATGGTGTTCACTCTTTTCAAGTGAGTCTCCAAGTCATCATCTGTTAAGTAAATGTCATCGACATAAGATAATGCTTCATCATCATATAGTTGAAGTAATTCTGTTACTCTCGCTGAGAATACCCCCGGGCTGTTCTTGTACCCCTGGGCTAACCGACAGAATTGTTTTTGAGTGCCATTTACTGAGAATGCAGTTAAATATCTGCTCTCTGGTGCTATGTTTTGACAAAAGAATCCATTAGAGATGTCTAAGGTTGTTTTGTATTTTTTGCGCACTATGTTATTCATTAGTGCAGCACTGTGTGAGTTTTGCACTGCAAAAGTTTTGCAACATGTGTTAAGGTGTCGGTAATCCAAAACTAGACGATATGAATTGTCTGGTTTGGAGACCGGAAACAAAGGGTTGTTCATTTGTGAGGTGCAAGTTTCAATCACCCCCTGGTATTCTAGCTGATCTAGTATTTCATTTACCTGTTTTTTAGCTTCTTGCTTAATTGGGTACTGCCTTTGTGCAGTAGGTTGTGATTTTAACTGGATTTTGTGAGGAGGAGAATCCTCATCCCATCCCACGTGATTTTTATATAAAGCAGGAGCTAGAGCCACTGCCCACTTTCTAGCAAGTGTGTATTTTTTATGAATTGGAATTTGATTTGAGAAGGCAGGCATAATTACTTCTTCGCCATGAGGGCACTCCCTGACAAACTCTGGTGGCCAGTCTTTTTCAGCTAGAAGGATGTCATAACCCTTGGAGAGGTTATCCCAAAATAGTCCCCTTATTTTCCTAGTCTTATCTCCCTCTATACGTAATGTTATCTCGTATATCTTGTGAGGTTTGCTAACCCTGGTGTCTGCAGTTTCCACTTGAAGATATTCATTCTTGTCCACTGTCTCCAGATGATTCATAAGGACTTTGCGAGCTATGCTCACTTCTGCTGCGCTGTCTAGCATTGTCTGAGCCCACTCTCCGTTTTTCAGTTGTGTCCTCAGTATTCTCGGCATTGTTAACTACCTTGATACTGGCTACCTTCTTTTTTGGAAATTGTAATTTCTTTTTTAGCTGAGCAGGTTCCTTGTCTTTGGACTTGGTGTGCTCTTCTCTTTGTTCTGAGCGTCCTCTTCTTTCCGATTTCTGCGAGGAAGTCTGAAAAGATTGAGAGGGACGCGTATCAATGTCTTGATATCTATCAGGCTTTTTTATATTATCCCTATTTCTAAGGTTATATCTTTTCCCAGAGGGGTCACTCTGAGGTGACCTGTGTCTTTGGTTCGGAGATTTTTCTCTTCGTCTTGGAGACCTTCCTCTGGACTGGAATTTCTTTTCTTTGGGATTGGATTGTTTGTTTCCATCCCAGTTCTTTTTTGGTGAATTATTATTAAAAAATATTTTTTCTGGACTTTCAGTCAGTTGTGGTTTTACTGGTATTCCACCTAAACTATCTCTGCCTAGTTCCTCTATGATTCTGGCAATTTCAGCTGGTTGGTCTGCTATATCTGTCTCTTTTAACCTCTGGCGGATCGCCACGTTTGCTGCTTCACCTTTTATGTTGGCTAATAATATAGCCGAGACCTGCTTGAAGTCTTTCAGTAATTTCATACCAAGAGTTAAAGCAGGTTCTGGACCGTATTCGTCTTGAATTTGTTTTAGCACATCTGGTATCACCGAAATGGATGGAACACCGTGCGTTTTTGTGTAGATAGAAGCAAAGACTGTACCCCAAGTGTCACAGTCCTCTATGTGTGGTGCGATTCCCATTGGGAGATAGATAGTCAGAATCCTGTGTTTTTCTAGCGGGGTGGTGTCAGGAAACACCGCCTCAATTTGGGTAATTTTCTGTGCCAACCAGAATGGTATTTGTTCCCGTTTAGCCGGTACTTTACCTAGGCAGGATTGGATGTTCTGTGGTGTAATTTTATTTGTGTTCCCCTGATGAGGGGTCAGCTGTGGAAGTTTAATCGCTGGCTGAATTGTTGAAGTCCACATCACATACTGAACTAATTGTCTATGAATTTTTATTAATTGTTTTAGCTGTGTTAACAGGTTAGCTGCAGACATCCCGTCGATGTCTGGATGTGGTGTGTATCCGGCTAGGACCGGCCACGTTGCTCCTGGTCTACCTAAAGGACCGAGCCTGGTGATGTGATTATTATGTTTTAGGGCGCCATCAAATAAGAGCAAATGCTCTTGGAATTTGAGTGGTACTTCCACCTCCTCGAAAGGAGTGTACTCATTAGGAGGTTCCTCTATTTTGTAATAGTGGAAGTACTTTGTTACAGCATTTGCTGCTGGAAAATGTATCCATGAATAGTATACCTCTGTCTGCCGATATTCGTGTGCCTCAATTACGAATATGACTGTGCCACCTCTAGGTGTCAGTCCATTTTCTATAAGTTTAAGGGTTATAGATCTCCTTTTGATGACTGGGATGAGTATTATATCCCCGTCTACATCTAGTGCTGCAGCATCAGCCGCTGCGAGTTCAGCTGCTAATCTAACTGCCTCTCTTTCTTCTTCATTTTCTGACATTTTACTGTCCTGAAGGTTATTTTGTTTGTTTGCAGATCAGGTTTCTTATGGAAACAAAGATTAGATGCACAATATGTTGGAACTGTTTATCCTTCAACGTTGACTATACCAAGAACCATACATAGGAGTTCCCTCCTGCGAGGTCTGGCGGATATAACCTTTCACCCACTCCAGACGTTTTTGGAGTATTTGGGAAAAGGGGTCTGAGTGAGAAAGCACGACTGAGTTACTCTAAATGTCTTACGTTAGTTTTATCGCCCTTTCCAAACGCGTTGGGCGCCATGTAGTGTAGTTCCTATCTTCCCAATAGGCTCTGCGCATTGGAATAATACCTACAGCAGTAAAGGCCTAGGCCAGACGTTAACTAGGTCTACTACTGTCGATACTAGACTTAAAGTTTTGGGTTTGCCAGCTTAGCTCAGAGTTCACTAGAAACTTTCTCGAATGTTCAAGGAGGAATTAACTTCCCTGATTAGACAAGAAGGGATTTAGTTTCTGACAACCATAGAACATGACAACTTTGCTCTCCCCTAATCAAGAGTCAATATCGAGAGTCGTGTGAACAAAAGGCAAATTATTTTACTCAGTCAGTACGTACATTCTTAGTCTCATCAGAATGTAGAGAAAAGGAAGAGACGGGCGTGTTCAATAAAAAGGTGTTATTTATTGATCAGTCTCTTTTCTCATACAAGAGAAATGGATCGATATTATTGCAATACTTATAGTTAAGTAAAGTGCATACATTAAAAGCAATAGTATAAAATAATACTGTAAAAACATTGATATGGTTTCTAAGCCATAAGATGTTTTAAAATGAATAAAATATATTACATACACATATACATTTGACTGAACGTACTCAACTGGTGTTTCTAGATACGCCTACCCCGTGTACCTGACCTAAGTCTAATACGTGGGCGGGAATAGATAGTTACAGTTTAAGTTAAGTTTGTTTTTGCCAAGTGAATAACTAAAGAATTCTCTGTGAGGGGTTATTCAGTTCTGTACCTGGAAGTTAGGATGAATGAGGAATGGTATCTCTCTCTCTGGTCTCGATATTCCAGGCTGCCTGCGAGGGCTGCCCAGAAACGCCGGTGCTGGATTCTCGGCAGGAGAAAGCAGCGCGTCTCTCAGCGCGTCAGAAAGGCGGGGCTGCTGCCAGCGGGGTCTGCTCTGCTCTTCGCTTCGGCAAGTATGGCTGCTCCGTCTCGTCACCACGCGTGTGTTTGCATATGGCAAGATCGGTAATATTTATACCTTTAAGGTGCCGAGATTGACGTAAGGATGGACATAGATACGTCAATAAGGATGTCATACGACTTGCTCGTTAGCACATTCTTTTACTAAAGTTCTCGTGAAATCAAAACAATGGCCGCAGGGTTTTGCCCAGGTTGTCATAGGTTTGATTTGTTATGAGAACTCCGTATGCCTTATCAGGGGCTGGAGGAATATCGCTTGTCTAATTAGATCGCAAGTGTTATGACCTAATCAGATAACACGTTCCTGTGCCGTAGTGTGACTGCGTCAGATAACGGTATCTGCATCATGGGGGTTTTCTGCCTCATGGGCTGACTGCTAGTTAACTTGTTGGTCTGTTTAACTAGAATAGGGTCAGGAATAGGGGGATCGATTCAGAACCTATAGGAATACATGACAGTGTTTGACACCAAACTCAAATTATTTCTATGCAGCCATTTTCAAGATAGCATTTACTGCGAGGTTATAATGCACCTCTACCTATATGTCCGGCTGAGTCACAGACAACCCAAGATAATGGTCTCCGAAGACTGCACATAAAACCCAGCACCCTGCCTTCAGGATTGATAAGGCCTGCTATAGGGGTGACTTATACATTTTAAGTGTAGTGACTATAGATATAGTGAACCTATATCTAATGTAAGTGGTGCAAGCACCATCTTACACAGGCTGCAGTAGCAGACCTAGAGTTCCATTTTGCATGGCCTCTTATGGTTGGCATAATACATGCTTCAGCCCATGGGAGGCCTCTGGGATACCTATGCCCTGGATACATTTATACCATATACTAGGGACTGATAAGGGTACCACAGAATCCAATCTGGAGTGTACCAAAGTACATGTAGGTCAATTTAAGAGAGGAAGCAGATAGGCAGGGGTCCTGATTAGCAGGATCCCAGCCAGATTAGTCAAAAACAGTGATACGCCAAGCAAAAAGTGGGGGTAACCATAAGAAGCAGATCCTACTTTCCTACAAGACCCACCCAAATTTGCCATGGGCCAACTTATTTGGATTCTTGTCGTGTTTTCAGTGGCAAGTTGATTGCAAGTTCACCATGCTTCACAGCTGTGGATACAGACTGGTTGCTGGAGCTACGAGTGGTGGCAGGCAGGCAGCTTCAGCAACCAAGTGTGCTAGTGGCATCAGTTACCAACATGCAGGCAGTTGATGGATTGAAGCAGGCAGTAAGATTTAGCAAATTTGGCAGTCAGAGTGAAGAAGACAAGGCATGCAGGCAAGTAAGGCAATGAGCACTCAGGCACCTGCATTCAGGGCCTGCTCACAGTAATCTGTATTCACAGCTTCTGGTAGGGCTCACACAGATGAGATCATGGATGGAGGAAGATGGAGTCCTGAACACAAGGAAAGGGCAGTCAATAGTGCGGCAGATCAGGGGAAAGCACAGGGATGCGTCATATTGTTGTAAATATGACCCATCACTGTTTTTTTTTTTAAATAACAGCGCGGCGCAGCAAAATGGCTTGTCGCGCCATTTTGTTGTAAATGAGGCCCATAGTACCTCCTGTATGACTCTAAGTTGCCACCTCTACAGTTAAAGGAAATGTCGCCTTTGTTGCCATTACTGCAGCAACAGTTATGAAAATTAAACACAAAAAAACACATTAAGACTGAAGGATCAGCACTGCCTTAAGAGATTTATTAATAAAAACAAATCAGATATTCAAGAATTTAGAGCAGCTAGATTTGTTTTTCATTATATTTAGCTTCATGACTTTAAATATTTCCTATTTTTTAATTTTCCTAAAGAAAGATCTTGACCCCTTTGGCATTGATGGCGCTGGTCATTTTTTTTAAACAGTCATCAAATTACCGTAATTGTGTTAAAAAATAAATAAAACACGTTACAGTTGAATCGTTTTTATGCAAAATACTTCAAAGCATAGGATTTTTAAAGTCAACCTGTCTGTGCATTACCACTGTGTTGTGCCTTGACGCTGTTGTTAAGGGACCCCGACCACTTTCAACGGAGAGATGGACATTTTGCAGCAGATTCATTTCTTAGCACCTCCACTGAGACCGCTAATGCCCCTCACCCGGATGGCACTATTTTATCATGTGATTTAATATAAACCAGCTTCTAGGGAAGTGATTGGTTGGACGTGTGTGCCTTAAGCGGGATTTACAACAGAATCAGGTCATTTCATGAACGCCACTGAGTGGCCAACAGATGGTGACAGCTACAGGTCATGATGGCCAATTCTATCAATAGCTCCTGGCCATCAGCGAACACAACCCCAATTCAATTGCGCTTTCTACTCAACAACACCTTGACTTGCTTTTCCTGAGAAGGATGAAAAGGTGACGAAGAGCTTAATATATACTGTGACCGTACACTTTAACCCTAAACCCAGCATTGTGACCTGAGCAGGGCTTCGAGTGGTCTGCTTCGAGAACAAGATGTGTGAAAGGTTGATGCAGCCCCGTTTGCAGCTTGGGCCAATTATGTAGCTTTTATTTTACATTTTGGGTCATATGTATGAAACTTATGTTTTGCGATTCTCAAATAGCGATTTTTAGAGAATCGCTATTTGAGAATCGCAAAATGCTATGTATGTTGGATTTGCAAATCATTTAGCGAATCCTACATATTCCTTAATTGCAAATTGCAATTCGCAATTAAGGAATACCTCCCCATTCATTCCTATGGGCCTAGAGGCCCATTGGAATGAATGGGAAGACTTTCTCAATTTGCGATTCTCAATTAGAGAATCGCAAATTGAGAATGCAATTGCCAGGGTGTCAAAAGGACACCCTGTTGCACCCCTGATATGTGCATGTGTGCCCATGTGGCGCACATACATGCCCAAAGGACATGTATGTGCGCCACATGGCACTTTGAAAAATGCAAAAAAGTTAATTTTTCAAAGGAAACGCAAACCACCAACTTGAAGTTGGTGGTAATTTGCGATTCCTTATGGCCAAATTGCACTTTTTCTGGGCCTCATGCATTGTATTTAAGGAATCGCAATTTGCGAGTTTAAGGAATCGCAATTTGCGATTCCTTAAATGCAATCGCAAAATAGGGAATTGCAAATTTGCAATTCCTTATTTTGAGAGGCTGTTTTGATTTCATACATACCACTTAGCTATTTTGCGATCGCAAACTCCGAAATTCTGCGAATTTCGGCATTTGCGATCGCAAAATTGCCTTCATACATATGGCCCTTTGTGAGGTTTGAATCCAGCTCCGGGTACATTAGTAATGCACAGGGGTCCAGATTTACCCACGCTTTTTGTCTGGTTTGTGTTACTTTTGTGATGCAAACCCCGTGCCAAGTGTTAAGGTTGGATTTACTATCCAGCGCAAACCAGGATTCGTGTTTGAAAGTATCTCAAAGTAATTAAATGTTCTTGCTAGTCTTTGTCAAGAAGGTATTCCATGTGTGGTACATGGGCGTTGTGATGCAAATCCCTAACCACTAACATTCATAGAAAGGGATTTGCGCCCAAATTTTACACCTCTTCGAGGCAGAATAACAAGGAGAAATGTTTTGATTTCTCCATCTAGCCAGTGTGTGTGCAGCATTGTTTAAAAGATAGTTAATGTACTTTCAGCACAATCCCTACGTTTTAGAGAACGCACACCCTTGTACTATGGGGCTAGAGCCTGTGTGTTGACATGGTTGCCGAAAGTGCGCCAGCGCTGTGAGAGAGCTACAAATGCGCCATATTTCACTCAAAAAGTTGGGGCCTCATTTATGAGGCCTTGCGTGAGTTTTGCGCTTCCAATGCGTCACTTTTTGTGACGCATCGGCAGAGTAAAACATGCCTCCTGATGCGCACTATTTACAAAGTGACGCATCTAAGCAGATGCGTCACTTTGTAAACCCCTGCACTACATTATACCTGCGTCAGGTATAATGTATGCAGAGGGGGCGTTCACCCGCAAAAAGCCTCGTAATAGTGACGCAGTGAAATCTATGAGATTTCACTGCGTCACTTTTAGGACGCTGTTGCGTCAAAATCTTGCGCCTGCCTCACAGTACGCGTAAGACTGACGCAAGCCCTTTCACATGGGGCTTTCCCCATGTGAGAGGAAGCATTGCTGGAGTTGCGTCACTTTTGTGACACACTCCAGCAATGCGTCACTTTTGCGCCTACAGATACGTCAGAAATACTGACGTATCTGTAACTCCTTGCGACATGATGCGTGATAATATAAATATGACGCATCAATCATGTCGCAGGGAGAGCGCAGTGAAAAGTGACGCATCGCTGTTTTCACGCAGCGATGCGTCACTTTTCATAAATGAGGCCCTTGCATTTTTTCTCCCTACCTTTGACACAAGGCAGGGGAGCAGCTTTGATTGCTGCGCACCTTTGTGTCAAATATTAGTACATTTGGGGCATTCCCAACCAGCTTGGAAAACGGCGAAATGTGACCAGAAGCAGACCAGAAAACTACAACGTTTTTAAATTGATGTTTTTATTGCACGTAGGCACATCTAATAATCCAAAAAATCCCACAGACAAGCAGGGATTAACTTTCCTTTGGAGTAGTATAACCATTGTAAGCGCTTCATTATAAACCTTTGATTTCTCAGTCAATGCATCGACCATTGCCTGCTTCTCGGATGCAACAGATAAGCTGTCACAATGTCCTTAAGTCTTTACTTTGATGATGTCGCTGTTTTGGACTTAAATGAGTTTACTTTCTTAGCAGGTGATGTCCACGATTTATTTTACATTTACTGAAACACGCAGCTTGCTGAAGTTTGCTTATTGATACTCTGATAAACTGAAACGGTGCGTGTTATGGGTTCAATATTTAATGACAATTGTGCCCCATGTGGAAATCCATTACACAGACACTCACACTCGATGCAAGAGATTCAGGTTAGTAGGAAATCATAGCTGGTGCACATATATGGCTAGGTATTACTTTAAGGTGCCTCCACTTGAGGCTTCAGTACAAGTTTTATCCTTATACTGATGGGATATAGATAACAAACTCATCTGGATTTCGAATTTAGCAGTACATTTGTGGATCTAGAGTGTTTGACCTGGGTACTTTGGCTGCTAAAAGCAACTCAAACACTTAGTTGAAACTCTGTGGGAAAAATGAGAAACTACCAAACAATATGGGTGTGGAAATCCCAATTCTGTCAGTAACTTCTTTTTTCAGAGGGACTCTCAGGGTACACCTTCTAATGTCTGGTCCCTTTACCACTGTGTTACAGATAAGACCAGTGTTTATAACTCCAGGGGTGGGAGGAAACATAATGGGATTCTTACAGGTGACATGCCCAGGGTGTGCATTTGTGTTGCAAAAGTTTGTGAATACCCACGCATGATCAAATTCACCAACTTGAAATGGCATGAGCTGAAAAAGAAGTAAGTAAGAGTAATTACTGGAACAATAAACAGCTGGTAAAACAGCAAGCACTCAAAATCACATCTCCTTCAGAAAAGAACTGAAAACTTGGCTATTCGATAAACAATGAACCCCTCCCTCTAGCGCCTTGAGACCCTCTGGGTGAGTAGTGCGCTTTACAAATGCCTGAACTTGAACTTGAACTTGTAAGATTTAATAAGTGATAGTGGCTTGCCAATGAACACTGGACATCAATAGAACTGTAGATGGAAGGGATAGCTATCGGCCTAAATTAGACCAGGGCTGCAGCTCACTATATACCCCCACCCACCTGTTTTGGCTACCTCTTGCTAAAGTTTGAGATCTCCATCAGCGTGAAGGAGATCCATAAGGTTTCAGAGGAGCCGTCATCATATATATATATATATATATATATATATATATATATATATATATATATATATATATATATATATATATATATATATATATATATATATATATATATATAAATGAAGTTAGATACATACATTCCTTACGTACCTAACTCGCCTTTTGCTATTCTGTCCCTCTCTATTCTGCCTATTATATTAGTGTTATAGGTGCAGAAACCTAGCAGTTAACATACACCTTTCTTCAGAGGTACGAGTCTTAGTACATACAATCTAAGGGGCATCATTAGTTTCATAGTTGTAATTTCATACACTGCTTTGACCACTGCTTCATTCACAGAATCTAGTCACTATATAATTATTGATTTTTTTTGCACCATTTATTTCAGATAGCAATTAGAACGTGCTAGCATGTTTTCCTCCACATAAGGGGATCAATTTCTGAGAGAAATTACATTTGTGGGAATCAAAAGAAAATTAACAAATCCCCCCATCTGGACCCGTTCCTGGGCCATTTACCCCTGGAAAGTAGGAAACAGAACAGATGGGGTTCATAATTTGTGCCATATGTACAGCTGGGGAAAGTGGATGGGGAGGGGGTAAGGGAAAGGGGACAATGACATAGTTAATCACAATCAACAACAACATTCCTCATAATAGTGGAATAATGGAACAATAGCACAGCATTGCACTCTGAAGCTTGCCGCCTTCCTCGAGACAAACGGATCCCTCGACCCCTCGCAGTCCGGTTTCAGAGCCAACCACAGCACCTAGACCGCCCTCATCGCAGCCACCGACGACATCCGAGCCCTGCTCGACAACGGGGAAACAGCGGCACTCATCCTCCTGGACCTCTCTGCAGCGTTCGACACTGTCTGCCACTGCACCCTAGTCCAACGCCTCAGCAACATCGGCATCCAAGAGAAGGCACTGGAGTGGATCATCTTGTTCCTCGCCGGAAGAACGCAGTGAGTCCGCCTCCCCCCATTTCAATCCGAGGCCACCGAAGTCATCTGCGGCGTACCGCAAGGATCATCACTCAGCCCCACCCTCTTCAACGTCTACATGAGACCTCTTGCTGCCATCGCACGCCAACACAACCTCAACATCATCTCCTACGCCGACGACACCCAGCTGATCCTCTCCCTCACCAGAGACCCCGACACCGCCAGAACCAGCCTACACGAAGGGATGAAAGACGTCGCCGAGTGGATGAAGAACAGCCGCCTTAAACTGAACTCAGACAAGACGGAAGTCCTCCTCCTGGGACCATCGCCCTCCGCCTGGGACAACTCCTGGTGGCCCCCAGCCCTGGGCACCACTCCCAAGCCAACAGACCACGCACGCAACCTGGGCTTCATCCTGGACTCCTCCCTCTCAATGACCAGACAAGTCAACGCCGTCTCCTCATCATGCTTTCACACCCTACGCATGCTTCGCAAGATCTTCAGATGGATCCCGATCGAAACCAGGAAGACGGTCACCCAGGCCCTCATCACCAGCCGACTGGACTACGGAAACACTCTCTACGCCGGAACCACAGCCAAGCTACAGAAAAGACTCCAACGAATCCAGAACGCCTCCGCCCGACTCATCCTGGACATCCCCCGACGCAGCCACATCTCCGGTCACCTGAGGGACCTGCACTGGCTCCCCGTCAATAAGAGGATCACGTTCAGGCTCCTCACCCACGCACACAAGTCTCTCCACGACCTGAGCCCCAAGTACCTCAACGACCGCCTGACCTTCTACACGCCCACCCGCCAGCTACGGTCTACCAGCCTCGCCCTCGCTACCGTACCACGCATCCGAAGAGCCACCGCCGGAGGCAGATCCTTCTCCTACCTGGCGGCCAAGACATGGAACTCCCTCCCCATCCACCTTCGGCTGACCCAGGACCATCTCGCCTTCGGGAGACAACTCAAGACCTGGCTGTTCGAGCAGTAGCGGACCCCTTCCCCCAAGCGCCTTGAGACCCTTCCGGGTGAGTAGCGCGCTATACAAGTGTTATGATTGATTGATTGATTGAATGCAGTGGGTGATAATCTAAGGCAGGACTTCACCTGGGCTAAAACTTAAACTAAGAAGCTGAAAACTGCAAATGGAAAGAAACGCCCCCTGATTACCTTCAGTTGAAAGGGATACAGGGACAACATTTCTGAACCAATTGCAGAGACCACGTTTCTGAGACCTCTACCGCACTGTCAGCCACTCCCTCCTCATCGCCACTCTTGGGGTATTGCACGTCTGACAACCAGCCTAGGCAAACCCAGGCAGCAAGTGGAAACCCCAGGCAGGAGTATACATGGGGAAATTCCCTACTGGCCAAAAGAAAGGAATGGGTGAGGAGTAATCCCAGCAGGGGAAGGGGATTAGGATGAATTTTACAGGGGTCTCCACATGACCCAAGCTTCCATCACCCATGGAGCAGAGAAGGGTGGTAAGAGAGGCCTTCCAGGCCAATCTTGTGCATTATGTGGAGTTCTTTGCAGTAGATGGGGTAGATGGGGGATTTGCTTTCACCAGGGCACAAAAATGCCCCTCTGAGAGCTGCCACATGTCGCCATGCATAATATTTTTCCTGGGAAGAGAACCACATCTGCTTGTGAGATGAGGATAAGAAGTAATAGTTTTCAAGAGGTCTTCCCTTCCAAGGCAAGGAAGGTAATCCAGACCCTTTCACATTTCTCAAGCCTATTGTTCAGTTCCTAGGTAGTCCTATTATGATGCGTCACCCAGTGCAATTGCATGAGGTACTTCTTACACGTGGGGTTGGTGGGCTGTTGCTAGTGACAGAAAATACACTTTTAAGACACTGCAAAAGAAGTGGCCCACCAATTGGGAATATGAATATCCCAATGTGGAATTTCAGATGTGTCATAAAGATTTGCTGGGAGAGGGGAGGAGGCATGCAGAGCTTGATGTGGACCACTCCATCCTCTGATAAGGATGTAGAGTTGAAAACGACCAGCGAATCTGATATGTCACAATTAGTTTACTATATTTCCAGCAGTGATCAAGTGGCAGCAGTCGTGCCTGTATTACCTTCTTTGGTGACCAGCAAGAGTGTGAGAAAAAGGATAATCAGTTGAAGAGGATGGTAGTCCTCTTTAAGTAAGAATGTCACTATTTCTTCCTAGGTACAGTTAGCTCTCAATAATTTAAACCTCAGCTTAACCTTTGGTAGTTAGAGCACAAAACAGACAGGCTCAACTTAGCAGAAATGTGTAAAGTATGTATCAGTACCCAAAAAGTTGAAAACGCAACACATTAAAAATCCCAATTCAATTTATAAAGATAGAGAAAACTTTAATGAGCAAATAGACACCAATATGACATAAATAATTTGAGTAGACTGGAGATATGATACCTCGAAATTTTTGATGTTTCTAACCAAAAAACACATAGCAACTGCAGATATCTGTTGCGTTAGACCGGGTCAAAGTTAAAAGTTAAGGCCGACCTCGATGGAGCATGTGCCAGATACAGAAACCAGGTTCGGTCCAACAAAAAGTTTACCTTCTGACCTAGTCTCTGGAATGGAAATCAAAATACTCAGTGACACCAACGTGTGATAGACAAACTGAAAAATCAACTACAAAGATTTGAAGACATTTGGGGATTCTTTTTGCATATGCATTAACTTATGCTAAAGCATGGTGTTCTCTACTTGAACATGGATATATCATTTATTGGGCAGGGCTTGTCGCTCAGCCCAACTCTCTTCAATATCTAGATGACCTGGTTGACCGACGTCATTCGAGTTCACAACATAAACATCCTACTTAGACAGACAGCATGCAACTGACACTGTCCCTTTCGGGTATAACACCCAATACCAGGTACAAGTTAATCATATAAATGACAGAAGTAGCCACCTGGATGAAATCAAAGTGCCTCAAATTGAACTCGGACAAGACCGCAGTGGTAGTCTTCAGGATAAATACCTCACCATGAGACTTCACCTGGTGGCACACAGACCTTGGACTCACATCCTGCATGCAAGCGAGAAACCTTGGAATCATAGATAAGTACACATAACCACCCAAGTCAATGCAGTGTTCTTGAAATGCTTCAAAATACTAAGAGTGCGGAAGAAAATCTTCAAGTGGCTCATGGGACAAGACCATGAAAATGATCACCTAAACCCTCTTCACCCGATACTAAATTATGGAAACAGTATGTATGCAGCGATTACCAACAGGCTCACAAGAAGACTGCAAAGCATCCAAAACGCAGAAACCAGACTAATCCTCAACCACCCATGCTCTGTATACATCACACCACACCATACAGAACTACTCTAGCTCCCAATACAAAAGCATGTACACTTTAAACTCCTTATCCATACCTACAAAACTCTCCACAACACTGGCCTTTCCTACCTTAACACCTGCATTCACTTCAACCAACCTTCCAGATGCCTCTGAACAAGAAGAAGACCCATAGAACTGCCAGAGTTTAAGTTCTTTATCGATAGAAAATCACATCCATCCACAGATCTCTCTTCCTTCAACTGTCACTTACCTTCCCCCAGAGTCTCACGCCACATTCCATCACCCGGGCAACCTGCAGCTGGTAACATCATAGTACCCAAGCTCACAGCTTTGCTAAACAGAGCACACAGATCACATGTGTGATTACCACACATCTTCCTCCTTAAACAATTCACAAAAACAAAACAGAGAATATATAAACCTTAAGTGAGAAAATAACAGTGTATAGAAAAACAGTTTCATAAGTGAAGATTACAGTAATGCACTCCAGCAAAGTTTATACAAATCCCCCAAGTACTTAGACTTTCTGACAACCCTGCTGGACCTTCATGCTTCCAAGTTTTCATTTACAGACGACAGAAGTCTTGTTGTCACCAGGCAAGTCCTTAAACAGGACAACTCTGTTCATATTCCATATTCTTTGGTCGTGGGTTCCCACAGCATTTTTGAAAGTCTTAACCACTCAAATGGTTTAGAAAACGTCATCACACTCCCCAAATCAGGGTGCTCAACCACGACCAGATATCCCACCTGTATGTTCAGCTCCTTTACAGATTCTTAATATCAAAGTACCTTCTTTTCCTCTCTCAAGCACCAACTTACATCATCAAGTTCCTTGCCTATTTCTGCCTCACAGTTGTTGACCCAGGACAGCTCCACAAAAGTGCGATGACCAAAGTGTGAGATTTACCAGTGGCGCAATGAGACGTGATCCAATACATTTCAAATTAGATCCTCCCTTCAATTAAGAGATTTAGCTTTGGCCATGGCAATAGTTTCCTTAATCACCCTGTTTAGCCTTTCCACAATGCCATTCATTTCTGGTTGGTGCAAGGAACACTTCTAGTGTTCAAATGCCCTTTCCAACCAAAATGTCTTTATTTCTTTTGAAGTTAATTGCACCCCATTATCAGTAAGCAGAGTTTTCAGGAAACACTCTTGTGCAAACCTTGAAAGGGTGTTGGCTACACTGTTCCTTACACCAGCCAAGTATGCAATTTTAAAATTGAATTCCTGCAGCGCTATCATCCATTTGGTTATCCTGCTGGAAACCGGATCCACACCTTTCTTTGTGAACACCTCAATAAGGGGCTTATGATCTGTCTTCACAACAAAGTGTGATCCCTACAAAAACAATTTAACTTCTTTACAGCCCACTACACTGCCAGGGTCTCCCTCTTAATTACCAAGTATCTGGTCTCCGCATCCTGCAAACCATGCAAGAAAAACATGTTGGTGTTCATTCCAGGACCACAAACCTGTTGCAGAACTTCACCAAGTCCTGTCACAGTAGCATCCATGGTTGTAACAGATAACTTTTTGGGATCAAAGTTCTTGAGCTAGTGAGCAGCACTGAGGCGTTTCTTTAAACCTACAAACTCCTCCTCAAAAGCATCATCCCATATAAATGCAACACCTTTCTTTAAGTGACGCCTCATGTTAACACTCATGTCAGAAAAAAGTCGGACGAACTTCCCATAAAACTCCACCATGGCCAAAAATGTCATCAATTCCTCCAGCGAGCTGGGTAAACTCATAGAAGTAATGGTTTCAACTAACTCCACTGTGGGAAACACCCCCTCCTCAGAAATGATATGACCCAAGTAATCCACAGTTCTCATACCAAACTTGCATTATTCATCTTTAATTGTGAGATTGGCTTCAGTTAATTTACTTAAAACTTCCTTTCATGGTCTGTCTCATACAAGCCAAAATGTCATCCTTATACACGCAGGCACCGTGAACACTTTTGAGGACTCTTTCCATAATCCTTTGAAAGATGTAGGCTGCTGAGACAAGACCAAAGGAGAGCTGACAAATCTGAAGGTGCCAAAGGGAGTCACAAGCACAGTCAAATCTCTGGAGGACTCCTTCAATTTAATTTGGTGATACACCAATGTGAGATCAGTGGTGCTAAAGACAGTTGCTTCACCCAGCAGCAGGACAAGTTCCGTTATACTTGGTAAGGAGTACCTATCCACGATATTGCGATGCCTCAAATCCACACATAAGCGCAAGTTACCATTGGCCTTTCTAGCAGCAACAACAGTGGCAAGCTACTCTGTAGCTTCCACTTCCTCTATGATGCCACCCTTCTTGAGTTTCTCAATTTCCTCTAGCATTTCCCAATGTACCACAATTGGTGCACGCCTCACCTTACAGCACACGGGTTGTGCATGAGCCACCAAACGTATTTCATGGTCATAATCTACTAAACAACCAAACTCATCCTTAAACACCTGAGGAAATTTGCGGATCAATTTCTCAACCAACTCTACATTACCTATTGAGGCTGCAGAACAAAATAATCCCCTTACTTTCTAAAGAATGGAATTGGGCCTACTGGGTTACAGTAGAACCCCCAATTCACCTTGATGTGCCCAACTGATAACATTATCACATTTCTTGGATACACAAATCTTTCCCAAAGCCAATCGCTATTTGTACTCAATCACTCCCTTAAAAAACCCATGTAGTTTTATGGGTTCTCCACCATAGGCACACAGTCTGATATTAGGTTTGCTCAAGGTTATTTTGTCCCGTAGATTATTTTGATGAAATGTGTTGGAGACAATAGTCATTCTTGCCCCAGAATCAAATAGGACATTAGTTGATTCACCAGAGAGATGGTAACTACCGGTGAACTCTTCACCTTACCCTCTCCATTCACTTGTAAAACTATCTCACCATAGACAAAGTCCGAACTTCCATCATCCTGGACAACTCCACATCCACACTTACTTTTTTAACTCTAGGCCTGGCAGTTTTTGCTTTGCAGGCAATGGAGAAGTGCCCTTTCTTTCTACATTTGGTGCAAAGAGCTGGGAAATCTTTGTTATTAGCCAAATGTCCTACTTTATCTCATCTGTAACATTTCCTTGATCTCAATTTTCCTTTATTGCTCTATTTATCATTCTTCCCCACACCTTCTTTATCTTTTTCATTCACAACCTGTACTCTGAGATGCTTCTCTTTTTTTTCTTGATGACCCCGACACATTCCATGGAATGCTCCACACATTTTGCGATGACCAACACTTCATCCAAAGTGGGCTCATCTTTCAACCAAAGCTCATCCCACACTTTTTCAATAGCACATCCAACCACGAACTGATCATGGATGCACTCCTCCATAATCCCCCCAAACTTGCAGGTAGATCCAAGCCTGTGCACGTCTGTGACATACATTTCACCAGAGGCCCCCTCACTCTGGAACTCCTGCAAAGTGATACATTTCCAGAATTGTGCTAACCTTTGTAAAGTAGTGTTTGTCAAGCTTTTTGATACACAACTTATATTCATTTAACTCCTTAATTTCTGCTTGTGAGGGTTGCAGTAAGTGATCATACACATCTTTACCCTCAGCGTCTAATCAGTGCTTGAGGAGAACAGCCCTACGTTCTCCACTTAATGTTGCACAGCATACCCTCGTGTATCTTTCAAAAACCTTTTTCCACTTCTGCCTCTTAATAGGGGGTGTGCCAGGAACAAGGAAAAGGGGTGGCGCTGTAATGTTTTGCATGACTAGCACAGAAAGTTGTGCCTTAACAATTACCCCTTGTGAATGCCGTAATCCCTCACAAAAGAAAAAGAAAAGACAAATCTTGAAATTAAAAAAAAATTAAAAATCCTGAGATTATGCTTCTAGGATATTTTCCATTTTCATGTACACAAAATATTCCATAATCACAAATCCACCATGGATAATAACACAAAAATGATATCTGTTTCTTTGGCTTTTTTTTATTTTTTTTTACAAAAAAACCCATTTGTAGTACCAAAATAACCAAGTTGAGGGCTCACTTAAGGCAAGGTTCTCTTACAGGACAGTTTGGCCAAACTGTGAGCAGGGGAGTTCCAGGAAGTAACTAGAACTCAGGGAAACACCAAAGAAACAATCTCAGAAAGGTCTGCTGTGCCTATCAGCGAAGAGGCGGACTGTAGCAAGTCGGAAAACAACAGAGGAGGCTACCATGATGCGGGCAGACTGGAGAAGCTATGCCTCTCCAGTCTCCTGAAGGCTGAAGAAAAACATTTATATCAACACTGCAGCTTACGACAGCCCCTGCAGACTAAGGAAGCTGTCCTGTCAGCGTAAAATTAACCAGGCATGTTTTCAGTGGGAGAAGACAGTTTACACCGCACGTACATGGGTAATGGTGGAAATTCAAAGCGCAGCTCACCATGGGCAGACACGGCGGAGCCATGCCCATCAGAGCAAATCAAGGAGAGCGTGTCACTGAAGACAGCAGCAGTGCAGCAGGGAGGCAGCCGGCTGTGCATGTCTGCCAAAACACACCATCTTACAGGTAAGTGAACAATGCTGCGATTGTAACTTGCTATGATACAAAGAGCTAAGTTTGACACACTCAGCACAATCCAAACCGTCATGTGAAGGTGAGCTCACTTAAAGCTGAGCCCATCAGCAGACACTCAGCCCACTCAAGCGGTGTTGCTCATGAAATTCAGTCATGCTCTGACGGCAAGGTGAATCCATAGCAGATCATGGAAGCTGGTCAACACCACTTCAACACAGCGTAAATTGAGGAAGGGGGAGCTGTGCTGTGCTTGACAGTTAGACCGCAGTTCTTGAAAGCAATCGCTCAGATGTGGTTATGGCAAAACCGGAGCCTAACAACACGAAGCACCCTGCCAGGAAATGCTCTGGTCACACCTGCACACCAGAGGCTACATGTGCAGTATAGAGATATCTCATAAATTGAGAGAAGACCCCACGCGTTCCAGGGAACAGGGTACTAAGTGACAATATAAAGTCAAAAAACAATCCCTGGAGAAGTCAATGTATAGGGATACCTTATTTCACGAAGGCAGGGTGAGTGCCTAAATTAGGTGTTTACGTGTTAAACAATCTGGTCACGGACTAGTTTGTGATATTCACAGTTTTTTTATTAAGAAAAAAAAAAAATAATAATAATTTTATAATGCATCATAATTAACATTTCAGTAGAAATTCAATTGTACTGAAAACATACAATAAAATACCATACAATCAAAATGACAAATTTCAAAATTTAAAAAACAATTATTAAAAAACAATTCAATCTGTGTAAATTCAACTGAACAACAAGACCAAGAGAACTGCCAGAGTTTAAGTTCTTTATTGATAGAATATTCCATCCATCCACTGAGCTATCTTTCTTCAACTGTCACTTTCCTTCCCCAGAGTCTCGAGCCACATTCCATCACCTGGGAAACTTGCAATCGGTGACATCATAGTACCTAAGCGTACAGCTGTGCTATACAAAGCACACAGAGCACATGTGTAATTACCACACATGCACATTTTAATCTCCTCACCCATACCTACAAAATTCTAAACCACGCTGGCCCTGTCTATCTTAACTGCTGCACTCACTTCCACCAACGTTCCAGATGCCTCTTAACAGCCTCCCACAACACATCAGAGCCTCCTTCTCTCTTCTTGACTTTCTCAAGAAGCAGAAGATGTAACTTTTCAAGTAAACCCCAGGTGACCCAGTGGTCATGCTAGGATAACCTCATGAGGGATTAGGGTGCTATAAAACTTACATAACATAAAATAACACTTTTTTGCTGGTGGAGGCTCTGGCCCCTTACATTCCCCACCTCATCGCCCAAGGGGAAGCAGGACACGCCATCAGGAATGTTCATCCTCACCTCTCCTCCACTTGTAAATGTTTACTTAGTAACTTTAGGAGAGGGAGTATAACGTTCTAAATGTGTTTGGTCTCTCTTGATGGACATGCGCAAGCAGCAATGGCAACTAATGTGCTTATCAAAAGGTTTGCCTCTTTCTTTTTTTATGATCTTAATTCTGTAATATCTGTTAACTGCTTGATGTTTCCTATGTAGTCAATAAAAGATTATACAAACATAAAAGAAAATACTCAGTGACGCAAGACAGCAGGCTGTGGCCAAGATTGGTGTCATGAGGTCGGCTAGCTATTGGACAAAGTTCCGATGAAGAAGTTGACTTTTGGTGGGAAATCTCAGAGTGGGAGAAATTTGAAAAGCACGTACAAGGAAGGGCCCTCGCTGGCTGAATACTTTTGGCACCTTGGCCCAGTGAAGTTTCTAACTTCTGGAATTAGAAATTTTTTGGGAAGTCAGGATCGGTCATCAGGGAAAACCAGCAAGTTGAGTCTGACTGGCAGTTTGATGTCGGTGGCGGTCCAGTGGTAGCCTCTTGGTGTTTTGGCAAAAATCCTTGAAAAAGTTTTGAAACCCAGGCAGAGGTGGAGTACATTCTGACAATTAACCAAGGTCCCCAGGACTTGGGGGTCAGTGTTCACTCAAGGAGAAGCCACCCGCAGGCTCCAGGGCAAGTCCTATTGGTACTGGTCAGGTGGGCTCTTCAGGAAGGTGGGGCTCCAGCAGCTTTGTGTCCCTGTAGCTCAACAGCATGCTAGCCAACTATCACTTGGAGTCCACTGTTCTGTCCTGGGTTCAGGTGGGAGCAGACCCTACCCTTGGGGATTCTCACAACAGGATACAGTAGGTACAGTTCTCTTTCTGATGTCTCAAGAGTTCAGAAGGTGCAGTCCTTCGTCTATCTTCCTCAGGTCCAGCAATATTCTGAATAAGCTATCCAAGGATCCAACTTTTACTCCTGGCACTAGCTTGTAAGTGAGGGATACTCCCTTTCCAATAGGAAAAAGGTTCCTAGAGACAACCCTTCCCCCTTTGACATAAATTCCCAGGGCTTTGGCCCTAAAAACATCCCAAAGTGCCCTGGCTCTGCTCTGCCAAAATCCAACATGGTAGAATATTTCATCCCGTGGTCACAGCTCTGAGACTCCTGAGAAATCAATCCGCAGGATCTACAAATCAATCCGCAGGATCTACAAGTGGATCCCGACAGAAACAAGAAGAACGGTGACACAGGCCCTCGTCAGCACAAGACTGGACTACGGCAACGCACTCTACACAGGAATCCCAGCCAAACACCTACGACGACTACAACGCATCCAAAACGCCTCCGCCAACTGATCGTCAACGTCCCCCGCCACAGCCACATCACCCCCCACCTGAGAGACCTACACTGGCTCCCCGTCGACAAGAGGATCACCTTCAAGCTCCTCACCCACGCACACAAAGCACTCCACAGAGCCGGACCAGCCTAACTGAACAGCAAACTCAGCTTCTACACCCCCACCCGCCAGCTCCGCTCCGCCAGCCTCGCCCTCGCTGCTGTCCCCCGCATCCAACGAATGATCTCCGATGGCAGATTCTTCTCCTACCTTGCCGCCAAGACCTGGAACACCCTCCCTACCCACATACGGCAGACCCAAGACCTACTCGCCTTCAGAAGACTCCTCAAGTCCTGGCTCTTCGAGCAGTAGTAGCACCCCCCCCCCCCATAGCGCCTTGAGACCCTCACGGGTAAGTAGCACGCTTTACAAGTACTCTGATTGATTGATTGATTGATTGATTCTGGAGCAAGTAGTTACATCTGTGTGCAAAAGGGGATGCCCCTTTGAAGGTTGTGCAGTTGGTGGGCATATCCCCCAGGTCATCATGTCAGGCGGAGGTCACACCTCCTCCCAGCCAAGGACATACAACAAGGACAGATATCACAATCCTAGTTAACTAAAGTGATGAAAGCTAGCAGCAGCTCCTGAGCCACCAGGATCAGATGAGGGAAAGAACGGGAGGCAGAATGCGAGGTAGGTAGGAGCCCATCGTGGTAGTGAAGCATGGTAAGGCAGGCTAATTTGCCTCCTATACAAGTTTACGCAGCATTGCCACAGTTAGCTGCTTCTTTCCTTACTTGTTTCCCCCTCCAGCATTTTATTAAATGTGACCTCAAATTAGCTCTGTCTCCTTCATTGTGGAAGGATTCTACAATTTGGTGAAGACCAGCCCGATCAGATTATTGGCGTGTTGAGCCTGATGATTGCTGGTGTTTTGAATAAGAGACTTCAGTAGGGTTGTCTCTTTGCTTATCTGAACTAGAATCCAATAATTTTTTTTATCTCCTTTGAGCTTAATGGGTTCACCCTCTAAACATCTAACTTCGCCCTCAGTTGGGAGTCTGTAGAATGACAGATATCTACTGCGCTGCAAACCAGATCTCAGTTTCATCCTCTAACAGATCTAATTTGCACACAATGTGAGTGAGGCGAAGTGAGGCAAAGGGACATGAGGACTTGAGGACAGCAGTGGCTGCAGGGGCCTCTCCCAACAAGACCCGGGATTTTCAAGTTCCTGCACAATGTATGGGAATGCCCACTCGCTCAATTCGCTGTCTCCTCACACTGGAATAAGAAGACATTTCTTTTTGTTTAGATGGAAACCAGAGGCCTCCTCAAAGAGATAGAGAAGTTCAAGGGCAAGTTTACGCAGCATTGCCACAGTTAGCTGTTTCTTTCCTCACTTGTTTCCCCCTCCAGCATTTTATTAAATGGTGACCTCAAATTAGCTCTGTCTCTTTCATTGTGGAGGGCTTCTACAATTTGGTGAAGACCAGCCCGATCAGATTATTGGCGTGTTGAGCCTGATGATGGCTGGTGTTTTGAATAAGAGACTTCAGTTGGGTTATCACTTTGCCTATCTGAACTAGAATCCAATCATTTTTTTAATCTCATTTGAGTTTAATGGGATCACCCTCTAAACATCTAACTTCACCCTCAGTTGGGAGCCTGTAGAATGACAAATATCTACTGCTCTGCAAACCAGATCTCAGGTTCATCCTCTAACAGATCTAATGTGCACACAATGTGGGTAAGGCGAAGCGAGGCAGAGGGACATGAGGACTTGAGGCCAGCAGTGGCTGCAGGGGCCTCTCCCAACAAGATCCAGGATTTTCAAGCTCCTGCACAATGTATGGGAATGCCCACTCGCTCAATTCGCTGTCTCCTCACAATGAATAAGAATAAATTTATTTTTGTTTAGGTGGAAACCGGAGGCCTCCTCAAAGAGATGGAGAAGTTCAAGGGCACGTGGGCCCAAAACCACTGTATCTACGAGAAATGGAAGGCCCCAACCCATTGCCATACCCCCATCTGCATATCGCAATGAATCAAATGTGCCAAGGGCTCAATAGTTAGAGCGAGAGGAATGGGGAGAGGTAGCAATCCCGATCAGAATTGCATGGTTTAACACCCTGTTAATTATGACCTGGGCCATTGGATGACAGTATAGATTAGATATTGTTTCCTGAAAACAGAGCCCAAATCCTATCCGGCAAAGTATTGCTCCAAAATAATCCCAGTCGACCGTGTTGAATGCTTTTTTAAAATCGACTAGTAGTTAGGCCGACGCCTCTTTGATTTCATCGACATGAGCGAAGGTGACATGCAAATGCCAAATGTAATGTCTAGATCTGCAGCCTGGCATAAAGTCACACTGAGCTGGGTGCACCAGGGTCGTGATAACTGTGTAGAGCCTGGTCGCCAGGAACTTCGCATAGATTTTGACGTAAGTGTTAATTATGGAGAAGGGACAGTAGGACCCATAATCCCTTAATGTGTGGTCAGTCTGGGGATGATGGCAATAGTCATCAGATCAAGTTCTTGGTGGAAGGACCCCCTTTTTACTGCCTCTTAGTAGATGCTCTAGCAAGTGAGGGGCCACAGTGTTGTGGAGTTTGGAATAATATTCAAGGGGGAATCCATCTGGGCCCGGGATCTTCCCGGACTCCAAGTCATGGATGGTCATTTGGATCCGGTCTTCAGTGAATGGTTTCTCTAGGCCCCTGTGCTGGGCCCGTGTCAGACGAGGGAGGGGGTATGTCTGCGAGCAACAGCTGAGTATGTTCAACAGGACAACGTGGTTGGCAGGCATAGAGTTGCTCTTAGTAAGTAGCAAACGCTGCAATTTCATTGGTTGTGGTAACTAAAGACTCCAATGTGTCATTCACAATATTTATAAATCAGGAGCCAATGTTGTCTCAAGGTATCCAATGTAAATTTGCCTGTGTCTCTCCTTGCATTTAAGATAGTTCTTTGCCACTCCTTGGATTGTCAGCTCACTAGCTGCTCAAGGAGTACAAACATGTTGTTCTGTCCAGGTGTTGGTGTCAAATTCAGAGCTCAGTTCCTCAGACAATAATCAACTAGTCCATGGGCCATATGGAACCATGCCGGATGTTTTCAGGGGGTCGAGATCCCAGTAGAAGAAGTTGTGGAGAATGATCTGATAAACCCCGGGGGAGCATGGAGGCTTCCATTATGGAGGAAATATCTACTGCTAGGAGAAAGACATAGTCAAGGCAGTACATAGTGCAAATAGAAGTCAAGATGTGGGCATAAGCTTTGTCTCATGGGTTGCAGACCCTCCAGGCATTACAAAGTCCAATGGAACAAGTCCAGAGACTGAGGGATCAGGAATGGGCTCAATGGTCTTTAGTAACAGGGCCAAAACATCTAGAACCAAGTCAGCTACAGCAATAAAGTCTGCACCAGGGGGCAGATCAGCAACCAGCCGGGTCTCGTCACGGAAACGTTCTTTTTGCAGTTATGGGGGGATATAAACGATAAGGAGACTGTAAGGTTTCCCCTTCAGCGTGCCAAGCAATCCCACATATCTACTCATTGGGTTATGTAGTACCTGGGTGACCACTAGGGGAAATGTCTTGTGAAGGAGGATTGCCACGCCCTTTGACTCCCGAATAAAGTCGGAGTGGACAACTCGGTTCTTTGATTTCACCCCTACCTCGGGGTTTCTCCTTCCCCATATTCACAATGGTGGAAATCAAAAAACCTTTCCCCCTGCGAGCTCGCATTGTCGCAGAACCTTGGGATGCACCAAAAATGAAATGAAGGAGAAAGATTGGGCTTTTGTTCTAGTGTGAATCAGTTTAAGACCCAGGCTTTACAAGGCGGCCAATTGTCTCCGCCTCGACCTTCTGGCTCCTGGCCAGGTGCTGCACAGGGTGGGATATATATGGCACTTACAGCAGACAGATGATCAGGGTCTCCAACTCTCTAAACCTGAGACTCTCAGGTCACCTTTGTTAATCAGCTGTGGAGGATACTGTGACCATTAGGAGGGCCTGGACCAGTTGTCAATTCAAGTAGGGTCCCACAAAATCATAAGCACTACAAACAGGGTGCCATTATCTCTGTCTAAACTGTGTCTGATCCATAGCCCATACTTAACGACAGGTGAATAATGTAGATTTAGGGAAGTCTAGCTCCTGCAAGCAAAGACAGAGGGATAGGAGAATGAGAAGGTCAGGCACTTAGATGGTTGAAAGGAGGGCCAAGGCATTCACAGACTGCTGTGCAGGAAGGAGGCATGGAAATAAATATGGGCAGGTTATTGTCTCCTGAAGGGTTGTGTCTAATATCCCAGTCTTGGAGAGTGAGGGTGAGGTATGTAGATCAGTTCCTCTGGTACCACCGAATGACAGCCTGGTTTGAGACCTCTCTGCGCCGCCCGATCACAGCTGTGAGTCCAGAACAATGCATGGCCTCATCAGGAGGCTAGCAGCTCTGTGCAGCACCAGCCCTCTCCATGATCATCAACACCAGTGACCTCCAAGGTCATCTTCAGGTGTAGACAGGCAGAGCATAGCAGGGCTGGTGCAGGATGCTGGGTCACGGGCTGTCAGGGCATGCCTGCGCGGCTCCGGTATAACTTCAAGCAGTGGCATAGCTATTGGCTTCCCCGGTACTGCCCAGACTCAGCCGCTAGACTAGAGCAATGTAGGGCCATGTGGGAGGGAGGCAGACCGACACAGAATCAGCTGTCCAGCAACGCTGTGACCAGTGGTTTAGGTCAGGGCTCCCATCACGGGCCGCCACCGTGGTGTGTGGGCGGCACTAATGTCCCAGTCTGTTGGCAGCTGCCATTGTGGTGTTGGAGAAGCAGCACAGCCCAGGATGAGCACAGCAGCCTCTGGGGTCATTAGGCAGCAGCCACTTCAAGGAATCAGAGGGCGAATCCAGGTGACAGCCAGCAGTTTAGAAGACCCAGGATGCCAGAATCTGCAGGATTATGGAGAAGGTCTCTGGAGCAACTTTAGAATGTGTCCTCCATTTTTGCTGTGTCTGAGCTAAAGTCCCCGCAAGATGGCCGTGGGGAAGGAGCTCCTCAACATAGCTCTCGGGCGCTAAGATCACCATTCTCGGTGTAAATCTCTGCTTGCCCCCCTCCACGCCATTTGTTGCCGTTCCCACACCGGAAAGGGCAAGAAGGGGTCTGAAGCTGTAACTAAACGCTGCTGCCATCTGCCAGAGCCGACACAACCACCGGACAAAAACTGAGAGTCCCTGGGGCCCAGGCACTGGGATCGCCGACCCCCTCTCCTCCACACCACGCCTGCCTCTCCCCCATCACCGGAGCGGGGAAGGTGACATCTCCCACCGCTATTACCCTTCGCACGGAGACACGATGAGACTGGGCTGGTGATACGAAGCCCAGGAACGCAACAGATGTTTTTTCCTGTGGCTCGCAAGGCTCCCCTGCCCTGCAGGTTAACCACGGACCCCCCGGGTGGCTCAGAGAACACTGGAAGTGGGCAGAAGACACAAGTGGAGTGCTCTGACCCCCATTGACCCCGCAGAGGAATGAGCACGGACCGATCTGCCGATTGAGGCACGCTCCTGACCCCTACTGAGCTACTTAACACTGGGCTCTTCGGGGCTACTTCTCACTGGGAAAAAAAGGCACTCACCTCGGAGAGAACCCACCGCGGACTTCGCTCTCGAGACAGGATTGAAGAAACTCTGGGATAGCATCCAACCCTCGCAGCCCCCGGACGCCTGACTTCAAAATGGCCGCCCCGGCCAGACTCCACAAACCGGATTCAAAAGACATAATAAGTTAGTAATTAACATAAAAATCGAAGAGGCTCTTGGATTCTCCTCAGGACTATCCCTAATGATACATGACCCCCCATGCATATCTAGACATAAGCCCCCTCCACTCACCTGTGCCTGTCCCCAATATGGCCGCCATGCCTGCAAATTGGAAGAAAAAGGCTAATTAATGTTCTACCTAGAACTAAGCCACTAACGCAGGCCTCAGGATAATTGACCTGTACTTAGTGCAGCGCGACTCAGCGTGACCCCCCACCCCCGAACTCCCTCCCCGAGGGGCAGAGCTTTCTAGTGCTAATCACAAGGTGGCCACCGATAATCACCTACCAGACCTGACTGGCTCTTAACCCCCATCACTGTCTGCATCGGGTTTGATAGCTCTCTTTTCCCAGACCACTTTTGAGTGAATAACCACACATATCTCACCTTACCTTAAATCTCTCCTCTCACGTGCTCTCACACACCGGATTCTGCGTCCAAATCCAACTCATCCTGAAGCTGGCCCCCTCTTCCAGACCACGTATTACCCACCCGATTCTCTCCATATTTGATTTCCTCCACTCACCTACTACTGTCCTTAGACTCGCCATATACATTTTCCCGCCCTCCATTGCGGAGCCCGCCCCCCCCACACCCTTCGCTCACTATGCATCCCTACACGACAGCCCACACCGCCCCCCTTCTACAAATCTCGTATCTCCACACAGCCTGAACTCCCTCCCGGTCTGCTTCCAACCTAACCTCTCACCCAAAGCGAAGAATAACTTTAAACAGAAACTGATCCGACAGCATCCCGAGTCAGTTTTTGCCAACACCTACCACTGCCCTTCTAAAGGATAGGTAAAAACTGACCTTATATTCCACACTGAGAGACGCGAAGCAATGTAATCAATCCTCAGAACACACCTCAGTATCTCAAAAACCACCACACCCCACATAGCTGCAAACTAAGAATATCACTCCCCCACCGCTCAAGGCGTACTGGTAATACCACAGTGACCATCTACTCCAACGGCACAATCCTGATACAAGCCAACAGCGACAATCTAGAGTCCTTCGACTCCCTCTTCCCCTCTCTCCGGAATATACCCTCTCACACTCCTCTTCTCCCGCCCCTACTTTCCCCCTGGGGGAACCGGACTGGCCATCTGAATCCACCCACCGCGTCGGATCTCACTAACAAAAGCATTCACCCCTCAACCCCTGAGGAAAGCACATCCCCTCCACTTCCCTGTCCGATTCTCACCCCTGTCCGTTTCTCACCCCCACCTGTCACCCACATCTCAGAGTCCCCCTAGTTACCACTCCGCCCGCCTCCTAGCAACACCCCGTGCTCCTCCCACAGGGAGAACAGGATCCATCTCCTCCCCCCATCATCTGTCACCGTCACCTACCACCTACCACCCATATTCTACCTAGCAACCCCACACGCCCCCCCACATAACATTCCCCCCACAGCCCCATAAAGAACAGGACCCCCCCCACTTCCCACCCTCGGCTCTCACTCACACCTGCCTCTTGCCAGCTCTCACCCCCTCCCACCTCTTGCCGGCTCCCACCCCCTCCCACAACCTGTCCCCCACTCTCTTCCCCCATGCCAAACAACCCGAAACACCCATCCCCCTGAACACACAGGCTATATAGCACCCACGCCCCAACAAGACCCCCACCACCACGCACTCAGGGCCCCGCCCAGGCCCCACACAGACAACATAGACCCCACCAAGCTACTGAACACCCCGAGACTCTCCCCCCCAAGCACAACACACTTGCACAGGTCCAATCCCGCTACCTCAACGACTTAGTGACTGAACAGTGAATTTCCTCACTGGAAACCCAGATAACTACTATAATCAGAGGCCTTAGTGAAATCCTACCCAACCTCGCAGCGCCCCAACAACCGCATCACCCTCACTCTTCCATCACTCAGACACAACAAAGACCACCCACTATCCTCCGCAAGAGATAATAATAATAATAATAATAATAATAATAATAATAAATAGGCACTTATTAAGCACGCAGCTACCCCAACGGGGTGTCCCGGCGCTATCGCAGACAGTGAGGAGGGCAGAAAGACCAAGCTAGACTAGTCCGGACGACTAAATAACCAGGTTTTCAGGGCTTTACGAAACAGAGGTTCCGACTGAATGTGCCTTAAGTGCATGGGAAGTTTGTTCCAGCATTTAGTGGCACCCACCTTGAATGATTTTCCACCAGATCTGGCTTTTTGAATCTGGGTGTAATCAGCTGGAATTGGGTGTTGGACCGTAGCGTTCTGATCTGAGCATAAGGGCGAAGTCTCCTTCTAAGATAGGCGGGCCCTAGCCCTTTACCCGCCCGAAATGCCAGTGTCAGGACCTTGAATTCGATTCGCTTAGCGATGCGGAGCCAATGGAGTTGGCGCAGAAAAGGGGAGATATGTTGTCTGAGAGGGGCACCACAGACTAAGCGGGCAGCAGCATTTTGTACTATCTGTAGTCTGCGAATCAATCCCTTAGAAAGGCCGAGGTATAAGCCATTTGCATAGTCCAAATGGGAGGTTATTAAAGCATGGACTACCGTTTTGCGGGTAGCGTTAGGCAGGTAATTAATTCATTTTCTAATGGTTTTGATTTTTCCAAAATAGGCAGCTGCAACAGTTTGCACCTGCACTCCGAGGGATAACTGATTGTCCCATCTGATGCCCTGAATTCCTATGGCCCTAAGTCGATTCAGGAGGATAGAGTGTGAGACGGTGTCAAATGCTGCAGACAAGTCTAACAGCACTAACACGGCCTTTGAACCTCCATCTACCGCCCAGCGTATCGAATCGGCCATTTCAATTCATGCTGATTCCGTCTTATAGCCGGCCCGAAAGCCGGATTGTGACTCATAAAGAAGATCATTCGCCTTAGTGAAGCCGGCCAGTTGTTGATAAGCTGGCTACTCCAAGATCTTTGCGGGGGCAGGCAGTAGAGAGATGGGTCTGTAGTTACCCGGCACTTCCGGATCCGCATTCACCTTTTTTAAAATTGGCTGGAGAAAGGCATGTTTCTAGGCCATCGGATAAATTCCCAGTTTAAGCGATGAATTCCAGGTGTGATTCAATTGGGAATTCAGGAACCCCGCTAGGACTTTATATTGTTTCGTTGGCCAGGGGTCACTCGGGGAGCCCGATTTGCACTTTTGCAATTCTAAGAACGAGGCTTCCTCTGAAACTTCAGCAAACTTCGAAAAGACTAAGCTGGGAGGCTTTCCTAGACCAGAATCAATAGAGATTTGGGATTCATCTACTGGATCCGGGAAAGATGCGTATATCGCGGCGATCTTTTCTTCAAAAAACTCAGAGAGTTTGTTACATAACCTCTGTGAGGGGGAGAAAGTGTGGGTAGCTAAAGGATCGGTAAAGGACTTGACAATTTTACAAATCTCCGTGGATGCGCTTTTAGCATTATCTATTCTCTCCGCTAGAAACTCTCTTTTGCTTTTTATAAGCATTCTATGATATTCTTTAAGGGTTGCCCGATAGCCTGTCTTACTTTCTGCAGAATACGTCAGCCTCCAACTACGTTCTAGTCTTTTGCATTCTGCCTTTTTTTGCCTAAGCTCCTCCGAAAACCATGGAGCGGTTGGAGAGGACCTAGGTGATTTTACTACTTTCAATGGTGCCAAGGCCTCCAGTGCCCCACTGACCCACTTATTCAAGTGCAGAATGATGACATCAAGATCATTGGAAGGGACGGGTTCAGAGTTCTTAGTGAATTGCGTTATTGAGTCCACGGTGATGTTATTCCAATTCCTTCTGAATTCTTTGGAAAAGGAGGTAGCTTTCTTAGGGCTGGGCCACATCAGTTAAAAAGGGATCAGAAAATGATCTGACCATATCACAGGTATCGGGACGTGTACTGTGACATCAGGCAAATTAGAGCAAATCAGGTCCAAGGTATGGCCTGCTTTATGAGTTGGGGCCGAGACGTGTTGAGTCATGTTGTACTCCTAACCAGGGGGGAGGGAAGGAATCCGTGATCCGTTCAATTCCCTATATTCATGTATTGTCTAATCAAAAGATAAGGATCACTTGTCCTGCATAACTCTGGGTATGCGGAAACGGTTCTTTCAAGTCCCAATAAAAAACCCTCATTCACGTGTTGGATGTTGGTAATCTTGAGCGGTATATCTTTGTTCTCCGCTTTCCCTCACACGTGTTTGCACAATCATCGGGTTTAGTAGTTATGCAACCTCCACCAGGAGGAAATACCCTTTGATAAAACAGTAGTGACCAGTAATGGTGCTCGTGGAATAGTGAAGGTATAAGTCTCTAGGTTCCAGACACTGTTATTTTTTCATTCTGGTTTCGAGAGGCAATAAAATTGATGTAGGTGACTTGGAGTTATTATGACTCATTCACACTAGAAAAATGGTGTAGGTCAACATGTTTCAGCCCTTAGTTGCCAGATGGTCGGGTGGGCTTTCTTCAGGACCGGGGGGTGAGGTGTATAAAAGGTGAGATGTACTCCTAAGAATTGCTTAGTGTATCTGTGTAGAGGAACAACGTTTAATGCGGTTCCTAAAAGGTCCTATGGTCCCTGTGAAGATAAAAATTGCTTTAACAGACTAAACAAAGGTTTTTTTTTTTACAGGTTATCCAAAACTAAAGAATATCCCATGGACATATAAAACACACTGGTATAGCCAGTAACAGAGTCATGTTGTATCCTATTAAAGTGGCAATAAAATTAGAGCTGTATGGACATGAAATATCGTCCACGTGTAGATTCAGGTCCCCTAAGACAGTAAAGTTAGGGTAGCGTAGACTTGCTTGCGCACTGTAGTCCGCAATCATCGCAATTTCAGCCACGCTAGAGCTTGGCGGTCTATAAAGCAGGAGGAAATTGCAGAGGGCTTTATACAGAAAGATAGCCCCTCCATAGAATCCACTAGCTCAAAGGGAACTGCTGTAATCTCCCATTTGGTTTTATAAATAATGGCCACCACCCCCCCACCCCAATTTTCCATTCTGCCTGTTAGCGCAGACAATGCCATAGCCATCGGGAATGGCTAGAGATAGAGCGGGAATAGTATCCTCCCTAAGCCACGTCTCTGTCAAGAATAACAGATCCCAAATATTATCAGTAATAGATTCACAAATATCTAATGCATGCTTGACCAGAAACCTGCAATTAAATTAATCAGCCCGGCATTAACTGTCACCTTCTGAAGGGCCGGAGAAAGTTCAAGAGGCCGCGGTGGCGTGCAACTATGAGGACTAGCCCCATTAATGGAGAAATCACAGTGCCGACATATGTAGTCTACCGTGGTGTCTCCAAGATTCGAAGAGGGCAAGCATGGGCAAAGGTGGGGCCTAAGAGCGAACAACTCTAACTGTGTATAAGTGTATCTAGAAGCAGTGCTGTATCGGGCAGCAACTCTGGCCCTGGACGCCGCCCGGCCGCGGACGGGCACAGACAGGCTTGCCTTTGGCGCCCCTTAGGCGCGTGGCGCAATGCTGCCCAGAAATAGTAAGGGGCTCCACAACCACTAGAGCGTCACAATGGCCGCTCTAGTGTGCCACGACCGGAAGTAGGTAGGAATCCCTCTGCTGGTTTGAGAGATGACGCTCCCTCCACTCAAACAGCACAAACGAGCTGCGGCGGACTGGGGAGGCAGTCAGAAAAAACTACAAATGGTGTGCACAGCGCGCGAAAATAATATAGTAAAATGATTTAAAAGCAAGTTTTTTTTTTTTTAAATGAGCCGTAAAGCGCTAGCGCAGCCCACAGCCATTGAACTCCTCAGGCTGTCTATATGCTGCGCGTCAGCGCCGTGCTGCCCAGAAATAGTCAGGGGCTCCACAACCACTAGAGCGTCACACTGCCACAATGTCCGTGTGAGATGGGTAGCTAACCCCCTCCCCAATCTATCACAGAGACCGAAAAGAACCAGAGACGCTATGTTTGAGAAAGATGCGGTGAATCTCGCCTCTTCGTACGGCAACCATAGTGCTGTCACCCCTCAATCAAAAATCCAGGTGATCACCGGACTAGGAAGAGACCAAGCACCCCCTAACTCACCGAGACTACCAACCACCCGCACTAACTGTCAGGCGCTGAGCCATTGCTCCTACAAACCCATTCCTGCGATAAACTTCAACTCCCAGAAGTCTTATCTACATGGGAGGAGCCTTTTCTTTATTACTCAGCAAGACGCCACAGGAAGTGCGCATGATCCTGTTTGTTTGGATAGTCGGGAGGATTCCTGACGTCTGATTACTTCGTTGGAGTTTCTGTTCTCTTGATCCGGCATTGGGAGGAACACTGTAACTTTGGACATCCCGTGCGGGAAGAAGCGCTGTCATCCCGGTATCGCGCTGAGGTAAGCGCTGATACCAAGATCTCCGATGTAATTTGTATCAATGAAGGAGACGCTGTAACTGGAGAAACCACGCTGAGAGAAGCGCCGAAGTTCGGAAAGCCGCGCTTGGGTTGGTGGCGGTTCCGGACACCTTAGACTTGCTGGCAGTATTGTGTTTAAGCTGCGATTAGGGGGAACAATTTAGTAACAGGACTCTGTTCCCCGGATGTTATGTATTTAACCAGCCACGCTGAAGGAAGCGGGAGTTCCGCTGGTCCCTACGTGCCTGTCTGACTATCGCGCTGATGGTAAGCGCTATTTGAAGACTTTGGAGAAAGGAGGTTTTCTTTCACATTTCCCTGGATTATAATTTCCCTGCCATTGGTCTCCCGGAGAGCTCTCGTTTCAGGAACGGACCTTGAGTTTGTTATTTTTGTGTTCTGAACACTTATCTTCTCTGGAGCAAGAGAATTAGGGGGCAATTACCCTCCGACAGTTCCTGTTTCTACATTTGATGGGAGAGGAAGCACATATTGAATGCTGATCTGATGTTAACGTGTTTGTGATAGTTTCACGGGTATGTATGGTTATGTGTCATAAGTATTTACGAGTTGGTAGTTGTGTGAATGGCATTCTAATATATTCTGGTTTCTTGTTATAGGTATGCATCTATATTTGGGAGAGAAGTATCTCTGAGTTTATTGGTATACTGAATGACACGGATCTTCCCCTGGCCAGTTTGCAGGTACTAGTTAGTCCTAGTGAGATAATATGAGAGTAGCATATACGTGTCACTAGTGTTAACCCTGTATTCTTTTGTTGCAGGTTTCCTGCTCCCCGTTGTTCCCTCCCTAATACCTTTTTTCCCTTGCCTGACTGCCTTACTACTCTGTGTTGTATTATCCAGAGTTGGGGACGTCAGGAGGTGGACCCCTTTGTGCATCATCCGGAACCTAAGGAGTGGACGTGAATATTACACTAAAATCCCTACGGCCCCCTCACGAAGAAACCCAAAACAGAAACGACCCCCACAAACTGCCTGCTCATAAACTGCAGATCAGCCACCAAACATGCCATAGAACTAGCTGAATCCATCCTCAGCCATGACATTGACATAGCATTCATCACCAAAACCCGGCTTAAGGACTCCTCCCTTTCGCTCCTAGACACCCTTGTTCCCCCCGGCTTTACCATCACCAACAAAGACAGAAAAGACCATAGAGGTGGAAGTTTAGCAATCATCCATAAAGACAATATGTCTGTGATGGAAACAGAATCATCCAACTACAACACCTTTGAGTGCCTAATTGTCAACATCAACACCGGAAACAAAAAACATCTAACATGCCACCTTATCTATCACCCCCCAGGCAACTCCACCGCTTTCACTGAACACCTGTCTGACCTAATTGCCAACTGCTCCCTACGAGATGCAAACAACCTTACTCTGGGCTACCTCAACCTACACTGGAATGATGATAATAGTCCCCTAATCCAAAACCTGAACGAGTTACCATGCAATAACAACCTCATGCAACACTGCATAGAAACAACTCACAACAAAGGAGCAACCCTAGATGCCATCATAGCCAAACAAGACACAGTGAAGATTAAAAACACCCTGCCCGTAGACTGGTCTGACCACCACCTAATCCTCTTCCACCTCACTCAGCCAGCCACTATTCAACCCCCCACCCAGGAACAACCCAAATGGACCAGAAATCTCACTCAGATCAACATGACCGACATGGAAGAAAAAGTCACCTCTCTCCTCACCTCCTCCTCGGATGATCTATCCACAACAGAACTCACTGATCGCTACAACACATCCCTGTCATCCATTCTTGATCAGGTGTCCCCTCTGAAACTAAAAAAAACCAGGAACATCGCATCCAGATCCTGGTTCAATATGGACATCAATAACGAAAGGAGACTACTTAGAGCCACCGAAAGACTCTGGAGAAACAACCCCTCCACCAGCCTTCTTGAACAACTCAAAGCAGCTCGGAGAAACTACAAAAAACACATCCATAATGAAAAAAAAAACTTCTTCTGCTCCGCCCTGGACAATGCAAAAAACAGGCCCAACAAACTATTTAAAATCAGCAAGCAACAAACAACTAAGCCCCCTGCATCCCTCACCCAGGCATCCAAGGAACTCTGCGAAAACTTTGCCATTTTCTTCGAAGAAAAAATCACCAAGATTGAACTCTCGGTAGACATCAGCAATGATCCCGCCAGCACTAGCCTGCCTCCAGCCACTATAGAAAGCACATGCCTACACTGCACAACTAATTGGAAGTCCTTCAATCCCATCACGAAAGCCGGGATTATCAAGCCAATCTCCACTTCCAAACCCGCCTCTCACCTTCTGGACCCTATACCAACTCAGCTGACCAAAAATCTCAAACTCTCCATAGCCCCTTCTGGTGCAGAATCATCAACAGCTCCCTGCGATCCGGCATCATACCTGACTGCCTCAAAGTTGGCCAAGTCACGCCACTATTAAAAAAAACAGGCCTTCACTGCATGGACCTGAACAACTTCAGACCATTCTCCAACTTCCCCCTCCTATCCAAAATCCTTGAGAAATGCGTCCTCTCACAACTGACACAACAAATGGACAACATCAACCTTCTTGACCCTCACAAATTGGGATTCAGAAAAGGTTTCAGCACTGGGACGGCGATCCTCAATATCACAGACGACATCCACCAGTCACTAGACTCCGGTCAATGCTGCCTTCTCATTCTCCTCGACTTATCGGCAGCCTTTGACATGGTAGATCACCAACTTCTCATAAAGGCCATATAAGAAAGGGTTGGCGCTGATGAAAATGTCCTCCGCTGGTTCACCTCTTTCCTCCAGAACCACTCGCAAAAGATAAAAATCAAAATCATTACCTCCAACCTCCACCCCATCTGTAGAAGTGTACCCCAAGGATCAGTTCTCTCACCACAACTGTTCAACATATACATGGAACCCCTCACCATCATACTTAAAAAGGCGAATATCCCCTTCCACCTTTACGCCGATGACCCCCAGATCTATCAAGAAACCTCCTCCCCAAACGAGATCCTCAGACTTAACACCACTCTAAACGACAGTCAACGTTGGCTATTCCAAAATCACCTTAAACTCAATCATGAAAAAACTGAGATCCTCCTCATCTCCAACAATGAAGAGAACCCTCAAATCACAGAATGGCTTAAAGCTTTGGACGCTCTAAATGGTAATCTCACCCTGGCTAAATCTGTAAAATCCTTAGGAATCACCCTAGTCCCCAAACTGGACATGACAAACCACATCAAAAACTCTGCAAATACTGCCTTCCTCAACCTAAAGCTTCTATACAAAATCAAACCATTCATCCCTACTAAAGATCTCAAACAAGCCACCCAATTGCTGGTGCTATCCAGGCTCGATTATGGCAATGCAACCTTAACCGGTGCCACAAAATCAAACCTGGCTCACCTCATAACAACCCTCAACGCAGCAGCCAGAATGGTCACTGGAATCAGGAAATATGACCACATTTCACCAGCACTCAGAGAACTAAAATGGCTCCCTGTTGAACATAGAGCTAATTTCAGAACTGCATGTCTCACGCACAAAGCCCTCCACACTGGGAAACCAGACAATCTGGCCGCCAAACTCAAGAGGGCCGGTCAGACAAGAAACCTCAGGAGCTCAAACTCCCTCCTTCTCATCCCCTTGAAAACACGCAAATACAAAACTGCCGCAAGGTCATTTGCTGGAATTGCCCCAAACATCTGGAACTTCATCCCAGAAGACACCAGAACTATCCCCTCCTTCACTACATTAAAAAAACACCTGAAAACCCTCCTCCTGAACCCGCCCTCCCGAATGGATAGCCACACTATCCCTGACGCCAGTGATCTATGACTATACACTGCTCACATCCTCTCCAGCCCGCCTCAATGACTAACGTGCATAACATTAAACTGCCTCAAGATCTTCGGTCTACCTCAATTTAGCATTCTACAAGGCTTTCCAAAGACTCTACCACTACCTCGAGAAGCCTCACCACTCATGGACTGTCAAACTCTAACTTCAAGACTGCTCTAATATGTTTTACTATCATGATACAATGTTGGAAAGCGCTCCGATACCCCCGGGTCTGGTCAGCGCTATATAAGACTCCTAAAATAAAAAAATAAAAAATAAATTAACCTGAGAGCGCCAATAGCCACTTTCCAACAGATAGTCTACCTGCTGCAACTTTACACAACCACATTAGCAGCTCTCAAGAAGACTTCACAGTGCTATCCACCCCCTCGTTCATCTTGGCAATAGTTTCTGTCTGAAAGCCAGGGGAGAAGTGATCACCTACTGCCTGGCCATCTGCCCTGACAACCACTCATCAGATAAAGGAATATAATGGCATATAATGGCATTGTATACACAATTAACAACATAAGATTAAAATGATCAACCAGTTAAGCTTTCAACCTTCCTAAACTAGAAAGCAAGAGATATTGGAGCTCAGTGGGTACCTGTACCTCCCGGACCCGGCGGCTAAGGGTAGGTCGAGAGGACTGACACACGGCAGTAGAACTCCACACTTCATGGCAGTTTGAACCCGGTGTACAGGCCGCCGGGAACTGATGATACGTGGAAACTTCACACAATAGGCAGTTCCAGCATCAATCAGGTACACTTTAACACAAGACATTATCTTGGTTTTGTTTTGTTTTTAGAATTTCTGCTTACAAATTTGCACCTGGCCCATACACTATACAATTCCTTATGCATTAACGGTGATTGTCGGTCTGACTCGTAGTTAACCCTCACTCTTGTAAATTACTTGTTACTTTTGGAAAGGTATCCTTTGTGTATGATAGGTCCTGGATTATTACCTTCTACAAGTTGATGCAGTATTGTGTTGATGAGAGGGATCTCAGGTAAGCATGGGCGGATTTTGCAAATTGGCAATCCGCGAAATTGCGTATTTACGGATTCGCAATCCACAAAATCCGCGAACTCTCGCAAATTTTGCGGATTCCTTTTTTTTTGTGTTTGCAAGTGTTTCTGCCATTTCGCAAGGGTTTTTTACCACTTCGCAAACGCGAACTTACTTGTCGGGTAGCAACGGTCGCGACCATGTTGTTTCTACGTCTGGTTCATCACAGCACCCTCTGTTTAACCACTGCCACCCTCTGTTTTACCACTGCCCCCCTCTGGCTCACCCATGCCACCCTCTGGCTCACCCATGCCACCCTCTAGTTCATCACTGTAGATTATGGGGGGAAAAGCACACCTGCCATGCCTCAACTGATATGAATGAATTAGGGGCTGATTAATGTGTCACTGAATTTGAACTTCCAGGCTGGCACCTGCTTCCTTATCTGTAATTGCTTTCTGTTGCAGTGTAATTTTTTTTAACAGGACCTTTGAAGTATACTTGTAGCTATTCTCTGAGCCTGCTGTGAGGGTCAGAGCAGGGTCATAGAATAGTTGCAAGTAGGCAACTGAACTCTGAAGGGGCCCCTCAGGAAGCACTACAGGGAATGGTTACTAATGATAAGATTGAACTTTTGCACCTGCTGAGTGCTTTCAGTTTTGCAAAAATCCAAATATCCAGCAGCATCCACAAAAAGTAATCCTTCCAGGCACTACAGGGAATGGTTACTAATGATAAGATTGAACTTTTGCACCTGCTGAGTGCTTTCAGTTTTGCAAAAATCCAAATATCCAGCAGCATCCACAAAAAGTAATCCTTCCAGGTCAAGATCCAAATCAAAGTGACCAGCACATGAAGAAAGCACTGGGAGGAGCCTGCTGGACAGGAACAGGAAGTTGGAGACTGTGGGGTACTTCCTTCCTCCCCCCCCTCAAATGGACTCCTTGCAAAAAAAAAGTGGAGGCAAATGTCAACCTGAGGAGTTATTCTGATAAAAATCATAATTTTCAAGGTTTATGCTGCCTGCTGGTGGATTTCTTGTGCGAAATTGCAAATTTTGCGCTGCCCGCCGCATCTACGTGTTCGCAAGTGTTTACTCCCGCGAAATTGTATAGTATTCTAGTTGGCAAGTGCGACCAAGCAAAAAATCCGCTTCGCACGGATTTACGAATTTTCGGCAAGTTCGCGGATTGCGAATTTGCCGAAAATCGGCAAAATGCCCGAGCGGAACGGATTTTACGCCCCTGCTTAATCTCAGGTGCCTACGGCAACCCCAGTCATGTTTTGCAAAATCTAGCTGCAATACTAGCGTATGTCAGGAAGAGCAGGTTTTTCACCCTACATTTGTTACAGTGTTCCCGAAATCCCATAAATCTACCAACTTCATGTATGTGGACATAGGTGATCGGCCAGATCACCCCCTCTCCTGAAGAGCATTGGTTGATCATAGAGATTCCCATAGATGTAACACTGGAAAATACACAAAGCATGAATACTTCAGATGATAGCTACTAACTACAGATCAATCACCATGTTCACATGTATTGGCACCCACGATCTCTGCATGTCTTTCAATAGACTGTTTGTTCCTCTGTTGTTGCCATATTGCCTTACTGCGTACAGCGTGACCCCGTGACCCCAACGTGTTGCGCGCTGGAGAAAGTGAGTGAGAGAGCTGAGCTGGAGCTGAGCCGGAGCTGGAGCCAAGACGCGACGCGAGGCGAGGACGCGAGGCATCGGGACGTGAGGCAAGCCCCTCTTTTATTATAGGGAAGCCTCATTAAAAGTCCCAGGGAGTAACTCCCCCCCGCTATTTTTCCAGCCACAGCCAGTCGCAGCCCTTAAAGCGGGCCAAGTATTATACAAGCCCCCTGCCCCCTACCTGAGCCCTATCTGAGCTCTGCCTGAGGATGCAAGCAGGGCAGAGTGAGGCAAGAGGCAAAAGGAAGAGGCAAGAGGAGAGGAAAGACAGCAGGCACTGGTGTCAAGTGGGGGCTAGGACGAAGCCTCGACACATAATATGTTTTTTCTTTACCTCCATTAAGCCTCACTGGAGTTTCATAGCGAGGTCGTGAAAGAAGGAAAACCCTTGCTTTACGTTATTGTAATCTAGGATAAATTTACAAGGAGAAGTGGAGAAGGGCACGGGGCACGAGCGCAAGTACAAGAAGAAGGCACAACAGAGGTAAGTGGAAAACATTTTCTGGCACCATCTGTATATACCCCTTACCCTCCTCCTGAGGATTGTGTGTTGGGGTAATATTGGGTGGATAGTTAACTTTAATAGACTATAACCTAAAGCGCTTGGCTGAAGTGCTTAAGTACTTAAATGGCCCCTCGAAAAAACAGAAGCACATTAGGAATAACAAAGAAAGCAAAGGTCAATGGTGAAAATCGACAAACTGCTCAAGAGAGCCTGACATCCCTAAGGGCCGAGCAAAAACCTAAACGTACCCAAAAGAAAAAAAAGAAAACTTCCAAAGAATCACAACAAAGAGGAAGTAATGGAAGTATAGCATCAAATACACTTAAGGATGTCGTGGGAAAGCACTTTAAAAGGGTCTTTTTCCCCGCTAAAGCCACGGCTACTGAAGAAGAAGAGGAGGTATCATGGAAAGGGGCTCCTCTTTAATCTTTGATGAATGTTTGGCAGACTCTGTAAACCTGGTCAATCGATCGGTACAGTCTTTGACAGGTCATAATTGTTATTGTTATTGTTATTTTAATTTTATACCGCGCCTAATCACCTGCAGGTCTCTAAGCGCCAGGAAAAGATGGTACAGGACAACAACATAACAAAGTCAGAGCAAAGAGCAGCATTTAGGTTATGCTATGCTCAGGCTTCTCCTAAACAATAGCGTTTTTAAGCTCTTTCGAAATCTTAGGAGGTTTCCTTCCTCGCGCAGCCCTCCAGGCAAACTGTTCCACAACTGGGGAACCAGTACTGAGAAGGCTCTCCCTCCCTTCGTCGCTAGCCTGTAGCGAGAGCAGGTCAACAGCTGCGAGTCCGAGGACCGAAGTGATCTCACCGGACAGTACAGTTGTAGGCGCTCCTTGATATAGGCCGGAGCCTTACCGTAAATTGCCTTATGAGCTGTACACAAACTCTTAAATTCCACTCTCTCTTTAATTGGAAGCCAATGTAGGCTTTGTAATAGGGGAGTGGCTTTAGACCTCCTGGGGAGTCTAAAGATCAATCGGGCAGCATCGTTCATCAAAACCTGGAGCCTGTTGGTAAGGGTTTTCGGTAGGCCAAGATAGACAGCATTTCCATAATCGATTCTGGAAATGATGGTGGCAGCCACTATTGATCGCATCATGGGCTCTGAGAGGATAGGGGATAGCTTCCGCAGTTGCCGAATGATATTAATACAGCTGCCTACCACCGATGCGATCTGAGGAGCCATCGACAGGTCGGCGTCCAGTTTAATCCCTAAACTTTTCACAGCCAGGCTTGGTTTTGGGGCAGGGCCCAACTCCATGGGCCAGTAGAGGTCACTCCAAGGTGAAGAAATGGATGGGATAACCAAGATCTCAGTTTTGTCAGGATTGACCTTTAAAAGGTTATCCGTCATCCATTGCACCGTGAACCTCAAGATGTTCTGGGATTGGAGTTGCGCATCCGTGGTGTCATTTATACTTAGCAGCAGCTGCATATCATCAGCGTAGTTAAAGACTTTACAGTCCATCGCAGCTAGCGAAGCAATCAGTGGTTGCAGGTATAGGTTAAATAGAAGCGGGGACAGGGCAGACCCCTGCGGTACCCCACACTCCAAGATCCCCACCTCAGATGTTTCATCCCCCAGTTGTATCTTTTGGGTCCTTCCTATAAGGAAGGATTCCAACCACTGAAAAGCCAAGCCCTTAATCCCAAAGTTCTTCAGTCTATCCAAGAGCAAGGCATGGCTGACAGTGTCGAACGCCGCTGATAGATCTAATAATATCAGGGCGCTCGCTTTCTTACAGTCAGCTCTACCTCTTAGATCGTCCAGCACCGAGAGCATCACCAACTCGGTGCTGTGGTGGGCTCGAAACCCTGCCTGTCTATCATGGAGTAGATGGTGAGATTCCAGATAGCAGGACAGGGACTGAAGAACATGCTGCTCAAGGATTTTTGAGAGAAAGGGGAGCTGGGAAATGGGTCTGTAGTTCTTTAACACAGCAGGATCCGACCCCAATTTTTTCAATAAGGGTCTTACCCGCGCCTCCTTAAGTTCACTCGGCAGATATCCCATGTCTAGCGATCTGTTGAGGAAAGAGATGATATACTCCTCTAATAAGGGACGCGCGATGCGAAAGATCTCAGGTGGACACGGATCAGCTGGGGAGCCAGATTTGATTTTGCCCATCAGCAAGGGGACAATAATGTCACCGCGACTTTCTTCCTTTCCGCAATTGTTACGACAGACGTTGGAAGAAGTAGATAGCCTGGGCTCAAGGCAAATTGAAGAAGTAGCCCATAATACAGATGGAAGATTGAATGGAACAGAAAGGCTGGTTTTACTCAGAGTTAATGGACCTGCGTATATGGATAAAAACGGTGATATTAACGGCGAAAACCAATCGCTAGAGATAAACTTAGAATCTTCAGAAACCCCATCATCTTCAATTTTGGAACTGATGCTAATGGTGCAAAAATCATTACAAGGACTGTTAGAAGTAACAATGTTAAACCATGATATCTTGAAAAGTCAGAAAATGCACCTCTAAAATTGAGGGAGAACTATGTGGTATTAGGGGCAAATGCCATCAATGTAAAGACTATTCTCAGATCATGTGCTTACGGCCCCGGTGAGGGAGGGGGAAGAGGAAGCCGGAATCGTTGATCCCCCATTAGCTAGCCATATTGTTGAAGCCCCTTCTGATGTTCAAGAAGTTTATGTGTCAAGAAGGCCAATGCTGGTAAAAAGAAGAGGCGAATACATAAGCTATGGTTTATCAAAACGTGTGAGATTGGCAGGAAGAGATTTGCAAAGAAAGGGTAACACAAGAGTGACGAAAAAGAGAAGAGAGAGGAAGGAGTTAATAGAAGTACCCAAACAAGATCCTAAGCCTGAACCTCATAAAATAGTGAGGGAACCCAGATTAACTAGAATAAGACCTGAGAATTCGGGTAGGATGCTAGTAAAAAAAGGAGAGCTGTAGTAGGAAACAAAACCATCATGAAAAGGTGACAAAAAATATAAGTCACTTGCCCTCCAAGCTAGCGAGCATACCTGCCCGTAAGGCTCCCCTCAAAGATAAGGTATACCGGGAAAGCAGTTCGGAGGATGGTCCTAGAATTAACACGCAACTACATTGGGGGGGACCTAGGTCGGAAGAAGAGGCGGATAAAGGGAATAAGTGGCTTTATTTTGAACAAGTGAAAATGGGAAGGGGTGGGAACAAATCAAAGAAGAGTTCTTACTTAAATAGATCCCACCTTCTTAATACATTTGCCCACTGCCCAAATCTAAAAGAAATAGGTACAGAAGATCTGCGACAGGTGGGATTTCAAGCATCTGGTGATGGTAAGGAGTTTACCAGGGTACAGCTCTACTCTGATCTGGTCATAACTGCAATAATAAACGCAGAACAGGAGATACGTAAAGAAGGGATTAGAGTAGGTCCTAAAGAAGAGCTAGCGCTAGTATATAATATTCCTCAGCAGAAATCCTTCTTACGGTACCATGCGGGGCTAGGAAAGAGACAAGTGAAGCTACCTGGAAGGGAAGTGGACCAAGGGCTGGAAAACTTCAATATAGTAATAATTAACTAAGACCTTATGGAGGCCTTTAAGAATTGGAGTAATAACATAAGCCCTGCAGGCCCCTCACACAGTTATTTGGAGGATTCAAAATTTAAAGGGCCACTAAGCGATGTAGAATAGGTAATTGGGCAGCCACATAGCACAAAAATGGTCTCTTGGAATATAAATGGCTTAGGAACTCACCTAAAACAAGAAGTCTTGAAAGAACTTGCAAAAAATAACGAAATCATTTGTATACAAGAGACCTGGCTCTGTGGAGCGCCCCCGGTAGTAGAAGGGTTCCGACAAATCCACCGACCGGCAGTAAAATCTAGATCTGGCCGCCCTGCAGGTGGCCTGCTGACCATGATATCAACAAACTTAGTGACTAAGGTCTCCCAGTTATCTGTGACGTGTAAGTGGCTCTTGGGTTGTTGAATATTAACAACGTTTGCTGATAAAAAATATGAAAACATGTTGATCCTAAATATGTATATGCAATGGAGCTCACAGAAGGAATATGGGGTTGAACTGATATATTTTAAGAATGATATGGATTCACTCTGTGATAAGTATGGGAATGACTTGATTTTGTTGTTGGGAGATTTTAACCATAGATTAAGCCCACAATTGTCAGATCTGTGGTATACAGAAATTTTAGAGTCATATGAAGTAAAAAAAGCTGAGTTTTCTGAAAGTAAAATACCGACTGATGCGGCTAAGTTGGGTAATTACTTAGCTACAAAAAGTGTATTTTGCCTAAATGGTAGGGTAGCTCAAGACTGAAAACTTTTAAATACGGGACTCAAAACTGCCCAATAGACGATGTCTTTATGTTGGCATGGAATTTTGAGCTAGTAAAATATTTTAGGATTAGCCCCATGGAATGTAGCGACCATAAATTAATAAAATTTGAGTTGGCAATATCCCCACAGTCTGCTTGCAATCAAGTTATTTTTCAAGAGATGGATTATCCAAAGCGGATAACCACTCGGCTATCCGACGCATTTATCGAAAGGTTAACTAGACTGCAACAAAAGGTTCAGTTAGGTTGCCTGAGCGGCCAAAACCTATCATGGTTTGTTGAGAAAATAAAAAGTAGTGAAAACCATAAGTGTAGAACTAAGGTCTGATGTAAGCGCCCCTAAGAACAAAGGTAGGTTACAGGCTAAGCAAGGAAATTGGTTTAACCACGATTGCTTAATCAAGAAAAGAAAAGTAAGGAGAGGAGAGCGTAGCCTACGCAAAAAGTTTGTTCAAGCCAGGGCTGAAAATATTGTAAAAATAAAGAGAAAATACACCACACTAATCCGCAATCCCAAAAGGACCCACAAAGAAACTTGTGGGGGAAAATTATTGGTAGCAATCGAATCTTATAACATACGTCAGTTCTGGAAGCTAATTCAATCAGCTAAAGAATCTTCGGTTGCCCCAATGATTTGCATAGTGGAAGAGGGGGCTTGGGTAGACTATCTACAGAAATGATATGCCCCGGGGAGTGGAACTGGAAATGAGGTATCAAGGGACTGGAGAGGCCTAGTAGAGGATTTAAAACAAGATTGCTCAGCAGTTAATGTCCTTAGGACAATAAGGACTTTGAACTTAACAAGAGCTGCAGGCCCAGATAATCTAGCGGCCCTGATATTAAACTCAAACCAGACCTGGTGGGCGGAATTCTTCTCTAAAATGTTTGCAATAATTTTAGAACAAGGGAAGATCCCCACGAACTGGAAGGGTGCAATAATAAGGCCGATACACAAGAAAGGGGATGTTCATGCCCCCAAGAACTACAGGCTAATTAACCTATTAGATATAGGTGAAAAGATATTTGCGAAAATAATACTAAGCAAGCTAAAAGACTGGTTAGAACAACGATCTATTGTGCCAGTGGAACAGGGTGGGTTTAAAGAAGGCCATTCCACAATAGATCATTGCTTTGCCCTGTGGGCACTGGCAAAGAAATCGATAGAGCAAAATGGTAAACTATTCTGTTGCTTTGTCGATTTCCGGGCGGCTTTTGATTCAGTGGACCGTAATAGCCTTTGGGAAGTGCTGGAAAATTATGGAATGCCGGACGGCATTCTGAATATTTTAAAAGAGTTACATAGCGGCAACTGGGCCCAGGTCATTAGAGATACAAAGGGATCACTAACCCATATAATATTAGTAAAGAATGACCTTAGACAGGGGTGCATTCTGGCACCCTTGCTTTTTTCAATTTTTTTAGCCTATCTTAATGCAGTACTGGAAATTGAAAGAAGCGCGAGTCCACGCATGAATAGAAATAAAGTGCCATGCCTTTTATATGCTGACAATCTTGTGATCCATGACCAAACTGAAATGGGTCTACAAAGGAAATTAAATGTGTTTAAAAATTACTGTGACAAAAAGCTTCTAACTGTGAATATGGAAAAAACAAAGGTCCTATGTTTTGGGAAGAGAGTAAAAAATTTTAATTGGTTTTTAGGACAGGACAAATTAGATATAGTAAGCGAATATAAATACTTAGGCCTTAGGTTTGATAGCGCATTAAAGTGGAGCACTCATTTGGAGGCACAAACTGCAAAGGCTTTTTCATCAGGCTGTGGATTGAAAAAATGTACTAAAGATTATGGCGATATGTCACACAGACCGATCGTAAAGGCATTTGAAGCTATGATCCCCCTGCAAGTCCTTTACAGTGCAGAAGCGCTCTATCTGAGCGGCAAAAGGGATGGAATCGTGATGAAGGAAAGATTCTTAAAATGCTGTTGTCTCTACCAAACTGTACCATGGTTCAAGCAATTAGAATGGAGGTAGGGCTAATAGCATGGACCGTAAAGACTCAAATGTCCTTATTAAGATTCTGGAAACGCCAGGAGCCTGGTGGTGAACAGAAGGTCTCAATATGGTGCAGAGAGAAAATCCAAACAAGCAGCTTATGCTGGGCACGGGATGTAAGGAAAACCCTCCAGACGGTAGCAGCACACCTAAAATTGAGCCTTTAACCGCCACCCCTGGATGTAGTCTTTACTAAGAAAATGCTTAGGGACCAAGGGCTCCAATACTCTAGATTACAAGAGCATGATTATCTAAGGGTAAAAAAATCGGTCAACTGGGTAAGGAGCGAATGGGAAAAGGAGGTTCGGTTCCCATGTTTGGATTTTCTGCCCAACAAATGGCTAAGACGCGAAATCTTAAAGGTTCGAGTGGGCATAAATCCATGGAAGACTGAAGGAAAAATAAAAGCAGCCTTGATACAACCAGATGGTATTTGTAAATGTGGCTTAGGAACAAGAAATTATATCTTACATATATTGCTTGACTGTACATTGATTTTAGCAGTACGAAAAGCGTTTTTACGCCCCATATTTTTAAAATGTAAGGTGTATTCATGTGCAGACAATGTTTGTCTTCTTACAGAAATGTCATTTTTAGATATTACAATTGCTCTGGGGAAGTTTCTGAAAGCAACAAGAGAATCTGTAATGGAGGCAATAAAGGAGGGTTGTAGATTTTAAAATTTTTAGAGCTATCACAATATTGTGATTTTATGGTTTTATATTTTTGTAAATTGTGTTAAAATGAAGTGTGGTCTAAATATGTTATCACTATGTGGATCCAAAGTTTTATGCATGGTTTATAGACTATGGTCTATATAAACATCGTTTTATCATCATCATCAATAGTGGCGTGAAATTAACTCTGATCATGGTTGTTGGTAAATAATTAGCCCAATTAAGCCATGGCACCTCATATTGAAGCTGATTAGTTCTGCAATAATATTTAGGATTAGGTAGCGCCATGCCTCCCCTATCCCATATAAGGCAGAGTGTGGTCATGTCTATCCTTGCCTTCTTGTTGTCCCATTAGAGCAGCATTATGAATCCATTCTTCGCTTTCATGAAATCAGGAATTGTCATAGGTATCTTGGTCCCTATGGCTGAAGAGATGGAGCTCTGAGCCTGAGCTCTGGGAAACCGGGGTCACTAATCTGTGTAAATCCTTGTGGCCCCCCTTATGAACACAGAGACAACCGAGATAACAGGAACTTACCGGACAACCATAACTCACCGGAGCACGAAGCCAAGGGGGTGTAACAAACTGAGTTGTGGGTCCACTGCTGGAAATGGCATTGAACTTCAATCCGCACCTCGTTGCCTCTGGGACGGGAACAGTTGCCCCGGAGGTGCGACCAGCGAATGAGACAAATGACGGTTCCGACTCACCCACAAATTGGTCGCACAAGAGTCCCGGAAAGCAGCTGACTGGGGGACTGATACGGCAAGGAGCAGCTTGGACTCCAATGAGAGGCGGGCACCAAAAGAGACCAAGGAATGCCCTGACCAGGCATAGTCGTTCTCACACGCAGAGAAGGATTGCACAGACCTTCGAGTGGCTCCGGGATCTACCCCAGGAATAATGGAGTGAGGGGTTCCTCCTGCATGTAACTTCACTCACTAGCTAACAGCCAGAACTGGAAAACAACACCGGTGAGCGATGGAGTGGCTGGGAACAAGGGTCGATGCGCCGAAGCCTAGGGGCGGCTAAACACGACGCGCCCTGGGTGACGGTGAGGCACAGATCAAAATATCGTGGGTGCCTGAATCCAAAAGGGCAGATCCCCGGGTTAAGTCAAACCGGCTTCAATGTCCTCTATAACGAAGAGGTGCGGCTTGATCAGCTGAGCAGGGGTACCAGCTACATAAGGCACCATTTTATGCCTATGAGATAGAGATCATTGAATGAATTATCATCTCCAATGTTACTAGATTGCACAGGCTCTGAGTGGCGGCTACACACGATGCGCGGCCCATGGTGGCGGCGAGTAAAGGGACAAAATATCCGGGGTGCCTGACACCAAAATGGCGGCTCCCCGGGTTCAGTCAAACTGGCTGCAACGTCCTCTATAACGGAATGGTGCAGCGTGATCAGTTGAGCGCAGGCACCAGCTACATAAGGCACCATTTTATGCATATCAGACAGAGATTAATTAAATAATTAAAGCTTTCAATTTTACAAAGACGAGGTGTGGCGCGAACACTGCAGCGCAGGCACCGGGCACAGAAAGCACCATTTTATGCCTATGCTACAGATGCCTGACCCCAAAATGGCGGCTGCTTGGATTCAGGCAACCATGCTGTTACGGCCTCAATAACGTTGAGGTGTGGAGTGATCATTGCAGCGCAGGCATCGACCACTCAATACACCTTTATATGCCTATGCTACAGAGATTAAGGAACCAATGAACGCTTCCAATTTTACAATGAAGAGTTGCAGCTAGAACATTGCGGCACCGGCCACAGAATGTACCATTTTATACTTATGCCACCGATTTTAAAGAAACTATTTTCATTTTTCAATATAACAAAGTTTCTAACTAAAATGGAGAACTGAGGACTTGCAGTGGAAGATTACATAGTGTCTGACTCGAAGATGGCGGCCAACAGGGACACAAATGGAGATGTTTAGTTAACCCTGATGCTCATATAACAATGAGAGGCTTGCATAGTAAGCGTCTGACACTCAATGCAACGCCCCACAAAGAGAACCCTGCTGGGACAAACTCAATGAAGACAAGGGAAAAGGATGACTCTATAAAGTTAGCGTCTGCCTCATAAGGCACCATCTCATGCCTATTCTACAGTTTTTAGTAAGATAAAAATTCACACTTCCCTCCATGCATCTGCATCGAACGACCTGAAACCCCATGACCCATACTCCTTTTCCATCATCTTCCCCCCAATCTCTCACCAAAAGCGAAAATATCTCATTTTCTACACCCAGAGCCCTGCCAAATGGAACACCATTCTAAGAACCCACCTCCACATTTCCAAAACAACTAGCACCCATCTCAGCTGCAAACTGACGTTCCTAATCTCAAACCACCATACGCGCAATGGCAACACCTTGGTGACCATCTACAGCAATGGCACAATCCTGATGCAAGACAACAATGACAACCTGGACTCATTTGACTCCCTCTTGACCAATCTACACTACGCATTCACTAATTTACACTACTCCCACTCGAGCAATGCCCTATGCTAGAACCAATCGATCCTCCTGGTAATCTCTCAAAACAATCCCATGACCCAAACTCACTCCACCAACCTATTCCCCCCAGTGCCACCCTCCCCTCCTTCTCCACCTCCCGTAATCCGCCCAATCCATACCGCTTATCCAGAACAAACCTGAGGTACGCCGTGGATGAGATGCTACAGAACATTGCCAGCCTCCAACTCTCCCCCTACACAATACTATTCCAATCAAGCAACAAGGGAAACTGACCCACAGACAATAGCCCCTAACTCTCTTTGTTCACCGAACCAAATGAAGCTGCCCCTTAATTCTCGAAGTAATTTTTCACACCACATGCCCACGGATATCCTCATGAACCACATAGGCATCAGCAACACTGCGAGCCACACTTACACTGACAAGCTCTCTCCATCCATAGACTGCCCCGCTCAGGACATCCTGATAACGAACCCCCCTACACCTTCCTCTATGAATATGACTCAAACCCTGGCTCAGATGGAAAACCAGCTTGAGATCTTAATACAGGGTATCAATAAAATCTTATTGAACCGCTCCATACGTATGGAGCCAACCCAACGCCCACTCCCCACAGCCACAGCCATGATCAATGAACACTCTAGTCCCCCCAAGGCCCCTTGGCACAGATGGAACACAACCCCCTTCAGGAACCAGCCTCAGAGACCCAAAGGAACAAGCACCGCAATGTCCATGAGAGAGGCGAGGGATCTCACAAAATCCTATGAAGCAACTTCAGCTATCTTCCCCAGCTCTTAGAGATACAGGTTATCACTGGATTTGGAAGAGACCACATCGTACCAAGAACGTCAAGGCGTCTAGCCTTCCTCACCAATATCCCCATGGCTCCCCCTAAAGGAGAAACTCAACAATAAGAGGGCGACCAACTACACGCTCATAAACTGTAGATATGCTACCAAACACACTTTACAACTGCCAGAAACCATTCTCACCCATGACATAGACAACACGTTCATCACAGAAACCTGGTTGAATGAATCCTCACCCACATCATGGACATGCTTTTACCTCCGGGGTTCTCAATCATCAATAAAAAAAGAAGGAACCAGCGAGGCGGTGGTATCGCAATCATCCACAAGAGCAACACCTCCGTAATGGAAACAGACTCCTTCAAATATAACTCATTTCAATACCTTACCTCCACCATTAAGATAACAGACAACAAATCGCTATACTGTCATCTCCTCTAACATCCACCATGTAACACCCCTGCATTTGGAGAACACCTCTTCGACCTGATAACACACTGCTCACTCTCGGACGTGAACAACCTTATACTAGGTGACCTGAACCTACACTGGAATGTGGAAAATAACTCTGTGATCCAATCCATGAATGAACTTCTCACAATAATAATCTGACCTAACACTGCACAGAGCAAACCCATAACAGAGGCTCAATCCTGGTTGCCATCATAGCATACTAAGACTCAGTCACCATTGACCACATCCTCCCTGTCGACTGGCCAGATCACCATATCATTCTATTTCACATCAATCAAAAGACCCAGTGCGTTCCCCGCACAAAAGAACCCCCTCATTGGACGACAAACCTAAGTCAGATCGACCTCGCCGGCCTAGAAGAAAAGATAAGTGCACTCCTCCCCACCACCGCATGCGACCTTTCCACAACAGAACTTACCTCACACTACAATGCAACAATGACCTCCTTACTTGACCAAATAGCTCCCCTGAAACAAAAAAAAGTCAGGAACATTCCATAGAGATTGTGGTTCAAGACAGACCTAAACTCGGAAAGTAGACAACCTAGAGCTGCAGAAAGACTCTGGCATAACAACCCGTCCTGAATCCACCATGATCAACTCAAAACAGAACGCAGGAAATATAAAAAGCACATCAAAAACGAAAAAGCTCCTTCTTCTGTGGTGCACTAAACAATGCCAAAAATCGCCCAAAGAACTCTTTAATCTCATTAGAAAACAAACATCCAAGCCACTCCCAAACGCAATGCTGGCTTCCAAAGACCTATATGACAACTTCGCCAATTTCTTTAAAGATGAAATCTCCAAGATTGAGCTCTACCTGGAGGACCACCTCTGTCCACCCATTGAACCCCCCCTATAAAGAAGGCAACAACCTACCCAGACACCCTCCCAACAACTGGAAATCATTCAAACCCATCTCTGAAACAGAAATCATTGAAATGATTACCGTAACCAATCCGTCATCACACATTGAAGACCCCCTCCCTGCCCAACTGGCAAAGCTCAAACTCTCCCTAGCCCCGCTCTGGACAAAGATTATAAATAGCTCCCTGAAAACCGGAATCATGCCAGACTGCCTCAAAATCGACCAAGTCACACCATTATTGAAAAAAACGGGCTCTGACCTAAATGATCTCAATAACTTCATACCCGTCCCCAATCTCCCATTTTTTGCCAAAATACTAGAAAAATGGTTCTACTTCAACTTACCCATCACATGGACAACAACACCCTTAAAGAACCTCACCAATTGGGTTTCAGAAAAGGTTGCAGCACAGAGTCAGCAATCCTGAAAGTCATAGATGATGTCTACAAATCACTAGATAAGGACCGTTGCTGTCTACTCATACTCCTGGACCTATCAACAGCCTTCGACACGGTTTACCACAAATTGCTCATCAATGTACTCCAAGAAAGGGTAGGATCAGAAACTTCACGTCTGACATTCGCCCCATAGCAGGGGCGTCCCCACAGATCAGTTCTATCACCCTCACTGTTCAACATCTACATGGAGCCCCTCACCTCCATACTCAAAAGAACAAACATACCCTTCCATCTCTATGCAGAAGACACCCTGATCTACCTAGAAACTTCCTCCATTGGTGACAAGCAAAGACTTAATGACACTTTAATAGAAGTCCAAAACTGGCTCTCCCACAACCACCTGAAACTCAACCAAGATAAAACTGAAGTTCTCCTCATAGCCAACAAAGAGCAGACCCCCCCAAATCACAGAATGGCAAAAAACCATTGATGCTCTCAACTACACTCTCATTCCGGCCGACTACATAAAATCACTGAGAATCACTCTGGGCCCTAACCTAAACATGCTCAAACACATCAAGAACACCGCGAAGAGTGCTTTCTTCAACCTAACACTACTCAACAAAATCAAACCCTTTATTCCTCCCAATGACCTCAAACAAGCCACGCAATCCCTTGTGCTATCCAGATTGGATTACGGGAATGCTACCCTCACAGGCATGGCAAAATCTCACCTAGCTCCCCTCAGATCAACTCTAAATGCAGCAGCTAGAATTGTGACTTGAGTAAAGAAATATGAACACATCACCCTGGCTCTCAGAGAACTAAACTGGCTGCTATTCGAAATGCATGCCACCTTCAGACCTGCTTGTCTCACACACAAAGCTCTGCACACTGGCAAACCTGCCTACCAGGCCTCCAAACTCAACAAAGCTGGGCAGTCAAAGAATCTCAGGAGCACAAACAATTTACTTCTCATCCATCCGAAAACTTGCAAACAAAAAACCTTATCACGCTCCTTCTCTGGAAATTCGCCCAAAATTTGGAACGCCATCCCAGTCCAAATCAGGACTCACCAATCCTTCAAAAATTCAAAAGCCAGCTCAAAGTCCTCTTCCTCAACTGAACTCTTACGAAGGGTAGCTGACGCATAATGTGGAATCGTGCCCATTTGAGCATACAGCCACTGTGATAAGAATAACTTTTACAGTATCTACCTCTTGACTCGCTCCTCTGTCCCCCCTCCCAGAACAGGACCCGTCACAAATCAATGTGTTTACTACTGTTAAGCGTTGTTATTCAATTGTTACATGACAAATGTTAGCGCTCCAATACCTTTGAGTCTGGCCTGCACTATTTTAAACTCTTAAAATAAAGTAACAAAAATAAAATAAAGGTATGCCTTGCCAAACATATAGAAATCTGGATAACAATGACAATTTTGCACATTGCAATTCTGCCCATTAGTGAAATTGGAAATGTGAGGCAGAATGTTATGAATCTCTCCAGTTTAATAATAGCAGCTAATGCATTCAAATTCATATACTCTATAAGTCATGGCTTATGCAAATACCTAAAAGAGTCTATTCTGAAAGATAGTGGGAACTCATGTAAGTCTTTTGCGATTGTGTCTGGAACAGGATATAGCACTGACTTGTACCAGTTCACCTGAAATAATGAAACTACCCATATTCCAAAATTGTATCCATCATACAGGGAAACATTGTTTTTCAACCCTTTACACAGAGCAAAATGGAATCTGCATATACATGCTGAATGTGAGTAGCCAAAAGCTTCCTTTCCACTGACACATCACATCCTCAGCAACTGACTCAAAGGCTGCAAGACATATGAAAAATAAATTGTGGGAGAGCATTGGACATCCCTGCCTTACGCTTCTCTCGATATACCATATAGATGAGAATAAGGCATCAGTCACACTGGTTTATATATTCTTGGCTCAGTCTGGAAATAGGCAGACTGTTATCTATAATTTGCAAGTCTACCATGAAAAATGCTTAGTGTGCATCCAAACTTACTATCAAGCATTGCAACTCTATCCTATATTTTTTCTCCTTATGTTCATCATTATGCCCATTCAAAGTCCTGTGAACTGTGGCCTTGATTTGTCATGATAATGCGGACTTCAGTAGTAAAGCAACATTCAGGAATGCTGCCTACATCACAATATGAGGACTCACCAACATGAAGGGACCTCAGTAATTACATTACTGCCAAGTTGTGACAAAATTAGGGACGTGAGTGAGTTCTCATGAGATTAGGTGCTGGTGGACATTTTGGATCTCACTTTATTTCAACCCTAAGCACTTTTTACCCTTTTTCTCAGGTTGGTAGATGATTGGGCACATTGTTTAGTTCTCTCCAACCATGACAGTGTAATGTTCTTGCTAGTGTATCCAGGATTCTTTGCCACAGTACCTGGAGTGTTTACATGGTAACATTTGGACGAAAAGTAGTTTTTCATTAAATGCACTGTAACAGGTCCTTTATGTCAGGAGTATGCAGGGATGGCAACATTGCATGTGCTTCGATTCCTGCCAGACCTGGTGTTTCCAGTAGTGAAGCTGTTAATGACTCGAATGTTGAGATGTGTCCATCATATTGAGCATACTTCACAATTGACAGGTGTAGTCATCAGCAGTAGGCTTGGTGTAACTTCAATCCTCTCAGAAAGTTTACATTGATAGATGGATGCCATGAGGGACACCTTCAAGTGGCAATTCAAGCACTGCCTCCTGCAAAACAGTTCATGCACCAGAAGACTGATCTCCCTTGCTGAGTACTCATTTTGGAAAATGATAGAGTTCAGTAGTCACTCAGTACCAATAGCAATTGAGAGCCAAGAAAAAATGCATTTGTCTCAGAAATACGCCAAAAAGGCTTAAGAAAAAAGGGTGAAAGAATGAATAAATCAGCTCAAAAACAGTGTTAAAACCAATCAATATGCTACAAAAAGTACATGTAGTGTTTGATGAGTTGGAGAGATTGTGCACAAAGTCTGCACAATAGAAATGACATTGGATTTGCAAGAGGTTTTGAATCTCTGAGGCAGAGCAGCCTGTTTGCAGGTCAAGTGTTTCTGCTGCTGAGGTCAAAAGAACTTCTTTTTGTACTAACACTGCAACAAGTTCATGGAGTTTATGAACAAATATATTATCAGCGTCTATTCAGTACCTTATGATGAGATGCATACGAGGTTATTCCACAAGAATGTTTGAGAAATACGTTGGCCTTAGAATATTCCACAAAAATATTTGCAGGTCAATAATAAATAGGCACCATTGTTCAAAAGTATATGATGGGCTGGGATGGATGACACTGGTAGATCAGATAATGTACAGCTCAGACCTGGCTCCAAAAGATTACATCTCCGTGTAAAGTGTTGGAGTCACATAAGAATGAAGGGTTTGGACATCCAGATGTGCTTATGAATTCAGCATTGTCTTGAGTTCAAACAGTGATTCCCCTACGTGGTGAAGAAAAGAGTTATGCATGTTTTTCATACGAAGCCAAGAGATTGTGTTTTTGCTACTCACGAAAGTAAAAAGTTGTAATGGGTAGAAAGATTACTCCATCTAGGACCCATGTGATAAAAAAATCTTCTGCTATGGAAAACAGAACTTCTTCCATTTGTTCTATGCTTAACAGAGTATAGGTGACTACTCTCTTACCATGTCTTTTTCAGTAGAAGTCAAATTATATGGCTCAACTCAGCAGTCTTGTTTGTGAGCTGCCAAGGTACTTTCCAGACTCTACTGTTTGTAATGCCCAATTTAACTTTGTAATTGCTCACAACTGATCCTATTCATGGTTGAGAAGACTTAAGTCCTTATTATAGAAAGCATTTTAGTTCCTGTCATTTGTCTCCATCTGTGATGTTTTCTTTTCTCAGCAAATTTATAAATGGTGTTTTAAGGAACTATGTACCAAATCCTAGGCAAATTGTCTGCTAGATTGTTTTATTCAGGAAAATGATGTCTCCGGCTGCTGTGCATACTCTAAATATGGCGTCTTTGCCTTGAATTTGACAACCTTTTGTTCTTCAAATATTTTCCTCATCAATATTTTCTTTCCAATACCAATAGCCTTGTATGGCATTATTTTTAATAAACTCTCAGGAGTAGATCTATGGGTTATTGGTAATAAGGTTCTTTTGGAATAATTCTGTGTTTTTGTGAATAATAAAAAGTTGAAGAATCTCTCCTGTTAGTACTTTTAAAATTTGGGAATTTTTTCAAGGAACCAAGGTTACTCTTTAAAGGAGGTGACTGGCAGTGTTTCTAATGTATAAAACTGTATATCTCTCAGGGTTAGCTACTCCTGTGCATGTTGTGATGACCACAGTGATGGCAGCAACACATTTATTTAAAATTATTAAATAAGGATCCTCATTTTTGAGGATTGTGCATGCTTGTAAATCTAACAAAATATGTTAAACAGTTATAATGTTCCATCCATCTGAAAAGGAACAAGGTTTTATTATATGATTCATAGCAATTTTTAAAACATGGGGAATCTGCGGTGACTCTGTGGGTCTCATAATTTGAGATAGAACCATTCAACAAACCATAGTATCCAGGAGAGAGTATGCATTGATGTCAGAATCCTGAAAGGAAGGACAACTATCAAAATACTGATACCTATCCTGCTTTTTCACGGTGTGACAAATTATAACCACCCCTGCCGGCCTCTTGAGTTGATGGAGATCCAGTCCATTTTTTCTGTTTCACTGCTTCTTTTTAGTTTCAAGTGTAGTGCTTTCTTTACTTGAACCGTTGTTAGAAATGGGGGTCTCTAGCTGGCTGAGGTAGGTACCTTTGTCCAAATAGGGACCCTTGCTCCTAGTCAGGGAAAGGGGGATACACTCCTAAAATAACCCCTGCTCACTTCCTTGGTAGCTTGGTAGGAGCAGATAGGCTTATCTCAGAGGCAGTGTGTAAAGCATTTGTGAACACATACAGTAATACAGTGAAAACACTACAAATGGACACCATACCAGTTTAGAACAATAGTAAATCTTTATCTAAACCAACAAGACCAACTACGATAAAAATCCAACGTACAATACTCTTGATAGTACTTGTGCAAAATAACCTTTAAATTGCAGGAAAATCAATAAAACACAGTTCCTCGATTCGGTAGCTCCTCCTGGGGCTGCCACAATACTGAATTTAACAGAGTATAACAATTCCGGCCGACCGCATTGAAACGGGCCAGCTAAAGCGTTGACAGACTCCGACACAGTACCTTTCTTGTTACAACCAACACGTCATTACGAGTAGGTTGGGGCAAATGTTGTGGTTACGTTGTGAAGCAGAGCATTGCAGCACGTGGTGTCCTCACAATGTGGTGCAGGCAGCGGGGTGTTGACAGAGTTGGTGAGACCAGGGCTTGCGTTAAAAAGTGAGACAGTGCTCAGGTCGGTGCTGGCAGGTCACAGAGCCGGTAGATGTTCTGGTCGGACGGCAAAAGAGTTGGTGACGTACTTGTAGCGTGTAGTGAAGCGTTTGTGGAATTCGGTGCCCTCAGGACGCGGTGCAAGCAGCAGCTCGTTGACAGAGTCGGTGAGACCAGGGTTGCATTGCGCAGCTAGTCGTTGTTCTTGGCGGTGCTTTCAGGACACGGAATCCTGCAATGGACCCCGTGACAGAGTCAGTTATCCTTTTCTTCTGCAGCGATGATCAGGCACAGGCACAGACACAGGGAGGTCTTTGCTGCACCTGAGACCTCTAGAACAGGGGGCAAGCTCAGTTTCAAGCCCTTGGAGATCTTTTCTTCAACGAGGGGAGCAAAGCAAGCAGTAAAGTCCATTTCTCCTTTCCTTGGCAGCAAGTGGCCACTGCAGGCCAACCCCAGACAGCAAACAGCACAGGGGCAGTGTTCCTCCCCAGCTTATCCAGCTCTTCTCCTAGACAAATGTTCCTCTTGATTTCCCAGATGTGATCTAAAAGACTGGGGTCTGGGCCCCTCTTTTTATACACCAAAATCCTTTGTTCTCTGTACACAGCCAAAACCAGTTCTGTCCTCACTGGTGGAGTTTCCTGGCAGGAGGTGGAGACACCATTGTTGAAGGCAGACCAGACCCATTCAGGTGAAAAGAAAATCTCCTCCCCATACTCTAAATGCAGCCTAGGTCTATTCAGCCCAGCCCTGACTCATGAGACTTCTGGAGCCACTGTCCCTCTCCTACTCCTGTCAACCAAAAACCAGACATGCAATACACAAACCTAGCAGAGGCATACTGATTGGTTAGGCAAGAAAATACCTACTTTCTAAAAGTGGTATTTTCAAACACAGAATGTTAAAATCACCCACAATAAAGGTTGTATTATAACATTCTGAGTTCAGGCATAATCAACTTTTATTTTCCACCTTGTTTGTATGGCCAGTTATAAGATGTTATAAACCAACTCCCCATTCTGTCCTATGGGAACAGGTAACCTTGCTATAGTGAACAATGAAATTGGCAGTAATTCACTATCAAGACATGCCAAATACATCAGGGCATGTCCTACCTTTCACATACAAGGCACCCTGCCCACAGGGGTGCCTTGGGCCTACCTTAGGGGGGCCTGACATATAAGAAAAGGTAAGGTTAGGGACTGGCAAGTGTGTGCACTTGCCAAGTCGACATGGCAGTCCCAGACTGCACACAGGCTCTGTAATGGCAGGCCAGAGTTACATTTTACAGGATGCTTCTGTGGGTGGCACAATCAGTGCAGCAGCCCACTAGCAAAACACACAAGATGATGGACGGAATGTTGCACAATGGCAAATATTCACCCGTAGTCACAGATCTGGGTTTAATCCATCGTTATTTTGCTCACCAAGCCACCCCAGTTCAGACATGGCCATGTGAAAATCAGTCTCGACCCTGGGTCAAGACTGATTTGCATATGGCCATGTCTGAACTGGGGTGGCTTGGTGAGCAAAACAAGGATGGATTAAACCCAGATCTGTGACTGGGGGTGAATGTTTTGCCATTGTGCAACATTCCGTTCATCATCCTGTGTGTTTTGCAGTCCACTACCAGCATTTGATTTACAGGCCCTGGGCACCCACAGTGCACTATACTAGGGTCTGACAAGTAAATCAAAAAGGCCAATCATGGAACCACTAATCCATAACAACAATTTACAAACGGGAGCACTTGAGCTTTGGCACTGAACAGCAGTGGCAAAGTGCCCAATGCATCCAGACCAGCAAAACGAAGTCCAACACACAGCAAAATACAGGAGGCAAAGGTGAAAAATGCAGAGGAGGCCCACACCAATGGTGCCAGGTCTAACAACCTTCAATCTCGTATTTTGTTTAGAGATGTGGTTTGATGGGCATGGTCCCAGGATGTCGTAGCCCTTAGATGTATACGTTTCAAAATCATTTTTAGTAGCTCCATTCATGTTCTCGAATAGGAATTGCTGTTAAGTATGGGTGAAATTTGCGAATTCGTGGTCCGCAAATTCGCGCGAAATGGCAAAAAAAATCCGCGAGTTCACGAATTTTCCCACGAATTCGCGGATTTTTTTGCCATTTGCACAAATATGTGACCACGTGTGCCTGTAGCTTTGCCAGCGCGCAAAAAGGCGCCGAGGTCCCTTGAGTGAGCTCGCCATTATAGTGGGGACGGACGGGAAGACGTTTCATACCGCTAGTGTGTGGTGGATGGGGCCAAATGGGCGGTGCTTCTATGCGAGTTCACATGCATCTTGTTTATGAAGGGTCAGAGACCGAGCAGAACAGCAGATGAGGAGAAAGCAGCCTCCTGGTCACAGGAGCTCCACGGGGATGGCGGTCGGGAAACTCATGGATGCAAAAATACGTTTGGCACAGGACCCCAGAATCCTTCAGATGTCCAAGATAGCTCTGCTGCGCGTGTTGGTACAAAGGCATTCTGATCCTGCTCAGTCGGTTCAGGCGCATGCAGCTGCTGCTGCTGGACAATGTCCCATCTCATACTAAAGTGCCCCGTACAGGCATATGCTGGCGCTGGGCAGTAGGGTGCAGTGGCATGCAGGTGCTGCACGCCTGGTACATGCGCATAACGGTGCCAGGGGGGACATGTGTTTATTGGTGCTGTGTAGCAAGTTATGACTTTACATTTTGACTGCACCAGACGGTGGTACCACCTACACGGATCAGGAGCATCCAGGCACCAGACTCAATGGTGCAAGAGCATAATGGTGCTGTGCAGTAGGGGTATATATGTACTTGGGGCAGGGGGGCACTTAGCAAAATGTGTGCTCACACCCAGAGGGCTCCCAGGCAATTGAGCACGAATGATTTTCACACTGAGAGGACTCCGGGGCAGTTCAGCAGCACGGGGGCACACACCCACTGGGCCCTGGGGCAGTTCAGTAGCACGGGGACTCACAACCCCTGGGCAGCTCAGCAGCGTGGGGGCTCACACCCACAGGGCTCCTGGGCAGTTTAGCAGTGCCACCCTCTGGTTCATCACTGCCACCCTCTTGTTCATCACTGCCACCCTCTGGTTCACCACTGCCACCCTCTGGTTCATCACTGCCACCCTCAGGTTCACCACTGCCACCCTCTGGTTCACCACTGTCGCCCTCTGGTTCATCACTGTCACCCTCTGGTTCATCGCTGTCACCCTCTGGTTCATCACTGCCACCCTCTGGTTCATCACAGCACCCTCTGGTTCACCACTGCTTCACCGATGCCACCCTCTTGTTCATCACTGTCACCCTCTGGTTCATCACTACCACCCTCGGGTCCATCACAGCACCCTATGGTTTACCACTGCCACCCTCTGGTTCATCACTGCCACCCTCTGGTTAATCACTGTCACCCTCTGGTTCATCACTGCCACCCTCTGGTGCATCACTGTCACCCTCTGGTTCATCACTGCCACCCTCTGGTTCATCACAGCACCCTCTGGTTCACCACTGCTTGCCCACTGCCACCCTTTGGTTCATCACTGTCACCCTCTGGTTCATCACTGCCACCCTCTGGTTCATCACAGCACCCTCTGGTTCATCACTGTCACCCTCTGGTTCATCACTGCCACCCTCTGGTTCACCACTGCCACTCTCTGGTTCATCACTGCCACCCTCTGGTTCATCACTGTCACCCTCTGGTTCACCACTGCCACCCTCTGGTTCACCACTGCCACCCTCTGGTTAACGACTGCCACCCTCTGGTTCATCACTTCCACCCTCTGGTTCATCACAGCAACCCTCTGGCTCACCACTGCCACCCTCTGTTTCAACCCTGCCACCCTCTGGTTCACCTCTGTCACCCTCTGGTAAACCACTGCCAGCCTCTGGTTCATCACTGCCACCCCCTGGTTTATCACAGCACCCTCTGGTTCACCACTGCCACCCTCTGGCTCATCACTGCCACCTTCTGGTTCATCACTGGCACCCTCTGGTTCACCACTGCCACCCTCTGGTTCATCACTGTCAACCTCTGGTTCATCACTGCCACCCTCTGGTTCACCACTGCCACCCTCTGGTTCATCACTGTCACCCTCTGGTTCATCACAGCCAACCTCTGGTTCATCACAGCCACCATCTGGCTCTCCACTGGCACCCTCTGTTTCACCACTGCCACCCTCTGGTTCACCACTGTCACCCTCTGGTTCACCACTGCCACCCTCTGGTTCATCACTGCCACCGTCTGGCTCATCACAGCACACTCTGGTTCACCACTGCCACCCTCTGGTTCATCACTGTCACCCCCTGGTTCATCACTGACACCCTCTGGTTCACCACTGCCACCCTCTGGTTCATCACAGCACCCTCTGGTTCATCACTGCCACCCTCTTGTTCATCACTGCCACCCTCTGGTTCACCACTGCTACCCTCTGGTTCACCACTGTCACCCTCTGGTTCATCACTGTCACCCTCTGGTTCATCACTGTCACCCTCTGGTTCATCGCTGCCACCCTCTGGTTCATCACAGCACCCTCTAGTTCACCACTGCCACCCTCTGGTTCATCACTGCCACCCTCCGGTTCATCACTGTCACCCTCTGGTTCATCACTGCCAGCCTCTGGTTCATCACTGCCACCGTCTGGTTCATCACAGCACCCTCTGGTTCACCACTGCTTCACCACTGCCACCCTCTGGTTCATCACTGTCACCCTCTGGTTCATCACTGCCACCCTCGGGTCCATCACAGCACCCTATGGTTTACCACTGCCACCCTCTGGTTCATCACTGCCACCCTCCGGTTCATCACTGCCACCCTCTGGTTCATCACTGTCACCCTCTGGTTCATCACTGCCACCCTCTGGTTCACCACTGCCACCCTCTGGTTCATCACTGTCACCCTCTGGTTCATCACAGCCAACCTCTGGTTCATCACAGCCACCATCTGGCTCTCCACTGCCACCCTCTGTTTCACCACTGCCACCCTCTGGTTCACCACTGTCACCCTCTGGTTCACCACTGCCACCCTCTGGTTCATCACTACCACCGTCTGGCTCATCACAGCACACTCTGGTTCACCACTGCCACCCTCTGGTTCATCACTGTCACCCTCTGGTTCATCACTGACACCCTCTGGTTCACCACTGCCACCCTCTGGTTCATCACAGCACCCTCTGGTTCATCACTGCCACCCTCTTGTTCATCACTGCCACCCTCTGGTTCACCACTGCCACCCTCTGGTTCACCACTGTCACCCTCTGGTTCATCACTGTCACCCTCTGGTTCATCACTGTCACCCTCTGGTTCATGGCTGCCACCCTCTGGTTCATCACAGCACCCTCTAGTTCACCACTGCCACCCTCTGGTTCATCACTGCCACCCTCCGGTTCATCACTGTCACCCTCTGGTTCATCACTGCCACCCTCTGGTTCATCACTGCCACCGTCTGGTTCATCACAGCACCCTCTGGTTCACCACTGCTTCACCGCTGCCACCCTCTGGTTCATCACTGTCACCCTCTGGTTCATCACTGCCACCCTCGGGTCCATCACAGCACCCTCTGGTTCACCACTGCCACCCTCTGGTTCATCACTGTCACCCTCTGGTTCATCACAGCCAACCTCTGGTTCATCACAGCCACCATCTGGCTCTCCACTGCCACCCTCTGTTTCACCACTGCCACCCTCTGGTTCACCACTGTCACCCTCTGGTTCACCACTGCCACCCTCTGGTTCATCACTGCCACCGTCTGGCTCATCACAGCACACTCTGGTTCACCACTGCCACCCTCTGGTTCATCACTGTCACCCTCTGGTTCATCACTGACACCCTCTGGTTCACCACTGCCACCCTCTGGTTCATCACAGCACCCTCTGGTTCATCACTGCCACCCTCTGGTTAATCACTGTCACCCTCTGGTTCATCACTGCCACCCTCTGGTTTATCATTGCCACCCTCTGGTGCATCACTGTCACCCTCTGGTTCATCACTGCCACCCTCTGGTTCATCACTGCCACCCTCTGGTTCATCACAGCACCCTCTGGTTCACCACTGCTTGCCAACTGCCACCCTCTGGTTCATCACTGTCACCCTCTGGTTCATCACTGCCACCCTCTGGTTCATCACTGCCACCCTCTGGTTCATCACAGCACCATCTGGTTCACCACTGCCACTCTCTGGTTCATCACTGCCACCCTCTGGTTCATCACTGTCACCCTATGGTTCACCACTGCCAACCTCTGGTTAACCACTGCCACCCTCTGGTTCATCACTGCCACCCTCTGGTTCATCACTGCCACCCTCTGGTTCATCACAGCAACCCTCTGGCTCACCACTGCCACCCTCTGTTTCAACACTGCCACCCTCTGGTTCACCTCTGTCACCCTCTGGTTCACCACTGCCAGCCTCTGGTTCATCACTGCCACCCCATGGTTCATCACAGCACCCTCTGGTTCACCACTGTCACCCTATGGCTCATCACTGCCACCATCTGGTTCATCACTGGCACCCTCTGGTTCACCACTGCCACCCTCTGGTTCATCACTGTCACCCTCTGGTTCATCACAGCCAACCTCTGGTTCATCACAGCCACCATCTGGCTCTCCACTGCCACACTCTGTTTCACCACTGCCACCCTCTGGTTCACCACTGTCACACTCTGGTTCACCACTGCCACCCTCTGGTTCATCACTGCCACCGTCTGGTTCATCACTGCCACCGTCTGGTTCATCACTGCCACCCTCTGGTTCACCACTGCCACCCTCTGGTTCATCACTGTAACCCTCTGGTTCATCACTGCCAACCTCCGGTTCATCACAGCACCCTCTGTTTTACCACTGCCACCCTCGGGTTCATCACTGCCACCCTCTGGTTCATCACTGTCACCCTCTGGTTCATCACTGCCACCCTCTGGTTCATCACAGCACCCTCTGGTTCACCACTGCCACCCTCTGGTTCACCACTGCCACCCTCTGGTTCATCACTGCCACCCTCTGGTTCATCACTGCCACCCTCTGGTTCATCACTGTCACCCTCTGGTTCATCACTGCCACCCTCTGGTTCATCACAGCACCCTCTGGTTCACCACTGCTTCACCACTGCCACCCTCTCGTTCATCACTGTCACCCTCTGGTTCATCACTGTCACCCTCTGGTTCATCACAGCACCCTCTGGTTTACCACTGCCACCCTCTGGTTCATCACTGCCACCCTCTGGTTCATCACTGTCACCCTCTGGTTCATCACTATCACGCTCTGGTTCATCACAGCACCCTCTGGTTCACCACTGCCACCCTCTGGTTCATCACTGCCACCCTCTGGTTCATCACGGTCACCCTCTGGTTCATCACTGCCACCCTCTGGTTCATCACAGCACCCTCTGGTTCACCACTGCCACACTCTGGTTCATCACTGCCACCCTCTGGTTCATCACAGCCACCCTCTAGTTCATCACAGCCACCCTCTGGCTCACCACTGCCACCCTCTGTTTCACCACTGCAACCCTCTGGTTCACCACTGTCACCCTCTTGTTCACCACTGCCACCCTCTGGTTCATCACTGCCACCCCCTGGTTCATCACAGCACTCTCTGGTTCACCACTGCCACCCTCTGGTTCACCACTGCCACCCTCTGGTTCATCACTGTCACCCTCTGGTTCATCACTGCCACCCTCTGGTTCATCACAGCCACCCTCTCGCTCACCACTGCCACCCTCTGTTTCACCACTGCCACCCTCTGGTTCACCACTGTCACCCTCTGGTTCACCACTGCCACCCTCTCATTCATCACTGCCACCCTCTGGTTCATCACAGCACCCTCTGGTTCACAACTGCCACCCACTGGCTCATCACTGCCACACACTGGTTTATCACTGCCACCCTCTGGTTCATCACTGCCACCCTCTGGTTCACCGATGCCACCCTCTGGTTCATCACTGTCACCCTCTGGTTCATCACTGTCACCCTCTGGTTCATCACTGCCACCCTCTGGTTCACCATTGCCACCATCTGGTTCACCACTGCCACCCTCTGGTTCATCACTGCCACCCATTGGTTCACCACTGTCACCCCCTGGTTCACCACTGCCACCCTCTGGTTCATCACTGTCACCCTCTGGTTCATCACTGTCACGCTCTGGTTCATCACAGCACCCTCTGGTTCACCACTGCCACCCTCTGGTTCATCACTGTCACGCTCTGGTTCATCACAGCACCCTCTGGTTCACCACTGCCACCCTCTGGTTTATCACTGTCACCCTCGGGTTCACCACTGCCACCCTCTTGTTCACCCCTGCCACCCTCTGGTTCACCACTGCCACCCTCTTGTTCATCACTGCCACCCTCTGGTTCATCACAGCCACCCTCTAGTACATCACAGCCACCCTCTGGCTCACCACTGCCACCCTCTGTTTCACCACTGCAATCCTCTGGTTCACCACTGTCACCCTCTTGTTCACCACTGCCACCCTCTGGTTCATCACTGCCACCCCCTGGTTCCTCACAGCACTCTCTGGTTCACCACTGCCACCCTCTGGTTCACCACTGCCACCCTCTGGTTCTTCACTGTCACCCTCTGGTTCATCACTGCCACCCTCTGGTTCATCACAGCCACCCTCTCGCTCACCACTGCCACCCTCTGTTTCACCACTGCCACCCTCTGGTTCACCACTGTCACCCTCTGGTTCACCACTGCCACCCTCTCATTCATCACTGCCACCCTCTGGTTCATCACAGCACCCTCTGGTTCACAACTGCCACCCACTGGCTCATCACTGCCACACTCTGGTTTATTACTGCCACCCTCTGGTTCACCAATGCCACCCTCTGGTTCATCACTGTCACCCTCTGGTTCATCACTGTCACCCTCTGGTTCATCACTGCCACCCTCTGGTTCACCATTGCCACCCTCTGGTTCAATAATGCCACCCTCTGGTTCATCACTGCCACCCTCTGGTTCATCTCTGCCACCCTCTGGTTCACCACTGCCACCCTCTGGTTCACCACTGCCACCCTCTGGTCCACCACTGCCACCCTCTGGTTCACCACTGCCACCCTCTGGTTCATCACTGCCACCCTCTGGCTCACTACTGCCAACCTCTGGTTCACCACTGCACCTTCTGGTTCATCACAGCACCCTCTGGTTCACCACTGTAGATTATGGGGAGAAAGCACACCTGCCCAGCCAGCCGCAACCGAGACAAATTAATTTGGGGCTGGTTAATGTGAATTTGAGCTTCAAGTCTGGCACCTGCTTCCTTATCTGTAAGTGCTTCCTGTTGTGCCATACTTGTAACTATTCTCTGACCCTGCTTCGAGGGTCAGAGGAGGGTCAGAGAATAGTTGCAAGTAGGCAACGAACTCTGGAGGCGCCACTCAGGAAGCACTTACAGGGTTACAGCAGGTACCTAAGTTGAAGTTAATTTCTTTGTAACCATTCTGTAACTCTGTAAGTGCTTCCTGGAAAAAATTTGTCCCGCTTGCAAATTCGCGGATTTTTCTGCAATTTCACGAGATTCGCGGATCGCGAAATTGCTGAAAATCCGCAAATTCTGCGAGCGAAACTAATTTTCGGCCCATACTTAATTGCTGTGAGCCACTGTCAAATGCAGATAATACTTATTGAGAAAACTGTTTCAAATGTTCCAATCAATTTCATCCCTAAATCCAGTGATGGTGCAGTTCTGGGCTCATTTTGTACGTGATATCAATCCATCAGGTTTTTGTTAAGCACAACTACTCACCCTAGCGGGTCCCAAGGCGCTGGGGGGCGCAGCGATTCATCAAAGAGCCAAGTCTTGAGGTCCTTCATGAACTTGGAGAGTGTTAGCGTCTGTCGGAGGTGGAGAGGGAGGGAGTTCCATGCCTTGGCCATGAGGAAGGAGAAGGAGCAGCCTCCTGTTCTGGTGTTCTTGATGTGCGTCACCGAAGCAAGGGAAATTTGAGCAGAGCAGACGGATCTTTGGGGTGCTTGGAACTAGAGGTGGGGGTTCAGGTAGGCAAGTCCGATGTTGTGAAGGGCTTTATGGGTGTAGGTGAGAAGCTTGAACGTGATTTTCTTTTTGACGGGGAGCCAGTGTAGTGTCTGCGGGTGTTGGGTAATGTGGGAGTGGCACAGTAGGTTGAGGACTACTCTGGCGGAGGCATTCTGGACGTTTTGGAGATGGCGGGTGAGGTTCTTCTTGATTCTGGCGTAGAGTGCATTGCCGTAGTCCAGTCTATTGCTCATGAGGGCATGGGTGACTGTTTTCCTGTGTTCAAGGGGAATCCAGTTGACAGTCTTTCATAGGAGTTGCAGGGTGTAGAAGCAGGAGGAGGAGACAGCATTGATTTGGCAGTCAATTTTGAGTTCGGAGTCTACGATGATTCCAAAGTTGCGTGCGTGCTTGGTCTGTGGGGGTGGGCGGGTTACAAGGGCAAGAAGCCACCATGTGCCATTCCAGGCATTTGGTTGTGGGATTATGATGAGTACTTTGTTCTTGTCCATATTTAGTTGTAGGCAGCTGTTCTTCATCCACCTGGCGACTGCTTCCATTCCTTCTTGAAAGTTGAGTTTGGAGACGTTGAGTCTATTGGATAGTTAGAGGATGAGTTGGGTATCGTCTGCAGAGGATAAAATGTTGAGTCTGTGGGATCTGACGATGAGTGCAAGTGGGGCCATGTAGACCTTGAACAGAGTGGGGCTGATGGAGGATTCTTGCGGAACTCCGAAGGTGGTAGGTGCGGGATCCGAGAGGAAGGGTGGTAGTCTGACCTGCTGCATTCTGCCGGATAGGAATATGCAGAGCCAGTCGAGGGCCTGCGTCTTGAAGTCTGCAGGCTAGGGTGCGGTGAGAGATTCTGTTGAAGGCTGCAGAGAGGTCCAGGAGGATGAGGGCAACAGTCTCTCCTCTGTCGAGTATGGGGCGGATGTCATCTGTCGCGGCGAGAAAGGCAGTTTCAGTGCTGTGGTTTTTACAGAAACTGGAATGTGAGGAGTCGAGGATGTTGTTTTCTTCTATAAAGGAGGCGAGCTGGCTGTTGGCGACTTTTTCTATGGCTTTTGTCAGAACAGAAGTAAGGAGATAGTTCTGTAGTTTTTGAGGTCGGTGGGGTCCGCCGAGGGCTTTTTCAGGAGAGGGTTGATCCCGGCATGTTTCCAGTCTTCGGGGAAGGATGCATTCTCGAATGAGCAGTTGATGATTTGTCGTAGCTCAGGGGTGATGGTGTCTGCAGCCCTGTGGTAGATGTGGTGTGGGCAGGGGTCCTTTGGGGCCCTGGAGTGGGTTGACTTCATGGTCTTCATTATTATTAGTATTATTATTATTATTATTATTTGTATATGGCGCACAAATCATCCCTAGAGGGATCTCTCGGCGCCCGGGATGCAGACTGTCCATTACAGAGTCAGAACACTCAGAATAGCCATGTTTTTAGTTTCTTCTTAAAGGCCGTGAACGTGGGATAGATCCGGAGGTCTTCTAGTAGTGCATTCCAGTACCTGGGCGCAACATGAGAGAAGGCATGGCCCCCCATCCTAGCCTTTTTAATTCTAGGGATTTGGAGAAGCTTATGACCACTATATCTTAACCCCTTGCCTGCTTCTGTCGGCCGTTGGCTGATGCGGCCCCGCCCATTTTGCGGAAGTGCCGCACTGCCGCAAAATCGCGGCCGCAGGAAAGGGGTTAGCTGACGGGTTGGGGTGTACCATAGTAATTTTCTCCCTAGATATTCAGGTCCTAGACCGACCAGAGCTTTAAAGACCAGACAGAGGAGCTTAAAAACTGCTCTTTTCCTCATAGGTAACCAATGCAGCTCATTCAATAGGGGAGAAGAAGGGGTGCGTGTGGGTTTATTGAGAGCTAGGCGGGCCGCCGTGTTTTGAACAACTTGTAATTTGGAAAATAGATCTTCCCTCTTCCCTACCAGGAGGACATTTCCATAGTCAAGCCTACTGACTAAAAGTGCCTGTAACAGAACTTTTCTGGAAGAGAGAGGGATCCAGGGGAAAATCTTCTTTATCATGCGGATTAGTTCAAAACATTTACCAGCTAGAATTTTCACATGCTCATCCATGGATAGTTTGGAATCAATTAGTACGCCCAGATTTTTTACCCAATTTTTAGGGCCCGGGGCTTCTCCCAGTTCCTCTGGCCACCACTCCTTGGTCCATATCTGCTTGGCTTTCCCGAAAAGTATAATCTCGGTTTTATTTGAGTTCAGTTGCAAAAATTCAATTTCATCCATGCTGCAATTTTTGTCATCAGGGTGTCTTTGATGGTGAGGGCGGTCCAGCTTTCGAGTGTAGGCTGTGAGGTGTAGGGAATGATGGGGATGGGTTCCGGGAATAGGTGGTCATCGTCAAAGTTGTCATAGATGGCCTTGATTTTGTGATGGAAGAACATCAGTCGTCTCGCTATTGGGTTAGGTGAACTCTTTGATGATGTCGAACAGTTCCTTGCTGTTGTGCGTGTGGGCGGAGATTCTATCTTGGAGTGCTTTTTTCCTTGTGTGTCTGATGAGCCTATGGTGGGCAGGGGTGGCTGCTTTGAGGTTGTCGAGGTCTGCTGTCGTTTTGGAGATCCTGCATGTTTTTTCGAGGCATCTGCAGGTTAGTCTAAATTCTTGTAGTTTGGTGGAGAATTAGCACGTTCTCTTGGCGTGTGTGTTGGTAGTGTTCTTGAGGGGGGCGATGGTGCTGGCACATTCTTAGATCCAATTGTGCAGGGTTTGGGCGAAAGTGGTAGGGTCGTCGTCTGTGGCGGTGGGGGCGTAGCTGTTGAGGGAGGCGGTGAGCTGGTCATCCGAGATCTTGTTCCAATTTCTGCGCCAGAGCTGATGTGGAAGTTTGCGGGTGATGGTTGTTTTTAAGGTGAGGTGGATGCAATGGTGGTCCTTCCAAGGGAGTTCAGAGGTGCAGCTGAAGGTGATGGAGTTTCCTGCTGTGAAGATGGGGTTGAGGGTATGTCCTGTTTAGTGCATGGGTTCTGGTATGATCTGTTTGAGTCTGATGTTGTGGAGGTTGTCCAGGAGGGAGGCGGAGTTGGGTTCTTGGAGGTTGTGGAGGTAAAAGTTGAGATCTACTAGCAAGTTGTAATCAGTGGAGGTGATGGCTTGCGGGGAGATTATGAAACCAATGATGGTGCTCCAAGTAGATCAAAATGATCTACAGCTAGTGTATATATTGAAAAATGCCATATTGCAGCATCCACAGAACAAAGTCAACCCTAGAGTGTAAAATCTCAAAGGCGGATGCAGCATGTGATTAACCACAAATGTTACTGCACTCCCGTTACCAGGGACACGTCTGCCTTTGAGATTTTGTGGTACTGTTGCCCTGTAATTTTCTCCTTTAACAACCAGAGCCATCTTTTTTAGTGAGCAGGTTGAATAAACATGAGATTCAGAAACCACAGAATGGGGAAACCCTTTTACAAGCCAAGCTTGGCAAACTTACATCAAGTAAACAGGGCTTTCCTATTTCATCTGAAGGAGGCAACCAATATTACAATGGGCCTCTCCCTGTATTTGTAATATTTTTTTTTAGTGTTTCGTCAAAAGATTCTCAAAAATCCAGAAAAATCTGAGGCCGGTGTTGAGCGCCAAAGTTTATGAAATCTGGGAGTTACCCAGAGCCACAGGGGTCAGATTTCTAACCCTCTGATGCAACGACTCCGTTAAATGCATTAGCATTGAATTAGAAAGCCATTTAGACTGCAGTCCTTACACTAGTCCACTGTGCAATCTTGCACATGCAGTGCTTTTATGTTACTAGCAGTCCTTATGGATGAGTTCAGGGAAACAATGGCAATCCAAACAATCCTTAATTTATGAATAGCACCTCAAGATAGCACTAAGAGACGGGGACATGTAACTTACAATGTTGCAATCTGTAAAACTAATGAATGATCAAAACAAAAACTTTTTTCATATATCGTAGATTTCTAACTTCCTCATATTAGGTCACCTTAATCCAGTCCTGGATATTTAACCAATAACACTTTGCATTATGGGAATCTTGAGCCCACACTTACAGTCTAAAATGCACCATGATATTAGCTTAAGTGTCACACTGTCTGACGCCGGTGTCAAACCTGAAAAAAAGAGCTCCTTGACTGTTATGGTATGTCTCTTCCAACATATATGATGCAAACCTGAATTGACATATTGTTGCACAATTACTTCTTTGCCATGTTGTGTGGCTTTTTCCATAGTGATCTACATTGTCAAAACCACAGCGGCCCAACTGTGAAGGGACCCTTGCAAGGTTTTACATCATCAGCCAGCCTTTGGTATTTATTAGTCAACATCTGGTTTTGTTCTGGGGTTTGTTGTTTCACTTGTAACCTTGTCCGCGGGCAACACATCCATTACACTGGAAGTAGTGGTGCCGTGGGAGGAGGGATGCTGCAGCACCCCAGAAAAAAATCATGCTAGAGTTTGGTGAATGAGCACAAAAGACGCCTTGATTTTTTATCTTTATGTTGTTTCTTCTTCTTTGCGCTCAAAGCCAGAGGCCAAATGCAAGGCTATGTTTTCCAAGGGATAGTTGTTTGTTCTCAACTTGGAGATTTGTGTTTTCTTTTCGTTTCCTGACTGCAAAGTGAGAGGATTTTGCAAACTGAATGATGTGGTAATCTTGTTGGAGTACAAAGGGTGTGAAAGAAAAGGCTGTATGATGTCAATTTTTTCTCACACAATACAATTTGTATACACGCACGTTTTGCACAGTTATTTCAAACTATACCACAAATGAATTACTGTTTTTGTGATTCTACAGTGTGGTGGAAGCAAAGATTTTTAATGGGATCATAACAAATCAAGACACGTTACTGAGTGATATGCAAATGACAATTAATCGCTGAAACTGGATTTCTACACAGCTGTTTGTGAGCTCGATAGAACACTTCATGTCTGCTACAAAGTGCTGTCAGTAAATGACAGTGCACTACCATACCGTGCTATATTAATGTATTTAGGACAGTGTACTCCAAAATACAACACTACAGAACTACTCTCTTGTCGAATGGGTGTGGCTACACCTGCTATTTGGGTGTAATGCTGGGATTGTCACCATCCCTATGGACTTAGATGATGTAACACTGATAGCAGCACCTCTACTCTGAAAACTGTTCCAGCACCACTGTAAACATTCTAGTGCATTGCATTCTGGAACTTGTAGTTTCACTTTCATCTTTGTGAGCGTAGACTCTCAAATCCTCACATGCCAAGTTCTGACAGGACGGTGAGAAGGTGCACACATCAAACGGATTCCCTTGACACTCGTTCGCCATAAGCCTCAGGAAAGAGTGAATGGCTAATAGTATTTCAATTTGAAATGCGACGTGCAGCCGACAAGAGCCTGAGCAGGTATTAGCCCCTCGTTTCCTCAAACAGACTCAGCATTTACCCGCCCAACGAGCCCGTCCACTTCACTTGAGGGGGGGGGGGGGAGGGACATACGCCGCCCTCTCCCTGCCTGCCAACTGCTTCAGACAAAGCAATCAATGCCGCCCTTCTCAACTTTTCTTTCCTTTCCAATTAATTAATTTAAATTGACCATTAAGTCAGCAGGGTTTTTGATTGATATTTCCAATAACGGCCCTCTCGCGCGGACCTGTCCAACACCTCAGAAATGTATGATGATGTCCAATGGGCATGAAGGGGTCTGCGCGTCTCCCTTCACCTCTCGGTGCCAGTGAGTTATTGCTTGCATTGTGCATGCTGTTTCGTCGAGGGTAATTTGAATACAGATTAGCTGCCCCAGTGTTCCAGAGCTTTGGCATTATCATTACCAGGGACAGTAATTTGACTGATGAACACACAGGTTATCGCAAGGTCATCACCTTCACAGTATTGGAATAGTCCATCCTCCCAAATTTGGAGGGATAGGGCTGAGGGGGAGGGGAGCCTTCCAATAGCAAAATTAAGTCCTGTAATTAACTTGTCCAATAACTTACTGAATAAATCCTTTACTAATTAAAGAACCAATATGCTTTTTTCCCCTCCTCTCAGGCCTCTGAAAGGCTTTATTAAAATCAATGGAGTGATATCTATTGCACGGCGTTTCTTAACGAGAATTAAGATCCTTCAGCCAATTATGTAGATGGGAAATTATTTGGGAAGTTAGCCGCAAAATAAAACCCTCTTGCTTAAGTCAAATGAAAGCAATTATCAGAAAGCTATTCCTCATTAGCAGGAACACGCTCATTAGTGAGGCGTGCAGGCAGGGCTGCTGCCCGAACGAATTTCAAGCAAGTGCAATTAGGCAGGACTCAGTGGGCGCGCAAAGAGCAGACCGTACGCTTTTCGGAAGCACATTCAATAAACATTGCAATAATCATAATTCACAGGGCCAGTCCTGTATTTTGTTTATCAAACTTAGTAACGGAGCTACCAACCGGACGTGCCACCAGGGTCACCTTCCTGTACTACGTGCTAGTAATCTGATGCCATTTTTCTGGGAGTTCTAGGCTTGTGTTTACGAACGAAAAGACAAAAGTGGAAATCCTGACATGCACATGGTGCTGGTTTAAAAGCCAGACTGGATATGGGGCAACCCAGGACTAGGATCCTTATGGCAGCTGTAACAGCAAATACACTTCAGTGCCTAATTTGTGCAGGTGTTTGCAGGTGGTGGTAGCTGGCACTCGTTTTTGTGGACCAGGAGTTATTTTTCACCCAAAGCAAGAGAGCGACTGACAGAAAACGAAGACTGGAGGAGAAAGAGAAAGGAAATAACCGTGAACAGGGTTACCACATGATTCCATCTCCCTGGAACAACTTGTTACCAGTCTAGTGTTCAGCTAACTTTGTAATCTGGGAGCTACAGTTTTGGTTTAGTTCATTTGCACCATTAGTGCAAGCACACCTGAAATTACGGGCTGGAACTGGAAAAGATGAATGAAAGACATATTGTGAAAACAAGCTGCAACTGTTCAAAGCCAATACATGAAGGCAGGGTTGCCATCCAAATATGGAAACTGGTAAATAAATCAACACAACAGATGTGGTAAACATTGAGTCTTAATTATATTAGCCTGGTATTCGTTAAAGTGGACATATTGATCTAAAGCGAATTAACGCTAACAAAACTGCCCTTCAAGTTTAATAATGATCTCAGTGCAAAGCACTCCCCAGAGAAAAAAACACATTCAGGTGCAGCTGAGACAATACCCTGGAAGACAGACTCCAGAAGCCAGGGAGCAGGTAATTGGGAGAACTGACTGATTTAGCTATGCTTTCCTTTATACAACGCTCTCTTGTCCATATTCAGAATTAGCTCAGGTTCGGGAGCTATTTTTGCCTGTTAATGAGGTGATTTCAGTTCTAAGGTGATGGATAATATGCTAATGATTTTGACAGATTCTTATTCACACGCTTTGATCCCATCCCTGGAAATAAAAAAAATAAAAAAATACTGAGCGAAAGGTAATGTTTGAATTATCTTTTATATTTGCTTAAAATGTAAACTAATGTACAATACTATCCACTCCAGTGGCAGATGGTGAAACTCAACACTGGAGGGGTGACGGGGGTCATGAGAGCCAACCCCAGTGGGAGGTAAAGAGATAATAAAAAAAAAAATACCGACCCATGTATCTCTCCTTTCTTCTTGCATCAGCATGACAGCGGGCACCGCAAGGAGCCTCAGCCAGCCCCCTTCTGCAAATCCCGACGCTGCTCATGCTGCAGATGAGCAGCATAAGAGAAGCTGCAGGATTGGCTGGTGTGGGATGCCTCGACAGGAGTCCTGTTCCTGCTACACTCATCTGTCTGAGACACATAGGTGTATATTGCACATGTCAGGCAGCCGTCACAGGACAGCTGGCCAAACTGACTTGCACAGTGTAATCTGGTGGAGTGAGCACCACTCCCCTGCTGCCAGTTAGCAGCAATGCCCCCCCCACCCAAACACTGCTCAGGCTGGAAGCAGTGAAAAAGAAAGTGGCAATTAATTTTATTACTGCTGTAATTTTCACTTTTGCTGCACTTGCAGCGGGGGGTGGACAACCCTCCTCTGTTCTAAGGGGGTGGGGGGAGCTGCCACTAATACTACCCAAACAGCAAAAATAAATAAACATTCAAGTATTCCTATAATTGATCTGAATCCAATTATATTTTAATTAGCTAGAAATAATATGAATATGTTTATATCACTTTCCAATCTGATCTTTCAGATGTGACCTCGACTTTCCTTACCATGGGAAACAATGGTTGTAAACACAATACTAGTGAATGCGATCACATTGAAACTCCATTGAACCCCCAGATCATTACAATTCAGGGGTCTTTTTACACGATTGGACCTCTCCGTTAAAAACTATTGGTGCAACACAAACATTGCCGATCCTTTGCATGTCACAAATACTTAATAGATACATGACATGAACGTGCACTTATATGTTTCTTGTGTGGTTTAATTATTAATGTAAGTGTTGCACATGACATCATTATTAAATATTGCTTTAACTGTAGGATTAGAGAAAGTACTCATATTGTGTGTTTTTACCATAACTGATTGATATATTAATTGAAGTCTTAATGAAATAAACCGTCTTTACTTAATGGATAATGTACTTACTATATAGCTGAAATTCGACTTTCCTAATGTGTGCTTTTATATCTTAAATTACAACCATTGGTTAGAAAACTACATAGAACCAATTCTGATATATGCAGAATGTGATTTCACTTAGAACAATAAAGAATGTATGTAATGTGTGTCATAATATTTCATATATTTGATTTAAATGTAGTTCTTAGCCATATTTACACATGATTATTTTCAAGATTTTCTGTATGCTACATTTGATAAGAATCTAATGCACTAGAAACTTATTTCCATTTGTGTTTAAATATGTGCACACATATTAAATGTGCACCAATGAGTTAATGCTCTAGCTTGTCTTGTCTAAGACAGTATTTCACCATGCTTCATGAATACTGTTTCCATTTTTTGCTAACGTGACACTTCTTGGTGGTATTCACATGCATTGTTAGCAGTGGCGGCTGGTGACATTTGCAAGTAGTGGGGCGTAAAATTATAAGGGTACTACACCGTAGCGAGCGAGCGCAGCGAGCAAGCCCGAACCCTCTAAGGAGGGTTCGGGGGGATTTCCCCCCGAGAAAATTTTGAAAAAAGCGTGGACAAATGGTGCATTTTCATGCAAATTTGAGAAAGCAGGAAGGGTAATAAAGCAATTGTGAAAGTGCAGTTCTTACATTAATAGATGTCATAACATAGGTAGCTGCTGATTCAGTATAACCACAGAACTTCATACATAACACTCCAATTTTATCCTTGCAGTTTGCATGCAGCTCTTAGATGACGTTATTAGCTTGCAGTTGCATGTTAGGATTTTAACTTACAAACTGCAAGTAACAAAAGGATCTCTCTGACAAAAACAGTGACTCACTGACCTATTTACATAATGTGCATTTTGTGATATGCATTAAGTACATGTTCTTTGCAGCAGGCACATTAACCTTCTGTGCTACCTTTCCATGAGTCAAAACTTCCATTAGACAAAACTCTGATCTCTCTCTAGGAAAAACATTAACAATATCCTTGGTGCAACAACACCTTTAGGAACTTGATATGGGCTGTGATCTATGCTGCCTAGCCTTGGCTCTTCTTGTCAGCAATTAACCAGTGGAAGCCCGAGGTGCCTGAAGCCCTTAGCTGGTGACTGGGGCTCTTCTAAGGCATCCTTCATGCTTACGACTGCTTCTTCACCCTGCCTTCACTTGGAATCCTACATTATGGCTTTTCCACTGAAAAAACAAGGACCAAACGTTTGGGGTAAAATGTATCTTTTCATTCCTTATTGGGCAACACCTCATGATTGCTTTCCCCCTGTTTTCAGTTTGCTCTCCCATGCCCTCCCACCTGCCCTCTGTCGTCATCTGGCTTCCCCAAAGGGGAATGGAAAGGTGGGGGGATTGAGCAGTGCTCAGTTAGCAACAACAATACTGTAAAAATAAGGAAAATGTGCAACGTAAGGGTGTGAAAAACAAGAGGCGCAGCCTTACAAGTAGTGCTGTATAGAGCCTCCAGAGATAAGCCATTAGTGCACTGTGTGTTGGTTCTGGAAAGGCAGGCCTAGAAGAAACAGCGGCAGCGGGTGCAGTAAGTTGGGGTGTGCAGGGGCAGTTGTTTGTGGATGTCCACAGTTGGCCATAGATCAGAAGGGGGCCGCCAGACCAGAACCATATATGTGGACAGGTGGGTTTTTGCCGCAATACCAGTCCTGGAGGAAGGCTTGGAGCGGCAGTGCTGCAGTGCTCGGAAAGGAGTGCCTCAAAATCTAGGGTTAAGACACACCAACTCAGGGAAGAAATAAGTTCTGACAAGGCCAACAAATCTAGCAAGTACTACAGAGACAAAGAATCAAAAAACTTCACTGTCATCTGCAACAAATATTAAGGCATATGTCGAAAGGCACACATTCTACAAATCTGAAATGTGTTTAGTTTCCTTTTTCGCTCCTTATGTCACTTTTCCCCTCATTGTTTGAAGCCTCCCTGCCTTCCCTGCCTCTCCCTCCCTGTCGCTTCATCGTCCTCTGTTTTTTTCTTCAAGTTTCTTTCTCTCCCTTTTTTCAGCTGTCTGTTTGTCTTGTCCTGTCTCTCTCTCTTTCCCTATTTCCCTATTCTCTCCTCATCTTATATTTCTCTTCTTTCTCTCCATCTTTTCTTCTGACTTTCACACTCCCCATTCATTTCTCCTGTTCTCTGGCTTTCTCGCCTTCTTTTCTCCTGCTTTTTCTTTTTTCTTGCTGTCACTAAATCTTCCTCTCTGTCAAACTGTGTCTTTCCCAATTTAATCCCGAATTATGTCTCTCCGCATCTTTGTATTTATTCTGTCTCTCCCTTTCTCTGCCTCTCTCCCTATCTGCCATTCCACTTTCTCTCTTCCTCTCTTTGCATGTCCTACTGCTCTCTCTGTTCCTGTCTGGGATTCACCCAGGCTATGAGTGCCTTTGTATTCTCTGCCTCAGTTTGGCTGTCTCAGAGTCCCTGTCTTATGTCTTCCTCTTTCTTTCAGTGTCTGTCTTGGTGTCACACTGGCTGTTAAAGTCTTGATCTTTTCCTCTCTAAGTCTTTCCCCATCTTTATCCGCCCCTCCCTTACTTTGACACCCCCTCTCCTGTATCTTTCTTTGTGTCTGAAAAAAGCTGTTACTGGGAAAATAAAGAAACATAAGTAAACATCTCGAAAGGAAACAGTATTCCTGTGATCCTTTTCTGTTCCTTCGCTCGGCTCAAAGACACCTAGTAGTGGCCCCTAACTATCAGTGAGTATATATTATTCGTAAATCGCATATCTTAGTGAAGAAATGCTGTTTGATACACTATTCAGTCAACAGAAATTAAACTTGCACACTCTCAGTGCTGACACATGCTACCTGTAAGACAGCAACTGCATCTTCCAATGTCTTATCGTAATGTAACCTCACACTAAGTACAACAGAAAGGATGCCACTGCACACTTAATTCACCTTGTCCAAACATGTTAAAATTCAACACTCGGTCAGCTCCTGAATGCACATCTATGATAAGGCCACACTAGTGCTATGATACATGACAACAAGATCAACTGCCACACCTTCCCAGAGAATGCACTAATAACCACTGAGTAGGGTTTCTTTCCAAGTGCCAGACTCTGCCGGAGCTGACGACGGCAGAGCCGGTCTCGCTCCCAGCGTCCGCTCATCACCTGCTGGGTTTGGGCAAGGCTATCCCCTGGCACCAAGAGTTGGGCCTGCCCAGGTGTAGAGGGGTGCGGGGGGGTTGGCGATATGTAGAACTGCGCCGGGTCAGCGCGAGGGGTTTATAGTTAAGGGCATGGCAGGGGTGACTGACATGGGGGGGCCGTGAGGCGCGGACCCTTCCGGTAACATATTGGGTGCAGGGAATGAGGGGGCCACCCTGGCCTGGAATCATGGGAGTTGAGCTGCAGTGTCCGGCAAACAGTCGGTGCGCAGCCCAGGAGTTACTGCCTGGGGAGGCTGAGTTAATTCTTCCTCCACTGCGCCGGGCTTTGCAGGCTGGGGTTGTGCCAATAGGAACTTTGCACACTGATGCATGTGGACTGTAAGCAGTCATGTAAAGAAACATTTATGTATTTTTTCATTGGTGTTAGGCATGATTTTGCGTTCTGTTCTGGTCACAAAGGATACAACTATTGATTCATGTGCATCGAAGCATCTCCGACACCATCAGTACTTCTAATTGCAGTGCAACTTCTCTTCACTGCAGTCCGGCACTTCACTCAAAGTGCTGTCAGTAGCAGCACTTTCTATTGGTCAGACCACGCTGGGCACCTTTCATAAACCATTGCTGTTTACACTTGGTGACAGCCATGACACCAGTAGTGAGTGGGTTACTTCATTACTCTAATCAACCACGCACAGCTTCTGGTTGATATTGTGCCAATAGACATTGATGACAATCATACATGTAATGCACACTGCTGTCCACACGCCAAGTCCAACTCCGCCACAAACAGGGACGCTGCAAGCACTTTAACCTCTTCGATGCCAGGGTGTTTGGCAATTCCATTCACGATGTTTACTGAGTTCTAAACAGCTTAAATGTGGAGTTGGTGACTATGCAAGGGAGCTTATTTGTTCAGATGTTCCTGCCATTGTGTGCACTGGGTGCTTTCAAACTCTGTTTGTCATATGGTATGTCCGCTTGAGTGCGTGTATGTGTCGTCCGTGTGAAGTGAACGCATGTCAGAATCACCACCTCAGATGGTCCGATCACGGTCCTAGGTCGCTGCGAGAATGGATATGGAAGGGGCCACGAGCTCCTCTCACGGGACAGCAGAGCGAGAACCAACCACCCTCTGGTGCCCTGGGAATGATTACCGTGTGACCTATGAAGAGAGTGCTGTCAGTTATCAGTTAAACGAGCATTTGAAGGTGAAAGACTATAAGTTATAGAACGTCTTTTTTCTCTGTTTGTTGCCTGGTCCCGCTTATGCTGAAACACCGATTGTGAGATGTCACTATCATATCGAACACGGAGAGACCAATCACAGGGAGGTAATGCTCTTACCCAAGCCTCCTAAATGCAGCCCTGTCATACACAGTGTAAAAAGCTTACATTGACTGTACTGTTGTTGTCTTAGTGAGTACAAACAGCGGCGAGCAAAGCACGAGGTGAGGGACACGACGACTGGACACTCTCTCGTGACTCGTGGCACAACAGGCACTAGCGCGCCTGGCGCGGTGACGTACCAACATCACTAGAGGAAATGGCCAATCCACTGCATGGCTTTGCATACGCCATGGTGTGATTGGCCATGCAGTGCGGCATTAGCATCCACCACCACTCCACGCGCGGCGGCACCATCTGTAGTCAGCGCGGTGACTCCAGCCAATGATGGCGCAGCATTAGCAGAGCTATTGCGCCAGGATTGGCTAAGAGCAGCGTTATTCCTGCCCATAATGAGACCCGGGGGCCCGGGTCCCTGCCAATGTTCGAGTTACAATTTAGGGAGGAAAGAAGCAGTACTTCGAGTGTGCATGCTTGGGTCAGTACTAAAAATTACTAGGCCTTACTTTGACATGCGCACACTCACTGCTGCAGCTGCTGGCTAAATCTCTATTCTGCTGCGCTGTCACTCACTGCCGCAGCCCCGCCCCCACAGTCCTTCCACAGTGCGATGTCCGCGGTTCAGTCGGGCTTGTCCCGGCAGAGCTCTCTCCAGGCAAGTCACGAGAGAGTGCGCTCTCAGAAATAATTTAAAAAATCAAATAAGCGTGTATGAGCAGCATCAGCATGACGGTCGTCCACATGGCTAGTGGAGCAACGCCCCAACGCCCCCAATGGACGCACCGCCGCTGGTCATAGCCCAACCAGTAAGAAGTATTGACACCATTCAAAGCGCATTTTCCTGATATTTGCATGTAATAAATGAAAAATATTAAACATAAAACAATCTTTGCATGTGACTTTAGTATCTGGTGCCACTTTATAGTGTTAATCAACCAGGAAACTGTTCATACAAATTGTCTATACTTGAAAAGATATAGATTGAAAAACAAAATAATTAAATAGGCCTCAGACTCAAAACAGGACAGTGAAAAATGGAAAGTACTGTCAAACTGATTAATCAACCACCAAAAAGTGTACTGTCATCTTTACAGAAAAATGCAATAAGACATAGGTTTGTGACCTGTCCTCGTATTCATCTGTCTATCAAACGTCAGGTTCCAGAAGCAGCTGGACTGTGAGGGCAGCTGCAGAGCACAGGCCCTTTGCCAGCACAAATACCCTAGTATTAACCAGTCACCGACCCAGCGGTCACAAATTACTGTGCAAACAAAATATAATTATATGATAAATTGAAAATAGCTGTACAGAATAGTGGAAATATGTATTAGCAAAAACAAAATTGATGCGCGAGTTTCAGATTTTGCCAACAGCATTCAATGCATGGCACGAATACCAGCATGAAGTACTTCAATTTCCATCGTCCGGATGAGGGTAAATTAATACCATTACATTTGGCAGTGAAGCATGCAGTTTTTTTTAAATAGAGACCTATTTAGGCAGCATTTCATTCCCTCTGTTGTAAAAAGCATATCTTCCTTTTTAAACTTATACACATTATACAAATCCTGCAAAACTACGAGCGAACATTCCATCTTTACAGATGTTGTGTCCCAGTAGCATGCCATTCCCTTAAAACATTTCAACAAAGGTGTTCTGAAATACAATTACGACGTGAACAAAAACAGAAAAATACTTCTATTTCAAATTAAATCAAATGTATTCACTGCCAAACTTTCCCATGGCGCTTACCTTCCTGAGGGCTTGTTATAGAATGCCAGTGTGAGTGACCCTGATATGTTCCAGGGGAGTTGTCCTGTCAGCACGGCTTCTGTCTCCTCTCTGACTACAGGCCCGAAATAATCCATTCAGACCTGTCTTCGAGTCCAGAGTTGAAGCGCTGGAGATCAAATTGCAGCCTCAATAAAGTCCCGCAGTTAGCAGCACAGGAAACCGGCACCTCCTCGAGGCTGCAAAGTGTCTTTTCAGAAGTAATTACGGCAAACTGCGCACAATCGACATTTGCGCTTCCCGCCTGCTTGCAGCCTCTACCCCTAACCCCACCCCTTCTCAACTCGTCATAGGGCAGGTACCACCCCCTGTGACGAATCTGGAAAGGGTGGGGTAACCATCATCTCATCTCCCTGACTGACGTGCATTCCCGGTGCTTCAGGGCTTCAACCTGAGCGCCCGTGCCAAACTTCACCCACACGTCATCAGGGGGTGGAGACTGGAGCTCGAGTCTAGTCTTTCCCGAGCTGATGACCTCACAGACCCCAGGGATGTGAGCTCAGCCGCCCGGCAAATACATTAGACTCAGTCTCCAGGGCTCGCCGAGAGACAGAAAGTTTAGGAATGCATCGGACTGGCTGGCAGTGTGTCAGCACATCAACTGCCTTGCCCCCAACAAACGTGTGTAATTTTTTTTTATAACAGTCTTCCCTTAAAGAGTATTTTTACTTTAGCAATGCCCGACGCTGGGGGGATGAAAATAAAGGGGGCGGAGCCCCGACGCCCTTAACCAGAAACCGCCGCTGATTGTTAGTTGTAGAATAGATCCGTTACTGTACTAGCAATAGATAAGTGAGCCTGAGCAGAAGACCTTGATGAAAGAATTTGAGAATTCAGAGCGTCAACTGAAAGGGCTAGTCAGCAATTTTGTGATCTAACCTGTGCGTGAGAAGGATATGTCATTCTCATGTCCAGGTTGAGATTTTTCTCTGATTGTGCAATTTGCAACATCAGAAATGGATGGGAACAATGGACCCCTGATAATGCATACAAAGGGTGCTACCCAGGAGATTCTTGTGTGTTATCATTTAGTGTTCACCTCTTTAGAGATTAAGATGCCCTTTAGATTTTTGTGGATGCATTCAGGTTCCCTTACCAGAGTTTCCTTTGGACTCTGTGAGGATTAGCCCTCAATGCTTACTTTTGATTCTTTGCTGAATGTGGCTTAGGACAGCACTTACTTGCTGGCCCAAGAAGACTCTTGACTGAGCTTCTGAAATGCTGAATCCTTCCTTACCTATTTTCCTTTGCCTAGAACATATTTTCTATATGAAGATGCCTGATTTTTGAGATTCTTTAGATTTTTAGAACCATCCTTTAACTGGAACCCTACTTTAGATGATTTAGATGTATCCAAGTATAGACAAGAAAACTTGTAACTCGTCTCTGAGCAACAAATAATTCTTCGGAACTTTTGTATTGCTGTGACTGAATTGCTTGTTTGCCTTATATTTGTCCGCTTACAATTTTTCTGTAGATTGGGACTACCTGCTGCTATTTTGTACTTCTATAGCACCTGCATCATTTTCAGGAAGAAGAACTCATCTGGCTGCCTTCAGCTGGACTTAAAAGGATTTGGTCAGATGCATTGTGGGAACTGTAGTCCCAACTTCAGAGTAGCAACTCAGAGACAGAAGTTTGGAGCAACTTTTGGAAAACAGTCCATAGGGTGACCGATCCGACATCAAGATTCAAGCCGACTACGTCGCATCGTGACCCAGCCTGGATTTCAGGTTTGTCCCACTAAAAGGTCCGGATCTCAAGACTTCCAGGAGTTGACCGGGGGCTCCCGCTGAACCAAGCCGACGAACCCACGGTGAATTCGGCCTGTTGGGGAGGCCTGCTCGATGACGAAAGAGAGTCCCCCAGATACGTTTCTGAGTGTGAATGGAACATTTGGACAAGGGCCTCCCACTTAGTGTACCCACTTAGTGTATTTGACCAATGCTCCATTGCAGTCTGCCTCAAACTTTGATTTTGTCCCGGTCAAGGGTGACCAAATGTGCTAATTTGGCACTATTGGTTTTTAAGAGCTCAAAAGTGTTTATTCTTTAAAAATTCATATTTCCAGTTCTCTACATTGGAATTTTGTAGTTGTGGTGTCATATTAAAGATGCAAATACTTCCTATTTCTATAAATCAGTTATGGACTTTTATTGTGTGTTGTGACTTACTTATTTACTGTATAGGTTTTTTAAAAGCCTTTACACACCTGTCACTTAAGTTAAGCCTGCCTGCTCTTTGCCAGCTACCAAGGGGTGAGCAAGGGAATTGTTGTAAATAGAAGCCTGGAGCCTGGTATAATTTAGGTTGTTTTATTCAAGATAGATTTGAGGTCATGTCATTAAGATGGTAATAATAAAAGACCCACCGGGAGTGACCTGCTTGTCACTCAGCCTGCCTGGTTCCAACTGCCAGTTGTCACCAGGCTAAGCCCCCAACACTCCATGATGTCACCAAAGGTTCTAGTGGTGACATCATGTGAATGACAATGAAATCCCACAGGCAGAAAAGAAACTGGCTAAATACAACAGGAATACTATATTGAGACCTTGTCTGAAAGTTATATTCTGTTTGTGGCCTATGTGCCTACTTACCCCTACTAATAATTTGTCTTCCAACAGAGGAAAGTTCATGTTTTAAAGCTATGAGTTTTAAACATCTGCCAGATATGTGATCTAATCAAATGTAGTACACTAAAGCAAATGCTATCAGTTTTTAAAATGAATATTTTTGCATTTCTAAAACAAAATGCTTAAATATAAAAGGCATCATGATTCATACTAAAAGAATTCCTTGAAGGGGCTCAAGCCAGAGGTGAGGCAGGGAAATGGCAGCTGTTCTGGTTTATGGGACTGGACTTGGCCACAAGGAAGTTTCCTTACCAGTAGGCAATTAACTTTCAAGGCTCGTTCCATAGCTGAAAGGGCTGCTCGGCACGCTCTCTCAGTCCTCTGTCCGACCCAAGTGGTCCTAATTTGCCCTTCGTGCAATTACACCCTAATAAATGTATTTTTTGTTAAATAGTTGGGTGCAGGTGCATTCAGTCAGGGATGGCAAGGCCTCTGTCAGATTTCACCAGGAATTCTTCCATGCACACAGATAAAAATGCACACACTCTCTCTCCCTCTCTGTTTTGACAGTCTTCAGGAATGTTGATTACTTTACAAAATATTGTTTCTCTCACTTAGTACCCCTACCAATGCACAGTCATCTCCCTTTCCACTGACCCTTTAGCCCCCCTCATGCGCCCTGCTTTTCCTGTAATGTATGTCTCTACCTTTGTGTGCAGAGTGACCCCACATCTTACCCACAGAACAGACTCTGCAGCTGAAGCAACCAATGTGATATAATTCAACTACTATTAGAAACTGCTTCATAGGGCAAAAAGATGTAAGTGGGACAGGTCCTGCGCAGTCTCAGACCTGGCAGTAATTGAAAACTTACTGTGAAAAGGACCTTGCAGGTTTAATATTCATGTCCTTATCTTTAAAGGCAAACAAAAAAATATGGATTGATTTCTGAACAGTGACTGTTAAAACCCAAGAATCCATGTGAGCTATGCGGTCCCTGTTTACATTTCACTTTTTCATTCATCTTGCATTCCCAAAGAGTATTTACATTTTCCAGATGTGTTTCTTTCATTTTTTATATGCCATGTAATGTGTCTCTTGAATAGTGTATACTGTGAACTGAGTCACCTTTAGGTTTATGGGTGAGTTCAAGTCAAGTGGTGGGTGAGTGTTCCTAATGGGGCACAATTGAGAGACCCAGAGTTGAAGCCGAAGGCAGTGTAAGCCATAAATGTGGTAAGACTACATGTTCATCCAATTCTTTGCCTCCCTGCAGAGAGCACAGAGTGATGACCGCATATTTGCCAATTATTTTGAAGTATTTGAAGGACGTATACACCATAGCTGAACTATTGATACTTGAAAAGGGAAAAAATGCTGCGTGAGAGAGAGAGAGACAAGTGGTGCAAGAAATACAAAGAGCTGATTTCAATCACTTGAGCCTGTTGGCATGAATGACTATGAAAAGTTATTATGCTTCTTGTGATTGTTGAGTCCACAAATACTTGTTTGCAAAAGTGTAATCTAATTTATGACAGAGAAAGAAATGATTGTTAAATGGCTTTAAAAGGTGAGGTATAGGAACTTGAGAAATGTCATAATAAATTGTATCAATAGAAGAAGCAATTGTCAGGTCTAATGAAGTCTTTTTTTCTGCAAATCTAAAAGTACGATTTTTTAAAACAGTATTTAATTTATACTGCACTCCTGCACATATGCATAGGTGGGGAGATCGCTGTGATGGCAAATGTTTCCACTGTGGGAGAGATAACGGAGATAGTCTCCATATATTTTTTAGTTGTGTTAACTAAATAATTTTTTGCAGGGGATTGAAAAGTTTCTATCCAACATGTTTGGGTTATCACTTAATATTACACCAGCCTTAATGCTTTTCGGGATTGGGCATGTGGTTAAGATAGGGAGTTCTTTTTTTACAAACATCGTTATTTCCTCTTTGTGGCAATCACAATGGCTCGATTATGTATAGCTTCTGATTGGCTAAGCCCGGATCCCCCAATGTTTGAGACCTGGCGGGCCAAAATGTATAATGTAGCCAATTTAGAACTAAGCTTGTATTCTATAAAGGAGGCAAGGAAACGTAAATTAGGATTGTATATATTGGAGGTATTTTCTGCTCATATGAATGCATGATGCAAGGATTTTTTCGTGTACTCTGATTTTCTGATATTATGTCAGTATTATATTTGTGACTATAAGGATTGCTTTTGTTGTATTACTCCTGTTGCTAAACTGTAAAAAAAAAATACAAAAAATTATAAATTGTGTGTGTTCGAACAGGGGGTCTCTAGTTGGCAGAGGTAGGTACCACTGTCCAAATAGGGACCCTTGCTTCTAGTCAGGGTAAGGAGGAAACCCTCTGAGATAACCCCTGCTCACCCCCTCGGTAGCTTGGCACGAGCAGTCAAGGCTTATCAAAGGCAATGTGTAAAGTATTTGCACCAAAACTCACAGTAACACAGTGAAAACACCACAAACTGACTCCACGCAGTTTAGAAAAATAAAGGTATTTAATCTAAACTACACAGGACCAAAATGGCAAAAATTCAACATACACAGTTCAAGAATATGGTTGCAAAAGAGTTCTTAATGTTAGCGTTGAAATAATCTACAGTTGCGTGAAAAGTTCACAGTTGCGTCACTTTTAGCCAACAGTACCTTTGAATGCGACAAAGTTCCAAAACAGAAGCTGGTGTGGTGGAAAACAAGAGATGCGACACTCCTGAGACCTTGGGGAGGTGATGCGACAATTCCGCTGGATGTAGCGGCATGTTGCGATGAATCTGGTCTGTATGGGGAGGGATGCGATACCTTGTATGGATTCCGGTGCGGACGTTCAGTAGTGAAAAATGCTCGCAAAGGCACGATATGATGATCCTCGGGGGCTGCGACGATCTCCGGGACGACGATGCGCAGTCCAGCAGCGATCTTCCCCTGGCAGCTCCTCGATGCGATGGCTCTGCGACGATTCTCGCAGCGACCGGATGCAATGATCTCACCCAGCGCCGACAGGCTCTGCGACGATGTTCGTAGCGATGGAAATCTTCCCACAAACGATGGGGGCGACGTCTTCAGGCAGCGGCGACAGGCGCTGCGACGATCTCGGTCTTTGTAGCGGCGAAAATGTTCTCGCTCTGCCGGGTTTGCAACAAAACTTGCAGAAAGTTCTTTAAAAGCTTGGTTTCCAGCTTCCCAACACAGGTACAACTTCCAGAGGCACCACACATGGGCCACACACTCTAGGAAGGACAGAACTCTCTCAGTAGAGTTCCGGGAAGCTGGGGGTGAAGTCCTTTTGTTCCTGGGACTTCATAACAGGGAGCCAGCTCTCTCTCAGGCCCTTAGAGATTCCTTCAAGCAAGGGGACACAGCACAAAGCAAAGTCCTTCCCCTCTACTTGGCAGCAAAGCAACAGCAGGTCAGTCCAGCAGAGCAATAACAGGACCGTCTTCCTTCTTCAGTTTCAGCTTTCTCCTTGGCAGAGGTTCCTTCTTGATTCCAGGATGATCTAATTTTCTGTAGTCTGGGGTCCTGTACTTATACCCCTAAGAGTCTTTGTTCCCTTTGTGCAGGAGGGCTCTGAGCCCGGTCTAAACCAGTTCTGGGTGTTCCTTAAGCACTTTGTTTTCCTGGCTTCTCCTTTCCTTTCAGAGTGAGAGGCAGGGGCGTCAGCCGCTCAGCAAAAGGTGGAGCCAGCATTGTGGAAGGCAGGCACAGCCCTATTCAGGCCCAGGTGCTATCCCCTCCCACCACTCGAGATGCAGATGCAGTCATTCAGCCTAGGGCTGACCCAGCCAGCCTCCTGGGGGCTCCCCACCCCCTGTCACTCTCAAACCAGACAGTCAATTCACAAACAGGCCAAGGCATACAGAAAGGTCAGACAAGAGAACAGCAACTTTCTAAAAGTGCTGTTCCCAAACACAGGATTTAAAAACAACCTTTCCTAAAAGATGTGTCATTAAATTCTGAGTTCAGGGATACCAGACTTGTATGTCCTATCTTGCTCTTATGGGAAGATATCCTGGTATCCACTGTATCCAGCATTCCCCATGAAAGCCTATGGAGCAAGATAGCCTTACAATAGTGTAACACGAAAATGGCTGTAATTCACTACCAGAGCATGTCACCTGCACAAGTGTATGCTCTACCTTTCACATACACTGCTCCCTGCCAAAGGGGGTACCTTGGGCCTTCCATAGAGGTGATCAATGTGCACAGAAAGGGAATGGTTAAGCCTGGTCAGTGGGGACACTGATCAGGAGGACATGGCAGTTCACAGACTGCATACAGGCACTGCGGTGACAGGCCTGAGACAACATTTTAGGGCTACTCATGTGGGTGGCACAATCAGTGCTGCAGGCCCACTAGTAGCATTTGAATCACCAGCCCTGGCACACTCAGTGCACTTTACTAGCGATTTCCTGGTAATACACATATGCCAATCATGGATAGCCAATCACAATAACAATTTACACAGGGAGCAATTGCACTTTGACACTGATCAGCAGTGGAAAAGTGCCCAAAGCATCTAAACCAGCAAAAACGAAATCCAGCACAGCTTCAAAAATACAGGAGGCAGGGGGGCGTGGCTAGCAGCCAAACATGGTGGCTGTGTAGCGGAGGAGCTCTGTAAGCGAAGCGGCCCCATCCCATAAATTCACACATTAATCCGGCACCAGTTTGCCTCTGGAGGCAGATCCTGAGGTCGTAGACCGAGCAGCACCGTCCGGCGCAATCCTGGTAAAAAAACGATGCTGGGAACCAGAGAAAACATACCGTATCTGAGTGAGGCCTACCCGCGGTCCGGCAGTACCGGTCCCGGGTGGCCATCAGCCCGAGCGGAAGTGAAGGAAGGGACCGGAAACCAGATGGACTCCAGTGGCGAGAAAGATCTTTTAAGAGACCCGACCCGAAGCGGAATAACAGCAGGGAAACAGTATCTGCGTCAACAGCACAGGAAAAAATCGAGGCATCCAGCAGACGGTGGAACATTGAGAGGCGGTGAAGGCTGAGATCGAACCCCGCCGTCGAGACTTGGGCCGACGAACCCTCCCAGCAGAGAGTGGCGCAGCAACTGATCCCTCATCATGGGACAACCACCGCACACATCGATTCCTCCCTCCCCCTAGGAAGACAGCCGGTAAGCGAATGTAGCGTGGCCTCTGACTGGAAGCATCCAGGAGGCCCGGTGGTACAGAAGTCCCGCAAAGTGAAAGAATTACCCATCTGGTTAATAGTACCGGGTGGTTCGGGCCCGCACTCCACAACCAGGTCACAAGGAAGGTGCGAGGCGCCCGAGAAGGGCACCGGTTCGTGCAGCAATTCGAGGAGACCAACAGAGGGGCTCAGGGACAACACCGGATTGCGGACTCTTAGCAAGACGGACACAAGACAGTGCATGAGGCCCAGGGAACCACGCGGCATACAAGCTGAATCAGGCACAATAGACATAACATAACCAGGGACAAAGACGATAAAAGGAGAGTGCCTTCCTGCGGCGAGCACATAACAGCAACCCCTGAAGGTGGCGGGCTGACACGTGTCTGGGGACCCGAAATACAGCGGCAGTGTGCTATATACAGAAGTAACAGCACTTCATTGAAGGGCGCCCCAACGCAGTGAAAGCAGCAGCGACTCGGAGAAAGGAGTGCCGAGAACAATACAAGTGTTGGGGAGGAATTGCCTGCCCCCTGCAACTCCGTAAAGACGAACACCATGGCGGGCAAAGGGCTGAGAAACACTGCGACGCAAGCCAAGCTAGACAAATACGTCTACGATAAAACCAGTCAGCCACAGTCAGAGGGACGCACCCCCACGGGGAAAAGCACGGATGGAGAAGGGGCCAATAAAGTAACATTAGAGGACATAATGAAAACGTTGTCCAGTGTCCAGACAACGGTGGGATCGATCTCAACGGATGTGAACCTATTACGAGCAGGCTTTCACAAAATGACGGAATGGGTTGCACAAGTGGAGGTGGTTACGAAGTCCCAGGTGGTGGACTCCTCGGAGCTGCAGCTGGCGATGGAGCATATGGAAGCGTGAACAAACAACTTCAAGAGAAACTGAATGATCAAGAAGGGCGCTCGAGACGAAACAACATACGAATTTTAGGAGTGCCAGAGACAGAGGGCAAACGAGCAATGGACCTATACGTCGAAGAACTAATTAAGACCAAGTTACAGCCCAAGGGTCTGTCGCATTTTATCTCCGTAGAAAGAGCACATAGGGTACCCGGCGGTACACCAAAACCGGGTGCTGCACCACGACCGGTACTGGACAGATTGTTCAATTTCAGAGATAGGGATGCAATACTCCAAGCAGCAAGAGTTTCGCCGCCAGTCAAGATTCAAAACTCGACACTTGCCTTTTTCCCAGATTACACGGCTGAAGTGGCCCGTTGTCAGAAAACTTTCGCAGAGGTCAAGAAAGCATTGAAAGCAAAAGAACTGCCCTACTCGATGCTGTTCCCGGCAAAACTGAGAGTAGTGGACAACAAGAAGACATGGTTTTTCGACACGCCTGAGGCTGCACAGGACTGGCTAGAAGGTTGGCGACAGATGGGAGCGCCTCGTCGCACCAACAGAGGCCAACGGAACCAACAGAACGACATCCTCGCAGAGACACAGACGTAGGGACGGGACAATCTGGAAAGACCATCGGAGGTGGGTTCCGAAGACGGCCTGCGGCGCCGGAGTGCTGAGGGACCAGCTCTGGCAGACATAGCAGCTGCCATCTTCTAAAACGGGCGTGCTGCCCTTGAACTCTTGACCGGGAGAAGCTAAGGAGGGCAGATGGGACCGCTGCCACTGAGACTCCTTACCCCCGCAAGCATGTACAATGGTTTGGGACTGGGAAGAGCACTCTGCTAAGTTGGGGAGGCGGGCGGTTTTATGTCCGTGGAACAGGGAGGCAGTAAGGTGGGTGGGAGAGGGGGTATCAATAGTTGTAGTTCGGTTTTCACACGTTGCGGCCAATTACGATGATAAGTACGCACACACCACTCAACAGAACAACAGATATATGACACTGGTGAAAGAGAAAAGGAAGGGCACATTTAAAACACCTCACTATGTCACAACACTCACAATCTACTGGCCATAGTGGCATAATGCAACAAACCACGGTTACACCCCTACGGATACTTACGTGGAACGTGAGGGGATTGGGGGACAAAATCAAGAGGGGGCTAGTACAGCAAGCTATCAAACGTCAATGCCCAGCGCTGGTTTTGTTACAAGAGACGCATCTCACGGGGAGGGCCTGCCAAGCACTAGATAGGCGAGGCTACAGAATGGCTACACATTCGGAGTTTACCTCGGGATCAAGGGGGACAGGCATTCTGGTGAAGAAGAGCTCACCATTCATTATCATACAACATAGGGTAGATGACCAAGGACGTTTTGCGACTGTCCATGGGCAATGGGAGTGCCGGCTTCTAAACATAATATCAGTTTATATACCACCAGCCCTTCAAACGGTTGCACTGTCGGCATTGGGAGAATTTCTACTGAATATTTCGACAGGAGATACCATCATAGGGGGAGACTTTAACTCAGTGATAGATCCATCATTAGACAAGTTCCTGATGTGGACACACACAATGGGTCCTTACAAACTCCAGGGATTTCTAGAAGCAATGGGCCTGGCAGATATTTGGAGACACAAACACTCCACCACAAAACAATACACCTATCACTCACCAGTACACAACATTCTATCCCGTATAGACTATTTCTTGATACTTGGCAACGGAATGAATGGCGTAGATACCATAGATATTCTGCCCAGGGAAATATCAGACCATTCTCTGATGGTCTTAACTCTCTCCAGCTGGGAAAAGACTCGTAAAAGGATATACCCCATATACCCTAATTACTTAATGGTCCCCAAAATTAAGACAGATCTCAAAAAAGCAACTAAATACTACTTTGCTGAAAACGTACAGTCAGTGTCCTCTCCCTCGGTACTATGGGAGGCATATAAGACGGTCCTTCGAGGACAAGCAATAGCTTCCATTATTGGGCACAGGCGGACACACCAACGGGAGCTCTCTGAGTTGGAACTATCATTACACACAGCGAACGAGGCACATATGGCGGATCCCACGGTAGAATCTGCACACATGCTACATGTGCGCCAGCAACAATATAAGGAACATCTCCGACTACAGGTAGTCGACAATATTTCGGCTACAGCCCATAGAGTTTACGATGTGGGGGACAAGGCCGGGAAAATGCTAGCCTGGTTGGACAAGAGAGAGGGAGGTAACAGAGGCATACAGCAGTTGCACACAAGAGAGGGAATACTACAGACACGCCCAGAAGAAATTGTGACCACACTGGCGGATCACTTCCAAACAGTTTATACCCCAGAGATAAAAGTCACAGAAAGTGAAGCATTAGAATCTCTCAGCCACATAATAACCAGAACACTTCCACCGGAAGCAGTCCTAGACCTAGAAGCAGATCTTACAGTCGATGAAATACAACTGGCGATACATGCGATACAATCCGGGAAAGCCCTGGGCCCAAACGGGATCCCTGTGGAATGGTACAAGCTCATGTCGAATACGCTTAGCCCGCTGCTACTGGTAATGTACATGGAGAGCTTGGCGAATGCAGAACTCCCGCTGGATCAGCGTACTGCTACGATAGTAACGATCCCGAAGCCCGGTAAACCACCGGTAGACTGCTCATCTTACCGCCCGATCTCCCTTCTCAATGCAGAAGTGAAAATTCTCGCGAAATTGTTGGCCAATAAGCTAATGACCCATCTCCCACTATTGATACACCCAGACCAATCGGGCTTCATGCCTCATAGGAGCACTGCTCTCAATCTACGGTGTGTACATGGGGTCCTGGCACGAGCTCCATCATTATCTGAACCGGCAGTGATCCTTTCCCTGGATGCCAGAATGGCGTTTGAAATGGTAGAGTGGGGGTACCTATTCGCAGTTCTGTCCCATATGGGATTTGGTCCCAAGTACATGGCCTGGATACGCCTCCTATACGCCAATCCGGTCGCTCAGATTACTGCTAACGGCCACATCTCCCACACAATCCAGCTGGCACGAGGGACCCGTAGGGGCTGTCCCCTGTCACCCTTACTATTTACCCTGGTCTTGGAGCCACTAGCGACACTGATCAGAGCAACACCATTGCTAAAAGGGATTGACTGGAAAGAGGGGTGGGAAGATCGTGTATCGCTCTACGCCGGCGATATGTTGGTGTATTTAATGGATTCGGATAGGAGCATCCCAGCACTCCTCGAGCTCTGTGATACCCACCGGAAAACGTCAGGCTAAATTGGTCAAAATCCGTAATATACGTTCTGAGGGGGCCGAAACCCTCTATGGCTGCGGAGTGCCCGCTGATGCTGGCCTCGGGCTCTTTCATATACCATGGCATATATATAACCGACAACTCGTGGAGTTCTTTGATAAAAATCTGAAACCTCCCCTGGAACGTCCGCGAAATGATGTGAGGCACTGGGCGTCCTTGCCACTAACGCTTCTCGGAAGAGCAGCACTCTACAAAATGATGGCGCTTCCAAGGTTTCTGTATGCCCTGGAAAACACCCCATACCCGGTCTCACCTCGATACTTTGAACAAGTAACAACACTGGTTTCCAATCTGTTGTGGAGTAACCGTCCGGCGCGCATTGCTCATATCAAATTGAACATAAGTGTGTACGAGGGGGGGGATTGCGCTGCCGAACTTGCAGATGTACTACTGGGCGGCACAGCTCAAAGTTGTGAACCATTGGATTCATGCACCTCGGGATGACCCGGCCTTAAGAACCAACAGGGCGGAATTAGGCACAGACAGCAAGCTGTCAGTACTCTATAACAGAAGCCAGGCTACAAAATTGGTGGGACCCACGAGACATATGGTCATGTTATGGCACGCGGCACAGGCGAAAATGGGGTGGAAGGGAAAGATCACTAAGCTCACCCCACTCTGGGACACTAAGACACTAGAGCACCTGAGATGGAGCAAGGGGTTTACACAATGGGATAACATTGGAATATCCACAGTGGGACACTTATGGGATAAGGGGACCGTGATCCCATTCACCCTGCTCCAACAGCAATATGACCTAGGGTCAAATGAAACTTACAGGTACGTGCAAATCAGGCACGCATTATTACAAGCAATACCGACAGACACCGATGTCCCAGTATCTTCGCCGTTAGAAGATAGATTACTCACTGACTACATGCAGCATAGCGCAACCTCACTTACTTACCGTAAGCTGATAAATAACCTATCAGACCCTACACTGAAACTACGGGAGAGGTGGGTGGAAGAACTGGGTGACATGGATGATACGAAATGGAATGAGGCACTGGCGTCCCCAAGAGAGGTAGGCATTTCGGCTAAACTCAGATTAGTACAGCTTAAAATCCTACATCGGATATATTATACTAGAACCACACTACACAGACTGCAAAGAGCACCGCATCCCTATTGTCTTCGCGGCTGTGGTGAAAAAGGTACACTACTCCACACCCTCTCGGACTGCCCATTCATAACTGCATACTGGTGACAGGTGATGCGCACTGTTTCACAAACACTTAAGGTCTCCCTGACACCAGAGCCACGTAAATGTATCTTGAATATTTGGGATCCAAATGACTTATCCAGACATGGCCAGATATGGGGCACATTGGCGATCATGGTGGCAAAGAGGGATATAGCACAAAAATGGGGCGCATCAGAATTACCCAACTTAGTACAATGGAGCAGAAACATGGCCCTACTAATGTTGACAGAACGGGCGGTATATGTCACTAGGGCCTGCCCTCGCAAATGGAACAAAATATGGACCTCTTGGAATATATATAGAGGGGAAATATGCGACCCATTACCTGAGGATGATGTCACAAGCTCCGATGAGGAGGAGGAGGGAGAATGGGACAGAAACTAAGGGCTAGGGACCCAATTAAAATGAACAACCATATATCATGTATGGTAATATAAACCGAAACTCAGTATATAGATGTCTTTATATTGAAATTTGTATAATATTGTGGTCGTATTGAATGTCAACGTGTATGTTTGTTACACTGGAAAACAATAAAAGTTGTTTTAAAAAATAGAAAAAAAATACAGGAGGCAGAGGCAAAAACACAGGGGAAACCACGCCAAAGATGCCAGGTCTAACAGTGTGGAGTTACAATTGGAACACCTCTGGAATAAAAGAACATAGGCTTTTCAATTAAAAATAAGCTGAATAATTAACCAGCAGACAGAGGTGGCTAAACAATAGATACTGAGTTAAACATGAAATAATTAAATGGGTCCATCTGAAATAATTCTCTTACAGAAAGGAGACCACACAGAGACTAGAAGTGTATGGCAGTGGATGCATTTATGATAATATTACCCTTAGTGGATATTAAATGTGGAATCCACCGTTCACACTCATTGAACAATGAATATTGAACATATGTTGGTGATTGTGAATCAATGCATTACATTTTATTCTGAAATGCACTGGGCTGAGTCTGAGCCAGTATCTTGAAATATTTCATTTTGATTAATTGAACTATTTGTTGGAACAAACATGATTTTGATTAAACAATTATTTCAAGATTTAATTAAATTAGGCACAATATCAGAACACATTCAAGTATGAACTTGTTTTCAAAGTTTGACTAATTACTTTTGATAGAATAAATAGGAGTTCATTTTCTTATAAGGCTTCAAAACAAGTGGATAAAATAGAACACATGTTTGTATAACTGATAACGTATCAGCTACAATTACTGGGACAATATCACGCCTGGAGTGTGGGGGGTCTTAATGTGCACTTTGGATGCAATTACACATTGTAAAAATGTCACTTGTCATTGCCTGTATAATGGCTGGAAACCTGTGACTGACACAGCTTTTCAGGCTTTCCGGCCATGTTTGTAAAATACAAAAGAATGATTCCTATTATCTGTGCTTTTTCAATGTCGCTTAAATTTATCATCAATTATTACTAATACTTGTTGTTTTTAGCAAATTTTACATCTGTTGTTTAACATAGATGTCACAGTGACGCTTGCAGTGCAGATGGGGTGTACCTTAATGGAAACAACGCCAATGGGACATGCTTAGGCTGATAGGCATGTGATGAAATTTGGAGTGCCCTCTAATCTTTTTCCTTTTGGCCTTTTCGATAATTGACCTCTGCTACAACCTAAAGCCTGCTAACCAGGCCTCAGGCGTCTGTGTTTTGTTATGTCTTCCCAACTCCCACTGCTGACCCTGCTGCTGTGTGTGAGTGTGCTCTGAATTTGCACTTGGACACCAGGCTGCCTCGAGGAGCTGTCAAAATATTAATAATAGTTATCGACTGCGAAACACTGTACTTATCTCTACTATCAAAAACATGTTGACCATGATTTAAAATACTGCACTCATGTCAATCAGTTTTGCTGCAGGCGCATTTGCCTTACAGAAAAGTACAATTAACATTTCAGTTCTGGAATACTGTGGTGGTGAATGATTCCAAACTTTCTGCTTACATAAAACAGAGTTCAAAAGGATTTTGTTGATTGAATTGATAAATGATATTCAACTTGATTTGACCCACTGGGCCAGAAGAACAGACAGAAAACCTAGTGCTCATCCAAGGAAATGCGTCAAACGGGCTAGCGCTTGGCTCGTCTTTGCATTCAGATTTGATGCTGGCGTGAAGAAAACAACCTATTTGTGCATTCCAATTGGACAGATTTGAACAATGAAGGTATTTCAGTGAAATAACAAAATCTTCAAACAGCTTTAATCCCTCATCTAATTTGGCTATTTTCTGTTACACATCAGCCTGGTTTAAGTTCTTTATCCCCATATAATTCCATGTGGTGACTGACATTTTCAGAGGTTTGCTGACATTGCTATCGTTTGGCGTTTGACTTTTTTAGTCACATTGTACAATTAGTTTTTTTATTTTCCCCCATAAACTTTTGGAACATTGACTAATCTCCATGTTGCTGTTTTTTTATAGAATTATTCTCTTATATCTGGAATGAACTATTATGTTCTATAAGCCAGATGTGCAAAAATTGGTCATAAATTGCACATTGACGTTTTGCAAATCCAATGTACTATCTATGAACCACAAAACACCATTTGGAGTAGCTTGCTATCTTAACTACCTCGTTTTTAGGTCTCGCTAGAGCCAGCGCATGCGCTGCTCTGGCGAGAAATTTAGTAGCTGGTTTAAAAAGTGCTACCCACAGGCTTTTGCCGGCCAGCAGCTTGCTATTACGCGCACATGCGCACAGCTGCCGTCTGGCTTGCTGTAATGGCTCTTTAAGCCTTACAGCGCGTGGGTGAATCCCCTCCCCTATCACCCTCCCGTCTTCCACTCCCTCCTCATCAGCAGTGTCTCCTTAGAACCATTCCTTCAGTGGAAACCAGCACAGCTGGCGACCACTTGAGTGCACAGCCCCGAGCAATTAGCGCTGGCAACTAACACTTAGAAAGGCAAGGCTTCTCATTTTAAAAGCTTGTCATAGTCCCTGTTTGCTTATATACTTCAGATGTGTTTGTTTTGATATAGAACTAAGATACAGACTGTGTATTTTCTAATGGTATGTACCGTGACATCGTGGGTTTCTAACTTTTTAGTGTCCTATCTCCCTTTTGATTGGTTCATCTCTTTACCCTTCAGAAAGACAACCTAGGCTGCATTACGTTCATGTACTCAGCCTCACGAACATCCATGTCGTGTGCTCCTGACAACATTTAGCTCGTGCTGATTGGCTTTCATGTTAATTTAGGAAGCACTCCAGCACGCGAGCGTTCCAGCATTCAGCATAGTTATCAATCCATAAAACGTGTCGTGAACTGGTCTCTACTTGGCAGCTAGCAGAAAATGCTCCCTGAGTCAGCCCAACGCCCACCCGTCACCCAAGAGTCACATTCTTTAATAAGTAACACCCTGCCTCTGAATTAACAGCAGAGGATAGACATTTCAGAGAGACTTCTGACTTGCAAGAAGGCAACCTGTTTAGAAGCAGCCTTTAATGTTTTAAAGAGCCGTGTATGACTTGTAATTATGCTAATTAAAAACAGAGACCGAGAAACCCCTTCGGGGGTGAACCTTTGCACTCTGCTATGTTCATACAACGTAACATAGGAAAAGAGAGCACAAGCCATAACTTAACAGATAATGGAAAATTAATTACTCTTACTGGAATGAAGAGGGCTATTTAGTACTACCCTATTAGTATGGATCTATTTATACATACTATGAAAAAGGAGTGTGTGGTTGCAGAGCCACACAGGGCTTGGCCTCTCCCAGTGATTAGTTTTTTGCACACATTATCTTGACATTTCCTTTTACGATCCATTTCTCTTATCCTACCCCTTCTGCTGAGGGAAACCAGCACCCCTCCTCACCCAACTTTTACATTAGGGTAATGTTCTCTTGATGGCATCAGCCACCAAAGATTTCGACGTTCCAATCATCTGTCCCACATCATTCCCTTTGCAGCCACTTATCATCATCCAGGCCTGAATTTTTATGTACAAGCGCTGTGCATGCTGGACTTTTTGAGTCTATACTTACTGAGTTAAAAGTGAAGTTACAGGTCCTAGAATGCAAAGTGCAAACAAAATGTCAAATTGGATGGCATAATAGATGGCAAGTGACAAGTGATAAGAGACCATGCATCACATTGGTAGCAGTTCCGCTACTACTACTTTCATTTGGCATTTCACCATTGATTATGTATAGATGTGGGCAAGGCAGTACTTTGTAATCAACAATAAACAAGCATTGGCATAGCCAATAGGTCTAGCTTTTTTGAACTTCTAAGTGTTTAGCCATGCAACACTTGATGTTGTTGCATCAAGGATATTGTGCTGTATAAGTAAACACTTATAAGGTCCTAAAGGTGAGACCTATTGGCTATGCTAATGTTTGTTATTCATAAGGTAGGTTACAAATTGTGACTCACCCATGTTGGTGGCTATAACAAATTGGGAGTATCAGTGGAGGGGAGTGAGAAGAACCCACTCAAATAATAATCCCAATCCTTGTCAGAGTGAATCACAGAAGAAGACATTAACCCTCTGGTAGCTTGGCACAGAAGCAGGCAGGCTTTGCTTAGAGGGGAATGTACATTATTTATGCAGTACTAAAACTGTAATAAAGTTAAAACACAGCACAAGAAAATTCCAAAACTGATTTGGAAAACTGGATAACATTTAAATAAATAAAATGGCACCAAAATGACAAATATCCAATCCCTAGAACTGGAGCAATGAATTTTTAAATTCAAGGATAAAAATAGCTCCAAAAAGTGTGTGTCAACCACAGTTATGTTGCTGAAAACTTAAGCAAAACTGCAATAGAGTGCGGGCCAGATACAGGGATCGAGTTCATTCAGGTGAAAAGTTTTACCATTGGACATTGGGCCTTATTGCAATTACGGTGGTCCATAGGACGGCTGTAGTCAAAGTGGTGGTCTCACAACTGTCGCACTGTGGACCACCTGCAGTATTACAACTGTGGCAGTCGGACCACCATGAGACTGCCGGGATGAAGGATCCCACTTGGCCAGCGGTCTTTTCCTGTAAAGAATATGCTTGTGGTACCGCAGCCAGTGCTGCCTGAGCATATTTTGAGTCGACTCGCTGCCACCCTTTTTATGTTAGTGCAAACGTCATGAAAAAGGTAACAGAGAGGTTACAAAGGGGGCCTAATGGGCCCCCTTTGTTTCCTCTGGGTCATGGGGTACATGCGGGGGGCACATGGTATGCCCCCCATCTGTATGTCCCCCCTGTTCCTGCACAGTATGGACTGCACAGTCTTTGTCGTGCAGCATCCTGCTTTGGTGCTCCCATTGAGCGCCATTCTAGGCTCAGATATGAGTCTTAGAAAGGCATCGCTGTCGGACCGCTAAGCACCGCCCATCAGACCAGGATTGAACTAATCTGGTGGGCGGTGTGCGGACGGTTTTGTAGTTCTCGAAGTGGAGCCCTGGTATGGCAGCCCACTGCTACTCCACCAAAGTCATAATAAGGCCGTAGTCTCTGGGATGGAAATCAAAAATCCTCAGCGGGGCAAAGCACCAAGCTGGGGCCATAGAGGACACTTCATCATCGGAAAGTTGCTGGATGAGATCGTGGTAAAGCTGCAACTTTTGATGGAAAACATCAGAGCAGAAGGACTTTGAGTATCATACCAAAGAAGGTCCATCCCCAGCCCAATACATTTCAAACCTTTGCCTGGTGAGCGTTTCTATCTTTGGATTTGTCCCTTTTCTGGAGCTCGAATTCTTGAAGTCAACTTCCACCTGGGGAACAACAAGGACCACAACACCGCCGCCCTGCTGGACAACCTCGCTAACCTCGGACTCAAGCAACTGGTCAACACCCCCACCCACTATGCAGGCCACACGCTCGATCCCGTCTTCTCGTCCAGCAAGCACATCACTTTCAGCCACTCCACCCGACTCCACTGGACCGACCACAGCTGCGTCCACTTCAGCTTCAGAAGAACCACGACCCACCACCACCCGCACAAGGTTCCTCGCAGGAGCTGGAGCAAGATCCCCGCCGACCAGCTCACCACCTCCCTCAGCCAGAACCCACCAGCCAACACAACGGACCCCAACGAAGCAGGCCGCAACTTCACGCAGTGGTTGACCGCCTGCGCCGACGACCTCGCACCACTGAAGAACCCCCCCAACAGACCCAGAAGCAAGAAGGCCTCGTGGTTCACCGACGAACTCAAGGACTCCAAGAAGACCTGCCGCACGCTCGGGAAAGCCTGGCTCCTCGACAAGACCACTGCCAACATGACCGCCCTCAAGCACGCCACCCGCAAGCACCACCAGCTTATCCGCACCACCAAGAAGCAATCACTGAAGGAACGACTGGACAACAACGCCCACGACAGCAAGGAACTTTTCAGCATCGTCAAGGAGTTCTCCAACCCCAGCACCGGCAACAACGACATCACTCCTTCACAAGATCTCTGTGACTCCCTCGCCTCGTTCTTCCACCGCAAGATCGCCGACATCCACAACAGCTTCGGCGCACCATCCACGCACCCAACCGTCGAACCAACGCCCCCCACCGCCACCCTGCGCGCCTGGACCACGGTGACCACCGAAGACACAGCCCGCACGATGAACACCATCCACTCCGGATCTCCAACCGACCCCTGCCCCCATCACCTCTTCAACAAGGCCGACTCCACCATCGCACCCCAACTCCGGAACATCATCAACACCTCCTTCAACACCGCCACCTTCCCGGAGAGCTGGAAGCATGCCGAGCTCAGCGCCCTACTGAAGAAACCAAAAGCGGACCCCACTGACCTCAAGAACTTCCGCCCCATCTCGCTCCTCCCTTTTCCTGCCAAAGTCATCGAGAAGATCGTCAACAGACAGCTTGCCACCTTCCTCGAGACGAACGGATCCCTCGACCCCTCGCAGTCCGGTTTCAGAGCCAACCAAAGCACCGAGACCACCCTCATCGCAGCCACCAACGACATCCGAGCCCTGCTCGACAACGGGGACACAGCTGCACTCATCCTCCTGGACCTCTCTGCAGCGTTCGACACTGTCTGCCACCGCACCCTAGTTCAACGCCTCAGCAACATCGGCATCCAAGAGAAGGCACTGGAGTGGATCATCTCGTTCCTCGCCGGAAGAACACAGAGAGTCCGCCTCCCCCCGTTTCGATCCGAGGCCACCGAAGTCATCTGCGGTGTACCGCAAGGATCATCACTCAGCCCCACCCTCTTCAACGTCTACATGAGACCTGTTACAGCCATCGCACGCCAACACAACCTCAACATCATCTCCTTCGCCGACGACACCCAGCTGATCCTCTCCCTCACCAGAGACCCCGACACCGCCAGAACCAGCCTACACGAAGGGATGAAAGACGTCGCCGAGTGGATGAAGAACAGCCGCCTGAAACTGAACTCAGACAAGACGGAAGTCCTCATCCTGGGACCATCGCCCTCCGCCTGGGACAACTCCTGGTGGCCCCCCGCCCTGGGCACCGCTCCCAAGCCAACAGACCACGCACGCAACCTGGGCTTCATCCTGGACTCCTCCCTCTCGATGACCAGACAAGTCAACGCCGTCTCCTCATCATGCTTTCACACCCTTCGCATGCTCCACAAGATCTTCCGATGGATCCCGACCGAAACCAGGAAGACGGTCACCCAGGCACTCGTCACCAGCCGACTGGACTACGGAAACACCCTCTACACCGGATCCACAGCCAAGCTACAGAAAAGACTCCAACGCATCCAGAACGCCTCCGCCCGACTCATCCTGGACATCCCCCGACGCAGCCACATCTCCGGCCACCTGAGGGACCTGCACTGGCTCCCCGTCAACAAGAGGATCACGTTCAGGCTCCTCACCCACGCACACAAGTCTCTCCACGACCTGGGCCCCAAGTACCTCAACGACCGCCTGACCTTCTACACGCCCACCCGCCAGCTACGATCTACTAGCCTCGCCCTCGCCGCTGTACCACGCATCCGAAGAGCCACCGCCGGAGGCAGATCCTTCTCCTACCTGGCAGCCAAGACATGGAACTCCCTCCCCATCCACCTTCGGCTGACCCAGGACCATCTCGCCTTCAGGAGGCAACTCAAGACCTGGCTGTTCGAGCAGTAGCGGACCCCTTCCCCCAAGTGCCTTGAGACCCTTCTGGGTGAGTAGTGCGCTATACAAGTGTTATGATTGATTGATTGATTGAAGAGCAGCAAGACTGCAGGCTGTAGCCGAAGAGATCGTCATGAGGCCGGACACCTTCTCTGGGTTAATTCCCACTGGATCAGATCTACTACTGCTAAAAGTATGCGTTGTAACGTCATACATCCCTTTGCCACTGGTTAGAAGAGGCGAAGGACGTAGAGGAAGCAACCTGAAACTTTGGCCCAGCGGAGATGCACCTTCATTGGATCAGCTTGGCTGTTTGACCTGGCCCGACCCCCAAGCAAAAAGTTGGCAAAAAAAGTCCCTGGTTTCAGGAAATATAAGAAGGAGTACACATTGACACCTACTAAAGGCCTAGGATCATACGGACACCACTGGGGGGGGGGGGAGATTTGCTTGAGCAGAGGCCAGCAGCAGGATCCAGGTTGGTTGCAATTGGAAATGGTCAGCTGGACAGTTGCAGGAAAGGCCTCTGGAAAACTTGCTGTGTCCCTTTAGCTCAAACAGGAGGTCAGCAAACGGACTCACTTCTGAGGTCTTGGGGTCAAAGCAAGCAGGTTCAGTCTTCTTCAGGATAGCAGGGCAGTCCTTCTTCTGATTTTCACAGGTTCAGGAGTGTTCTGAGGAGGGTACTGGATGCCAGAATTAAGCCCAGTGGCAGCCGGTGGGTGGGGAAATCTGCTAGCCTGTTCCATACCAATGGGATAAAGGTTCCCAGGGGTGGCATACCCACTTTTGCAGCATTGTCTTAGAGTTGTACCGTAAACTATCTCACAGCGCTACTCTCTGCCTAAAACCATTATAGCAAAACCCTCATTTGTGTTCACTCCCAATTAGTTTGTGGCAGCTCCACCCTCCCACTGGGTTCGGTACCAAGCTGTCTAGCAAGACAAAACAGAGGCAGGCTAGGTGTGACTTACATCTGCCAGTGATAGAGTAGGCACCTTTTGAAGCTCATGAAAGAGATGGGCCCAACCCACCAGGCCATCCTGCTCAAGGAAGAAAATTACCTCTCCACACCCAAGCCTTTGTCCACTTCGCACTACAGGCTAGCCATTCACCAGTCAAATGGCACTGAACACTGGCAGTAAGGCACATTTGGCTTAGGCAGGAAAAAGACAACTTTCTAAAAGTGTAATTTTCAAAATAGTAATAAAAAATCCAAATTTGCCATAATGTTGGATTTCAAATTTTTATTAAAATAAATCCTTTAATCATCTTTCTAGTTGCTCCCAAACCAGATCTAAGCAGTAGAAGTTGCTAGTATGCTGGAAGTGTATTCCTATGGGAGAGCTAGCCTTTTTTCAATGAAATATAACCTTTGTTTTTTTTTCACTGCTAGGACATGTACAACATTAAATCTACATGTCCTACTTTTTAAATACCTTGTACATAGCCCTTTGGGCATGTAGGGCAATAGTGACATATTAGTATTAAAAAGGAATGTTCAGGCCTGTGAAAAGATTTATTTTGCCATTTTGAAATGGCAGTTTAAAACTACATACATAAGCTGTAAGGGCAAACCTGGAGACATGTTTTATAGTGCTACTTTAGTAGGTGGTACAATTAGTGCTGCTGTCCACTTTTAGCATTTAATTTACAGGCACTGGGTAGATGTAGTACCATATGCTATGGATTTATGAGTGAATTAAATGAAATATTTAAGAATATGTTAATTTTACCTTGTTTAAAGAAAGCAAACAAGCACTTTGCCACGGTATGCAACGTTTACAACAAATTTTTTACAACGCACTACCTTTACAACGCAGGTATTACCACGCATACCATTACAACGCATTGCGCTGGGGGGCGCTCTAGGGTAAGTAATAAGTTTAATTTTCTATCCAACACCTTCCCTAGTGTCCACAGGGACTGGAGTTGGAATAGAAAATTATACTTACCACTATCCAGCACCTCTAAGCGCTATGCGTTGTAACGGTATTCGTTGTAAATACCGCGTTGTAAAGGTATGCGTGGTAAAAGTATGCGTTGTAACGTCATACATCCCTTTGCCACTGGTTAGAAGAGGCAAAGTCTGCAGAGTCTGATGGTCAACAAAATGGGTTTAGCTACAGAAGGCAACACTATGGGGGAATACCATGCAAAAGATGGTCATTTCCAACAGTTGGCTTCCTAGGGAAGCTGGCAGCAAACCACCATGGCTATAATTACTTTTTAAATATATGCTTTTTAAGTGCAGTCTATTTTCCTTAAAGGAAATCATACGTTTGTGCCCGCAAAAAGGGTTTTTGTGATGAATCAAAGTGTAAGGCACTCGCAATTTGCGATTCCTTAAATGCAATGCAATAACCACTTTTAAATAGTGATTTCGGTATTTAGGGCCACAAATTACAGAGCAATTGAACTGGTCGGTAATTTGCCAAAACTTTGAAAAATGCACCAAAGTGCATTTTCAAAGTTTTGTGTTGCACAAACACATGCCCTTGAGGCGTGTGAGTGCGTAACATGGGTGCATATCACAATTCCAGGGGTGCAACAGGGTGTCCTTTTGACACCCTTGCACCCTTGAAATTGCATGCGCAATTTCCCATTCATTGCTATAAGCCTATAAGCACATAGGAATTAATGGGGAGCCATTCCTTAATTGCGACTTGCAAATTGCGAGTTGCAATTAAGGATTGTTTAGGAATCGCAATTTTTATAGCGATTCCTACATGCATAGGCTTTTGCGAGTCCTTAATTGCGATTCCTTAAAAATCGCAATTAAGGCCTCGCAAAATCATACCTTGATGCAAGTGCCCCTTACAGGTAGATTCATCATCGGCATGTTTTGCGAGTCTGTAATAGCGATTATTAAGGAATCGCTATTACAGACTCGCAAAACGGGATTCATGTATAAATCGCAATATTTATTGCGATTCCTACAGCTTCCTTATTTGCGATTAGCTAATTGCTATTCGCAAATAAGGAATAACTCCCCATTCATTCCTATGGGCCTAAAGGCCCATAGGAATGAATGGGAAGACATATCAATGTGCGAATCGCTATTAGCGATTCGCATATTGAGTTTGCGATTTCAAGGGTGCAGGGGTGTCCAAAGGACACCCTGTTGCAACCCTGAAATGATATTGGACGCTGGTGTTACGCACACACATGTCCCAAGGACATGTGTGTGTGTAACATACAACTTAGAAAAATGCACTTAAGTGCATTTTTCTAAGTTTCCGCTATTTACCACGAGGTTTGACTTCGCGGTAAATAGCGGCCCAAAAATGCGAATTCGCAATTTTTACAAGGTTCATGAATAGCATTTAAGGAATCTCTAATTGAGATTCCTTAAATGCGATCGCAATTTGAGAAATCGCAATTATTTGTGATTTTTCAAATTGCGAGTTCATGAACCATTGATGAATTCCAAATGCCATTTTTGCGGGCGCAAACGGCCGAATTTTGCGATTCGCACCGTTTGCGCTCGCAAAAATGCTTGATGAATCTACCTGTTAGTGACCTAACAAAAAGGTCTGCGAACTGTACATTACAATTCAACTGATGCATAGCTTTGAGCCTAAGTCCGTGGAATACTTGGAAAGTCGCTTAGTGAACCACTTTAATTCTATGCAGCAAGTGATTTCTTGAAGTACCCAACGGCTCACAATATTTTCATTTTATTTTACATGAGAATCTCACAATAATGTACTCGATCATCATTAACTGGACTAGAACGTTGTTAAGAGCAGGAAACTGAATGTGAGACATGCTCTTACTGCGACATTTGACCAGTAGTTTGATATGTAGCCTTGCATCTAAACTAGAGCACAGTTAAAGTAGTGTCAAGATTCCACTGGAATTCAGGCCTAACGCACCCCTTAACCTTTCAGTCAAATGAAATCTGTAATTGAACTCCAGAAACTAAATTCACTGCAATGGGCCAAAGGATGAAAGGAGATAAAGAGAAACAAGCATTGGCATAGCCAATAGGTCTCGCTTGTGGGACCTTATAAGTATTTAGTTTTGCAGCACAATATCCTTAGTGCAACAAGGATATTGTGCTGCAAAACTAAATACTTATAAGGTCCCACAAGCGAGACCTATTGGCTATGCCAATGCTTGTTTAGGTTTCTGCCGTCATCAGTCTTCAGCCTCTCAGGCGGCCATATGTGGAGGTCAGGGCACGCAGGCCTCTGTCAGGCAGCCTTCACCACATCCCAAAGTGATGTGCTGCAGAAAGAAAATCAATCATGTCATAAGTAGGAAGCATCAAAACTTTTCCCCAGCACAGCCGGGCCCATCAGACTGTCTGCACCGGGAGGGAGGCTCGGCATCTGTCATGTCAGCCTAGGTGAGAAGTATTAGAAATGCCAGTTAACCCTGGAAAGGCAGGGCGCACCGGTGCTCAGCCCCCTTCTTTGTTTCTCGGGAGAAAATGACAAGTGGAGTGTGTGCACATCATTTCTCAGGCCTGCCGGTGGACCCCCGCCCCCCTCTCCGTGGCTCACTTGGAGAGCTCCGAGGTGGAGTTTGGCAACTGATTATGGAAGTAACAGAGAGCGAGGCAAAAAATGAAAATGCTGAAAGAAATCGAACAAGAGGAATTAAAGGAAAGGAAAGGAAAGCGGGAGAGTGGACGAAAAAAAAGCATGCGAGAGTGGTGCGTGCATGAAAAAGCATGCAAGAGTGGTGCGTGCATGCGCGCGCCTCGCACTAAAAGTTTAAACAAGCAAAAGCAAATAGAAGCAAATGGTGGGGGCCTGAAGGAGGAGGGGGTGCGGGGGTTGAGGGAACACGGCCTGGGGGAAGCTGGCTGGGGAGGGGGAGGAGAAATTCAAGGAAGGCTGTGTGCCGGCCGGCCATCCAAGAATAATTAGGGGAGGAGAAGCCGAGAAGCCGCAGAGCGCACGCTGGGCGAAGCCCTTTGATGTGCTATGCGGCAAATGCAATTAGGAGGGAGGGAGGCTGATGCGCGTTCGTGTTTGATCACGTGGTTCACGTGAACTTCATGAAAACCGCCAGCAAAAAGCTGGTGGTTTCATGAGGATTTTCGCTACTTGTATTCTCGCTCCGCTATAGGTCGCGAGACCTAAAAAGCACTCTGTAAGCTTTTTGCCCAACTTATCTCATAAGCATGGGCTGGTAGAAGGTGTCCCAAGGACCTATGGTCACAATTGTCTGACTGGTGACCCTCTTAATTCTAAAAAAAAGGTATTAGTAATTTAAATGTAGTTGTGTACAAAAGGATACAATGTCTTAAGAGTATCAGTATAATGGATTAGAACGGTTTGGACGCAGAGAGGCTGTGACCAATTCGCAGGTGACCAGGGTATGGTCCAGGAACCAAGCACAAAGGTCTGCTTCCAATAGTAGAGACACCGGGAGCCAGGATGACCTAAAGTGAATGAAGTTGGAGCAGGAATTCTCCAGGGGCAGCAAGCAACCCTTCAGTATCTGCAGAATCAAGGGTTAACTCCAGCTGCCCTAACACATGTGGAAAGCAAAAGGGCGCAAAACAAAAACTGTGCATGGTCACAAACGGTGTGAACTTCACAAATGGAATGCAGAACCCATCAACTGCTGTTGTCAGGAAAAGTCAGTGTTCTGTTGTGACTTAGAAATGTCTGTATACTGAAATGTGTTATTCTGTGAATCCACCGTCCTTCGCATCCACAGCCTTTACTGGGCCATCATCCACAAAATCCAAGGCCAACCTACAGTAAGCTTGTATTATGGAATCTGACTGTGACTGTGTCCCTGTAGTACTGGGCTTGATTCACAGAGAGCATCCAAGAACTCCAAGATTCCTGGAGAGTGGGAAACATTTCAAGTCTTTAAACGTGACTTTAAACGCAAGAAATTATGCTGAAAGAAATATTTGATATATCACGTTCATACTGGGCACCAAGTGCTGAGTTAATTGTAGGTATTACAGATTTTTATATTTTATTATTTTGGCAATTTTATAAAGCACACTGTCAGTCTTAAACAGAGTCTGATGGTGCTATTGAGAATGACCTGAATTATAGTTAATATATTAGAAGGTGTATGCAAAATTGAGTAAAGTGTCAAGACATAAGAGACTTCCTCAATTTAAGTAAATCTGGCTCGATTTTAACAGAGTGCACAAGGAGTTCCATAAAGAGGCTGCCTCAGCTTTCTAGCTTAGATATTTTCATAGGTGACTTCAACTGGCATGATCATCTGAAGTTGCATTCAGGAATGCGCTTGAAAAATTTTCCAGAAAGGAATTTAGGGTTTCATCTATAATAAAAACTTTTTTTGCCAGGTACACAAGTTTAAATAGGATTGTTTTGTCTAATAGGGTGCCAGTGCAGCTGATTAAGGTAATCAGACACATAGTCCAGCTTTAAAATTCTGACCAATCTGGCACTGGCTTTCCACAGTCTTTTTAGGTAGACCAAGCATTTCCTAGAGAGTGCCAGGTAAACTGAGTTAGAATAAACCATTATCAGCTGAAGATAAGCTTTGACTCCAGTGACTCTTTGTGAGAAAGAGAGAAAGGGAAAATTCCAGCATAACGTTTTAAGATGGAAAATATAGAATTAAGGGGGTCATTAGGATGGCGGTCGGAAAATCATCCCAACCGCCATGGTAGCCCGCGAGGACCACGGCATAACCACCGGTCCAATTAGTATGCTCCGCAGTCGAAATCTGACTGCGGCAATACGCTTGTGGCATTAACATTGCGGCACTTGCTGCTGCCAGCAGCACCGCTGCGATGTCAAAAGGAGCATGTCCTGCATTTCCCTGCACTGCATGGCAGGCAATGCAGAGTGCCTGCCACCTGGCTCAGGGACATGTAGGGGGTACCATGGGTACCCCCCAGTGTACCCACACACTCCCAACACATTGGGGGCCCGCAATGGGCCCCCGGAATATGTCTCCACCAGCATTTCCATGGCAGTTCCAACGCAGCGGAAAGGCTGGCTTCCACCGGCATCATACTCATGCCGGCAGAGCCTGGCCCTGGACCGGACACTTTTTAGTGGTCTAGCTCCACCCGCCAGGCCAGCATGCGGACTTTTACTGGTGGAAACGTGGCGGGCAGAATTTCTCTCTGCCATACTAATGTGCCCAGCGGTTTTCCGTGTTTCGATTGCGGACAGATGACGGCCGCCGGCCTCGCAGTTGCCACGGCCAGCCCGGCGGCAGACATCTGTCCGCCATCCTAATAGACCCCTTAGTTTCTGCAGCAATTGAGGACTTAAGGGAGAGTTGAAATTAAGCATAGGGCATAGATTCAATGACATTTTTATAGGTTTAGTAAGTCGCTTTAGAAGATTGCCCAAGATAAAACAGATTCCCTTGGGGAGTAGCTAAACAAAGATTGTGATACCAACCTTACAGTGTTATAAGTACATACAACGGAAACAAACGGATATAATAAAATTGCATTTATTTACGAGAAACTTAAAATCACAGACAAGGGTTTAGCTGATCTAGATCCTTACTACTAAAATACGAATAAAACAATTTATAACACAAAGTACATATAATTGCGACCTGCACAATTAAAGAGACAGAACAAGTACAATGTTAATTTGTTGAATACAGTTCGTATATTCTTGCTCCGTTGTCAGAACACCACTATTGTATTGCTATTCTATCAGCATATCAGTTTCGGTGTTGGAGGCTCAAATTATACTGATGAATGCGTCGACGCGTTTCGGTGGGTTCACTTTTTCATCACCACCTTTATCAAGACCAAGAATTTTGCTGTCACAAGCAGGGAATAACTGTCACTGCCCTGTAATGGATTATATGCAGTCAATAAATTTTGAACTTGACTGTTAATTATAAATTCAAAGAGGTTACATTTATTCTTCATGATCTATTGTTAAATATACAATGTTTTGTTGTTGCTTAGAACTCATTGGTTAAACATTTGGGAACTCTTATATTATATGCACGTCATTTATTATTAAACTGGATGGTTAGATTTAGGTTAAGGGAGATACATTTATTCTACCCAATACATTCTAACATACATGCAAAAGCGTTAATGCTAACAATTCTTGTGTAATCATTAGAGCATATTCATATTCTGTGTATACATGTTCACTTTTTCCACACATGCCTACTACTAAAGCCTGAGTTTAGCACAAGGTTATCACTACTGCCTTCTCTACAGAGGATCATGGTCCACATACAATATAAGTTGTTACAAGGCTTTTTCACTAAATCATTCATGGTGACACACATAGCTGGAAGAAATTGGAGTCACAGGGACAGCCCTGGGGTGGTTTAGAGACTTCCTGGCTAACAGGTCCTTTAGAGTCTCCACCCCCCCTTACATCTCGAAGGAGCACAGCATTGGACAGGGAGTGCCGCAGGGCTCGTCCCTAAGCCCTACCCTGTTCAATGTCTATGTCCGCCCGTTGGCGGAGGTGGCCAGAAGGAATGGAATGGCTTTAGTATCATATGCAGATGATACCCAGTTGGTGGTGGCTTTGAATAACAACAGTGGTCTGGAAGCCCGTCATTTCAAACAGACACTCATCGACATCACCAACTGGATGACGGCGAACTTTCTCCAACTAAATGCCGGTAAAACCGAGATTCTCCTCTTGGGAAAAAACACCGCTTCCTGGGGAGACAACTGGTGGCCTGATATTTTGGGCTCTCCCCCTAAGCCTAAAGACTGTGTTAAGAATCTAGGCGTCTGGATGGACTCGGCTCTAAAATACACCGTCCACACCAAGAAAGTGGCCGCCACGTGCTTCGGCATTTTACGCAACATCAGGCCTATTCTGAAGTTTTTTGACTGCAGCACCCGCCAGCTCATCGTCCAGGCGACGATCCTTTCAAGACTGGACTATGCCAGCTCTCTCCTTTTGGGAGCAAACCTGGCCGAAATCATTAGACTGCAGAGAGTCCAGAATGCGGCTGCCAGAGCTCTGGTCGGCCTACCCCGCCACTCTTCTGTTTCTGGAACTTTAAGGAAACTACATTGGCTCCCGGTGGGAAGAAGGATCCAGTTTAAGGCTTTGTGTTTGGCCTTCAAGATCCTTAAAACCGCCTCCCCCCCACTGCTGAGCCCCCTCCTGTCTGAGTATACACCCAGCAGACCTCTCCGCTCAGAGGGACAACATCTAGTGAACATCCCACGCACCAGACTTGCTAGAGTTGGGGGACGTTCTTTCAGCCTCCTTGTGGCCAAACTATGGAACAGCCTGCCTGTTACCATACGGGGGATGCATGACCTTTTAGCCTTTAGGAAAGCCATTAAAACTCATCTTTTCCAATAATCCGTTCTTTTGTGCACCTTCATTTTGCACTCTGGTCAGTTCGCAGCGCCGGGACGCCCCTTGGCTGGGGCAGCCGCGCGCTATACAAATCCATATAACATAACATAACATAGTGGTTTAGTGCCTACAAAGTGATCAGGTTATTAAGATTGGCCATAATGCACCATTCCCTCAATTACATTTATTACCAATGGGGAGGATTTCACATATTAAATAATTCATCTTTAAAAAAAAAATTTGCCTTCAATCTTTGTGTAATTTACATAGCTAGAGAGAGATCTGAATTAGAGGCATCCAGTTTGACAAGTAATCTGCTCTCCTCCTCAATGCTCCATGTCTGTATTTGGAGGCATTCTCAGTGGAGACTTAAATGCCTCAATCCTCTACAGTTTTAATTAGCTAGGCTAGCTTGAATCCAGGATGCTTTTTTCCGGTTCAGGGAAGACCTGGCTTGTCAGTTCGGGCTTGACTGTTCCCATGAGGCACAGGATCAAGAATGATTTGCATACAGCTGGGTCTGATATGAAGTGGTGAAGTGAGCTAAAGAATGATGATGAATTCAACTAAGATCTGTGACTAAGGGTGAGCGTCAAAAGTTTCTGCGCTCCTTCCTTCATCTCCTTGTGTTTGCTGTGTTCGCACTAAGTTGGCAGGGAATGCCCAGACGTGGGTCTCTTGCTCACTTTGCCACTGGATTCAAGCTAGCCTGGCTGATGAGGGGTTTTACTCCGAAACTGGTCCCAGGATGCTTGTTTCCGGTTCAGGGAACACCTGGCTTGGCAGTTTGGGTTGGACTGTTCCCATAAGGCACAGGGACAAGGCCGATTTGTACACATCTGGGTCTGAACTGAGGTGGCAAAGTGAGCGAAATAATTTTTTTATTTTTTATTTTATTTTTTTGGTTGTAAGACCTTTATTGCAGAAACGTGCAAATGAACACAGCGTAGTGCCTACAGCCTCGGAGGCCGGCCGCAATACACACAGACACCAAACAGCATTTTACAGGATGATACAGTGCGATGGCCGACAACCAGGGGTGCAGAAGCGTTATGAGGATTGCATAGATAGGACGTAATCATTACAGCATAGTTGGTGTCTCACAATTTTTTAAGAAAAACTTTAAGTCGCATATAGCCTGTAACAACAACAGAGAAAGGAGGCAAAAAGAGCCTAAAAAAATAAAAAATATAAATTAAAGAAAATTACATTCACAGTACCACAGCATTCTCCCTCCTATCAACTGAGCTATTATGACAGTAGTCTGGTTATATTTCAATCTACAGATCGTCCGTACTTTGCGTATTTTGTTCCAGCGAGTGTGTGGCAAGGTAGTTGCGTAAATATGACCAATAATCTTTAGGGCGTGATCTGAGTGGAAGTTCTTCTTCATATGTCGTCAGTGTATCATGACAGTAGACCAGGTCCTTCAGCCAGCGTCGCATTGTTGGGCATCGTCTACTGTTCCAGTGCAACGAGACTCTACGCTTGGCCATCAGAAGAGCAACAACACAAAATTTCCGCTTTTTTGCTCTGATATGTGGCACCAGGCCCAGCAAACAAACTTTTAACGTGCAGTCAATTTGAGTCTCTAGCATAGCACTTAGTGCATTAGTCACCTGCACCCAATAGTCTGCAATTTTCAAGCACTGCCACGCCAGGTGTATGAAATCAGCACCTTCCTGCCTGCATCGTTTACATCTAGAGTCTGTATTCAGTCCACATTTATATAGCCTATATGGTGTATAATATATTTGATGCAAGTACTTATAATGTATGATCCTCAAATTTCCATTTGAGGTCAACATGGTAGTCAGCATACATGTGGTTGACCACTCCTCTGCCGTTAAGGGTTCCGACATGGCAGTATTCCATTTGGATTGCATGGCCTCAGTGTTACCTGCAATATCTTCTTGTAATCTGGAGTATAGTCTGGACATTATGTTCGCTGCGGTAGGCGCAGTCAATATGAACTGTAATGATGTCATTTGTTGGGGCTCTGCAGGGTATGTTAGATAGTGTAGTTTCATTGCTTGCTGCAATCTATAGTACGGGAAGGTGAACAATAGTGTGGGGTTGCTAATGTAGGTAATGTCCGCTAATTGTACATACGTCCCATCAACATACAAATCTCCCATTTTATCTATACCCGCCTGTCGGAGTAGATCCATCCCTACTTGTTCTTGGGTAACCGAGAGTGCTGGGTGGTGTGGCAAAGGCAGCGCCGGAGCATATAAGGGTAGTTTACCCGCTTTCTTACCCATCAGTTGCCAGGCCTCGTTAGTTGTATCAATGGTGTTGATATCGCGCTCATGCAACCTAGGTCTCTTGTGAGGCAGCACGCCGTTAACGGAATTGGGAAAGCATCTCCCGTCTCAACGGCAATGTGGGACATGAAGGGTATTTCGTGATACCAGTAGTGAGCAAATTGCGCTTGTGCACACAGATAGTAGAGTAGAAAGTCAGGCACTTTGAATCCCCCCTGGGCATATGGCAAGGTCATCGTCTGCAAGTTTAACCTAGCTTGTTTGCCCGCCCACAGGAGATTAAGGACTGGTTTGTTTATGTTTCGAAACACCTCGGCAGGTGGTTTAATTGGTATGTTGTTGAACAGATAGAGTAATTTCGGCAGACGTACCATTTTGACTATGGCAGTTCTGTCTGCCAGCGAGAGAGGAAGTTTATTCCATCGAGTTACTTTTTCCTCCAGTGCAGTGATGGCTCTACCATAGTTTGTGCGGATGACATGTTCAGGATTTCCGTGGAACCAGACTCCCAGGTAACGCGTGGGTTCCTCTTGCCATTCTAGTGGATAGTCCAATGCAAATGGGAGCGTCCAGTCTGTCAGCGCAATAATAACGGACTTAGTCCAGTTTATATGCATGCCAGAGTACTGGCCAAATTTTATGTATTCCCGCAACAGGGAGTTGAGATGCTGTTCTGGATCTTTAACATACAACACCATGTCATCTGCATAAAGGGAGATGTGGAGAGGGCGTGTCGGGAATTGGAGGGCCGAATGGTGGTGGTGTTGTCTGATTTTACACGCCAGGGGTTCTAAGATCAGGGCAAATAGCATGGGAGATAGGGGGCACCCCTGCCTAGTGCCACGGCAAATCTGAATGGGGTCTGAGACATAGTTATTCACTTTTATGCGGGCCGTTAGGTTAGAGTATAGCATTGAGATCCGCTGCGTGAACAGAACAGGGAAGCCCATGCGTATTAACACAGCATGTAGAAAGGGCCATTCCATCGTGTCGAAAGCTTTAGCGGCTTCCAATAGCACCACCACTGCCTTGGTCTCTGGTGTCAGATAGTGAGCTAATGCAAACAATGTGCGTGTATTGTGCGTCGTGGACCTTTCTGGGATGAAACCCGATTGGTCAGGCCTCACCAATAGGGGCATCAAGGGCTTAAGACGGGCTGCAAGCAGACTCGCAATGATTTTAGTGTCAACATTAATAAGCGACAGTGGTCTAAAAGAGTCGCATCGATCTTGTTCTTTACCCGGTTTCAGTATAGTTATCAGCGTTGCTTCTCTTAGTGATGGGGGGAGCGTTTGTGCTGTGTGCGCTGTGCCATACAGTCTCACGAGGTGCGGGCGAGCAGGTCTGCAAATGTTTTATAAAATTCACTCGTGAAGCCGTCGGGGCCAGGCGCTTTGCCAGTGGGGAGACTTTTAATTACATCGGTGACTTCCTCAACTGTTACAGGACGGGATAAATACTCTCTATGAGTGTCAGCCAGCCACGCTACCTCAATGTCTTCCATGTATTGTAACATGGCCGTTGTTGACGTAGTTAGTCGTGACTCATATAGGCTGCCATATGTGGACATAAATTCATCCAATATTTGTCTTATGTCGTGTTTGGGGGTGCCCTCAGAGTCTCTTATCGTGTCTATATGCCGTGGCGCATGCCCAGTTCAGATTTTCTGTGCTAGAGCTCTACCAGGTCTACCTGCCTCGCCGTATGCTCTCGCCACTTTGCGTTTCGAGATGCATTTCAGTTCGTCCGAGGCAAATTGCTTGTACTCTGTCAAGACCGTTTGAATTTCCCCCAGTATGGTAGAGTCACGTGTGTGTTCGTAATTTTGTTCTAATGTGCGTAGTCTACACTCTCGGTTATAAATTTGTTGTCTGATGTCTTTAAGTATGCCTGCTGTGGTGCTTATACATGTGCCTCTTATCGTTACTTTGAATGCTTCCCATAATAACCCTGGATCGTCAGTAGTGGGAAGGTGGTGGTCAAAGTATTCTACAATCTCTTTATGAATAGTGTCCGTGTATACTGAGTCTAGTAGGGCCTTGGCGTTAAACCTCCATGTGAACGGTGGTGGGACATAATATGGCAGTTCTAGTGACAGCAAAACAGGGTTGTGATCAGAGAGTGTGCGTGGTAGGTGTTTCATGGAGGCGGTCCATAATGATATGTTATTGGTACCCAGCCAATAGTCAATCCTAGACCAACTGTTGTATGCTGCAGCGACATGCGTGGCTTCAGTGTTAGCAGGGTGACGGACTCTCCAGAGGTCGCTAAGATATAGATCCGCCATGGCGTCCTGCAATGCCGTCCGTGCCTGTTTGTGGGGTTCGGTAGTGTTAGGTGACCGATCCAACCCATCACTCAAAGCAATGTTAAAGTCTACGCCCCACAGAAGGTTTGTGACCTGTAAGTCAGAGACAGTGTGCCATAGCCTGGTAAAGAATTCAGGGTCATCCGTGTTCGAGCCATAAGTAATAATCAACGCCAGGTGTTGGTTGCGTACAGTGCCTACAACAAATATGCTTCTGCCTGCTGTGTCTTTTAGGACATTTGTGATCCTAAAGTGTACCCCTCTACGTATTAGAATGCTGACACCACGGGAGTAGGAGGAGTATTGTGAGTGGTGTGCGAATTAAGCCCATCTGGCCCCCATAGTGGTTACAGCATTAGCCGCTATGTGCGTTTCTTGGAGGAACGCCACATCTACCTTTAACCTGTTGAAATAAGCAAATATTTGACGAATCTTCTTGGGGTTACTCAGGCCCCGCACATTCCAGGTGATAACGTTTAGGCAAGCAGACCGGGACATATCAGTGGTCATCAGTGTAGTGGCATAGTAAGGCAGCTGATCTATTCTGCTCTACCTTGTGATGCAACGTACAGACATTTTCCCAACAGCTATTAGGCGGTAATAATTTCAGTGTTACGGAGCTTGCAATGCTTCTCAGGTACAGTGATGTAAAATAAACAGTCCTCAAACCCCCCCTCCTCCCCCTCCCACTTCAGCATCCCAACTTTGCCAAAGCCATGCCCCTAAAGTAACCAAACATCGGAGAAATGTCTGTAGGGGAACACCCTTTCGGGGGGTCCACTAGGTGCACACGTCTCCATCCACAGTGTGGACGTGGACGGGTGCCTGACATTATACATGTTACATTGAATCAGTGCCTTAAGCTGTGTGGCAACCTATGCAGTTGCCATGTACAAAAGTATAGCTGGAGACAGTTAGGTCTGATAAGTAAAGCATTAATATGTGTCGCAAAAGATTAGCATTACGGATCAGTATGAGCATTGGTTGCAAATAGCAGAGGTGAAAACTAAAGTCAACACGCTGCACATGTAAGTGCTGTCCATTAAGCTACATGGGGGAAGGCAGGTCCTCAGACGTGTAGAGTGGAAGGGCAGATTAGCAACGCCCCGCGCTTAGCGGGCAGTGTCGTCCCGTAGCCAATAAGTAACACCTGCCTTTAATAGAGTACCGTTCCCCATAAATGCACTTGGGCGAATGCACGCACAGCAGGTCACAGCAAAAGTCAAGTTCGTGTCCCTGCCAGGCAGTCATGAACCTGTATAGTGTATCTCTGCAGCTCATTGTAGCTTAAGAAGTAAGAGAGCAAGGTTACCTTGGATGTGCTGCTCATTCAGTGTCGCTGTGCAGATTTTCGCGCCCACTCGCTCTACGTCTGCGGCCAAATTTCTTGAGATAGTCTTGTGCAGCTTGGGGCAATAGCAAAATCGTGGATTTACCTGCATTGGTGACTTTGAGTCTCGCCGGATAGAGCATGGCATACTCAATACCCAGGTCCCGCAGTTTTTTCTTTACAGGACCGTATTCTTTTCGGGCCATTTGAACCGCCATGGTGTGGTCCGGGTAGAATTCAAGCTTGTTACCTTGGTGGGTGATGTCGTCTTTCTCGCGTGTCAACCGTAAGATCGTGTCTCGGTCTCTGTAGTTGAGCATGCGGGCTATTATAATCCATGGCGGAGCGCCCTGTTTCGGACGAGGTGCAAGGGACCACTCGTTCCACCAGGAATACCGATGACAGATTTTCACCACCGAATAAGTCCCTCATTAATTGCTCTACATATTGCTCCATTTTGCCTGTGTTGGTCGATTCTGGCAGGCCCGCTATGCGGACGTTGTTGCGTCTAGATCTGGCTTCCTGGTCCTCAACCTTAGCACGTAGCGAGTCCATTGATTTCTCCATGTTCGCACAGGCCGTGGTCATGGATTTGGATTCGTCTTCGACCGCAGATAGTCTAGTTTCTGCCTCCACAAGCCGCTCGCCGTGTTTGTCTAGTTTGGCGGCCATGTTGTCCACTCTGAGCGCTAGATTGTCCAATTTGCCATTCATTTCTTGTAGGCTGTGTTGTATCGCCCGGAGGACATCTTCCATTCCGCCTCCCCCTTCCGCGTCGTTGTCGCCCTCAGTGTCTGGGGACGTGCTCGTGTTCTTGGGCTGTTTTCTGGTTTCAAACTGAAGCTTTGTCTGTTGCTTCTCCGGCTTACCCATCGCAGCGTCCCGAGAAGTCGAGTATACTGCCAGCAAAACGGTCACCACTATGCCCTGGGGACCTGCAGCGTCGTGTGACGCTTTTCCACCCCTGCACGCTGCCTTGTAGACGTTCACTTAGTGGCGCAGTCTGGGCAGAGGGCCAGGGTGATAGACGAGTGGTAGTGCAATATCCCTTAGTGCAGCCACATGCACCGTAGCTCTGCCCTCCCCTCAGCGCGGGCCAGCGTCAATGACAGTAGCGGGTGCGGCGCACAATGTCCAGATTGTTGTAACCGTTATTAGCAGCGCTGTGATGTGACAATTCTCGGTCGGCAGTGCCGTCTCCAAAGCAGTCAGGAGTTGCAAGTGGTGTTTATTTAGATGAGTGGCAGCAGCACATGTCGCAGCACCCGCAACTCACTAGACAGGTAGTGCTCGGGTCGGCTGCCTTTGTGCCAGTGAAGCGCTGCCAGGGTCAGCAAATATGGTGTTTGAGGTATTAGCGCGCCATGTGGGGAAGTCAGCCGTTATTGCATACATGCGCGCAATATTCAATGCATAGTACTCACTCTGTGGTCAATCATGGCGGTGTGTGGCCAGCTGGGACTTTCGCGCCGCTGCAGCCTCGGTGCTCAAGTGCAGGCACCGGCGTTATATTGGGCAATGTCAGATGTATCTACGCTCGTATTCGAGCGGTCACATCGGCCTCAGGCAGTTCAGCTCTGGTCACCTCGCACCGCCCCACAAGCAGTGTCTTCGGTCCGTGCGGGTAGTTGCATCGCCGCCATGTTAGAGGTCAACCGCACGGTGTATAACGTGCAGACAAAACGGGCTTGAAATGCATGAAATGCAAAGCCTTTCCATACCGCTCACAGCCGCCGTCGGTCGCAGTAGGTTCCCGCTTCTCTGTCAGCAGATCAGGGCTGTCGTGGGCTCACAGGCAGGGGTATAGCGTCTATCGGACTGCGATCCCTGGCGCCACCATTTTGATTTGCCGGACGCGAATACTGCTTGTCTGCCGATAAATGGTTGACAAAATCGTTTTCAGGGCCAAAGGTCCGCTCACTGCATCAGGGACACATTCCGATTGCGAAATCCGCCTTCAGGTCTCGTCAAGGTCAGCTGTAGCACCGTTTTTCTGTTAATTAACGGCACCCGTCCGGCGGAGCTGACTCAAGAGCCAGCCATCCCGCAGTGTGCCCTCTAGCGCCCCCCAAAGTGAGCTAAATAATGATGATGGATTCAACTCAGATCTGTGACTGAGGGTGAGTGTCTGAAAAGTTTCAGTGCTCCGTCCATTATCTCCTTGTGTTTGTATTTTCATTCCCAGTCTGTAAACCTGTTGAAGGTGTACTGGGTGCACCGGGAGCAAATGCTATTGACTCCTAGGTGTTTTGTGCCTGTTTTAACATATTAAGTGACCCTATAAACCCCACAGGACAGTGCTAACCACTTTATAATTGGCCTAATATTGCTTTACACTCTAAAAAGCTAAACCTATTTGCTTTGTCAATACTCAGCCGCATGTCTTGGCCCAAGCTGTCTCTTTGAAAATGTTGTTCCAGGAGAAGATCCACTGTCCTGGACACTCCAGAAAATGCACTTTTAAAGCCCAAGACTAAGTGCATTCCATCTGTTAATAAAAGTGCATTGTCCTTGGTTAATGTTAGCCAAATCCACAACTTGCTGCTTTAATAACTGCATTATGACCCATCAGTAGAAATGATTTCATTACCCTATGCTATAATGTCTGTTTAACCTTGCAGGAATAATTTAAGGTGCATTTACTCAGGGAATACTCAGTAGTTTCGCTTTGCATAATTCATTTAGCTCCTGACTATGAAATACCATTTGCCATCCAACCTATTACTTTACCCCAGATTGGGAACTGGATTTCAATAATTTATCGAAGGTGGGGTTTTCTTTTTTAAGTAAAAGGGCCCCTATTGTTTGTATATTTAACCTCAATCGTAACCTTAAAAATTGCCACTGGAAGCCTCACCGAAAAGAGAAAATGTTTTTAACCTTCAAACATTATATTCGCTTATAATCCTAAACCCCTTGCCTGTAGTAAATGAGCAGAAATCAACCTTAGATAAACAAAAGATGCATCAGAAGATTTAAGGCACCTGTTGTATATTTAAAAGAATTATATCTTGTTTATGGTACATTATAAAATGCACAACTGATTTATATAGCAGCTGGTCTATTGCAGGGAACATTTCATTTCAATCATAAATGGCAGAACTTGATTTAAGAATTCATTCTTTAATGGTTCTGCAATGTTCAAATTTAAACTCATTCAATTCATCAGCAAAATATTCAATATAGGGCGCAAGGAACTCATTTAGGCAAACAGCGACTTTTAATATAAATTTTCCAGGAGATTTCTTCATTGATTCAGCAGTTTAGTGCAAAATGATTTGTGCGATACATTTTCAAGGATCAATGCTAGCCAGTCGATGGCTAATATAAAACAATCACTGGGCCAAGTACGGCGAGCGTGTCAATGAACTTTGCCTTCGCATTGAACCTCTCAGTTCATAAGCAACCCGGAGACAGATAAAAGCAAACAGTTTCTTGTTTAATGTCAAACAGCAGTCGCACCCAGATACTCACTCTGATTTTTAAATTCCAGCTTCTTTCTGCTCCAGTGTTATGCTTAATAATACATCTATTTTAGATATAAATGTATGCAAACGTATAGATTTATTTGTTTAGGTATGTGCATGAATGCATTCTTGTACACGTGTATTTATTATAAAACATGGGAGCCTGCAATCCCATTTATAAAAGACTGTCTCTCATTTCCTTATTACAGGTAACCTAGCTACTTGTAATAAAGAAATAATGTAGCCGCTGAATGTAATAACCCATTACAGTTGAGTCACAATGCCTGCTACCACTAGCTATGGAGGGATACAAAACACATATCTTCTTCTCTTACTCTGTTTTTCTAGGTCAACAGTGATAATCAGACAGGAGATATTTATGGCAACATGTTTACTTTGTTTAACCCGTTAGGTAATCTCTCTGCATGTTTCTACATAGTTTTTTTTTTTTTAAAAATGACTTGTATTGAACTAATTCTAAAATCTTTTTTCAACAAAAATCCAACTGGTATTTAGTGTATTTAATGTTGCTGTTGAGCTTCTAATTCTTCATGTTTAGGAGCATCCAATCACTTTCACATGAAAAATGCAAGGCACCAAGGAATTAAGCATTTTGTTTGAGGAGTAATGGTGTGGCCATGTGTTATAAGGAACAAACCACCCGATGCGATGCCGTACATTATAGGAATATTGCAAGACAAATTGGCTATCCATGTCCTTATACAAAAACTCGGCATTCAGAACTCCTCGGTGCCCTGCAATATCCTTAAAATGTACAGCTAGGGTGGTGCGGAGGGGGAGGGGGGTACTTTCTCCCATATGTTATATACATGTTCATGCTTTTAAACATATGCAATCAGACAAACCGTTACATATTTTGCAAAATAACAACATTTTGGTAGTATAATAGGGAGAGCTAGTCCGTGGTTTTCAGACATATGTCCTCCAATTCACTCCTAGGCCATCATTACAACTGCAGTTGAACAGGCGCCCGACCGCCATCGCATCGGGATGGAGGCCGCCCGACATGTAGTCGGAGGCTCCACCTGCCTTCATATGATGCGACTGCCATGAAGGCAGTAAGAAACATACCTTTTACAATTGTGGCTTGTGCTGCAGCCTGTAAAAGCCCCTCAGCACAAGCCATAGTTAAAAAAGGCATGTTTTGAAACATTCATGCACTTTGTACCAGGCACCACATGGTGCCTGACACATGGTACATGGATGTTTGGGAGTGCACCACATTTTCCCTTCTGGGCCCATAGCAGAGGCCCACGCGGGAGAGAGGTCCTGCTAAGGAACCCCCAAAGTCGCATTCCGTCACCCGCATTGTTGGGATTATGCTCCGACCGATACTCCAACAGGCCCCTTGAGCCTGTAGGAGGCATCGAGTGGTCCCTCTACCCAATGCGCTCCACCAAACAGCATCCTTATGCAGATGTCTGGGGTGGCACCACATGTGCCCCCAGGGTCACATAGCATAAGCCCACAGGTGACGGGGACCTGCTGGGGGCCTCCAAAGTCACTTTCTGATAGCTTTTTAATGGCGGTTAGAAAGCCATGAAAAGGCTGTCGGAAACTGACATCCCCATTCTTATTGCAGTGCCTCCGCACTAACGGCCTCCGTTGCAGGCATTAGGCTCAGACCACTGCCGTGACGGACTATTTGAGCCTATCTGAGGCTGTCGTCTTTCACTCAGCCTGATGCGCTCAGACAGCCGGTATCCTAATCTGGGGGTTGGACCACTGCCTCAGATGTTGGACGGACAGCCACCGACAGCTTGTGAGTGGCGATCCACCTGACATCATAATTAGACCCTTAAGAGTGGATAGCACATCTGTTAGCGGAGAGGGAAGGCGCAGATGGTGGTGTGGAAAGATGACTTTTTTCTCTCAAAAGTCGGTCAGAGCAATGTATAGGACCAGGTGAGGGCCCATCGAAATTAGATAGAGTAATAAAGGCCATGGTGGGTAAGGTTCCTTTATGACATGAAGAAGCCATACACAAAATAAAGTTAGAGCTGAACAGCTACAAATAATGTGGCATTTTCTAAGAGACATAAGCTGCTCTCCCATTGTCCATTGCCATCACTTTAAACACAGCAGTAGAAAATAACTCTTAACAACAGCTTCTTTTTTTTTCAGATATTAATACTGATGTGATGCAATGGTACACAATCCAATTCAATTTCGGGGATCAAATATGAGAGCTCTTTGGACAAAAGCGTTTTATAAATCCATTCAATAAATAATACAGAAACAGTTCTTGTCATAGCACGTAGTGATATGAAAACTAAAATACCTTTTGCTGTTGACAAATATTGAATTATGAATTTTTAATTTTATAAATTATACAACAATCACATTTCATATTTCAAAGACACTTGTATGCACAGCATATTAAGCAATGCAGGTCAATAGTTTATGGACTGGAATTAAATGTCTGAAGTCCGTCCATTACAATTTTCTATGTTTTACATTTTAATACTTGTTTAAACTTCATGTTTGCTCTTGTATCTACACACCCCTTAAATAAACAAAATGGATGCAAGTCAAAATGTCATTCAGTTAGCAGCCTCAATGAACATTCATTTTGGTACCAAAATACCATTGCCATACTACTGTATCCTAAATATTGTTTACAAAAAATATCTCCCAACTGTAGTTAATAAGAGAAGATCGAAAGCCAATAAGTCGATATTTCTTATAAACAATACTTAGTACATAATATTTATGTCAAATGTTATTTCTGTAGACGATATTTTGTGGTAAATTTTGCAATGAATTTTGAGAGTCAAATTTCCCTTTCTAGTGTCTGGTTCTTTCAATTGGATCTGGAGGATTCTGCTGTTCTTCAAATAAGAGCTCTCTGCATTGCAGTATCAGGCACCTGAGGAGAGTAAGCCAGTGCTTTGAGTCTTTGGTACACCTCCCAACTTTTGATAGAGCATGATATTTAATTTTCTTTTTGTTGCTGTTTTTGCTGATGCCTGAAAATCAACCGTTTCTTTCTTTACAAACCATGGTGTCAATATGTACAAATGTAACTGGATTGCCTTGATATGAATTTTAATTTCAGTTCATTGTCCTTCTGTTTTTCAAAGAACCGTTCGAACATTTCCTTAGATTTATTCCATACGAGAAACAAATCCTCTGTAAATTGCAGTCACAATATCACCTGTGTCTTACAGGTTTTCTTCACACCGTATTACTTTTTTCCTTACAATAGACCATTGTCAAATGTTCACAGTTCAGTGCAGTCATCAATGATTTCACACATCATTTTGTTGATTCAATGTCTAATGCACAGCTGTCCCAATTTATTTTCTTTTTAACTACCAAAATTTGGCCGGACATATTCTCTCGTCATACAAAGTGAAGACTGGGTAAAGGGTATGAAAGGGTATGGACCTTCGCCTTACCCTTATTCCTCCCACATGTCGATCAATGCTAAAGAAATATGAGCTCTTCTCAGTCATGTAATTATTGATGTCACTTGAGATGTCATCAGTAATGTAATTCATTGTGATGTCTGAAATGTAAACAGCTGTAGCACGTCTGAGGTTATGAGCAGCATGTAGTGAGGGTGTGCGTTATGGCTTGTTCAACTTTTCATGGAGAACGTCACTGGATAATCATAACATCACTTCCAGGTATGTTTTTAAGAGAATGTGTGACGTTGTTGTAAACAAGCATTTTCCCCAGAGTAAAAGTAACTACTGCATACCTTTAATAAATGTGTTTTAAGTGCACAGCTAGCTCTTTAGGTGTAGAGCTCCCAAGCTGTGCACACCCTTCTAGCAAGAGCAGTGGGGTCTGGGCACTTTTCATGGCCTAGAACTTGGCATGCATCTGTTCTAACAATCTGAACAATAATTTTTAATAAACACTGGCAGTTGTAGAATAGGGGTTAAACTCAATTTGAAAGACATTTGATTGCATAAAAGAGATGGAAATCGAAGAGACTTCTTCCGTCCATACCCTCTCTCCTACATCTTTTGAACATAGCCAACATATGCTATGAAAATCCTCCAAACCAAAAGGTCTGTATCCATGTGTTAATTGCAGTGCACGTGTGTTGTTTGGTTCGTGGTGAATTTGTGAGCCCTTTTTTGTACCACTTGGGGCTTGCAGTTATAAAAATGTGTACGCATGCCACTGGAATTTTGATTAGTAATTGGAAATCTGAATCTAAATGTATGTATTATTTGTAATGTTTGTCCCTTTGTATTCCAGGTTGCGATCCAAGACAAGGTACAATTTACTTATTGACCTGATGTATTACTGATTACTTTAGCACAACATACTTATTACTGAATCTAGTCATGATGTAATATAGTTGGTTTCTGTTTGGTCCTGAAGAATCGCCATTTGATGCTTTTGGACAGACACAGGCAACAAACATGTTGACCTAATTCTTTTTTATCACTTTTCTTGTTTATTAGGACTATTGTACCCTAGTAGAGCACCACATCTTTTAAATAGGTTAGTGAGCCTGATAAGTAAAGAAATCTTATTGAACATCACTAGACCTATTTTAGCTGACTTTTGTGACACCACTTTACACACACTACTAAAGTACACACACCCCTACTTCATCATACAGCTCTAAAAAGATCTCCGGCAAAGACCCCCCTCCTGAGTGCCCGTCGGGCATTGCAGCGCTGGCCCGATGAGGAGCTAGCCCAGTGATGACGCATGAGACCCTATGGGGTGTGTGAGGGCACTTGCTCCTAGTGGAGCTCTTTCCCTGAACTGGAACACTAACGTACCTCCTTTCTCTGGATCCTGAGGAATCTAACACCCTCTGTTTACCGGTAGATCCCTAACATATACATAAACAATCATTGTCGATGTCATGTTTTAGTTCAATGTTTAAAAGCTCTGAACAACATGGATTGAGGTGGGCAGATTTAGAGTCTCACCTGTGTTCTGCAGAAGGGCTCTATAATAAGCATTGGCAAGGCCAAAAGATGTGGGTTATAACTAAAAGTGACTTTTCAGTCACGGGTGAGTTGAGACACTCAAAAAATCATCATTTATGCATTCAGTTACTAATCCCTACATTTTTACTGTGACCACACCTGGTATGTTTTTTAAATATATTGAATAATTATTGACTGTGTTTTCCCAGTACATGCCAGTGAATGCATGCCATGTTACCCCACGTTGCTTGGTAACCATGTAAACAAGAAATGCTTGCACTGTGGTCACTTTCTACCTGCAAGAGTGACAGCGCAAATCTCAACTGTGGCATGCAGTACATGTTTAGAACCACCATGCAGGGGTTGAAATGACTAATTTGTAAATGCAGACAGTGATTCACTTTAGTTTTCAGAGCTGTGTAAGAGTTACTTGTCTTATTTTCATAAAATATCCACAAGTTCATATGTTCATCACTAGCAGTTCAGAGGTATACAATAATACTGTAACATCGAAGTGATAAATTATTTGCTTAATTTGTAACTCTGCTTTTGGTGGTGGTATAACACACTTGGTCTCAATTAGAAGCTAAGTGTTGCATATGCATTCTAATATAAGTGATCTACCGTGTTTTCATCTAAAAATACATAATGGGAACACAAATGGGACAATGTAATTATCCTCAAAATGCCATGGTCTTGATAGACAGACAATACAAGCAATGGCAAACCAGAAAAACACAGGAAGGGGAACAACTAAAATGAGCTGACTCAAAGCCCCTGCAGTCTGTACACTATTAACTATGCTGATTTGAAAAATGTAATATAAGAGTCCCTGAAACAGCTATAGCTGTCTTTTGCCAGACCTAACGATGATCATATTGCAGGACGAGGGTAATTATTTGCTTTTTAAATCTAGATGCAGCTGTTGAGAGCATTATAAAAAACTTTAGTGAAATATTTTTCTCACCTTTTTCGTGGGTGACAGCAATTAATGCCTTTCTACTTTTAATTATTGAATGTCTAATGGAACAACTGTATCGTATGTTTCTGAAAGTATTTTGTGATTTGCATATTTTTATAGATGATTTGTAATTTAATGGTACTATGTAACTTTTATGGTTTTCTATTATGTGAACCGAATAAAGTTTAATGACTGACTGACAGCAATTACTCAATGAAAGTAGTAAGCCCTTTTGTACCAAGGAACAGCACCGGAAATGCTGTACAATGCAGCACACTTATATTCTCATAATACAGTTGAAAATGCTTTTGAGCTTCTTACTTCTTAGAAGTCCGTTTTTGATTTTTTAACATCACTGGTAATATTATTATGAATGCACTAGAAAAGGCGTGTCAATAAGGTTTTGTGTGCTATATATAATACAGCCTTGCTGCACAGTGTGATATACCTTCTCAAATTCTACAATTATAGTATTAGAATTCACAAACAAAAATTACTTGAACACACTGTGTGACTTTTTTTCTGTCATTCTAATTCATCAAGGCACTTATTTACCGTCACACAGAAGTAACAAAGATGTTATGCACTTACATGAGTTACCAATGGTGCTGGGTGTCCCATCAAAATACAAAATTCATTGAAAAATATGTGTTAATGTATAGCAACCTTATGACATTAAAAATGGTCAAAAAGAATCCCATTACGGAGCCCTTAGTTCTGGCCTACGTTTGAAGTTGTGTGTTATCACTTAACTTCATGGTAGAATTATTCTAAAAGAAATCAGCTTTCTGTATTTGGGGATGTTCCTGTAACTTCCTACATGACCACGTGGTGGGAATTTCTGAAACCGTAGGCTGCACTTCCTCAGTCACATCATCCATCTAAATGAATAAAGAATGAGAGGATATTGTAGCTCTATTTAGAAGACCTCTAGAATCAGATATAGCACTTAACTCCCCTAGCACTATTTAAATGAATTGCTAAAAGACAAAGTTGTTTTGAGGTCTATTAAATTATTTCACAAACAAAGTTCACCAAAGTAGACTTTTGATGCCTTTTTTAAAAATAGTTTATTTCTTTTATTCTTTCCAAACACAACTGGTTAACATGTGTTTTGCGTTCAATACAATCATGTAAGTTTTATCAGGGCCAAAGACACTTTTAGGCATTAAACTGCTGATATGTGTCATACTTCTATCTCATCATCTAAGCTAGTGTCTCTCCTTATTTCACTGGAAGGATATTTCTGTTTTTCCATTCTGATAGTAGAATGGTAAATTGGATTAAAAAGCTGTACCATCAACCCGCATGATAACCATCTTCCATTAACCGGGTCTCAGTACTCAAACAGATTTCTTCAGTGACACCATCACTATTCACTTGTATTAAAGTGAACTTTAATATTTGAAAAACAGAAATCTATATATTTTATTCTTGTAGGAAGCAGTCCTTTACTTCTTCGATTGTCTATCGTAATACAGAGGTATCGTCTTAAGCTGTCTAGGTTAATACAGTGGTATAATTTTCATACTAACTGAGTCCCTATCCTTCTTTTATGGAAAGTGGTAAGATCTGAACAAGGCAAACCAATTAGGTAATTAAATAACCCATGAGCTGTATAACCCTCTATGGGAAACTGATAGCACTGAGTTCTTTAATACACTTATGGCACTTCAATCAACATATTGTGAAAATCTTAAGTTCTTCAGCAAGCCCAGAAGGTCTCCAAAAATCCAAATCTAAATAAATGATGTCATCTAGTAGGTGGCAAAGTGTGTATTCTTATCAGCGCATGTAGGACTTCCACTAGCCCTACAGAGTTAGATTTAGCAATAGTACAACTGCTTTTTAAATAGTTGTCACTGGATCCATTAGAACAGTGTAATGTTATGATTTCCACATTACTACTACAATGCTTTATAGAAACAAACAAGGCTTTGTATTCCCATCAAACAGGATGAACACATAGGTGAATGTAACCTCTATAATGAACAACCTCAGAATGATAGTTGGTGATGGTTCTGGCACATCAACGTAAATTGATCTTTCAGCATCATTCAACACTGACAACCATTAGCTTTTAATTCAATGTCTGTCAGACTGTGGAATTATAGATCATTCTTTTCACCATGATGGAGCTACTTTCGTTCCACAAAAATCTCTAAACTCTACTCTTATCTCCTGCCCTATTTGCCAGACATAAATCAAAGTACCTAAATGTGCCAGCACACCCTGTACATGGGTAAAAGTGTGCTTAATAAAAGACAAATCAATAAATTACGCCCATAGCTGGATGAAGTTGTTTCGATTAGATAGTTTCCAATCTGTGGAACAAGATTCTTACACCTCCCATTCTAGAGCAGTATGTTGGGGTGTTCAAAGGGTTTCTTACAAATCTCCTCTGGTGTAAAACATGTTTCTGAGATCTCTGTCCTGTCTAATCTACATCCGTTCTCTGCACTGGACATTTTTAGATGATTGAAAACATCCTAAACATATTTCCGTAAAAATGAAAGGTCTTGTGTATGTTTCAGGTTTAAGAGTAAGGGACTTGCGTCCTTTAGTTGAATCAGACCTTTCACTTGCCCACAAATAGCATCTGTACTCGAAGCTTGTTTATTTTAGTCACTAGTGCTGAGAATACTTGTGTTCCTATCATTTCTGAAAGAATGGTAATGGAAAAGTCCTGTCTTGATTTTGTCAATACTGTTTCTTTGGGCCTTACTTTTCCCATCTCCCATAGATCACACCCTACTGCACATACCAAGGCTTCAGTATCGAGAAAAAAAGCCTCAGATTGCTCTCAGAAGTGGGGGTCACTGATGTGTTTTTTGGGTTGAAAGAGTTGGCTCTTGTCAACGTCACCTGCTCCATTCGTCTCAGGGACATTGAGAGGCCAATGAGGGTTGGCGCAGGTGGCTCTTTCCAATGGAGCCTGTTCTATTTTCCATGGGTGAGGACTGGGGCACTGAGTGTGGCGTGTAAGAGTAGGAGAGCTCTTGCCAATGCCACCTGCTCCATTTGTCTTGGGAGCTGCCATGAAGGGCTTCCACCTGACCGGTGTGAGCAGAAGCCATTGTAAAGAGTCTAATTTCTCTGTTATCATCTGCATAAATCACAACAAGGGGAGTCTGAGATTGATGTATAATTAGGAGCTGCCAGTCTGGTGAAGAGAAGCAAGGGTGTCAAGAACACTTGTCACCAGTGAAGAAAGCCAAAGTTAACAGTGGCTCACTTCTCTTTATCCAGATCCTAAATAAAAAACTGGTAGGGCAGAGATCCAACTGCAACTGTCAGGACATTCACAGGACAACATTCTAACTAGAATTATGACATAATACATTCTGAATTGAAGCTGAACACAGTGCAGCTGTTTTCTGTGATGTATATCTTCATCAGTAAGAATTGTCACAGTGCAATTTCATGTGTATATTCAGTCATATATTTTCCAGTGTCTTCCTTATGTCCGACAATTGTGGAAATAATACACCGAAAATCAAAAACCGGCTAATCCCATTAAAATACTGCTTTCAGTATTGCACTTTCTTCAGCTGGTGGTTTGCGTATACTACTAGAACCAAATGCATTTTCTGTATCTCAACCTGAATTCTGGGATGCAGTGAAATTCTAGAATATGCAGCTTTAAAAATATGGAGATCATGACCACCATCAGGGTCACTGAAGTATGCCATTTTGGCTGCTTCATATTTTTCAGTGACATTTTGGTATAAAGGCATCATTTTTTCAAGCTAAATATTTATGAACTGGTTTCATGCAGGAGGAAATAAAGATCAGATTACATATTGTGAATGGTGCCTCTAAAATTTAAGCAGAATATGAGTGACAACCAAAAATAGGTGTTTTTCATAAAGACCTTAAAGCAATTATTATATGAATGAAGCAAAGAGTGGTGAATACTACAACTATCTGCTGATTGAAATAGTTATCCACAGTTGCATTCTTGCAAGCTTTCTTGTATGCTTTCCATTTCTGAAGCCATCCTCATCATAGACTGTTTTCTAAAGCATGTTGAAAAGCGTAGAGGAGAAATATAAATACAGATGTTGGGGTAAATAAACAGTTTGACCATTAAATAAGATCCTAAAAGTGCAGAGACTCAGACTAAAGGCATGAATTCCTACCTCACTCATGTCCCTTACCCTCACACAGTGGCATACTACATTTTGTGGAAATCAAATTATTTCATATTCAGCTGGAAATTCCGAGAGGCTGCATGAGCTGTCAGGGAATACATCTGTTAGGTTATGTGAAAGAAAAGGCCCAGGGCATTATTTAGAATTTGGCAGACAGGATAGTCTGTCACAAACGTGAAGCAAGTCCTGTCTGCTGTATTACAAGTGGTTTATAGATTCTGCCACTTGTAATGCAGCCGATGGGATATCCACCATATTTTGACTGGATATCTAATCATTCATATTTAAATAAGGGACTCGGTCATCATGTGATCTATGACAAAACTTTATAGTCGAAAAAGAGGGGTTGATGGGTTCCACCTTTGATTGTTTAGGATGACCAGCAATGCAACACCAGACAATTTGTGAGTTTGTAAATCTACAAAAGAAATGGATGATTTGCAACCGCACCAAGTTTAAGTAAGTTGGTAAAAATGCAATAGGACCAATGAATTTCCCATAGCAAATAATGGAGATAGTATGCCAAAAGTTGGTCAGTGTTATTTGTATGTCCAATAGATAGGAAGAAGAAATCCCTTGGTGGAAAAGTACGTTTGGGAGCAATGTTTGTATTTCTATTCCCAACAGAAAATTGATCCCATGTGTTAGAACATATGCACAACTAAAATAAAACCATACCAAATGTTATATTTCGGATACAAAAATTAGTAGAGTTTTATTAAAAACACAAAGTAATACAATTAAAAAAAGACATGGACCTGTCTATACCATAAAACAGATTCATATAACAAGTATTTCACATATATTTGATAAAAACCTATTTGATCTTATGGACAATACTATTACAAAATAGTAATGCAAAATTGCTCTTCCTATAAAGAGAAACAATATGGCCTAGACTCCAGATTCCATCGTACAATTTAGAGAGAGACAACGACAGACAGTATATTTTGTCATTTAAAAACACATCCATTTTTACAAATTCTTTTGGCTCGTCCTAGATCCCTTTTAATCTTTTTCTGTAGGAGAACCTGTCCACACGGGTTATGTTAAAAAGCTGCGTCGACGCGTTTCGATGGTTCTATTCAATACTCCATCTTTATCAAGACCCAAAATATGTCTCTCCTATTAATGGCACTGGTTGGTTGCCATTAAGTTTCACTCCTGTTGGCAAATTACATTGAATTAGTTACTTCATTAAGGGCAGTCAATAACTTACACCTTATCCCAAATTTAAGGAACATTGGTTCTACAATTTATCCACTGTATTGTCCCTTTTGTTGCAAACGCAAGTTCATCATATTATCACATTGTTTTTCATTATTGTACATTCCATGCTTATTGTATTGTTTCACAATGCAATTTTATTCCTACTTGCCATGTTCCTCTTTGCCCCCTGCCGTTCTATCAAATGGGCTCCAGCATAATGAATACCTTACGTTGATCATAGGCCTCCCACCATCCAGACAACACCACCCCAAACCAATTTTGTATACCTCACATGACAAATATGTTAAGTATACCGTAAGAAAGACCGAGACAGTAAATTGTGTAGGTGGGTAATTACCTTATTTCATATCACTAGGTCCTCAGATTTTATTGGGTAGGTGGACATGTCCTTATTGCGAAAAATCTGTAGAACAACAATATGTCGATCAAAGTTCCTGTCTGGAGTGCTTACATTTTTTATGTTTAATTTTTCTAATTGTTATAGTTACTGGCAGAATTACATTAAGTGCCAGTGATCTCTATATATCAGATTCCATATTACATTTTTTAACAGCACAACAGTTTGGTTATTGATCTAAAGGACAGATCTTAGTCCTATTTTGTTCTCCTTCTAGGCGAGATATAGAGTATAGATATAGAGTGCAGTAGGCACAGTCAGTCAGAGTGCAGGGCCTGGTTGGTGCAAATCAAACTTTTCCGCGGGGACCCTTCATCTTCCTCTTGTTTCAAGCAACAGATTTGAGAGGCACTGCCCTCTTAGATATTTATTCAATGTTTTTTGGTGTCACACAGTAGGGCACTCATGTCCAATGTGGTGCAGGGCAACACCCCATAGCATGACCAATTTCTCCAAAGTGTGGCACAATGGTCTACCAGTAAGCACTGTTTTTCCAAAAGTCAATATGGCTGAAGTCTCAGAAGAGAGGCAAGAGCTGGCTAAACAAACCTCCAGGATGTTTCACCTCAATTTTCTCCCTCTTCTTGGCATCTGCACATTCCTACCTTAAGCCTGCATATTGGCTGGGTTCAAAGGGTAGGGGTGAAGGTGGGCCTGGCTCTTTCTGGTTGTCCCCTCCTTACTTTGAAGATCATGGTTCATGAGTGACCCGTCCCCCCCGCTCTGGCATTCCTGAGCAGCAGAACCCTCTCCTCCCAGAATGGCTCTTCACCACAGGTGCAACTTATAACTTCATCAAAGCAGCATGGCTAATCCACTTAACTCTGACCAATCAGGGCAGATCACTGGAAGGCTGAAGTTTGGCTTAGAGGCAAGAAAGTCTTATAACTTCTTGTCAGTACATTTTAGGATAAATTCAACAATAGCATATTGTTGGATTTATGAATACTATTCTACTAAGTCCTTTAATTATATTTTCTATAACTCCTAGTGGGAGCTTAAAAAGAAGACGTAACACCAGCAAATTTCTAAGACTCAAAGCACCAGCATTCTATGTTCTACACAGGAAACCCAAAGATGCACAAGATCGCTAACACAAGATCTCAACACACCCCCTTCCTTCACATGGCAAACAAAGAAAAAAAAACAACAAGATATAAAAAAAACATCAGAAATAGAATGATTAGCACAGTTGGCAGAACACATAGTGCAAAATCAATACCTAACAACGTCTTGAAATCTAATGGGAGCAGCCTTTGCTCTTGAAGAGCTTTCCTGGGGAACATTCACATTACTGGGAACGTGTACCCTCTGACTCACCCCCACAGAAGGCACATTTATGCAAGGGGTATGGACCCCAAGTTTACCTCTTACATACTCAGCCGTTGACTCTGGCACCACAGAAACCGCACATTTGTTCCAGATCTTACCATTCTCCAATACCACCACGTGGTGTTTCACCTCCCTCACTCTGACTGGAGCAGAAAACCAAGAGAATCCCTTGTGAACAAAAACAGTTTTTTTCACCCTTACCCAGTCCCCTTCACACACTGGGGATGCCCTGACACATTCAAATGCATACTTGGATTGAGCAACATCCCTAACATCAGCCATGGAGCCCAACGTCTGCAGATCAACCACTTTTCGTGACATCTAGTCTTTATTCAGCTTGGAACAAGCCACCCTACCCCCCAGCAAGGTGAAAGGAGGCATCCCTGTACTTGCATGAGGAGTAGTCCTCATCGCCCACAACATGTCAGTGATCACCACCCTCCAGTGTAATCCATTGATTAAAGCCAACTGTAGCTGATCTTTGATAACACGATTAAAGTGCTCAACCAGACCGTTGCTAGGGGGGATGATAAAGGGAGTTGAGAATATGCTTGATGCCATGTCCCTTAGAAAATCCTGCATCTCAACAGATACAAGTTGAGCGCCGTAGTCCATCACTAGCTCCTCCGGGAATCCTTCCCGAAGAAAAACATCCATGTAAAAGTTAATAATAGTTCCAGAATTGACTCCATTTATAAACCTCACCATAGGCTATTTGGACATATAATCAATCAACACCAAAGCATATTTAGGAGAGTTATCCATCACACCAAAATACCCAGCCACATCAAAAGCCAACTTGCACCAAGATGAGTTCTTTACAGTAATGGGATTGATGGGAGAAGGATAAGTTACTTTGGTTTTATCGCTCAAAACACACGCACCACATTCACAAACACAATGCTCAATGGACTTATCAACACCCGGCCACCAAAAGTCCTCTCTAACCCGCCGCTTCATGGAGCGAATTCCCAAGTGACCTTTGTGTGCCAGGTCCAAAACTTTCTTGTGCATGCTCACAAGCATGACCAGTAAACCATCCCTCCACAGAATTCCACCCACAAGGGATAATTCATCACAACCCCTCTTAAAAGAAATCAGCTCAGGAACCAAATTCGAATTGCTAGGCCACCCATGAACCATAAAATCCATCACCCTAAATATCTCAACATCCTCGGACATGGCCACCTTCCAGTCACTTTCACAAAGAGCACCATCAACAGTGTCAGCTACTGTACTAACAGCGCACACCATTTCCTGGCCCTCGACCACCGTGTCAACAGGAACCTCAATGAGAGGTTACCTGGACAAACAATCAGCTACGAGATTCTTCACACCCACCACATACTCCAGACGATAGTTAAACTCATTCAGTCTGTACTGCCTCTTGGCTATACGTGGAGTAGCCCTATCCCCACCTTTGGTGATAAAGAGATCCACCAGCGGTTTGTGGTCAGTTTTCAGAACAAATTCATTCCCCCACAAGAAGCTCTAAAAGTACTGTACACCCCACTAGAGAGCTGGTGCTTCCTTCTCTATCGTAGAGTAAGTGTTCTCCGCCCCCGAAGTGCTCTGGAGTCAAAAGCAATGGTCTCTTCCCTGTTATCACATCTCTTCTACAGATGGACAGCCCCTAAACTAACATTGCTGGCATCAGTGGGGACAATGCAACGATCATTAATGTTGAATGGCTTGAATGGACGTGCCTGTGTAATTGCTTCCTTGAGAAGCTTGAAATCAAAACCACACTCAACAGACCACACATACTTAGCATTCCTTTTCAAGAGCTCGCGCAAACGCACTGTCCTGTCGGAGAAGTTGGCTACAAATTTGGCATAGTATTCAACTCGCCCTAGAAAGGAACGAAGCTGGTCCTTGTTTTGGATGGCAAAAAGGTTTACCTTGGGTTCAACCCTGTTCTCAGAAATATGGTGCCCCAAATAGCCTACACCATCTTGAAGAAATTTGCACTTGTCTTATCTCAGCTTTAGCCCACTAGACCTGACTATCGCCAACACTTGTTAGACTCTAGTATTATGCTCTAACCCAGTTTTGCCATGAATAAGGATGTCGTCCTGGAAAAACACGACTCCTGCAGTGCTCTTGAATAAATTTCCCATGAGGAGCTGGAACACTGCAGAAGCTGATGCCAAACCAAACGGCATGCGTATATAGAAAAATACACCTTCGGGTGTCACAAAGGACGTGAGGTGTCTTGAATCCTCATACAATTCCACCTGATGATAAGCGGAGATGTCCAGTGGAGCATCTCGTTGATGTTAGGCAGAGGCTAGCGATCCACCCAAATGCAAGAATTAAGGTTGCACAAGTCCATGCACATTCTGAAAGACTTGTTCGCCTTTCGCACCAAAACAACGGGAGACAACCATCCGGACCCCTCAATGGACTCAATTACACCCATGGTGAACAAGCGCTCAAGTTCTTGCCTGAGTTCACAACGTAAACTCAACGGTACCTTGTGCACCTTGTGTGCAATAGCCTTTGCACCTTCCTTAAGAACAATGCGGTGTTGAAAACCATACAATTTCCCAACTCACCACTAAAAATATTAGAATACATTTGAATCCAGTCATCACCGGATCATCGTGCCCCGATAACAGTATGCACAGGAGTGGCAAGGGAAGAATCACAGTAAAACTGTTTAGCTTCATGTTTTGACAAGACCATATCCGGAGGGGTCGGGTCTAGAATAATCCCATGCTCACCTAGCTCCTCCCATCCCAACAAATTTGCACCATCTTTTACAATGTACACTGTCCCTTGTGCAAAATCCCCTTTGAACTCCAGATTTCCCTCAAACTTGCCAAGGACCTCCACTCTATTTCCACCATAGGCAAAGATTTTTATGCTAGACTGATCTACAGGAATGTTACCCAGTCTTTCAAAGCCCTTGCGATTGCTGAGGGTAAATGGAGAACCGATAACTTATATTCATGCTATTCAAGCTTATTGCAGACGCAGGGGATTTCCTTTGACAAGGTTGAACAATGGAAGCTATTTCTACCACAACATCTGACTGTTTGGAGGAAGAGGACAAAACTAACACCATATCATTATTATTTTCCTCCCCAGAATCAGCATAATCCTCCTCTACGGTTTTCACAGTTTGTGATGGTCCCTTGTGCGCCACAGGAGTCTAGCATACACGTGCCAAATGTCCTTTCTTGCCACACTTAACCCCTTGGCTGCGGGGCACATTCCCCCGCTGTGCTGGGGGGCGGGGGGGCGCGTAAAGCACCCCGGTGCTCATGACAAGGTCAGCTCGTCATGAGCTACGGCGCTCATGACGAGCTGAGCTCGTCATGGTCACACCCGTTGTAATGAAACGTTCAGCACAGCAGGGGAATCAGCCCAGCGTGCGAGCGTTCCACGGAACGGGCGAGGTCATGACGAGCTCAGCTCGTCATGAGCACCGGAGCGCCGTAGCTCATGACGAGCTGAGCTCGTCATGAGCACCCAAGGGGTTAAAGCAAGTTTGGGTTACAGCAAAACACAATTTATAATTTCCCAGGTGTGATTTCCTCCCACAGCGGTAACAAGAGAGGTCGAACCTTTCAGATTTGGGTTTGGACAGACCAGGTGCAGGCGCAGGTGCAGAAATGCGAGGCACATTCGTGTTGGTTCCTTTTACGGATTTGCTGATGGGTTTTGTACTATCTAACTTAACTTCGTTGATGGCACGGCTCCACTCATCTCCTTCATACTAAACTGAGAATGCTCGATGCTTCTAGCTGAAGTGAGAGCGGTTTCAAATCAGGATCCTCAGAAGATAAAAGTTGTTGCTGAATCTTCTTAATGAACATGCGTTCATTTTGCTGATCGCTAATTATCTCGTCTCTGAACTCTCTATAATTGCATGTGACGACTAGGGTTCCGAGAGTGGCTAAAAAATCGTCGATTGAATCTCTGTTTTGATAAGTGAAGCATAGTTGTCTATCATTAAAGAATTGCCATCATCACTCTCACTAACACTCGTGTTCATAACTTCTTGGGGTAAAGTCTTTAAAATACTTCTCCCTTCAGAACACAAATTGTACACTAGTACGGCTTTCTTCTTCTTTGAGGTGAAAGTGTCCCCATTTATCGCCTCTAGATAGACATCAAATGTCTCCTGCCACTGCTGCCAATTAATAGGAGGAGTACCGGGTGATTGCAAAAAGGGGGGTGGTGCAAGTACGCGATCCATTGGATGACCTTGCATGGGAGAGTTGCTGCCCCAGAAGTCACCACCAGCAAATGGTCAACTTGCAGGTAGAAATTGTAAGAGTGTACCAGCTGTGTTTGTAGCCAAAATACAGTCAAAGAGAACAAGGAGTGGACATCACTGACGGGCAAATGAGGAAGTAGTTACGACAATGTATAACGCATTGACACACAAGGTGTGTGTTTAAACTTGTGTGAGTGGGCAATACAATGGGTGTGCATGTCACCATAATGAACAAACCCAAGAATAACTCTTTGACACGCTTGGTGTGCGTGTCACTGTAACAACAAGATGTGCGAGCAATATAGAAAATTAGCTGTACAATACTAATGATAACTTGGTTGACATGCCAGGTGTGCGTGCCACCGTTAAATCCATCAGTACGTAGACAAGAGAAATGACTTGATAATTTCCAATGATGATAAACAACCATAAACGCTGCAATCAATTTCATTTTCAATGTGAACTCTGTTACTAAGCCGGGCAGGACAGCACTAACAATGCATCAAATATGGCACTTACACTGCGTGCAATGCGTGCTTCACGTAAGTTTCCAAAAGCTCAAATCAGGCAGCGCTCTAGTCTATGATGTTGAAATCGCACGTGCGAGTGCAGCACTTAGAAGATGCGGCTAGCGGCGCCGGAGGTAGCACTACTGGACTTCAAGCGCGAGGCACAGCACCAAGGAGGCAAAGTTCACCAAAAAGGATAAAACCTCACCACAACCTCCGTCGACAGCACAATCTTAAGGATGGAGAACAAACCACATTGAAGTCTTCACAGGGCAAGTTCCGGTAATGCTCCGCAAGTTTTCTCAACAATGCCCACCAGGCGTGGCACTAAAACTTCACCACAAGAGGCAGGACGGTTACAGCATCCAGCAAGACACGGTGGGGAAGACTGGGAACCGGACAACTCATCGCCACTAAAAAGAAGACGTAACACTGGTAAGTTTCTCAGTCTCCTTTATTTCTGTCTGGTCTCCCAGCTCCCCAACAGCACCTGCCGAATCACCAGCATTCTATGTTCCACGCAGGGAACCCAAAGATGGGTAACACAAGATCCCAACAGAGTTATTAATGAATAACTGAATGCCTTGTTAACCTATGTGTGGAACTGCAGAGAGGGAAATTAAGTGCACAATTTCTTCAAAACCAGGGCTTATAAAACATCATTTATAAGGACTTTGTCTATATCTATAGGAGCCCCCCCTCCCGCCCCACGTCCCCTCAGAACACCTAGGGGAGACTTTAGGGGTTCTGAATATGTAGAAATATTGCTGACCCTCACTCAACAGTGCTCCTAGCACAAAAGTTGATTTTGGAAGCACTTCACTACAAAGAGGGAAGTGAAATGTGCAATTTCACTAACCCCAGGGCATATACAATCTATTTTACAATGGTCCTCCTTATGAGTACCTGATCCCCCAACACTGGGACACCCATGGGTAGACTCTGGGGGTGTCTAATATGCCACAATATTGTAGTTTATTGATTTTTATGTGCCTTTAAACACCAAAGTCGAGTTTGGCCACAATTTGCATGTAAAAAGCAGTCCTGCAACACAGGGCTGCTTTTAAGCTGACCTCAAGCCTCAGCAGTGAAAACATGCAAGTATGCCAGGCCCTATTATATACTAGGGACTTAAAGGTAGTTTTAATCCCCTGCTCTATTATGTACTAGGGACTTATAGTGGATGTCATGCCAATCATAGGGCTACCCTAACCCATAGTGTACCGTAGCGAATGTAGGTAGTTTCACTGTATTCAAATTGTGTTTTCAGCACATTACTGGCCCTTGGCCTGGTTAGGCAGAGCCCAGGGACAGTCAGATTCAGTTACCACTAGTACCAGTCAGCAAAAAATGGGGGTGCCCGGGCACATGATGACTTTGCAACAAACCTTAAATAACCCTCCAACATTTTTGCAAAATTACTTGTTTTCTCTCAGCCAAGTTAAGCTAACCTAGCGACAAGATCTCTTCTCCTGTGCCTAGGAGATTAGGCATCGGGAACCTCTGTCCCATTTGCAACTCTCATGTCACACCTCTCCTGTGTGCAAAGCAGTCATAAAGTACAATCCTAATGTGTCCATCCCAGGAAACTGCTAACGCCCGCACCACATCCCCAAAAATATTGAAATCATTTGTTTGCTCTGCAACAGAAAAAGCACAGCCACGGAATAATGTCTTCCACTCAGGAACATCTTCCTTTTTTCAATTAATACACATAAAAAAGAAGACGTGTTATACTGTCAGTAATAGCAAGGTGCAGTAGCTACTCCCTATGATCTCTATTAATAACCTTTTAACTGCAAGTAAAACAAAAAAGTGGGAAAACATAAAAGCAGAAACGTTTAAAACAAGCATTGTCATAGCCAATAGGTCTCGCCTTTGGGACCTTATAAGTGTTTAGCCACGCAACAGTTGATGTGGTTGCACCAAGGATATTGTGCTGCATAACTAAATACTTAGAATGTCCCAAAAGCGAGACCTATTGGCTATGCCAATGCTTGTTTGATTTTGTTCTTCAACGTTGCCCATGGAGGAACGCTGGAGGGCCCAAACACACTGTTCTGTAGTGAACAGGAGCAATATGCAACAAACATCTGTACCAGTTTAAGGATTTTTGGGGCTCCAGGCAAGGTATATAGTGCGATACTCTGTTTGGAATACTTTAATGTTATTATCCATTTCTATATCATCCAAGCCCTTGTGTTAATAAACAGTATTGAGTTATATATTAAGCTTGCAGAAGTTGGGGCACAGAAAAACAGCCGATAGATAAATCTACCAGGCTTCCACCAGTTAAACAGTGCAAAAAGAAGCTTGACCAAGCATTGATGAAACATTTTTTTTTGCACTGAGATCTACATTTTTTTAATAGGCTTTCAAGATTTTAGGTGTCCAATTTGTCTGTTCTTCCCATTCTAGTAGAGAAATTCAACGTAGCTTACTGGCTGTTTCAGTAAGACCTATACAATTTTGCTTGAAATTGTATTTTAATTCCACAATATTAATAAATATATTTAAAAAACCTTCCACAACTGGCATTCTTGCTGCAAAGGGGAAAGTCAAAGCACTGCTTTGAGGATGTTCATCATTCCGTGGGAAACATCTGATCATTTTCTTCCTAATTCTAGTCCCAGCCTTCTCTTTTCTTTCCGTGGGTATATGTCTCTGGTCAGACGGTGACCTCTGGTGCTGCTGAGTGAGGGACACTGGAGGAGGCAGGGGAAAATAGGACAAAGAGATAAAGATAATTGTATAGCGAGAGAGGTGAAAACGAGAGAGAAGGGAGGCGAAGGCAGGGATGAGGTAGAGAGAGAAGTAAGGTAAACAGGGAGAAGGGAAGCAGAGACAGGGATGAGTACAGAGAGAAGTAAGGTAACGAGGGAGAAGGGAAGCAGGGACCGGGATGAGGTACAGAGAGAAGTAAGGTAAGGGGGGAGAGGGAATGCAGAGAGAGAGGGAGAGCGGGACTGAAGGGGGTGACGTCCACTGTCTGTATTCGTTTTACTCTGCTGATCTTGCGGATTGTGATGTCAGATGCCCAGGGTCTGTTGCTTGTCAGTTCCTTTGGTTTCTGCTGCCGGGTCTAAAGGTAATTTCCTGTCTCTTGGCAAATGATCTCTTGCGCCCTGGGTCCGGGCCAGAAAACTGTGGTTTCTGTGAGAATGTGAGTTTCTAACCTGAGCACTTCCGCTGAAGTTATACATTACTCCATCCTCGTGCTACTCTGTTCATCCGGTACGATGACACGGAAAAGGCTGTGCCACATTTTGTCCGCTTGCTCTGGTGTGGACGTCTGTCTGTCTTTTCTGCCTTCTCTCCAGTCTGACGCGTGGGCCCGTGGTGCAGGGGAGGCGGCGGCCGAGTCTGCCGACACATGTCACCTTTCTCCTCACCTCAGCCTCCGGGGGATCAGAGATGAGAGCAGACCTCAGGAGAACACAGGCCTCTTGTTCTCCACAGCCCCCTTCCAGCTTGAAGCAGCCACCGCTTCTCAGTGGAAAGCTGTGTTAACGCCTGTGTATTAGTAAACCCCCAGAGGGTGGGAGCGGCAAAGTGTAAGCTGTGGGCTGCCAGAGCAAAGTGTAATTGAGTAAGCTGTAAGGTCTGTAGGGCTACGAAACTCAAACACCCGAAGAAAGAGTCTGTAACTTATGGGCCGTTCACCTCAGTCTTGAGTGAACCAGTGGGAACGATGGGCAGGACCCCTGGAATTATGTGGTAATCAAGGACCAATGTACAAGGGATGGTTCTCTAAATTATGTGGCACATTCTGTAGTATTGTTTTGCTATTTCATCTTTTTAACTTGTATTTTTACTGTGTATGCAAAAAGATCACGTTATTGGTACTGGTTTAACAGCGCTATACTGAAATCAGCGACTAAAAGTTGACCAGTTAACTTTCACTAATGCAAACGGGCAAGCAACACATTTTTTCTGTTGGAATCTACAATTTTTACAGGAGAGTGTGGATTTTGTGGAAGGTGCAGTGAGTTCGTAAGTACGTGAAACAAGCTCGCGCGGTAGCAGGGGGGAGGAGGGTGGCCTGCACTTGCGAGAGAGATAATTGCTGCCAAATGGCGGTGCCCGCTCCCGCAAGTAGATCGCCTCATGTGCACGCGTTGCCATGGATAGCAATGGAACGCGTGCACGTGTTTGGCTAAAAAGCCAAAGCGTTCGGAAAAGGTCTTTTTGCCTATCAGCACATGCGTGCTGCGTAGGCGAGACCTAAAAAGGAATATCTATACTACTATTATAAAGCAAGAACTTTGGACCTTTGAGGCGGGTAAACTCCGGAACCACAGTGCCAATCCACATACCCGATACATCATTGTAATCGTCAGGCTGTGCAGATGGACATAGGCTATATAAATAAAAAAAATATACGTTATTTTAAAAATTGACGATAAAAAAAAAGTAGTCCCTTGCAAGTAGCGCCGGCCGCGACCTGCGTGGTGACATCAGGAGCGCAGGGAAGAGCGGCGCGCAGGAGTGGAAGAGGAGCGGCGGACATCAGCGCGGGGGGGAGCGGCAGACAGGCTGGAAGGAGCGGTGAGGTGCGGCGGACAGGCGGGGAGGAGCGATGAGGAGCGGCGGACAGGCGGTGAAGAGCAGCGAGGAGCGGCGGGGAGGAGCGGTGAACGGCGGATGAGGTAGGTTATTTATTTTTTTATTAAGGAGCACCGAGCGGCAATGACAATCGTGAGCCAAAAAAATACAAGAGCTAGCAAACGGTGCATTAGCGTAGCAAACGGTGCATTACAGGAGAAAAAAGTGACGTGTGCAGGAGCGGCAATGACAATCGTGAGCCAAAACAATACAAGAGCTACCAAACAGTGCATTAGCGTAGCAAACGGTGCATTACAGGAGGAAAAAGTGACATGTGCAGGTTACAAAAGCATACAAAGTAAACATAGAGGTATAATACTGCAATATATGGAGGAAGGCTCCGGGGGACCCACGGACAACGTCGGGGTGGCGGGGGGCCTGAAGCCTAATTGCTCCCGGACAACGTCGGGACGGGCTGCTAGTTTTTTTAGTAAACTAACTATACAGGAAAAAGCTATTCATATATAAGTTTTACACAAAAAAAAACTTGTTGCTAGTTTTCCAGGAAGAATTGTGTTTACCATACATTCAAATTTTGCTGACCTACAAATTCCAGTTTGCTTATATTGCATAACGTCGTACCAGATCTTATACTTTTATTTGATAATCTGCTATTGAATAAACACTCGTTTGTGAATTTTTGGATTACTGTAAATAACAAATTACTTTTATTGTACACCCTCTTATCATCTTCAGGATCTTTTAATGAACAGAAGTTAATCTCCTTTTCAGATGCATTTTACCTTTGTAGACAATATATAATTATCCTTTATGAGTTTACATTTATCAGAGCAGAAATAGTGGGTGATAACCATTTCCAGTGCATCATAAATCAAAATACTTTTCGGGAGCAAGACATTATCAAGGGTGGCAGACATTTTTTTTAGTGATCTAGCATGACCTAGAGAGCACAGAGTATAACCCCTTTGGTTATAACACGTTGAGATGCAAAAAGAAAATCGAAAGTACAGTGACATGTTTTTTGCAAATGTATTCAGCTTGGTGCTATATGTTTGGGCTGTCAAGTGGTTTATGCTAGATTTTTTGTATACCTCAAGTTAGATTTAAAGGTTTGGCTACTGATAGAAATATAGACATGAAGGGAAACAACAGTGTCACACTAATTCGTTTTTGATGTATAGGCAATTTCCAGTGTAAGTAAAAATATCGGATTTTAGGAGTACGCTATACGCAATTAAGCATTGTTCACGAGACATCAAATTACAAAATAATTTTTTATGTACCGTTATATAAGACTGTTATAAGCCACTAATACAGAACACCTGCTACATTCTTTTTCAGATATGCACCAGAAGAAATGCCTCTATGTGCAATAAAAATGAACTTCAGGTAAGGATGACTATTGATTTTTTCAAATTGAATAATATGTTTTTGCTTATTTACACACAGAATTAATACTTAAATTAATAGTTATTCAACCACTTGTAAATAAAGACAGCTCACTATTATATGTAAGCGTATACTATCTATAGCATGTGTTATACACTGTTAAAATGTTTTCAACAACAGATATTGCGATGGGCAGATTTAGAGTGTCACATGTGCTGGCCTCGTTCTCCATAAAAAGCATTGGCAAGCCCAATAGATCTGGCTTATAACTGAAAGTGATTTTTCGGTCACAGGTGAGTTAAGGCACTTAATAACTCATCATCCATGTACTCTATGCTCATCCTTGCACTCATGCATTCATCCATCCACCAACCTACAGACTCATTCATTTCTTCACCCACTCAATGATCAACAATGCATACACACAAACTCAACAAGCAAAATCGAGATAAAATTAAAGAAATAAAAGCAGAAAAGGAACAAATTGATGTATTAAACAACAGGTAACATTTTATCACAGCAGTGGGTGACTGTCTTGGAATGGCATTGTGACATAGTAAAAAAATGATACATTAAGAACAATACCATTTATAAAGAAACGGAAGCAACCTATTGGATTGGTACTCCCGCACGTAGATATCTCGCAAAAATAATCATTTCTAGAAGTGAAAAAATTCAGAAATATTGGCATCACTAAACGTTTGGAAAGAAATGAGGCATACATATAATTCAGTATTGAGGTGGGCTTAAATTAGCAGAAAAAGGTAACAAAATCCATAGTTGTTCAAACAGGGGGCCCCAAAATATGTCTTGCCCAGGGTAAAAAAAAAATCTTAAAATGACACAACAATTCCTAAGCATATAACAGTGAGACACCAAAACAAAGGAAAGAGTCGTGGATGTCTGTTCCTCCCCATCACTAGTGGATGCGGCTAAGAGATTATGACACAGACATATCCAGTCCTTTTCCTCTGCTACAGGTTAATGAATGAAGGCTGCAGGAAGAAGAATGTACAGGCTCATAATTGGGAGGAATTAGGTTCTTAGGTAAAATAGTATTTCCAAGATGGCAATTTTAGGCAAGATAAAAATGGATTGGAATGTCCCAATAAGCCCACATGATTCCATTTGGCTGATTTCTGGATGAACATGTCACCCAACCCATCTACAATCTGATACTAAGCAAAAATAAAGAATAAATGTCAACACCTGCCATACTGATAAGCAGTTTCCCCACATCCAGTAACACATCTGCTTCTCATTGCATCAGCCCACTTTGCACTCAATTAGAATCTATACCATACTTATCTCCCCACTCCATTGTCTTTAGCCTCAAGACGTCCATCCTATACATTAAACTCTTCATCTCATTATTGCTACATTTCATGATTACTCCGTCCTCTACCATGCACAGTGTTCTCATAAATGATGTCATTTGAAATGGAATGAGCATTGTGATGAATGCTATTATTAAACATTCTATAAGTGATGTAATGTGAAAGGGTATAAGCAGTGGATATGGAAGGTGCGAGTTATAGTTAATGTAGTATGGCTAGCGAGTTGATGACTACTTAAGAAGATGCATGAGTTATAGTATGTTTGGCCGGGGCACAAATTATAACTGTAAGATATAACTATAATCATAGAATTTCTAAGGTTTGTGAAGTATAAGTTGGCTTTGTATAGAAATAATAAATCAAGTTTTCCTATCCACAACCAAGCTCAATCCTACATGTTTTTAACCGAATGTGTTTGTTTATTTTAAATGTGTTTCTACATGGCACAAAGACAATCCATCTTGATATGTGTTTCAGACAAAAGTACCTTTTCTGGTACATTACAATGTCATCATTTAGAACATTTATAGTTCAAGATGATTTTATGGTAGTAGTCACTATGAAACACTTGACAAAAATGAATCAATTGGACTGTAAAAAAAACCCAGAGATGCTGTGCATGTCCAACTGTTAATGGATCCAGCTAAGTGATTTCATATTTGTGAAGACACAAATACTTTTGCAAATGTCATCACCCATGTCTGGCCACTCATTTACATATTTTCGGAATTATGTAACTACAAATTACAAGTACCATTTTTTCTTCATAACACTAGTAATACAGCAACTTTAAACTTTTCAGATAAGAAGGTAACTGTCTTGTCAATTTTAAGGCAGTCCGTGCTCAAAAGTAAGAGTACTATCATTACATTCTGTCTACCCTGTGTTATTCTTTAAGTAGATGTTGTAGTGTTCCAAGGCTTTTTGCCTCTCGATAATGTAAAATTAAGGCATAAGTAGAATAAGTTCATCCTGAAATAGAAGTTTGTGAAGCAGTACAGTTAAAAAATAGCAGGGATTTTTCTATTTTTGGCAGTGCATCTTTGAATCATAAAAATGAAATATTTAGTTGCCATTGTTAAATTAAGTGTGAAGGTAAGTTCTGAATAGCAGTTTAGACATTAGATTTTTTGCAAAGCTTTTGATATTAAACTGTTAAATGGAACAGATTTGCAATCAGGTATTGGTAGATATAACATCTTTTAAAGTTTGTATCACTGGTTCCTGTATGTAGATAACTAAATAATTGATGTTCCCAAGGGTAGCTTATGCTGAACAGGGCATAATTCATATGAGATACGCAAGCTATAATTTCTAGAACAGCCACACATAATTCTTGTTGTTGAACTTGAAAATTGAAGAGCTCCCCTACACATATCAACCATATCTCTGATGGCACTTGTAGAGTGGCATATGTGCTTTTGGGGCAACATCTTTTTTTGAAGATTTATCAAGGTGTTGCAGAAGTGTTTATGTACATGCTGGTGGATCATTTCTTTGACATATGGGAAGTAAAAAAGATTATAGCAATTTATACCATTCTGATTTTGAAACTGATGCCCTGTCATTTCCATGTGTTTTGTTTTCTGTATTTTTTTGGTGGTACTTCCATTTCCTATTTGTCATTATAGGTTGATTAATTCTTACTTTAAAATACATTTTAGGTTTATTCACCAAGATGAGAGTGTTTCTGTTTTGCAAATGATTATAATCTATTATGCAGCTAGTGTCTGAATTAATTCTTGCCTCATCAACATTGGTAATATACAGTTCTGTAAGTTTTTTGGTTTTTTACTAGAAATAGAGCAGCTCATGCCTTTCTCTCTTTGAATACCGTTGACCCAATGTTAATGAGTGCATAATCTAAGCATAGTCCTTGTATTTGTGTATTGCTAACGCATAATCTAAATAATCTAAATAAAGCAGAAACTGTTCTCTATGAATATATACATCTTTTGAAAGTAAGAATCTTGCTGCACATCAGGAGATATGTTTGTGTTATTTAATATGGTTAAATTGGACCAAATGAACAACATATTCAGAGGTATATTTTTAAAGAAGTGGCTGAGCTGGCATTAGCCTCCTTGTCTTAATGCTGTGCTCCACCACTTCAGAAATGCAGGGCTGCACCATATTTACAACAATATGTTGTAGGTCACGTAAAATGCAGTGAATGTATTGCATGCAATACCACCATTGAAGTATTCACCTATGACAAACTAAAGTTTGAAAGGAGGCATTACACTAATTGTAATTCTGCAAACGTTATTTATGCTATTTTCTGTCCCTATATGAAAATATATGTTGGACAAATAACTCAAAAAGCCAGGCTATGGATCGGACAACATCACAGCAGGATTCGCTGCAGCTTACCTAACCCCCACTAGTGGACCACTACCAGGCATTTGGACACAGTGAACAGGATTTCACCTGGACAATTATTACTGCAATCAAACCCCCACCAAGAGGAGCAGACATCTCGCAATTTTTGAACAAAGAGGAACTAAATTATATACTAAGAACAAACAGCATTTGAAACGGCCTCAACTGTCTTGAGGACTGGACCTCATTACTGTAAATTGTGGAATTGGTAGTATATATAGTGTTGTACGCGTGGTGAGTCTCGTGTGTGTGTTAGCGCGTGTATGTGTGTGCACGATGTGTGAAATGCATGCTTGGAGAGAATGTAGTGGGTAGAGAGACAGTTGCTGTGGGAGAAGGGTGGAGGTTGCTGTTGTGCTCGGTGTCGCTGTACTACATCTTACTTCGTGAATAAAGAAGAAGTGAAGAACTCAATTGACCCTACGAGTCTCTTTCAACATATGGCGACGAGCGGGATATGGTAGCGGCACTGAGCACAATTTCGTCAAATTCTTCAAAAAAAATGTTTTCGTTGCTTAACCCCTTGGACGCTCATGACGAGCTCAGCTCGTCATGGAGTGCCCATTCATTTCAATGGAATTTACATGAAGAGTCTCCAAGTGCCTTAGCATCCAAGTGGTTAAAGGATTATTATTCCTGGAAATTCGAATTTCTACAATCGACCTGTACTTATCTAGTGGACTTCTAAACGATTGATCTTCTGAGCGGTAACATTTTTCCTTTAAAAAAAATATATATATATTTTCAGCAGCACTCACCGTTGTGTTGTGCCGTTGTGTTGTGCATTTTTTCAATCTGCTTTCTGCGCGAGTGGATTACGAGTAGATTACACATCAGTGCTCCGCGCGAGTGGATTGTACGTGAGCGTTCCATTACAGCTTAATGAAAAACATTCTCTTGAGTTTCCGTAGCGGATCATCTACGTCATCACGCATTACAACACAACGTAGCAGCCATCTTGAATTTAATCACAGTATCCTAGCAACAGGCACCGCGCATTAATCATCCAGTACCATGTGCTGATTTTAATGCTGCTGGTGTTAAATTCTTCATTTTAATTTGTTGCATTAAGGAGCCGTTTATTATCAAATGCCGAACATACTCAGTAAGCTTTTCGGTTATATTTCTTAACTCGGAGTTCATGGTGAATCCTTGGGAATCTTCATTATTCGAATTTACAAATTGGTTTTTTTCTGAGAGAATTCAATGACAAACTTTGGTGAACATTTTGCCCAAATTAATAATAACTATTAACACAATTTGAACTTTGGAGAACTTTTTGCTCAACTATTGGGAAAATATTTTTTTTCCTTTTTGGTTTGTTTATTTTTGCTTGCATTTATATTTTCTTTATTTAATTCAAATGTCTTCAATTCAACCACCGCCGTTCTTTTTGGCAGAATCCGGTGAACCTCCAATTGCATGGGATTTATGGCTTGACATGTTCGAAGCTTATGTTGAGGTTTTAGCTGAAGAAGAATCCTCTCAAGAAAGAAAAGTATCTTTACTTAAACATAGACTTGGTGCAGTAGGGTTAAGGGAATTCAAAAATTTACCTAAAATTGAAAACGCTGGTGATATGGGTGTTTATCAGTGTGCTGTTAAACAAATGCAGGAGAGATTTGGGAGGAAAATTAATGTTGTTATGGAAAGGTTTAAGTTTCATTCCAGGACTCAAAAAAAGGATGAGTCAATTGATCAGTATGTTTCAGCTTTGAGAGGTTTAGCTGTTACGTGTGAGTTTGAAAATATGACGTACGACCAAGTCTTACGTGATCAAATCCTTATGAAAACTAAATCAAAAAAAATTCAAGAAAAGTTATGGTCATCAGGGAGTACTTCGTTAAAAAATGCCATCGAAGTAGCTAGAGGTGTAGAGATTTCGGACAAATGTATTCGTGAAGTCAGAAATGAGAAAAATGATTATGAGTCTAGTTCAGTTAATGTGATAAATAAGGGTGACAAATCCAAATTCAAGAATGATAATAAGTCATCTACTAACTATCCTAATAAGAAGAGTAATGAGAAAAGTTATGAGAAAAGCAATGAGCAAAAGAAGTTTGCGTGTTATAGGTGTGGATCTACCAACCATTTAGCAAACCATAAGTGGTGTCCTGCACTTGATAAAATATGTACTAACTGTAAAAAAAAAGGGACATTTCACTAGAGTATGTCATAACTTTAAAGCTAAGGTCAATTTTCTCCAAGATGACGAGCAAGATGACATTAATTGTGTCCAAATTGATAGTCAAGATAATAATTTTCACGTAATAGGTGAAATATGTAGCGTACATGATGAGCCAATTAAAGGGACGAGTAAGGTCAAAAAGTTACCATCATGCATTGTCAACATTGATGGTCTGGAGATAAAAGTTATGGTAGACTCTTGTGCATGGTATACCATCATGGGCATGGAATTGTTTAAATCTCTTTGGCCCAACAGATCATTATTAGGACCGGATGTACACCCCGGAAGTTATACTGGACATAAAATACCTTTAGAAGGTTTTATATTAGCTAAGATTAGTTTTGGACACAATTCGGGTCAAGGAATTTATGTAGCTAACAAAGGTGCAACCATTTTAGGGTGGCCACACATATTCGACTTAGGTATGAAAATTGATCCTAGTTTGGATTGTCCTGTTTATTCTATTCAGAATGATTGTTATGAGATGGACAAGTACTCAATTCTTCAGGAAAATTTTCCGGATGTATTTTCCAATGGCATTGGTAAAATGGTTGGATTCAAGCATAGAATCATTTTAAGAGAAGGTGTATGTCCTGTCAGACAAAAACTTAGGAATGTGCCTATTAGCTATAGAGAAAAATTGGGTGAAATACTTAAAAAATTGTGCAAGGATGGAATTGTTGAACCAGTTGAGAGTTCAGACTGTTTTTCGCCAGTCGTGATTTCTCTTAAATCCAATGGCGATTTGCGTTTATGTGTTGACCTAAGGTGTTTAAATGAAGCCATTTGGGTTGATACATTTATTTCCTCTTCCAAATCTGCAAGAACTTACATCTTCTGTTGGTGGGTCCTCTTGGTTTTTCAAGATAGATTTAACAAGTGCGTATCACCAAATTGTTTTAGATGATGACTCTAAACATTATACTGCTTTCATTACCACAGAGGGAATGTTTAGATATAAACGTATGCCATTTGGCCTTGCAAGCGCGTCTGCAGTATTTCAAAGGGAGATGTGCAGGATCTTACAAGGCATTAAAAATGCTAAAGTATTTCAGGATGACATTTTAATATATGGAAGGAACAAGGAATGTCATGATGAAAGTTTATATGCTGTTCTAGATGCATTAAGAAACAGTGGATTAACTATCAAAAATGAGAAATGTGTGTTTGGGAAATCTGAAGTGGAGTATTTAGGACATGTTATATCCAAAGATGGTATTCGACCAAAAATCAGTCATGTTGATGCTATTCTAGCTGTTCCTGAACCTACAAATAAGGAAAAATTGATGTCGTTCCTAGGGTTAACAGAATTCTACTCACGTTTTATTGAAAATTATGCCTCGAAAGTTGAACCGTTAAGATCATTGTTGGTGTAATGTTTACATGGGGCGAGCATCAAAAAATATGTTTTCAGAAGGTGAAGAAAGAAATAGTTACAACACCATGTTTGAAACCCTTTTTGCCAACTGCTGAATGCATACTATCTGTGGATGCGTCTGGGTATGGCATTGGTGCTGTGTTCTCTCAACATGTTAAATCAGGGAAGTGGGTAGTGGCGTATGCTTCACGCACGTTAACAAAATCGGAATGGAATTATTCCGTAATAGAGCTGCTTCATGGGCTGCTGAGAGATTCAGGATGTATGTGTGGGGGAGAAAATTCAAAATTTGTACCGATCATAAACCATTGGTAAATATTTTGAAACCTGAAGGTGGGAAGAATTTAACTCCTAGGTTAGCTCGTTTAGCTTCAAATCTACAAATGTTTAGTTTTGATATAGAGTATATTCCTGGTAAAGATAACGTAGTTGCGGATGGTCTTTCAAGATTACCTAATGTAGATTTGACAGGAATTGAAACTAATAGTGATTGTGAAATAGCTTTTACCATCAAAGATGTGTTTTTGATAAATGAAAAGGATGTTAATAGTATTGTTTCTGAGGCATCTTGGATGTGCGAGATGGACAAGGATGTTGCTTTGAAAGAGGTTAAACGGTTCATAATTGATGGTTGGCCAAGAGAGTCCAGCTTACGGGGTGAATGTGCTGCATTTTCAAAAATTAAAGAGGAACTGTGTGTTGTTAATGATATTGTCCTAAGAGGTGACAGAATTGTGCCTTCAGTTAGCTTAAGAGAGGACATTGTTGAGAAGAGTCACATGGGGCACGGCGGTATGTCCAGCACTAAAAGAAGGATTAAAGAGTGGTTTTGGTGGCCAGGGGTTGATTCCATGGTAGATCGATTAGTGAGGAATTGCAAAGTTTGTGGTACCAGTGATAAGGTGGCAAAGCCATTGAATGTGCCTTTAACTATGGTGAAGTTACCCGAGTATCTATGGCAAAAAGTTGCTATTGATTTCATGGGTCCATTTTCAGCTCTATCAGCAAAGGATTGTTATGCTATTGTATTAGTTGATTATTATTCGAAATGGCCCGAAGTAAGAATGGTAAGTGGGATGACTACGGATGTGGTCATTGAGTTTTTAGAAGATGTGTTTTCAAGGGAAGGAATCCCGGAAGTTCTGGTTTCGGATAATGGACCTCAGTTTGTGTCACAAAAGATGGAAGAATTCTTAGTGGTAATGGGTATCAAGCACATCAAATCATCACTATATCATCCCGAAAGTAACGGTCAAGTTGAGCGCTTCAACAGGGTGGTTAAGGAAGTGATTGAGTTGCCATTGAGTGCAGGTTTACCCTGGAGAAAAGCTCTACGAGAGAGGTTGACTGCATATCGTGTTACTCCGCATTCTGCTACAGGGAAAACACCTTTTGAGGTTTTGAGAGGTAGGAAACCATTTACTGGTTTAGTTCCTTGGTGGTTGAGGAAAAGAAATGATAAAATGCAGTGCAATAATAATGATATTGATAAAGAAATCAGATCTGAGGTCAAAAAGTATCAGGATCGCAGTCAGCAATATCATGGAGGAAAATGTAGTTGGCCCTTGGTTAAGATAGGTCAAATGGTTCGGGTAAAGAATCCTAGGATTGTATTGAAGGGTGAAAGTGTATGGTCCAAACCCTTGAGAGTAATGAAGGTGTTTGACAGTGCAGTAGAATTGGAAGATGGTAAGAGGTGGAATTTTCGACAATTGAGTTTTTGCAATGAGAGGGAAGATGTGGTAGGTTCCTGATCTGGTGGTGTTGATGAAGGGACGTGTAGTGGATATATGTTAGGTGATGAATTTGGATTAATGAAGGATGTGGCGTCAACCGGTAGTACGGGTGGTTCGAGTACCAGATGTTCAAGTGCCAGATGTGACACAGGGAGTGATGTTGGTGATACTGTTGATATTGGTTCATCTTCTACCAATATTGGTGTTGAAGGTGAGACTCTACGTCGTGGTAATAGAACAAGGAAGTTGCCTGTCCGATTTTCTAATTTTAAGCTAGGGTAATCCTCTTGGTGGTGACTCAAGCCATTGAGGAGGAGGGTGTGTGGTATTGGTAGTATATATAGTGTTGTACGCGTGGTGAGTCTCGTGTGTGTGTTAGCGCGTGTATGTGTGTGCACGTGTGGAATGTTTGGAATGCATGCTTGGAGAGAATGTAGTGGGTAGAGAGACAGTTGCTGTGGGAGAAGGGTGGAGGTTGCTGTTGTGTTCGGTGTCGCTGTACTACATCTTACTTCGTGAATAAAGAAGAAGTGAAGAACTCAATTGACCCTACGAGTCTCTTTCAACATAAATCATTGACACTAGTCCGCCTGCCTCTATTGCCAATGCCTTAATAAATTGAATAGACATCCCTTACAGTGTGACTAAAACTCCACCAAATGTACACACTGTATAATACACTGGCTATGTTTGCATTTTGCTTAGACATTATCTCTATTTTTGAAATGCACACCTACTGTTTTAATTGTGAACCACATATTGTAAATTATCACACTTGTCTTCCTTTTTAACTATCACAATTGTATATATCACTTTGGCCTTACACCTTTCCCAGATGGCCCCCGCCTTTTCCTACTACTGTGCCTCTTCTATTTTCAAGCTCCTAAATCACGTGCGCCGCAATTACATCACATGATGCTGAGCTAAGCTCAAATAGTAACTGACTCACTCCCACGGCACCACGAATATCCTGCTGGAGCCTTGCCGAACTGGCCGCCTCTCAAGTATTTACTCGGTAAGTTTAACTTAAAGACAGCCTCTCGACACCGCGTCCGGTTGCCTATGCAGTCCACTAACTTTAATCCTCCCTCCAAGGTCGCCCACCGTAATCGCAACCCGCGACGGCTTTTTTTCATTGAATTATACTCCACCACTTGATTCGTGTGATATGACCCTGTACTGAAGAAACCTACCTCCGGCCTTACTAACGGGTAAGACCTCCATTCTCTACTGCCTTCCGCCCAACGGCACCATCACCATGTCCCTAAATAAGCTTATTTTCACCCACAGGCATTTGCCCCCCTTGGCCATAATGCACAACTCGCCGGATCGGCTCATCACGAGCCTGACTCACTCGCACCAAGAACCTGCACGCTAATCGTGTGTTGCTGGCACCCTGTAACCTCTGGTAAATAATGAATTCCTTAGTGTATCATCCGCAGCACAGTCACATATTCCCAGACTTTAGTCCAACCTACCTCACTCTGTTCCTACACATCGCCAGACCCTCCTGATAAACATTGAATTAAGCCTTTACAGCATCAATCGCGGCATGCATACATACCAACTAAGCCTCACTCAACTCTCTCGTGATGACTCTCCATCGCTATCTCTGCTTCTGTCAATCTCACTAGGCAGAATTTTCCTTCCTTTCTTTTCCGGACCGTCGCAGGCTAAAACACATGTTTTGAATCAATTTCATGCATCATTCCCTCACTTTCCTCCCCCACTGCTTGCTCATGTAATGCAGGCATCTTAAACAAGTGGTCTGAACTTGCAAATGGTTTTAATATGCCTTTTTCTTCCCAAAATTCCTTCCCTTAATTGTAAAATGTATTTTTGCCTTATTTAAGGGTTGCCAAACAGATTAATGTTTGCACGCAGGCATGTTCTTATTTACTGCCCTGAAGATGATCCTATGTATCTAAGTTGAGGGATTGAAACGTCGACACCAATTGTACCATATGGCACCAAATACTGTGGATGTAATGCACAATGGTACTAATACAAAAATTAAGTCTGCCTAAAATGCACTAGAAAACAGACACCCCCCCTCCTTGCCTGAACCCCCTCCCCTCTAATCTTTTGTTTTGTTTGTATGGGTCGCAGGTTGCGCTCCACTTGAATTGTTGTCACCAATTGTATATAATAAGCACATGGTTTAAACAAATTCTGTCCGGCTGGACAAAGAACATAGGGCCAGATGTAGGAGGCAAAATACCGGTCGGTAGGCCGATTTCGGCCGTTACCGACCGGTATTTAGGAATTGGCATGTATGGGCCTTGATTTTACAGAATCGGTAAATTTACCGATTCGGTAAATTTACCGATTCTGTAAAATACCGAATCGGTAGTTTTACCGATTCGTTAACTTCTAGATGTAGGTGGGACTCTTCTGAGTCCCAAAGGCCTTTCAGATTCGGTATTTTACCACCCAATCCAATTGGGTGGTAAAATACCGAATCCAGGTGTGCATGCACATGTGTGCATGCACACCTATGCCATGTGACAGACAGACATGCCCTTAGGGCATGTCTGTCTGCCACATGGCACACATGCCTGTATTTGGGGTGCTAGAGGGTGTCAAAGTGACACCCCCTGCACCCTTGCTGGAATCGGTATTTACCGAATCGGTAAATACCGATTCGGTAATGCCCATTGATTCCTATGGGCTTCAATGCCCATAGGATTCAATGGGCATTACCGAATCGGTATTTACCGATTTGGTAAATACCGATTTTTACAGATTTGGTAAATCAAATTAAGATTTTACCTACATCTCCCTCATTTTATTTTACCGATTCATAAATACCGAATCGGTAAAATTCGGTATTTATGAGTCAGTAAAATAGAATTACCTATATCTAGCCCATAATGTCTACTTAGCATATGTTGATTAGTTCCTTTCTACTTATTGTCTAGGGACCACTGTCTTTAGTAACATTTAGAAAGTGGGCATTTCTCTCCTCTTAAAACCCTCTGTGCCTGCAGTTTGTCTCAAATACACATCTGGAGTGGGTGGCAGCTACACTTTGTGCATTCACTCTAGGCAGTCACAAACACAGGAAGGTTATGTGTGTCTGAGAACTCATCTGCATTCGGATGGCTTTTCCTGGGCAGTAAGTTAGGAAGGAGCTGACACTCATACCTCAATGGGCAGTGTCCTGTCCTCACACAAAGGGTCGATTACCTCCTGTAGTGAGTCTGGAGCCAGGGCTATAAAGAAAGAACCTCTTTGCACTTCAAAGACCCTTCTTTGAAGTCACCCCCACTTCAAAGGAATAACTGGGTTTTAGTACTGGGTCTCTGATTTCACCAAACCAGACACTTCTGGAGCAGTAACTGAACTATGTAAAAAGAACGCCGGTGGCGATCCGCCCCCATTATACATCGCCCGCATGCAATTTACCCCCTGCCCTATTATGATGGCAGGGGTACCGCGGCGGATGGAAAGTCCGTCTGCCGCTTTTCCGCCGGTCGATTTGTCGACCGGCAGAAAAAGGACACAGTATGGTGACGGTGTCTTGCAGACATAGCCATTCATATTATGATGGCAGCGGAAATAAGCCTTTCCATGGCAGCGATACGCCATGGAAAGGCATGAGGTCTTTGCAATTGGGGGCCCGTTGCAGGCACCCATAGTATTGGGAGGGTGGGGATGCACATGGATTTGCATGAACAAGCTGGCAGGCACAGCGCGGTGCCTGCCATGCTGTGCATGTAAATGCACAATATACATATTGTGCATTGTGGCGGGTGCTGCTGACAGCACCGCCCGCCTCAATTCATAACATGCTAGATGTGACTGTCAGTGTGGCGGTCGCATCCGAATCTGCATTGCGGGACCGCCGCACCCCTGGCGGGTGGTCCCGATTACCTTTAAGGCGGCGGGCGGACTATGTCCACCTGCCATCGTAATAAGCCCCGAAGTTATGGTCTATTTTTGCATGGCATTTATTGCAAAGATTGTATCTTTTTTCTGCAAATAGAAAGAGTGTTAAATTTCTCCACTGTATTGTATCCTCATTGTCGTTCTTTACAAGATCAGTCATTTTTTTTGCTTCTAATAATTTAATTTTTGGAAAAAAATGCAAATCTGTTTCAGAAATTACTTCTTGAAAATCAAGAATATACATTCTGTGGGGAGAGCATTTTGATATAACAGAATGTGGTCACACATGATTTCTCAAGAAACCTAAAAAATGTTCTTGAGGTAAGTATTGGTACAAAATGGGCAGGCGTCCAAGTATGATTTTTTTAAGTAGTGGTGATGTTTTATATGGAATTAGAAATGTCCTTAGCTTTAGAATTGATATGTCTTTGATATTACAAATTGGAGGGTATTCCCAGTCATATACGAGGTTCTTTTTTTTGTCCTGTAAGTCTTCACTAGATACTGGTTTTGTTTGACTGTTTTTCTTGCTCTACTACATTTCCATGTAAGACTTCATAACACTGGCCTGTGATGGAAAGCACACACTTATTCTGTTGAAGGAAACTCTCTCCATGAATGTACGGTTCAGTGCTTGATGAATTTGTCCAAGTCCCCTGAAAAAAGTTGCAGAAGTTTAGACTTGGTAATTGTTTCTTCCATACTATATGTATTTAATTGGTGGAAATTAAATGGCTAAGGCTTCTTACTCAAATCATTTTGAAAATGAACAGTTTGTTTTTACAAAAAATGTTTGTTTCAACAAAATGTTAAACATATTGGTTCTGTCTGAGTTTTTCCATCTTTTACCATATTAACAGATGTGTTTGAGTGTTACATTTTTTAGGGCAAGTGTTTTATAATGCTTTGCAGTTATGTCCTAATGTTGCCTTTTCTTGTAATAGTGTATATTTATGTGGAATAGGCAGCATTTGTCGAATAGCTAACTGTTAAAGGTGGCATTTTTCACAATCACATGTTGCTAACCTTTATTAATGATTGTCAGGGTGTGTAGAAACATTAGAAACATGTTTTATAGTCTTACCATTGCTGCTGTTTGTCTTTGGAAGTCCTCTTTCTCTCTGCTCAATAATGTTCTTCTCCTGTTTCTGTAGTATAATTTCTTTTTTTGTTTCTAAAGATATTGTCTTTTAGGCATTGTGTAAAATTCTATTTGCTTTCCAATGGTCAGCAGAGTCTCTATGGATGATGGTGGTATTAAATAGTGTTAGGCTGTGTTTCGAGACAACTTGGTATTATTAACCAATCACATAATGCTTTACTTCTTAATTTAATTTTTTATCTAGTGTTGAATTCATTTTCATGTGACCAGAAATGTATTTCTATTGCTTTGCTGTTAGTTGTTAAACATCATTGCTGCGCACCAGTTTATTTTCTTACCTCTCTTTGGATATTGGAAGTATAATGCTACACTGGTAGTCTAAATAGTATTTTGCCAATATTTGTAAATAAGCCTCCTTTAGCAATGCAGCACTGTATCATCCTGAAAATGTACATATTTTCACATATGGAAACCATGCGTTAATTTTATACCTATAAACTTGGCTTGACAAGCATATATAAATACACTTGGTTAATAAAAAAGGCGCTGTTAAGAGCCACCCTATATTATGTCTAGTTTTATTTTATCAGATAACCATTTTTGTTTTTTTTCATTTCAATAGGTCCCACTGTACTTTCCAGATAATTTTGATAGAGTACTGAGGTACACCCTAAACTTTCTAAAAAATATTTAAATCAATAAAATTACATTTCACTACCTCTACAGAGTTTGCTAAACTGTCTCATTTCTTCCTCTACATTATAACAAAAGTAATAACCTATATTTCACATTCAAACAAAGAGCAAAGTCAAAGGGTGGTGTAAACAATATGGCTGCTGTTTTATTAACCAATTAGCCAACATGTTAAGAGGGATGTAATATGTAAGGTCATAAGCAGGGCATGGCAGGTACGCAGGTTAAAGTTAACTCTAGTGAAGTGTGTTTTTTGCCAAGCGTTGCAAAGAGTGTACACTGTTCTTAGTAGATGCGTTTTAATACTCTCTAGTGTATTTCTCACAAGAGTTTGACTTTATGCAAACAGTGTGGTACAGAGAAAACTCCATAAGGAAAATACTGTTTACAGTACCAGCTTTTCTACTCATATCAACTTAATTTCTTTATGTAGGTTCGGTGACTGTCAGGGATTTGATACAGATAAAATCTGTCCGTAGTAAGGCATTCATTTTAGAACAGACATTAAGGGGCCCATTAGGATGTCAGGCGGATTGCCCCTGCCAGACTGGCGGTAGCCCTCGAAGGGTAAATTCTTCCATTTGCAAAAAAAAGCCTTTTTCAAAATTACTGAAATGCCACCACCAGTTTTATCCTCATGATCCCTTCTGATGAGCGTGTAATTGGGTGGTAGGGAGGCTGCAACATCCGGACCGGAGCTTTCATGTAACCATGTTTCCGTAAGGAAGATTGCATCCGGTTGTAGATTCTGTAAGAGGTCATATATGTTCTCCTTGTACTTAGAAAGCGATCTACAATTTATATTAAGAAAGGTAAATTCTTTTGGAGAAGCTACTTTGTTCTTACCCGGGGAAGGCAGTTGCTTAATAGAACTCGTGAAGGTAGTGGTATTAGGAGTATGTAACCTATTAAGTGAGGTGGTACAAGTAAAGCCACAGCAGGGACAGGGCAGAGGAGGATTTCCTGGTTTAAAAGAAATACATTTTTATTGAGATTTTAGCCATAATCCATGTAGCACATTAGAAGAGTAGCTCCTTATATCTTTTAAAAAAAGGGCAGTGGTTGTGGCCCCGGTCGGACGCAGACAGGTGCAGATGGGCTTGCCTTTGGTGCGCCGCCGGTGTGCCCCCTGCGTGCGCCCGCTGCGCGAAGTGAGAGGCATCGAGTTATATTCTGTACAGCAGCTGGTCCGCTGACGTCAAATCACACCCTCCCCCCGCCTCCTACCCAAAAATTTAAGAGTCCGCAGCTCCCTCCAGAACAAACGGGGAAACCCGTGGTGGACCGGGTGAGCAATGTGGAAGAAATGAAGTGCAGGTAAGGGCAGAAGTAAATCCAGTTAGTTAAAAAAATGTTTTAAAAAAGGTACAGCAAATGAGCAGCAGCAAAGCGCAGTATCAAACTTTCAATCCTGCGTCCGCCGATTATAGTTATCTCAAGTAACTGTAATTTGTGCCCTAAAGTAACTATAACTCATACCCTTGCCATGCACAGTGTTGTTGTCAATGATGTCAGTTGAGTTGGGCTATCATAAATGCTATCAATAGTGTCACTGAACATGTCATGAGGTCATAAACACTGCACAATGAAGGTGCAATTTATAGTTACTTTAGAGCGCGAGCACTAAAGTAACAATAGTTACATTAGGACACCCTACCCCCACCCACCTCACTGCGGGAAGCCTTTGGTGCGCAGCACGTGCAGTATGAGATTTGGCACAAGTCATGACCTATAGCCAGACCATATGCCCAACCCCCTGAAAAGCCTGTCATTGGTCTCACAGGTCCTAACCGCACTCAGGCTGACTTACGGACCTTATCAGAGTCACAACAGCAAAATATAAAAAGTGGGCCCATTGGCTTTTTCACAGGGTGAGCATATCCATATATAAAGCAGATATATCGTCTTTGTCCAAAAATCAACAATATTTTTTATCAAATGTAATGCACACAATGCAATGATTAATAATAGTGATCATTATATCAATGTTTATTAAAGCTTTAATTTAAAAGAATAAAAATCAATGTGTCTATGAGACTTTATTTTAACATGGATTTTAAATGTTAAAAGAAAGACTCAGAGAGTTTGTTTTAAGTGATTTCCGATTCGCCCAAAATCACAGGACACCGCTTGCTCATTAGCGACTCTACACCCTGAAAGCTCTGGGCCACAAAATATGCTGCATTGCTAAATCCTAATAAGGTCCCAAAGGTGAGACCTACTGTATTAAAATAATAGGTTGATGCCCACCTGTGGCACCCTTAAATACTGCCCATTTGGGGGCCATCGGGGTAGCCCTGAGGTCCCTGTGGCCTGAAGTAGCTCCCCAACCAGCACCATAAAGCCAGTCAGCACCGTACACAGGGAGGGGTGCATGGCCCATCCACTTTTAAAATACATTTGTTCCCGGAGGAAGCGGTCCCTGGGACCTGCACAGGTTCAGGGAGGGGGCCACACCCCCACCCCTCTTATTATTATTCATGGGGATAACGTTCCTGTGTTTATAGGGGCTGAGCGAAGGGAGCCGTACACCCCCCTCCAAAAATCCTGACAGATGGTGTTTTCAAGACCCTAGCAAGGCTCAGGGAGGGGGGTGCACCCCTTCCCCACAAAATGATTTGACCTCAGAGGATGGTGTCCCCAGGGCCTGTAGAAGCTTCGGGGAGAAGGGCCACATGCTCACTCTCCTTTGTATTAAACTGTGGGCCCTGTGGGGGGCCCATAAGGCCAACATCAGCTTGTGGATGGGGCCCCAAGCACACCTCCCTCCTAAATTCTAAAATATTATGAATCCCGAGCCCTGGTCCACCCTAGGGGTCATATTATTTTTTTTTAAATGGCAACTCCTATTTTTAGGTTTGTTTTTTGGCACGATCCCACACGCAGTATGGCAAAATAAACTTTTATTTTTTTTAATGTGGGTTCTTGAGGATGATCTGGGACCACTCCCACCTCACAAATGCTATGCTATGTGGCAATGTGGCCCTACCCTGGCCCTTTACATCTTTTTTTCTTTTTCTTTAAGATTTACCAGATAGGGGAGTAAGTCCTCGAGTCCTATAATGGCCACCACAACATTTTTGTTCATGCTGCAGCCAGCCAATTGGATAGCTTGCTCCGACAGGACCCTCACTCCCGTGGGTGGGCATGAGATGGCCAAGGGAAAAAACCCTCTTAGCCAACCAGAACACTCTATATTTTTTAAGTTGTGCTCGTGGTACTCTCACTAAATTCCCTCAAACCCAACAGTCCTGAGTCTCAGACGCTGGATCGAGGACTGCGCCAATACCCTTGTCCCGCTGAAGAAACCCCTCCACAGAGACACCAGCAAGAGGGCCAGCTGGTTCACCCCAGAACTCCTAGCCTCCAAGCAAGCCTGCCGGAAACTAGAGAAGAAATGGCACAGTGACCAAACTCCAGACAGCCACGCAGCACACAAGGACGCCATCTGCAACCACCAAGAGGACCTCCTTTAAAGACCACCTCGACAACAACGCACACAATAGCAAGGAGCTCTTCAACATCGTGAAGGAGCTCTCTAACCCCAGTTCCAACACCATCAACATCCTGCCTTCGCAAGCCCCTTGTGACTCCCTCACCACCTTCTTCCACCGCAAGATAGCAGACATCCACAACAGCTTCAAAACTCAGACAGCCCCAACAGACAGCAACACAACAGACCCTCCGTACACCATCGACCCCGACCCCCTGCTAGCCTGGGCCAGCGTGAGCATCGATGACACCATCAAGACCATGCACTCAATCCACTCTGGCTCTCCGTCAGGCCCATTCCCGCACCACGTCTTCAACAGAGCAAGAAGCACCTTTGCACCCCACCTGCGCAACGTCATCAATCTCTCCCTCGAGACCGCAACCTTCCCAGAGATCTGGAAACACGCCGAGATCAACGCCCTACTAAAAAAAACCTAAGGCAGACCCAAGAGACTTCAAGAACTTCCGGCCCATCTCACTGCTCCCCTTCCCAAGGTTAATGTGAAAACCATCAACAGACAGCTAGCTAACCCTATACCTCAAAGAAAACAGAATCCTGGACCCTACCCAGTCAGGGTTCCGCAGCAACCACAGCACTGAGACTGCCCTCATCGCCGCCACCGACGACATCAGGACCCTGCTGGACAACAGCGAGACCGCAGCACTCATCCTCCTAGACCGCTCTGCCGCCTATGACACTGTCTGCCACTGCACACTATGCGCACGCCTCCACGCCGCAGGGATCCGAGACAAGGCTCTGGATTGGATCACCTCCTTCCTCTCCGGCAGAACCCAGAGCGTCCGCCACCCCACATTCTGTTCTAAAGCCTCCGAGATCATCTGCGGCGTACCCCAGGGATCCTCCCTCAGCCCAACGCTGTTCAACATTTACATGTCCCCGCTCGCACGCGTAGCCCGACAGCACGACCTCAACATAATCTCCTAGGCCGACGACACTCAGCTGATCCTCACCCTCACCAAGGACCCCATCACAGCCAAAGTCAACCTCCATGAAGGAATGAAGGCCATCGCAGACTGGATGAAAACCAGCCGTCTGAAGCTGAACTCGTACAAGACGGAGGTCCTCATCCTCGGTTCCAACCCTTCAGCCTGGGACAACTTCTGGTGGACGACGGCACTGGGGGCAGCCCCGATGCCCACCGACCACGCACGGAACCTGGGAATCATGCTCGACTCAATGCTCTCAATGACCAAGCAAGTCAACGCCATCTCCTCCTCCTGCTTCAACACCCTCTGCATGCTCCGCAAGATCTACAGATGGATCCCGACAGATACAAGAAAAACAGTCACCCAGGCCCTCGTCAGCAGCAGACTCGACTACGGAAACGCCCTCTACGCGAGAGCCCCGACCAAGCTCATCAAAAGACTACAACGTATCCAAAACGCCTCGGCACGACTGATCCTCAACCTACCACACCAGGGCCACATCACCCCCCACCTGAGAAACCTGCACTGGCTCCCCATCAACAAGCGGATATCCTTCAAGCTCCTCACCCACGCACACAAGGCACTCCACAAGACTGGCCCAGCCTACCTCAACAGACGGCTCTCCTTCTACATCCCCAACCGCCAGCTAAGCTCCGCCGACCTCTCACTCGCCACCGTCCTGCGCATCCGAAGAACAACCACCGGTGGGAGATCCTTCTCCAACCTCACCACCAAGACATGGAACACCCTCCCACTGAGCCTACGACAGACCCAAGACCTGCTGACCTTCAGGAGGATACTCAAGACCTGGCTGTTTGATCAGTAGCGCCCCCCCCAGTGCCTTGAGACCCTTGCGGGTATGTAGTGTGCTTTACAAATAACTGACTGATTGACTGATTGAATGTGTAGATCTATGAATCAGTGGGTGTATAAAAGATTCTATATTGGTGTGTCAGAGATGTTGTGGATGATGTCATCACTGATGTCATGAGCGATGTCATTTGAGATGTCACTGACCATGTCATCAGTGATGTAATATGTGAGATCATAAGCAGTGCACTGCGGGGTGTGAGTTATAGCTAACTCAGATAACTATAACAGCTACATTTCTCTGGTTTTGTATGAGTAAAATCTGACCCTAACTATAACGTCCCTGTAACCTTTTTTTTAGTGAATTTCTAAGTTTTTTAAAATTCTATTTGCTAACTATAATGTCCTTGTAACCTTTTGTTTTTTCAGTGAATTTAACTAGCAGTCATGGTTGCAGAGTGGTAGAGAAAGGGGGCTGGGCCTCCAACCAGCTCTCAGGAATTCAGCTGCGTAGGACTTATAGGCGGTACCAGGAGGGCTTCTTGGCCCACAAGGTCCCTCTGACAACTTATCAGCAATCCTGCTGTTATGGATTTACTGGAGGTAACAGATGGAGTAGGGAAAACATTGTAAATGCTGCATTAACTGAAGCAGACACACATTGCACAGCCAACACTGCAGTCATGAATTGATTGACCCATACTGCACTTTCGTCATACTTGACAAAAATGCCATGGGCGGGGAGGGCGGATGATGAAGGATAGGTAGAATAGATCTGACTCACTTAACAAATACAGCGAGTCAAGGGAGTAGAAGAAACAATAAAAATAAATAAATAATCCCCACTCAGTACCATACCTTTGAATGATAATGATAACCCTACATAAACCAAGTAAGCAGAGTAGGTGAGCAGCAGCATGCTCTTCATGAGAAGAAGAGCTGCCTTGCTCATTCATCAAAATAATCCAAATATTAATTCATCCTTTTATTCTAATTCACCCATAGCCACCATGATTAAGCTTTATTTTTTCCATCCAGTCTTTCATCAAAATTTCCAATACATTATCCATCTATTTATAGCAACCCTTTCTTTAAACCATCCTTTCGCCCATCCGCAGAGCACCCTTTCACCCATCCACCCTTTCACTCATATACCATTTTCTTTCTTTTAAGTTTCCTTCAGTTCTTTCATGTCTCCCTCAAGCCATCAAAGCTCATTATGTGAGATGTTTACTGCGTATAGAAGAGGTCATAATAATAACTCAACCACCACTGTGGCTGATAAAGCTGGGGGGTTCGCTTCAAGGCAATTGTTTATGACGACGAACGTCGTCATGGCAATAGCTAGTGAGCATAGTAATTGTAAGAAATTATGTGACTTACCAGTACCTTTCACTGCTGCCGCTTCTCCCGCCACAATAGACCCATCACCCTCTCCTCCTGTGGTGGCACTGAAGCTGGCATCACCGATGTTTTGTGTGGTAAGAATAAAATATCAGACGTAATTTAGATCCCAGATACACAACCCCAAATATAACTTTTTTTAATATATATTTTTATTATTATATATTTATTATTATATATATATATATATATATAATTTTTAATAACACGACCAAGTCTTACGTGATCAAATCCTTATGAAAACTAAATCAAAAAAAATTCAAGAAAAGTTATGGTCATCAGGGAGTACTTCGTTAAAAAATGCCATCGAAGTAGCTAGAGGTGTAGAGATTTCGGACAAATGTATTCGTGAAGTCAGAAATGAGAAAAATGATTATGAGTCTAGTTCAGTTAATGTGATAAATAAGGGTGACAAATCCAAATTCAAGAATGATAATAAGTCATCTACTAACTATCCTAATAAGAAGAGTAATGAGAAAAGTTATGAGAAAAGCAATGAGCAAAAGAAGTTTGCGTGTTATAGGTGTGGATCTACCAACCATTTAGCAAACCATAAGTGGTGTCCTGCACTTGATAAAATATGTACTAACTGTAAAAAAAAAGGGACATTTCACTAGAGTATGTCATAACTTTAAAGCTAAGGTCAATTTTCTCCAAGATGACGAGCAAGATGACATTAATTGTGTCCAAATTGATAGTCAAGATAATAATTTTCACGTAATAGGTGAAATATGTAGCGTACATGATGAGCCAATTAAAGGGACGAGTAAGGTCAAAAAGTTACCATCATGCATTGTCAACATTGATGGTCTGGAGATAAAAGTTATGGTAGACTCTTGTGCATGGTATACCATCATGGGCATGGAATTGTTTAAATCTCTTTGGCCCAACAGATCATTATTAGGACCGGATGTACACCCCGGAAGTTATACTGGACATAAAATACCTTTAGAAGGTTTTATATTAGCTAAGATTAGTTTTGGACACAATTCGGGTCAAGGAATTTATGTAGCTAACAAAGGTGCAACCATTTTAGGGTGGCCACACATATTCGACTTAGGTATGAAAATTGATCCTAGTTTGGATTGTCCTGTTTATTCTATTCAGAATGATTGTTATGAGATGGACAAGTACTCAATTCTTCAGGAAAATTTTCCGGATGTATTTTCCAATGGCATTGGTAAAATGGTTGGATTCAAGCATAGAATCATTTTAAGAGAAGGTGTATGTCCTGTCAGACAAAAACTTAGGAATGTGCCTATTAGCTATAGAGAAAAATTGGGTGAAATACTTAAAAAATTGTGCAAGGATGGAATTGTTGAACCAGTTGAGAGTTCAGACTGGATTTCGCCAGTCGTGATTTCTCTTAAATCCAATGGCGATTTGCGTTTATGTGTTGACCTAAGGTGTTTAAATGAAGCCATTTGGGTTGATACATTTATTTCCTCTTCCAAATCTGCAAGAACTTACATCTTCTGTTGGTGGGTCCTCTTGGTTTTTCAAGATAGATTTAACAAGTGCGTATCACCAAATTGTTTTAGATGATGACTCTAAACATTATACTGCTTTCATTACCACAGAGGGAATGTTTAGATATAAACGTATGCCATTTGGCCTTGCAAGCGCGTCTGCAGTATTTCAAAGGGAGATGTGCAGGATCTTACAAGGCATTAAAAATGCTAAAGTATTTCAGGATGACATTTTAATATATGGAAGGAACAAGGAATGTCATGATGAAAGTTTATATGCTGTTCTAGATGCATTAAGAAACAGTGGATTAACTATCAAAAATGAGAAATGTGTGTTTGGGAAATCTGAAGTGGAGTATTTAGGACATGTTATATCCAAAGATGGTATTCGACCAAAAATCAGTCATGTTGATGCTATTCTAGCTGTTCCTGAACCTACAAATAAGGAAAAATTGATGTCGTTCCTAGGGTTAACAGAATTCTACTCACGTTTTATTGAAAATTATGCCTCGAAAGTTGAACCGTTAAGATCATTGTTGGTGTAATGTTTACATGGGGCGAGCATCAAAAAATATGTTTTCAGAAGGTGAAGAAAGAAATAGTTACAACACCATGTTTGAAACCCTTTTTGCCAACTGCTGAATGCATACTATCTGTGGATGCGTCTGGGTATGGCATTGGTGCTGTGTTCTCTCAACATGTTAAATCAGGGAAGTGGGTAGTGGCGTATGCTTCACGCACGTTAACAAAATCGGAATGGAATTATTCCGTAATAGAGCTGCTTCATGGGCTGCTGAGAGATTCAGGATGTATGTGTGGGGGAGAAAATTCAAAATTTGTACCGATCATAAACCATTGGTAAATATTTTGAAACCTGAAGGTGGGAAGAATTTAACTCCTAGGTTAGCTCGTTTAGCTTCAAATCTACAAATGTTTAGTTTTGATATAGAGTATATTCCTGGTAAAGATAACGTAGTTGCGGATGGTCTTTCAAGATTACCTAATGTAGATTTGACAGGAATTGAAACTAATAGTGATTGTGAAATAGCTTTTACCATCAAAGATGTGTTTTTGATAAATGAAAAGGATGTTAATAGTATTGTTTCTGAGGCATCTTGGATGTGCGAGATGGACAAGGATGTTGCTTTGAAAGAGGTTAAACGGTTCATAATTGATGGTTGGCCAAGAGAGTCCAGCTTACGGGGTGAATGTGCTGCATTTTCAAAAATTAAAGAGGAACTGTGTGTTGTTAATGATATTGTCCTAAGAGGTGACAGAATTGTGCCTTCAGTTAGCTTAAGAGAGGACATTGTTGAGAAGAGTCACATGGGGCACGGCGGTATGTCCAGCACTAAAAGAAGGATTAAAGAGTGGTTTTGGTGGCCAGGGGTTGATTCCATGGTAGATCGATTAGTGAGGAATTGCAAAGTTTGTGGTACAAGTGATAAGGTGGCAAAGCCATTGAATGTGCCTTTAACTATGGTGAAGTTACCCGAGTATCTATGGCAAAAAGTTGCTATTGATTTCATGGGTCCATTTTCAGCTCTATCAGCAAAGGATTGTTATGCTATTGTATTAGTTGATTATTATTCGAAATGGCCCGAAGTAAGAATGGTAAGTGGGATGACTACGGATGTGGTCATTGAGTTTTTAGAAGATGTGTTTTCAAGGGAAGGAATCCCGGAAGTTCTGGTTTCGGATAATGGACCTCAGTTTGTGTCACAAAAGATGGAAGAATTCTTAGTGGTAATGGGTATCAAGCACATCAAATCATCACTATATCATCCCGAAAGTAACGGTCAAGTTGAGCGCTTCAACAGGGTGGTTAAGGAAGTGATTGAGTTGCCATTGAGTGCAGGTTTACCCTGGAGAAAAGCTCTACGAGAGAGGTTGACTGCATATCGTGTTACTCCGCATTCTGCTACAGGGAAAACACCTTTTGAGGTTTTGAGAGGTAGGAAACCATTTACTGGTTTAGTTCCTTGGTGGTTGAGGAAAAGAAATGATAAAATGCAGTGCAATAATAATGATATTGATAAAGAAATCAGATCTGAGGTCAAAAAGTATCAGGATCGCAGTCAGCAATATCATGGAGGAAAATGTAGTTGGCCCTTGGTTAAGATAGGTCAAATGGTTCGGGTAAAGAATCCTAGGATTGTATTGAAGGGTGAAAGTGTATGGTCCAAACCCTTGAGAGTAATGAAGGTGTTTGACAGTGCAGTAGAATTGGAAGATGGTAAGAGGTGGAATTTTCGACAATTGAGTTTTTGCAATGAGAGGGAAGATGTGGTAGGTTCCTGATCTGGTGGTGTTGATGAAGGGACGTGTAGTGGATATATGTTAGGTGATGAATTTGGATTAATGAAGGATGTGGCGTCAACCGGTAGTACGGGTGGTTCGAGTACCAGATGTTCAAGTGCCAGATGTGACACAGGGAGTGATGTTGGTGATACTGTTGATATTGGTTCATCTTCTACCAATATTGGTGTTGAAGGTGAGACTCTACGTCGTGGTAATAGAACAAGGAAGTTGCCTGTCCGATTTTCTAATTTTAAGCTAGGGTAATCCTCTTGGTGGTGACTCAAGCCATTGAGGAGGAGGGTGTGTGGTATTGGTAGTATATATAGTGTTGTACGCGTGGTGAGTCTCGTGTGTGTGTTAGCGCGTGTATGTGTGTGCACGTGTGGAATGTTTGGAATGCATGCTTGGAGAGAATGTAGTGGGTAGAGAGACAGTTGCTGTGGGAGAAGGGTGGAGGTTGCTGTTGTGTTCGGTGTCGCTGTACTACATCTTACTTCGTGAATAAAGAAGAAGTGAAGAACTCAATTGACCCTACGAGTCTCTTTCAACATAAATCATTGACACTAGTCCGCCTGCCTCTATTGCCAATGCCTTAATAAATTGAATAGACATCCCTTACAGTGTGACTAAAACTCCACCAAATGTACACACTGTATAATACACTGGCTATGTTTGCATTTTGCTTAGACATTATCTCTATTTTTGAAATGCACACCTACTGTTTTAATTGTGAACCACATATTGTAAATTATCACACTTGTCTTCCTTTTTAACTATCACAATTGTATATATCACTTTGGCCTTACACCTTTCCCAGATGGCCCCCGCCTTTTCCTACTACTGTGCCTCTTCTATTTTCAAGCTCCTAAATCACGTGCGCCGCAATTACATCACATGATGCTGAGCTAAGCTCAAATAGTAACTGACTCACTCCCACGGCACCACGAATATCCTGCTGGAGCCTTGCCGAACTGGCCGCCTCTCAAGTATTTACTCGGTAAGTTTAACTTAAAGACAGCCTCTCGACACCGCGTCCGGTTGCCTATGCAGTCCACTAACTTTAATCCTCCCTCCAAGGTCGCCCACCGTAATCGCAACCCGCGACGGCTTTTTTTCATTGAATTATACTCCACCACTTGATTCGTGTGATATGACCCTGTACTGAAGAAACCTACCTCCGGCCTTACTAACGGGTAAGACCTCCATTCTCTACTGCCTTCCGCCCAACGGCACCATCACCATGTCCCTAAATAAGCTTATTTTCACCCACAGGCATTTGCCCCCCTTGGCCATAATGCACAACTCGCCGGATCGGCTCATCACGAGCCTGACTCACTCGCACCAAGAACCTGCACGCTAATCGTGTGTTGCTGGCACCCTGTAACCTCTGGTAAATAATGAATTCCTTAGTGTATCATCCGCAGCACAGTCACATATTCCCAGACTTTAGTCCAACCTACCTCACTCTGTTCCTACACATCGCCAGACCCTCCTGATAAACATTGAATTAAGCCTTTACAGCATCAATCGCGGCATGCATACATACCAACTAAGCCTCACTCAACTCTCTCGTGATGACTCTCCATCGCTATCTCTGCTTCTGTCAATCTCACTAGGCAGAATTTTCCTTCCTTTCTTTTCCGGACCGTCGCAGGCTAAAACACATGTTTTGAATCAATTTCATGCATCATTCCCTCACTTTCCTCCCCCACTGCTTGCTCATGTAATGCAGGCATCTTAAACAAGTGGTCTGAACTTGCAAATGGTTTTAATATGCCTTTTTCTTCCCAAAATTCCTTCCCTTAATTGTAAAATGTATTTTTGCCTTATTTAAGGGTTGCCAAACAGATTAATGTTTGCACGCAGGCATGTTCTTATTTACTGCCCTGAAGATGATCCTATGTATCTAAGTTGAGGGATTGAAACGTCGACACCAATTGTACCATATGGCACCAAATACTGTGGATGTAATGCACAATGGTACTAATACAAAAATTAAGTCTGCCTAAAATGCACTAGAAAACAGACACCCCCCCTCCTTGCCTGAACCCCCTCCCCTCTAATCTTTTGTTTTGTTTGTATGGGTCGCAGGTTGCGCTCCACTTGAATTGTTGTCACCAATTGTATATAATAAGCACATGGTTTAAACAAATTCTGTCCGGCTGGACAAAGAACATAGGGCCAGATGTAGGAGGCAAAATACCGGTCGGTAGGCCGATTTCGGCCGTTACCGACCGGTATTTAGGAATTGGCATGTATGGGCCTTGATTTTACAGAATCGGTAAATTTACCGATTCGGTAAATTTACCGATTCTGTAAAATACCGAATCGGTAGTTTTACCGATTCGTTAACTTCTAGATGTAGGTGGGACTCTTCTGAGTCCCAAAGGCCTTTCAGATTCGGTATTTTACCACCCAATCCAATTGGGTGGTAAAATACCGAATCCAGGTGTGCATGCACATGTGTGCATGCACACCTATGCCATGTGACAGACAGACATGCCCTTAGGGCATGTCTGTCTGCCACATGGCACACATGCCTGTATTTGGGGTGCTAGAGGGTGTCAAAGTGACACCCCCTGCACCCTTGCTGGAATCGGTATTTACCGAATCGGTAAATACCGATTCGGTAATGCCCATTGATTCCTATGGGCTTCAATGCCCATAGGATTCAATGGGCATTACCGAATCGGTATTTACCGATTTGGTAAATACCGATTTTTACAGATTTGGTAAATCAAATTAAGATTTTACCTACATCTCCCTCATTTTATTTTACCGATTCATAAATACCGAATCGGTAAAATTCGGTATTTATGAGTCAGTAAAATAGAATTACCTATATCTAGCCCATAATGTCTACTTAGCATATGTTGATTAGTTCCTTTCTACTTATTGTCTAGGGACCACTGTCTTTAGTAACATTTAGAAAGTGGGCATTTCTCTCCTCTTAAAACCCTCTGTGCCTGCAGTTTGTCTCAAATACACATCTGGAGTGGGTGGCAGCTACACTTTGTGCATTCACTCTAGGCAGTCACAAACACAGGAAGGTTATGTGTGTCTGAGAACTCATCTGCATTCGGATGGCTTTTCCTGGGCAGTAAGTTAGGAAGGAGCTGACACTCATACCTCAATGGGCAGTGTCCTGTCCTCACACAAAGGGTCGATTACCTCCTGTAGTGAGTCTGGAGCCAGGGCTATAAAGAAAGAACCTCTTTGCACTTCAAAGACCCTTCTTTGAAGTCACCCCCACTTCAAAGGAATAACTGGGTTTTAGTACTGGGTCTCTGATTTCACCAAACCAGACACTTCTGGAGCAGTAACTGAACTATGTAAAAAGAACGCCGGTGGCGATCCGCCCCCATTATACATCGCCCGCATGCAATTTACCCCCTGCCCTATTATGATGGCAGGGGTACCGCGGCGGATGGAAAGTCCGTCTGCCGCTTTTCCGCCGGTCGATTTGTCGACCGGCAGAAAAAGGACACAGTATGGTGACGGTGTCTTGCAGACATAGCCATTCATATTATGATGGCAGCGGAAATAAGCCTTTCCATGGCAGCGATACGCCATGGAAAGGCATGAGGTCTTTGCAATTGGGGGCCCGTTGCAGGCACCCATAGTATTGGGAGGGTGGGGATGCACATGGATTTGCATGAACAAGCTGGCAGGCACAGCGCGGTGCCTGCCATGCTGTGCATGTAAATGCACAATATACATATTGTGCATTGTGGCGGGTGCTGCTGACAGCACCGCCCGCCTCAATTCATAACATGCTAGATGTGACTGTCAGTGTGGCGGTCGCATCCGAATCTGCATTGCGGGACCGCCGCACCCCTGGCGGGTGGTCCCGATTACCTTTAAGGCGGCGGGCGGACTATGTCCACCTGCCATCGTAATAAGCCCCGAAGTTATGGTCTATTTTTGCATGGCATTTATTGCAAAGATTGTATCTTTTTTCTGCAAATAGAAAGAGTGTTAAATTTCTCCACTGTATTGTATCCTCATTGTCGTTCTTTACAAGATCAGTCATTTTTTTTGCTTCTAATAATTTAATTTTTGGAAAAAAATGCAAATCTGTTTCAGAAATTACTTCTTGAAAATCAAGAATATACATTCTGTGGGGAGAGCATTTTGATATAACAGAATGTGGTCACACATGATTTCTCAAGAAACCTAAAAAATGTTCTTGAGGTAAGTATTGGTACAAAATGGGCAGGCGTCCAAGTATGATTTTTTTAAGTAGTGGTGATGTTTTATATGGAATTAGAAATGTCCTTAGCTTTAGAATTGATATGTCTTTGATATTACAAATTGGAGGGTATTCCCAGTCATATACGAGGTTCTTTTTTTTGTCCTGTAAGTCTTCACTAGATACTGGTTTTGTTTGACTGTTTTTCTTGCTCTACTACATTTCCATGTAAGACTTCATAACACTGGCCTGTGATGGAAAGCACACACTTATTCTGTTGAAGGAAACTCTCTCCATGAATGTACGGTTCAGTGCTTGATGAATTTGTCCAAGTCCCCTGAAAAAAGTTGCAGAAGTTTAGACTTGGTAATTGTTTCTTCCATACTATATGTATTTAATTGGTGGAAATTAAATGGCTAAGGCTTCTTACTCAAATCATTTTGAAAATGAACAGTTTGTTTTTACAAAAAATGTTTGTTTCAACAAAATGTTAAACATATTGGTTCTGTCTGAGTTTTTCCATCTTTTACCATATTAACAGATGTGTTTGAGTGTTACATTTTTTAGGGCAAGTGTTTTATAATGCTTTGCAGTTATGTCCTAATGTTGCCTTTTCTTGTAATAGTGTATATTTATGTGGAATAGGCAGCATTTGTCGAATAACTAACTGTTAAAGGTGGCATTTTTCACAATCACATGTTGCTAACCTTTATTAATGATTGTCAGGGTGTGTAGAAACATTAGAAACATGTTTTATAGTCTTACCATTGCTGCTGTTTGTCTTTGGAAGTCCTCTTTCTCTCTGCTCAATAATGTTCTTCTCCTGTTTCTGTAGTATAATTTCTTTTTTTGTTTCTAAAGATATTGTCTTTTAGGCATTGTGTAAAATTCTATTTGCTTTCCAATGGTCAGCAGAGTCTCTATGGATGATGGTGGTATTAAATAGTGTTAGGCTGTGTTTCGAGACAACTTGGTATTATTAACCAATCACATAATGCTTTACTTCTTAATTTAATTTTTTATCTAGTGTTGAATTCATTTTCATGTGACCAGAAATGTATTTCTATTGCTTTGCTGTTAGGTGTTAAACATCATTGCTGCGCACCAGTTTATTTTCTTACCTCTCTTTGGATATTGGAAGTATAATGCTACACTGGTAGTCTAAATAGTATTTTGCCAATATTTGTAAATAAGCCTCCTTTAGCAATGCAGCACTGTATCATCCTGAAAATGTACATATTTTCACATATGGAAACCATGCGTTAATTTTATACCTATAAACTTGGCTTGACAAGCATATATAAATACACTTGGTTAATAAAAAAGGCGCTGTTAAGAGCCACCCTATATTATGTCTAGTTTTATTTTATCAGATAACCATTTTTGTTTTTTTTCATTTCAATAGGTCCCACTGTACTTTCCAGATAATTTTGATAGAGTACTGAGGTACACCCTAAACTTTCTAAAAAATATTTAAATCAATAAAATTACATTTCACTACCTCTACAGAGTTTGCTAAACTGTCTCATTTCTTCCTCTACATTATAACAAAAGTAATAACCTATATTTCACATTCAAACAAAGAGCAAAGTCAAAGGGTGGTGTAAACAATATGGCTGCTGTTTTATTAACCAATTAGCCAACATGTTAAGAGGGATGTAATATGTAAGGTCATAAGCAGGGCATGGCAGGTACGCAGGTTAAAGTTAACTCTAGTGAAGTGTGTTTTTTGCCAAGCGTTGCAAAGAGTGTACACTGTTCTTAGTAGATGCGTTTTAATACTCTCTAGTGTATTTCTCACAAGAGTTTGACTTTATGCAAACAGTGTGGTACAGAGAAAACTCCATAAGGAAAATACTGTTTACAGTACCAGCTTTTCTACTCATATCAACTTAATTTCTTTATGTAGGTTCGGTGACTGTCAGGGATTTGATACAGATAAAATCTGTCCGTAGTAAGGCATTCATTTTAGAACAGACATTAAGGGGCCCATTAGGATGTCAGGCGGATTGCCCCTGCCAGACTGGCGGTAGCCCTCGAAGGGTAAATTCTTCCATTTGCAAAAAAAAGCCTTTTTCAAAATTACTGAAATGCCACCACCAGTTTTATCCTCATGATCCCTTCTGATGAGCGTGTAATTGGGTGGTAGGGAGGCTGCAACATCCGGACCGGAGCTTTCATGTAACCATGTTTCCGTAAGGAAGATTGCATCCGGTTGTAGATTCTGTAAGAGGTCATATATGTTCTCCTTGTACTTAGAAAGCGATCTACAATTTATATTAAGAAAGGTAAATTCTTTTGGAGAAGCTACTTTGTTCTTACCCGGGGAAGGCAGTTGCTTAATAGAACTCGTGAAGGTAGTGGTATTAGGAGTATGTAACCTATTAAGTGAGGTGGTACAAGTAAAGCCACAGCAGGGACAGGGCAGAGGAGGATTTCCTGGTTTAAAAGAAATACATTTTTATTGAGATTTTAGCCATAATCCATGTAGCACATTAGAAGAGTAGCTCCTTATATCTTTTAAAAAAAGGGCAGTGGTTGTGGCCCCGGTCGGACGCAGACAGGTGCAGATGGGCTTGCCTTTGGTGCGCCGCCGGTGTGCCCCCTGCGTGCGCCCGCTGCGCGAAGTGAGAGGCATCGAGTTATATTCTGTACAGCAGCTGGTCCGCTGACGTCAAATCACACCCTCCCCCCGCCTCCTACCCAAAAATTTAAGAGTCCGCAGCTCCCTCCAGAACAAACGGGGAAACCCGTGGTGGACCGGGTGAGCAATGTGGAAGAAATGAAGTGCAGGTAAGGGCAGAAGTAAATCCAGTTAGTTAAAAAAATGTTTTAAAAAAGGTACAGCAAATGAGCAGCAGCAAAGCGCAGTATCAAACTTTCAATCCTGCGTCCGCCGATTATAGTTATCTCAAGTAACTGTAATTTGTGCCCTAAAGTAACTATAACTCATACCCTTGCCATGCACAGTGTTGTTGTCAATGATGTCAGTTGAGTTGGGCTATCATAAATGCTATCAATAGTGTCACTGAACATGTCATGAGGTCATAAACACTGCACAATGAAGGTGCAATTTATAGTTACTTTAGAGCGCGAGCACTAAAGTAACAATAGTTACATTAGGACACCCTACCCCCACCCACCTCACTGCGGGAAGCCTTTGGTGCGCAGCACGTGCAGTATGAGATTTGGCACAAGTCATGACCTATAGCCAGACCATATGCCCAACCCCCTGAAAAGCCTGTCATTGGTCTCACAGGTCCTAACCGCACTCAGGCTGACTTACGGACCTTATCAGAGTCACAACAGCAAAATATAAAAAGTGGGCCCATTGGCTTTTTCACAGGGTGAGCATATCCATATATAAAGCAGATATATCGTCTTTGTCCAAAAATCAACAATATTTTTTATCAAATGTAATGCACACAATGCAATGATTAATAATAGTGATCATTATATCAATGTTTATTAAAGCTTTAATTTAAAAGAATAAAAATCAATGTGTCTATGAGACTTTATTTTAACATGGATTTTAAATGTTAAAAGAAAGACTCAGAGAGTTTGTTTTAAGTGATTTCCGATTCGCCCAAAATCACAGGACACCGCTTGCTCATTAGCGACTCTACACCCTGAAAGCTCTGGGCCACAAAATATGCTGCATTGCTAAATCCTAATAAGGTCCCAAAGGTGAGACCTACTGTATTAAAATAATAGGTTGATGCCCACCTGTGGCACCCTTAAATACTGCCCATTTGGGGGCCATCGGGGTAGCCCTGAGGTCCCTGTGGCCTGAAGTAGCTCCCCAACCAGCACCATAAAGCCAGTCAGCACCGTACACAGGGAGGGGTGCATGGCCCATCCACTTTTAAAATACATTTGTTCCCGGAGGAAGCGGTCCCTGGGACCTGCACAGGTTCAGGGAGGGGGCCACACCCCCACCCCTCTTATTATTATTCATGGGGATAACGTTCCTGTGTTTATAGGGGCTGAGCGAAGGGAGCCGTACACCCCCCTCCAAAAATCCTGACAGATGGTGTTTTCAAGACCCTAGCAAGGCTCAGGGAGGGGGGTGCACCCCTTCCCCACAAAATGATTTGACCTCAGAGGATGGTGTCCCCAGGGCCTGTAGAAGCTTCGGGGAGAAGGGCCACATGCTCACTCTCCTTTGTATTAAACTGTGGGCCCTGTGGGGGGCCCATAAGGCCAACATCAGCTTGTGGATGGGGCCCCAAGCACACCTCCCTCCTAAATTCTAAAATATTATGAATCCCGAGCCCTGGTCCACCCTAGGGGTCATATTATTTTTTTTTAAATGGCAACTCCTATTTTTAGGTTTGTTTTTTGGCACGATCCCACACGCAGTATGGCAAAATAAACTTTTATTTTTTTTAATGTGGGTTCTTGAGGATGATCTGGGACCACTCCCACCTCACAAATGCTATGCTATGTGGCAATGTGGCCCTACCCTGGCCCTTTACATCTTTTTTTCTTTTTCTTTAAGATTTACCAGATAGGGGAGTAAGTCCTCGAGTCCTATAATGGCCACCACAACATTTTTGTTCATGCTGCAGCCAGCCAATTGGATAGCTTGCTCCGACAGGACCCTCACTCCCGTGGGTGGGCATGAGATGGCCAAGGGAAAAAAACCCTCTTAGCCAACCAGAACACTCTATATTTTTTAAGTTGTGCTCGTGGTACTCTCACTAAATTCCCTCAAACCCAACAGTCCTGAGTCTCAGACGCTGGATCGAGGACTGCGCCAATACCCTTGTCCCGCTGAAGAAACCCCTCCACAGAGACACCAGCAAGAGGGCCAGCTGGTTCACCCCAGAACTCCTAGCCTCCAAGCAAGCCTGCCGGAAACTAGAGAAGAAATGGCACAGTGACCAAACTCCAGACAGCCACGCAGCACACAAGGACGCCATCTGCAACCACCAAGAGGACCTCCTTTAAAGACCACCTCGACAACAACGCACACAATAGCAAGGAGCTCTTCAACATCGTGAAGGAGCTCTCTAACCCCAGTTCCAACACCATCAACATCCTGCCTTCGCAAGCCCCTTGTGACTCCCTCACCACCTTCTTCCACCGCAAGATAGCAGACATCCACAACAGCTTCAAAACTCAGACAGCCCCAACAGACAGCAACACAACAGACCCTCCGTACACCATCGACCCCGACCCCCTGCTAGCCTGGGCCAGCGTGAGCATCGATGACACCATCAAGACCATGCACTCAATCCACTCTGGCTCTCCGTCAGGCCCATTCCCGCACCACGTCTTCAACAGAGCAAGAAGCACCTTTGCACCCCACCTGCGCAACGTCATCAATCTCTCCCTCGAGACCGCAACCTTCCCAGAGATCTGGAAACACGCCGAGATCAACGCCCTACTAAAAAAAACCTAAGGCAGACCCAAGAGACTTCAAGAACTTCCGGCCCATCTCACTGCTCCCCTTCCCAAGGTTAATGTGAAAACCATCAACAGACAGCTAGCTAACCCTATACCTCAAAGAAAACAGAATCCTGGACCCTACCCAGTCAGGGTTCCGCAGCAACCACAGCACTGAGACTGCCCTCATCGCCGCCACCGACGACATCAGGACCCTGCTGGACAACAGCGAGACCGCAGCACTCATCCTCCTAGACCGCTCTGCCGCCTATGACACTGTCTGCCACTGCACACTATGCGCACGCCTCCACGCCGCAGGGATCCGAGACAAGGCTCTGGATTGGATCACCTCCTTCCTCTCCGGCAGAACCCAGAGCGTCCGCCACCCCACATTCTGTTCTAAAGCCTCCGAGATCATCTGCGGCGTACCCCAGGGATCCTCCCTCAGCCCAACGCTGTTCAACATTTACATGTCCCCGCTCGCACGCGTAGCCCGACAGCACGACCTCAACATAATCTCCTAGGCCGACGACACTCAGCTGATCCTCACCCTCACCAAGGACCCCATCACAGCCAAAGTCAACCTCCATGAAGGAATGAAGGCCATCGCAGACTGGATGAAAACCAGCCGTCTGAAGCTGAACTCGTACAAGACGGAGGTCCTCATCCTCGGTTCCAACCCTTCAGCCTGGGACAACTTCTGGTGGACGACGGCACTGGGGGCAGCCCCGATGCCCACCGACCACGCACGGAACCTGGGAATCATGCTCGACTCAATGCTCTCAATGACCAAGCAAGTCAACGCCATCTCCTCCTCCTGCTTCAACACCCTCTGCATGCTCCGCAAGATCTACAGATGGATCCCGACAGATACAAGAAAAACAGTCACCCAGGCCCTCGTCAGCAGCAGACTCGACTACGGAAACGCCCTCTACGCGAGAGCCCCGACCAAGCTCATCAAAAGACTACAACGTATCCAAAACGCCTCGGCACGACTGATCCTCAACCTACCACACCAGGGCCACATCACCCCCCACCTGAGAAACCTGCACTGGCTCCCCATCAACAAGCGGATATCCTTCAAGCTCCTTACCCACGCACACAAGGCACTCCACAAGACTGGCCCAGCCTACCTCAACAGACGGCTCTCCTTCTACATCCCCAACCGCCAGCTAAGCTCCGCCGACCTCTCACTCGCCACCGTCCTGCGCATCCGAAGAACAACCACCGGTGGGAGATCCTTCTCCAACCTCACCACCAAGACATGGAACACCCTCCCACTGAGCCTACGACAGACCCAAGACCTGCTGACCTTCAGGAGGATACTCAAGACCTGGCTGTTTGATCAGTAGCGCCCCCCCCAGTGCCTTGAGACCCTTGCGGGTATGTAGTGTGCTTTACAAATAACTGACTGATTGACTGATTGAATGTGTAGATCTATGAATCAGTGGGTGTATAAAAGATTCTATATTGGTGTGTCAGAGATGTTGTGGATGATGTCATCACTGATGTCATGAGCGATGTCATTTGAGATGTCACTGACCATGTCATCAGTGATGTAATATGTGAGATCATAAGCAGTGCACTGCGGGGTGTGAGTTATAGCTAACTCAGATAACTATAACAGCTACATTTCTCTGGTTTTGTATGAGTAAAATCTGACCCTAACTATAACGTCCCTGTAACCTTTTTTTTAGTGAATTTCTAAGTTTTTTAAAATTCTATTTGCTAACTATAATGTCCTTGTAACCTTTTGTTTTTTCAGTGAATTTAACTAGCAGTCATGGTTGCAGAGTGGTAGAGAAAGGGGGCTGGGCCTCCAACCAGCTCTCAGGAATTCAGCTGCGTAGGACTTATAGGCGGTACCAGGAGGGCTTCTTGGCCCACAAGGTCCCTCTGACAACTTATCAGCAATCCTGCTGTTATGGATTTACTGGAGGTAACAGATGGAGTAGGGAAAACATTGTAAATGCTGCATTAACTGAAGCAGACACACATTGCACAGCCAACACTGCAGTCATGAATTGATTGACCCATACTGCACTTTCGTCATACTTGACAAAAATGCCATGGGCGGGGAGGGCGGATGATGAAGGATAGGTAGAATAGATCTGACTCACTTAACAAATACAGCGAGTCAAGGGAGTAGAAGAAACAATAAAAATAAATAAATAATCCCCACTCAGTACCATACCTTTGAATGATAATGATAACCCTACATAAACCAAGTAAGCAGAGTAGGTGAGCAGCAGCATGCTCTTCATGAGAAGAAGAGCTGCCTTGCTCATTCATCAAAATAATCCAAATATTAATTCATCCTTTTATTCTAATTCACCCATAGCCACCATGATTAAGCTTTATTTTTTCCATCCAGTCTTTCATCAAAATTTCCAATACATTATCCATCTATTTATAGCAACCCTTTCTTTAAACCATCCTTTCGCCCATCCGCAGAGCACCCTTTCACCCATCCACCCTTTCACTCATATACCATTTTCTTTCTTTTAAGTTTCCTTCAGTTCTTTCATGTCTCCCTCAAGCCATCAAAGCTCATTATGTGAGATGTTTACTGCGTATAGAAGAGGTCATAATAATAACTCAACCACCACTGTGGCTGATAAAGCTGGGGGGTTCGCTTCAAGGCAATTGTTTATGACGACGAACGTCGTCATGGCAATAGCTAGTGAGCATAGTAATTGTAAGAAATTATGTGACTTACCAGTACCTTTCACTGCTGCCGCTTCTCCCGCCACAATAGACCCATCACCCTCTCCTCCTGTGGTGGCACTGAAGCTGGCATCACCGATGTTTTGTGTGGTAAGAATAAAATATCAGACGTAATTTAGATCCCAGATACACAACCCCAAATATAACTGAAATGCAGCACTGCAGCTCAGTTAGCACATCAATATCTTCCAAATATCATTTGATTGGTGGTTCACAAAGTTAGACAAGCCAGTCAATCAAAGACAGATGGTGTTGGCTGGCAAATGCAATGGGAGTGGGACCACATACTTTTTTCCAGCCTTGCTACACTGTCATCGGAAACTGCGGGTATTCTGTAACTATAAAGGAACAAGTCTGCAGCACACTACATTGGGGAAGGGTGGGAGTACATGATGAAGACCATAGCTACTCTCTTATGAACTGAACTGTGTTAGAGCTAGGCATAAGCAGGAAAAGGAAAGCTTTCTCAACAAACATACATGGTGATTTTTATTTAAAATACTAGCTTGCTTGGGCCAGCTATCTGAATCTTGAAGATAGATAGCACCAACATTCCAATACCCCAAGATTCTATCCTAAGAAGTGCAAACAATCATAAAAGGACTTGCTGAGATCAGCAGAGTCCTCGGCAGCAGCACTGGTGATGGGTGCTGGCTGACAAGCTTGTCCCGGATCTTCAGAATCGGACGTCTTCTTGCCCTTGGGTGCTGATGAAAGAAATTAAGAATAAAAGTAAAAATAGATTATTGATTCTGGTAATAGTTTCCTCAAAATGTGTAACGAAAAGCAAGTGCAGTCACTAAAACAGATCACCTATAGTACTACTAGTTTTGATTCAAGTCTATCGACTGTCGATAAATGCATATTCCAAATCTCCTTAACAAACATTACACTTGGAACAAATGCATTGCAGTGAATGATCTTTGATTCTATCTATTCCCATTTCTCAACACTCTTGATGAGCCAACTCAGTCTCCCTTTTTTGCAATGCCTACATGCATACTTCACATCATCACTGTGAATTCAACTAAATAACCTGGAACTGTACGAGCTACATAAACAAAGTCACAGAGCGAATGCGCTACTCCGTGATTCCTATAATGACAGGAGATCAGTCTGCAATGGCTTCTTAATGTTTCAGCTAAAGAGAGTGCCTGATGAATGTGATTATGTAGCGGCACCTGCCTAGCATTAACTAGAAACTGGATCCCCTACTACAGCGCGGGGACACGCCGGTGCGTGTAACCAGGCGCTTTATAAGCTTCCCTATTATTATTATTATTATTATTATTATTATTATTATTATTATCACACAATAATATACCAGTGTAAACTAAACATAACTTACCTCTGAGTGTAAGCAGCATGCTATTCAATTTTTTTTAGCATTGTAGAACACAAACTCAACACATAATAAATACTCACTGAACCTCAGAATCTCGATGCCTAGCAGGTTGACCAGGTCCTATTTGTGGTCCAGAATGTCCACCCAACAGTGCTTCAGCTGCTGGGCGGTGCGCTGTAAATGGCTGGTGCGGCACACACACCTGCGCACCATCCCCCTGTACTGTCTACTACCCAAAGGGTGTGGCCGCTACCATGCCTGCCGCCTGCATAGAGGGGAGGTGGTGCTGTACAAAACAAACTAGTGCTGCCACCTCCTCCTCTCCAAAGATTGCCCAGGCTGCACACCTGGGTGGTGATGCCGCCCGCACAGAAGTTGCCCCTCTTTCATGGAGCTTGGTGGGGAAATAATAATAAGGAAAACGAAGGGAAAGGAAAGAAGAAAGAAAGAAGGAAAGAAGGGTAAATAGAGTACGTCAAAAAGTCACAAAAACACGAAAAAATGTACCCAAAAACGTAAAATACACAAACACAAAGATACACACTCATATTTTTTTTTTAATTAGATGTAGAAAATTAATAAAAGAGGAGGATTACAAAGATTAAGGACAGATTAAAATTTAGGCCCAGCACCATAACAGGGAGCAGAAAAACAAGATGGCCATGCCCATGCGGACCGCATAGTGGTCTTTGTAGGCAATTTAGAATGTGAGAACACACTTGAGGCCCATGTAGTGCCATTCACATATGATTTTGGAGCGCAAGGACGCACTCCATGTTCCCAACTCAACGCAAATGGTCAAGTCAGCAAACTCCGCCCGGAAACGGAACTCCTCGTAGTGTGGCACAGTTTTTTTTGCGACTCCGCTGAATTCCGCATATTAGGACTCCGTGAACTCCACCCACCCCTAATGTGGGCAGGAAACAGATCAAAATATTGCTCTTACTCGGAGGGAGAAGCATAAGTAGCTGCTTAACTGGGGGTGGGAGCAATGCCAACTCGAGCTGCATGTGGGGAGAGGCAGGGGTGTCGGGGTCCACCATACACAACATTGTCTATAGTGGGTACCCTGGGTGGGTGCCAGGGCACACACCTTTAATAATGCAGGCCCTGGGAGATGGATCCCCAGAGCCAAAAAAGGCTTGGAGAGATGGGCCATTCATTTTAATTTCACCAGGAGCTCTGGGAGATAAGGTCCCGGTGGCCTAACAAGGCATAGGAGGGAGCAATGTGGCCACCTTCCCCTTAAAAAAATGACATTGGAGGATGAGACCAAGTGGCCACCCTCCCCTTTAAAAGCATATGGTCCTAGGGTAGGGGGTCATCATTGCCTTATAAGGTTCAGGGAGGGTGGTCCACTTGGTCCCCTCCTCTTAAAAATAATAGAGACCTGCGGGGTCCCCTTTAAAAAACATAGCCAAGGGCCTAATGGGCTCAGTGAGGCTCGGGGATGGGGTACCTGGCGCCCGCCTCCACTTTAAAAAACATAAGCGGTTTGCCGCAAGCCCTGTGGCCAACCCACTTCTGTGCAAAGCTGAAGGCTATTACGTATGGTAATAAAATATTATACTACGTTTAAAAAAAAAGTAGAAATTCACTGAAAAAAACAAAGGTTGAAGTAACATTATACTTAGGTGAGGATATCAGTCCCAACATTAAAGTTGAACTAAAAAAGACAAAGATATTCACCGGTTATACTTAGCAGAGCTCACTATAACTTGCACCGCTGCTATACACTGCTTATTTCCTCACAGATTACATCACTCATGATATGGTTTATGACATAATTTATGACACCACTAATGACATCTCAAATGACGACATTGATGACATCACTAGTTACATCATCAAATTATTGGGTTAGTTTGATTTATAGTTTTCATATTGGTGCATAGCTACCATAGTACTTTATTCATTTTGTAAAGCTTGTATCCAGCTAATGAGTGCAAGTATTTACAAAACACACGTGCTCCTAATACATCATAGATGTGTACAGGTATTGAACATGTTATAAATGCTTGCATTGAAGAGTAACCCTGTGCGCAGGTGATAGTTGACAAATTGCGTTAAACATGTTCCACACACATTTTTAAGCTATTAAACAGAATTATCCCTGCATGACAATTTCTACATAACATAAAATATTGTCTTCACCAGGTATTAAACTATGTACATGTGATTATTTTGCGGCAGAATATGGCTTATCTGTAAAGTTTTCAGCACCGTATGAAGGCTGCAGGTATAATCTTTAGTAACTTCAGACGTTGCTTATTTTAAGTGAATAGTGTCTTTTTGTCAAGTGTTGCACAGAGGGAACACGGTTCTTAGTAGATATATTTTAATACTCTCTAGTGTATTTCTCATGAGAGTTTCACTTCCTGCAAACAGTGTGGTACAGAGTAAATTATCTCCATAGAGTGAATACTGTTTACGGTACCCACTCTCCACTCATCTCAACTTCATTTCTCAATGTAGGTCCAGTAACTGTCAGGGGTCTGATACAGATAAAAGCTTTCCATAGTAAGGAATTTGTTTTAGAAAAGATGTTGAGTATTTTTAGGAACTTGGCTTTCTTTGGACAATTGTTTACAGATTGAAAACCGTATGTAACGAGGATTTCCCATTTATCTGCATTTGACTGATTGTTAATGTGAACTGCGCTACCCTTGAAGTGTATGGCTTAGGGCCAAAGTTGAACATAACCCATTGTTTCTACACCTAAGGGAGTATCTGTGATGGAATTAACGATGCCTCATATTATTCTGAGTTATTTTGTACTTACTTTCAGGTCTCTTATTTATTTTAATTTATTTAAATAGTTTATAGATCAATATGTGCAAAAACAAAGCCCGGATGATGTCATCAGTGATCAAAAATGATGTCATAGAATATTTCATGAGTAATGTCATATGCGAGGTTATAAGTAGTGCATGGCAGGGGCTTTGCTAACTATGACTGATGAATTTCTGTGTTTTTTTTTGTTGCAAACGTTAATGTTGCCAATGACATATTCGCCTAAATATAACATTACTTTAACCTTTGTTTTTTTCAGTGGCTATAGATAGCTAGCTAGATACATACAGAGGTTAAATAACAGGTAACAATGTCTGATGTTGCCATTGAGTAGGTAATGATGTCCCTCCTCCCTCATATCTGTGCATCTGTATGCATATTTTGTTTATTCCGTATTGTTCTTTCATGTGCATTAGTTATGAAAACAGTTATTTAAGCAGAGCCTAAACTCCTTGCATAGACCCATAGCGGCAGCAGTGAAGATCTAGGCGATGATCTAGGTCCAGCATACTCAGAAGATACAGCTTTACAGTGGCAAAACATGGGATTTTAACGTTGCACTGATTTATTGACTGAATCTATGAATATTACTAAACCTGCTCCAAATGCCATGGCAGTGAACATAAATGTGACCCAAAGCATGTATTATTTAGAGCAAGTGCACTAAAAATGCACATTCACCCTTTTCTTTCCACTGTATTGTTTAATTCACATAAGGAACCACTTGCTTATTGTCTAACAAAACGCATGTTTTTCAAAAATGTAATACAAAATATAACGCTGCTTATGGTTCAGATGCCTGTTCAGTATGATTTTACTTGGATGCATGGATCTAACTCAATGTATCCTATATCTAGTCGAGTTCCTTGCTCATGGCCAATACACATGATAAAGCAGAATGGCATGAACTATACATGCAGATGTGCAGTGTGTATCATGTTATTAAGTTCTGTTGTTGAGGGCACCATGCGGGCACTCTAAGTTTGCCACTTGTCTATCAGAGCCCCTTCCTACACAAAACAATGAGTATGATTGTCATTGTAGCACAGGCTTTTGACATTGTGAGCAAAATGCAAGGCTCGGTCTACAAGCTCTATGAAAAAAAAGTTATCATTATACATATTCAGCTCCTTTTTCAAGGTGTACTTTAATGCTGTTTTTTCTGGGACTGTGGTCTCTGCAATTTACAAGACAAATTACCTTTCTGAGCATGGGTGGGCACAGGGCATGAGGCTATGAAATCTTCAACACAAGCCCAAATGATCATTTTATCAAACTGCAATAGGGTTGCTCGGACACTTTAGATACAGTATTCCAGTGCTGAAAAGTAATGATGCTCCCTGGTTCCAAAATGTTTACTGAACGTCTTTTTAAAACATTTTAAATTAATAACACTTTATATATATGAGAACAATGGGTGGAACTTAAGATACTAAAGGAGATATGGACAGCAAGCCAGAAAGGGAGCGTGAGGAAAAGATCAAACAGACCAGTGGACCATACAGGCTACTAAAGGGCATCCCATTCCCATTTAAATTTCCATTTATTGAAATCCCACGTTTGCTCAGAAGCATCGCTGGGCTTCATCAATCTTCTGACGTGTGCATGCTGGTCATTGAGATACAAAAGTGCAAATGATTTTATTGCGAGCCACCTTGCCTTAAGAGTCTTTAGAATACCAATTGTTGTTACTGTGGAAGTACAAAGAAGAATGTCACGGGTAATATTTTTGTATTATAAAACTTTTTAGAGTATGTTTGACGAACCATAGATGCATGATCATTTAAACTTAAGGATACTTGAAATTTTCCCAAAAGCAAGTTGCAATACAGATTTTTACACACAAAAATATTTAAGTTGTTTTTCTATTTTTCATCTGCTTTGGCTACTGTAGTTGACTTAAGAAATGTATACACATATAAACTCCTTTTGCGTGACTCCTTCCAACTAAGTCAAAGCATTGAGAAGTGTTTAACAGGAGAAATTAGCATTGTTTAAAGTGAGAGTAGTTTAGCTAATGATCAGTGAGGTAGAACCTACAAGGTGTTCTTCCGTTACTAACCATTTACAACATGCAAAGTCAAATGCAAGAAAATGTGAAATGTTCAGTTTTCAAATGTTTCCAAACCGTGTGCAGTTTAATTTATCTTGAAGATTGAGTGGAGGATGTTTCATAGCCCGGACTCCTATCTTAGTATATCATCAGTTTATTCAATTGTGAAGGTTGTGAGAGTCTGATCAATGAGGCAGAAGCTTGCCTTGGGCATCTGACTTCCATGTTTGTCTTTGTTTTAGCACAGAAACCGTGTTTAAGAATGTAGAACAATGTTTTTTTAACTCAAAAATAGTTTGTGATTTCTTTGGGTACTTAATTTATTGTTCTTTTTTATTATGTAGTATCTTAATAAGGGGGTTTGTAAAGCACTGTATGTAAACATATGGTTACATCCTAACACAAACGTTGGATTGGGTAAAAAAGGAGGCAATTGGGAAGTTAGAATTCAATCAAAAAATTGGAGAATTAGAGTTCAATCAAAAAAGTAAAGACTCTGTATTATTCTTCATCTCATCCCCTAGAAGAATTATTTAAATCCATGGTAGACAAGCCAGAAATTTTCTTTTTTACATTTCTACAAGCCCCTCATAACATTTGGTTCAATTCTGAGGCTTGGACTCAGGGCATTCCACAACCTAGACACCAAGGACCTTCACTGCATGTTTCAGCTATCTAAAAACTCTCTGTTCAGTTTTGCAGATGTTCATTATAGCGTCTAGTGTGAGTCATAATGGAAAGCAAGTTTCTGGAAGTAGAGCTAGTTCTTGTCCCATTATGCTTCATATACAGTACAGTACTTGATTCTCAACCACTTCATAATCATATGATCAAAATTACATTTAACAATTTAACCATTAACACAGGCTCCTTTGATATAGCTTCACCAAGGACATACACTCAATGTAGGTTATACCCACTTAATAGAATCTGAATAAAAGAACGATCATAATATAATCCAACAACTAAACAAAAAACATACAGGATCCTTGAATATGGAAAGATAAAATGTTAGATGACATTGGCAATTTTCCACTATAGTCTAAAGAAAGGCATTTGCAGTTTTTTACATGACAATCGTTAATATACTAAAGATTGAAGTGATACCTCAACAATTTATGCGGCTATGCAAAGAAGAACACCAACATAGGTCTTGTTGTAATATCATGAATAAACATTGTCTGGCTATACCAAACAGGATACTAGGGGCCAGATGGGCCGTTTTTGCAGCATAGCTGCAAAATCGGCCTTGTAAGAAAATAGGCCAAAAAACCGGCCCTGGCAAAGAGCTCGGCGGGACCCCTAACCCACCCTGTTGGGGGGGGGGAGAGGAGGCGGCTGAGCACTTTGCCAGGGCTGGTTTTGGTTCTCAGTCCGGCCCAGGGTATGAGTGCTGGCAGTGTGTCTGTTTGCAAATAGCACACCCAGATACAGTACAGAAAGCATCAGTATGAAACAGTGCGCACAGACTGAATATGTGTGCTGAATGTATCTGTGACTGTAATGGTACAATGCATGGAGGTAATAGTGCTGGATAGTAAGGGTCCGATTACGAGTCTGGCAGTACGAGGACTTATGGTGGTACTGCAGTGGCGATCGCAACCACTTTACTGGTCGTGCCACTGTGGGACCGCCAACTCTGCCAGGGAACCGTTCCCTGGTGGTGGCGCAGCTGTCAAGAGGCATCATTATGCTTTGAGGGACCACTGGCGATCACAGTCATAAGGCCCTTAGTGTTTGGGTAGTCTCATATGTTTTAACTTTTTATAGGGAGAATTTTATTCTGATTGCAGGACTATTGATGATGTGTTATCTCTAGTGTTGATAATGTTTGGAGATTTAGGGGGACCTCTCTGTGAATTATAAAATTATCTATTGCTAGATGTCTGTCCATTATTTCAGTCTCCATTACCTGCATATTATGGATGCCCTCCACCATCAGTGCCTGACTTTATTTTTAATCGTATCTTGATTGCATTCGTGGATAAAAGCCATTACAGTTATTTTTTAATATGGTATTGTTTTTTGTATGCCTAGTACTTAGTTATGCTTATTTACATTGCATTTTTATTTACCTGCTTCTACAAATAGAAGAACTTATCAGGCAATATTTTATTTGAAATCCCCTTTTAAAAAATTGCACGTGTGCTTTTATCCTGGCAATTTACCGAGGATATTCAATTAGGTTAATGTGCCTTCTTTTACATGATCAACAACCCCTGTGGTACCAATGACACAATAATGCGAGACTCCCATAAGAAACTAGAAAGCTACCATGTCTGTTGTGCTGTCTGTATGAACCCCTACCCTGGAAGGGATAATGCAAGCTGCCTCATTTAGAACAAGGAAACACATATGGGAACCATTCAAATGGATATTTAGTAAGCTACTATTTCAGTACAGATTTGTTTGTACATTTGTAAACAGTATTGCATTATGACTATGTGGCCTGACAACAAATACAATAATTACTAACGCAAGCATATGTGTTAGCCTCTCTTCTGTCTAAATGTCCAACAACTATTGAAGGAAATAGATAATATATGTAAAGGCCACAGCCACGGTCTAGTGGGTTAAAAGAAATAGCCCCCATTTGACCTTTAAATTAAAGAGTTTCCCTTTCTATCACTGTGAGGAAAATTCATGGACTAAAATAGTACAAAACTGACTCTGGCAACTGAGCTGTGGTTGATGCATGGATTTATTTGCGGGCGTGTGTGCATGGAAGGGGCAAAGCTAAAAGTCAAATTTCATGTAGAGAGATGCAATCAGCAACCGGCCTGTGCAGGGTTCGTTGTTGGTTGGCTGGTCACCCTGAGGGAAATGATGTGTGTGCAGCAGGGATGATGAATTGGCTTTGTTTAAGCCGTCATTACGTTGTACTTTTTTATGGAGCTCAGTATTTATAACACTTAAAGTTGATTGAGTAATGTGGCTCGCCGTGGTGTCCCTGCTGGTCAGCAGGGGTGACAGGCCTTGACAGCAAACATGAAGATATTACAGCTTCCAGACTGGTCCAGGATGTCGGAGTAATCTTAACCAATCTGCTGCTTGCTCTAGTGTGTAATGCACTGCTGAAAACTTTCCCCTGGCGTGCAAGTGCAGTCTCTGTATGTACAGATGTATTCATGCGTGCATTAATGTATGTGCTGAACTTTGATATGCTAGAAAGAAATGTAGCTGCCTTTTTTTCCTTTAACATTTGTTCCTTTTGCATTTTAAGAAAATCCTTAGTTACGATCTTTTTTACATTGATAAGGTGGTATTTTACCTTTGCCGTTTTTATTTCAGTGTATATTTTTTTTTACAGTCTGTGACGATTCCTTACATTGCCTTGTGTATACATAGATGTACTTCCTTCAATGCAGATGGAGGCCTTCACACGATCGTGTGATCATTGGGAACTCACTGTTTGGCTTCCCTCTCTGTCGAATGTGCATTCCTTCTTTTATCCGTCTCTCTCGCAAGAACACAGCCTCACTCTATTTCTCTCTCTCCCTCTGTGCCATCTTTTTCTCTTACGCTCTCTCCATTTCCCACCTCTCCATTTCCCTCCCTCTCTCTCTGTCAATTTCCCTCCATCTCTCTTTTCCTCTCACTTCCTCTCTCTTATTCTCTGACTCTCAATGTTTTTCAGTTCTTCCTCGTGATCAACCTTTATGATTAGTTGTACGTGAAATACAGCTGTGTTTAAAAAAAAACTCCTTAGATTTAAAAAGCAGTCACTGGCTAAGCCAGCAGGTCTAGTTTGCATTTTGAGATTTTGAATACTGATTAAAACAGATATATTTAGAGATGGGCTGGGTAGCAGTTAATAACAGGTACCAATATTATTATGAGGGTTTTGAGTAGCATCAACTAGAGAATGAGGGCAAAGCTGGAGTAGACTATGATGCTACTCGGAATCCCAAATTAAAAAAATGTTGTTCACTTTTTTCCCATCTGTAAAAAATGTAATGTGTGATGATACAGTGTAGTTTGAGATGTGGTCCTTCGCACATGCAATTATGGCACTTCATAGTGGGCCAAAGTATACACCAAATAGTCAATAGAAAGGAGGGAGTAATATTCATGTGGACATTCAAAGCCCGGTGTAATAAGCCAAACCTAAAACATTTAGGGCCCGATGTAGGTAAATCTGATTTACTGACTCTAGAATACCGAATTTTACCGATTCGGTATTCTAGATTCGGTAAATCAGATGTAGGAAAAAATTCTGTAATTTTTACCGAATCTGTATGATTCGGTAATTACCGAATCGGTATTTACCGATTCGGTAATTGCCATTGATTCCTATGGGCCTTGAGGCCCATATGAACCTATGGCAATTACCAAATCGGTAAATACCGATTCGGTAAAATTACCAAATTGACAAGGGGGACAGGGTGTCACTTTGACACCCTGTTGCACCCCTGATTCAGGCTTGTGTGCCATGTGACACACATACATGCCCTCAGGTGTGCATGTACACAGGAATTCGTTATTTACCATGCAATAGTATTACATGGTAAATAACAAATTCTTAGGGGCCTGTGGCACTGTTGCCAGTGCCACCTACATATAGATTTACTGATTCGGTATATTTACCGAATCGGTATTTTACAGAATCAGTAAATTTACCGAATCGGTAAATTTACAGATTCTGTAAAATATAGGCCCCCTACATCTCAATCACCAAATACCGGTCGGTAACGGCCGATTTCGGCCGTTACCGACCGGTATTTGGTGACCTACATCTGGCCCTTACTTGTTTGACCCAGATCAGTGTCCCTTTCACTGTAAGGATTTCTATGCATTTTAGGACATATATTTATCTCAGAGAAGCAGTGTAGGGGTTTGCCTTTTTAATTCACATTTTCAGCAGAGTTTACGCTATGGGCTTGATTACGAGCCTAGCAGTTGAACGACAGACTCGCAGTGGTGCAATGGTGCCAGTCCTGTGGCCACCGTATTACGAGGCGGCCATTTGGACCTCTGCGCCAGTGAACCGTTGTTCTCTGGTGATGGAGCAGCGGACAGCTGCTGCGGTCTGCCAGCCATGAAAAGCTGGCTGTGGGGAAACAAAGCTGACACTGCCGCCATGGGGGTGCATGCATCCCAGGTCCCAGCAAGGCATGGACTTCACAAACTTCACAGTTCATGCCATGTTGGAACTGCTTTTCTGTTCCCATCGCAGCGCCCGTTTTCATGGCATCGCCATGGAAACGGCAAAAGAAAATGCTACCAAACACGAGTTGGACTCGTAATCTGGCGGGCCGGCCATCAACAGCTTTGGTGGTGCTGTGCCGGCACAAAGCTGGGGCAGCACCAGCAAAGTCGTAATCAGGCCCTTAGTACCTTGAAAAATATAAAATAGGTTACCCTCCAAAATATGTGAAATTAATATTAAGAATATTTTAAAGAACAGTGAACTAAACTCGTAGACATATAAACTTGTACTTTTGATGGATTTTCCAATTTAGTGATGGCAAAATTTCCAAAACGTTTTTAAAATTCTTGTTTTTTTTTTTTTACAAAGTTGGAAAAAATAAGCAGGTGAAGAATTATGTATTAAGTAATTGTGTTCAAGAGAACATCCTACTAAACCTGATTTTACAAAGCAATTGTTTTGAAGACTTTCTTTTTCTTTTCAACACATTTGGAAAACAATATAAACCCCAACAGAGGTCCTTTAGTCTAACATATCACAGCTAGGGTGACCAACCGTCCGTAAATTTCATGGACAGTCCGTAATTTTGGCTGTCTGGCCGTTGTCCGTGAAGGATTCTTTAACGGACGCCATTTGTCCGTAATTTTAACCGGGCCCAGCTTCCACCCACCTCCCTCTTTGACTCCGAGGCTGTTCCAAAGCTCAGACACCCAGCAGCATTGGAGGCACAGCGGGATGGCAACGCCTCGCACCTTCAGCCTGTGATGAGCTGTTAAGAGGTGCTTGACGGTGACTGAGAGGGAGGCTGCAGGTTCAGGAGCAGCGACATCTATTCACATGCAAACAGCCCTGAATGTGTCATGTCTCTGCTATTTAGACCTCGGTTCTTCAAACATGCAGTCTATAATGTAATAAAATTAAGAAATGGCACAATCGCACCCACACTGATTAACAAAGTATGGAGGACAATCAGTTAAACCAGTTCTCTTGGAGTATCTCCTATAAGTACTGTACATCACAGTGGGGGAGGGCATTTTGGACAGAGAGCCTGTCTTCTTGTTGCCTTGTGCAGGAGGGGGTGAGGAGCCCAAGATGATACTAGAATACTGCATGCCCACCCCTGTGCCCACCCTGGTGGATCCTGTTCCCCCTCCTGTGGTGGATCCTGTTCTCCCTCCTGTGATGGCTCCTGTCCCCACGCATGTGATGGCTCCTGTGCCCCCCCCCTGTGATGGCTTCTGTCCCCCCACTGTGGTGGATCCTGTCCCCCCACCCCCCCCGTCCACCCCCCTGTGGTGGATCCTGTCTCTGCCCTGGGTGGCTTTTGTCCCAGTCCTGGAACGGCTCCTGCAGCGAGGATGAAGTTCCTGATGGGCCTCTTCTCAAAATGGCTCAGCTCAAATTAATATGGAAAGGTGGGCGAGTAAGTAAGTGAAGGGATGGGTGGATGGCTGGATGAATTAGTGAAAGGGTGAATGGATGAATGAAAGATTGAATTAACAGATAATGAGAGAGGATGAATGTATTGATGAGTGAGGGGAAGGAGTGATGAGAGAAAATGTAAATAGCTGGATGTATGGGTGGAAGGGTAGCTGGATGATGGATGAGGGGAAGGATGGATGGATGAGTGGAAGGATGGATGGATGAGGGGATGGATGGATGGATGGATGGAGGGGAAGGATGGATGATGGATGAGGGTAAGGATGGATGGATGAGGGGAAGGATGGATGTATGAGGGGAAGGAAGGATGGATTGATGAGGGGAAGGATGGATGAGGGGAAGGATGGATGGGTGAGGGGATGGATGGGTGAGGGGAAGGATGGATGGATTGATGAGGGGAAGGATGGATGAGGGGAAGGATGGATGGATGAGGGGATGGATGGGTGAGGGGAAGGATGGATGGATGGATGAGTGGAAGGAAGGATGGATGGATGAGGGGAAGGATGGATGGATGGATGATAAGGGGGTGGGTGAAAGAATGGATGGAAGGATGATGGGGGGAAGGATGGATGGATGATGAGGGGAAGGATGGATGGATGATGAGGGGAAGGATGGATGGATGGATGATGAGGGGAAGGATGGATGGATGATGAGGGGAAGGATGGATGGATGGATGGATGGATGATGAGTGGGTGGGTGAAAGGATGGATGGATGGAGAGTGGGTGGGTGAAAGGATAAATGGATGGATGATGAGTGGGTGGGTGAAAGGATGGATGGATGGATGATGAGTGGGTGGGTGAAAGGATGGATGAGTGGGTGGGTGGATGGTGGGTGGGTGAAGTGATGGATGAGTGGACGGATGGTGGGTGGGTGAAAAAATGGATGAGTGGGTGGGTGGATGGTGGGTGGATGGTTGGGTGGATAAGGGGTGGTTGGGTGGATGAGTGAAATGATGGATGGATTGATGGATTGATAAGTGCAAGGGCGGATGAATGTACGTATGAGTGAAAGGGTGGATGTAAGGATGGATGGATGAGTGAGTGAAAGGGAGGGTAGATGGACAAAAGAATGAATAGATGTGTGAAGGAGTGAAATGATAGATGGATGAGTGATAGGGTCAATGGATGGATTCATGAGTGGATGAGTAGATGGATAGATGGGTGGGTGGATGGATGGATGGAAGTAAGGATGGCTAAGTGAAAGGGTCGATGGAGAGAGAAAGGGAGGATCGATGGATGACTAAAAGAGTGGATGGGTGGAAGGATTAGTAAGTGAAAGGATGGCTGGATTAGTGAAAGGGTAAATGGCTGGATGGATGAGTGAATGGATGGATGGGATGAAGAGTGGATGGATAAGTGTACAGATGGATAGGGTGAAAGGGTGGATGGAGGGATAATAGATGGATGAGTGAAAGGATGGATGAAGGGATGGATGAAGGGATGGATGAGTGAAATGATAGATGGAAGGATACATGATGGATAGGTTTGCAAATAGTTGAATATGTTTGGAAATGGCTGGGCTTAATTATATACTATTGCACGACCTCTGACGTGTCTGTAAAACTTACCTATTGTCCTGAAGTTTTGTCCTGAATTTTGACCTCCTGTCCTGAATTTGTGTCCTGAATTTTGACCCTTTGTCCTGAATTTTTACACTCACCGTCCTGAATTTGCACCAATGCCAGTTGGTCACCCTAATCACAGCCACTATAATCGAAAAGGGAAGACAGGTTCCCAATGCAGATAAAAAAAGCACCCTGGAGAATCCTTGATTTTATTTTAACAAACTAGTGATATTTTATACATGGGCACTCTTTTGCTGCACTCTTCATACAGCCTTGAAGCTACTTTCGGCAGCATAGCTCAATAGGTTGAGCATTCCTCAGTTGAATAGTAATTGGTTGGTTGCAAATTTGTGCCTAATTAGTAAAAGAAAGAGTGCCTGTCCCCACAGTTCTGATCAGAAGCCAGCAGCTGGTGCACTTAAATGTCGGCATGCCGAATACCAAGTCTGCGCAGTCTAGAATCCACTTCATGCCTCTTTACTCCACCACAGATACTCCCTATACCTTTATCTCACTCTTGCACGTTTCTGCTTTCTCCCTTTGTGACTGTATTTCAGTTTTTGTCTTCCTCCATTTTTAGGTCGGGACTGAGTCAGTGAGCATGAGCAGCTCTGGCGATCTGCTGTAGTGGAGTATGAAAGAGAAGCCCGGGAAAACACTGTCCATATTTGTTATTGGCCTGTGCTGTTGTCCTTCAAAAATGCAGGTTTCTGATTGGTTAATAGGCTTGTTAGTCCCTCCTTAGTACCGCCTTGTCTTCATTTGTAACCTCCCATGGTTACTGGCCCATTTACTTTGGTTGTTACACGATACGTGCTATTTAGCCTTGTAAGCACCATTTTCTTCATTGAGTTTCTCATTCTGCAAGCAGCTGGGATAATGGTGGCCACTTCATAGGTTTCACATTTTTTAATAACTGTGAACATACTTTATCAGCGTGGTGCCCGTTTCACGAGCACCGCACTGGTTTTACTTTCATTCTTGTGTCTTTTCCCAGCTGCTGCATTCCACTTTCCCTGCTCTCTCTTCCAAGCCGCGCCTTTCTTTTCAGTGGCGCAGCTCGCCAAACTCTATTTTTTCAATATTGTACATTGTGCATACACCAGGACACAATCCTAGGTTCCTCATTTCAAAATCTGCACAGCTGACCGGAATCCCATTTGATCGTTTGCCTTTAATCTATAAACATAGCCCCAGTGCTCTGGATTTCGTGAAAAAGATGCCCTCAACACGTGAGACGTGCTTGAACAAGCGACTTTGTTTTAGTCCTCCCCACTCCAATGACGAAATAGCCTGGTCCTGGCATGGCAACCGCACAGGACTTGGCCCCACCTTTACACATGCAGACTCGTGCAGCAAAAGCAGTGCCTTTGTAAGTTTGTGATTCAAACACAGCTGCTGGAGGTATCCTTTCAGAGTGAACATGGCAAGTAGCAGTAAGTAGCATGTCCACTGTGTTATGGCAGACCTCACATGAGACCAGCAATCAGTGGGAGTTGGAGCGCTCACCACGTGACAGCCCCTTGCAGGGGTTGCTTTCATTTCAAAACAAAGTGCCGACTGCCCCATTGTTTGCAGTCCATGTGCCTTGAATATGCGACCAGGTTGAGAAGAGCTACATCACTTGTTATTTCAGACAGTACTAGAAAAAACAATAATTCTTCTTTTTTAAAAGATAATTTTGTACGAGTGGTTGTGTTGGTTTGTGCTTGGGTGAGGGTGAGTGCATGTCAAGGGGCGATCGAATGCAAGTATAAGGAAGTGCAAGGGTAAATAGGTTATTGACCGAGTCCAAGGTAGAATGAATGGGTGAGTTGTAGGTTGCGAGGGTGAAAAAATGCTCGAAAAAGTGAGTGTATTGATAAATGATGCATGCACGGAACGATGAATGAGAGTGCATGAATGGGTGAAAAGCAAGTAACTGTATGGCTGGATGAATGCTTAAGACTTAGTGCATGAATGAGCGGTGCAAAGATGTTGTAGGTTACTGTCGCCCTGCTGGTGCCTGCTCTCTACCACTACTAATTTATTTTAATTTATTTCCCACCTTTCTTGCAGTTGAGCAAAACAGATAGAATTTTGTATCCTTCTTTTGAGCCATGTTAGCGTAAATTTGGGAACATATTTGGATGAAGTTTGCAGCAGGGAACACAAGCTCGAACAGGAGAAGTTGCACAAGATGTCCCAAGTAGCGTGCAAACTAAACAATTACAGCAGCATTCGTATTTTAAAGCGTTCAGCTGCCAAACCAGGCAAAAGCTTGCACAGCTCCCACCACAAAATGGTCAGTGTCTGAAGAGTCAAGTCTTGAGCTGTTTCCTAAAGCAGCAACTGCATCCTTTTGTGAACACTTAATTCATTAATAATAAAATGTCCAAACATCCATGCACTCTTTCACCCAAAGCTTATTTAGCATAGCCACACGTTTAGCATTCTTGGCTTGTTTCCCTATGTGTTTGACAAACATTGCCTCTTATGTCCTTGTTTCATATTTGCAGTGGCTTGGTGTAGTAAACAGGTCTTGGCTGCTTATAGGGCCTAAGCTTCTTTTCTTCATTCTATTTAGTTGCTGCTGCACAGTAATAAAAAATAGGAGTGAATAGTCACAAAACAGCTCTCAAAACAAATCATTTAGGGATCTCTATGGAAGGATAAACTTGCTCGTGCCTTATCTCTCCCTATCTTGAATTTACAGTTCCAACAACCTGGTATGCCCAGCTTCTTCCATGCCCTATGTGCATCACTATTACTTTCACTCTCTATCTCATTCTCTCTCTTTCTTAGCGCTACCTCTCACTTATATATGCAAATAACTCTATCACTATATACAATCTCACTCTCCCTTTCTATCATTTTCGCACTTGCACTTTCGCTCACATAGGTAAAACACATTTCCATTACAACACTAATAGCTTTAACTCTATGTGAGACATTGTGCATTGCAAATGATTGTTCTGATTTGGGTGCTATTCCCACATTTGCTCTTCTCATATATCTGATGCAGAAAAATAAGTTCTGGTCCCCAAAATTAAGTGCCGGTCATTCCCACCCACAACCGTCGACTCAAATATGCACTGGTCACAAGTTTGAACACTGAGGCTGACTTCGACCTTCGGTGAGCTATAACATCCTACAGCACCTGATGTAAAAAATAAAAAAAACAAGTTATTAGCAATGGCGCTTCATAAGAAAGTAGTAAGATTTCCTTCTGGGGTTCTTTTAATTTTCAGCCTTGCATTTGCATTCCTACACAGAAGGGGCTGTCCCTAGGCGGCACTTGTGCGTGAGCCCACTGTCTTAATCTGCCACTGCTGCTGGCATGATACAGCTTTCGTAAGAAAAAAAGAAATCTCAGAAAGCATTTGTTTGCATGCAAAAGCTGTAATATTATCTTGTCAGCAGAAGAGGGGTCCACTAGCCGTACTGTGCATTTGTCAGGCTGGGGCTGTTACAGCCTGGCTTCTAACAGACACACTTCATATCTGACAAGCTGCTCTAGCATCAGGCAGTGCAGCATGTCAGATAATGGAGTTTCAGGGCTTGTCAATCACACACCCACTTGCCCTAGCGAAACTGAAATCAGGAAAAAGGCTACCCATTCCCTTCAACTCTATTCCAGCTTCTTATTGGGTGTAAGCTCTGGATCTGTCTCTGGTATACTACAGACGAACAATGGAGTTGGAAATCATAGGCATGCCAGAGGTAAGTTTTTATGTTTAAAAGCCTGAGTGTGTGTTCGGCCATGTGCTGTATGTAGAGTTCATGTGTAGTTTTTGATTTAGGCTTTGCTGAGGAGAATTGTAAAAATGTGTAAATCGTAGATACTGAAGGAGAACCTTCTAGAGTTGGGAGAAGAGATTCAGAAGACATAGGAGAGTCAGAAGAAGCAGGTACATTTTGGAGGAAATGGATGAGGGAAGGATGAAGAGCATTATATTATGATCTAAAAGATGATGGTGAAGAAAATTTAGATTGAAGATCAGAAAAAGAAAGGGGTTTGTTGTCAGTTATGTGTTGTGAAATCCAATATAAGCCTTTAGAATGCCATGATTTCCAATATATATAGCGGTTACCAATCTGTAAAGATTTATTATGCCAAATAGGCTGATTATGGAGGGAGGTAATGGAGGGAGGTGACGAAGATAACCGAGGAGACAAAAGTTTATGAGAGTGAGCAATGACCGGGGAGCGTAAAGAGACAATTTTGGCCGTAAAAGTTCAAATTTCTTCTTGAAATCCAAAAGGAGTAATAAGATCTTTTTCTAATTGTAGCCAAAGAGGTGGATGTAAAGGGAAATCCATAGAAATCATCCATCTAGCAGCTTGTTTTAGTGAGAATGCAGAATGATAAGCCTTAAAGTCTGGGAACTTAAGGCTGCACTAGGTCTATCCTTTTTAACCCGTTGCACGCTGATGATGGAACCGCTCTGTCATCAGCTGCGGTGGCGCTGTGCTGATGACGGAGCGGTTCCGTCATGGCCACGCCTGCGCTGCGCGGATTCCGCGCCTGCGCTGGGCGTTCTATTGAGCGGGCGGGGCCATGACGGAACCGCTCCGTCATCAGCACAGCTCAACCGCGGCTGGTGACGGAGCGGTTCCGTCACCAGCATGCGGCCGCCGCGCGCCTGCTCCGCCCCTTTAGCACTGCGGCAGAATAGCCGCCGCAGTGAAGGGGTTAAGAGAGGACAAAGCTATAAGCGAAGATTTACCCTTCCATAAACTTTTTATCAAAATGGAATCAATTCTTTTAAAGTAATATTGAGGGATATAAATAGCAATCATTGAAATAGTATATGGCACCAGGGGGAAAGCATCATCTTAATAGAGTCTAAGCGACCCCACCAAGAGAGAAATAGAAGATGCCATCGGGTAATATTATCATTTAATTTTTTAATAATGTGATCAATATTTACTTTAAGCTTGTTGGCCAACGAAGAAGGGAACCACAATCCAAGGTATTTTATTTTAATGAGCTGCCAGGAAAAAACAGAACAATCAAGAGATGTTTTGACAAAGAAAGTTTAAAGGCAAAATTTCGCATTTATCAGCGTTTAAACGATAACCCAAGAGTTTAGAAAAGGAGGATACCTGTTGAAGAAAGGGATTGAGGGATGTTTCAGGATTGGAACAGTAGAGAAGAATATCATCAGCATAAACTGACAAATTAACTTGATGAGAACCAGATTGGAAACCTGTAATACGATCATCTTGTCTAATTTTAGTTAGGAAAGGTTCTAGGGCTATGACAAATATTAAAGGAGACAGAGGGCAACCTAGTCTCACCCCCCCTATGAAGTGAGAAGAAATCAGAAGTATTGCCATTAGCGAATATGGAAGCACGAGAGTCTGAGTATAAAAGAGAAATTAAAGTTATCAATTTAGGAGGAAAACCGGCCCACCTTAAAGCTTGAAACCTAAAGTCCCAACCAATCCTGTCAAAAGCTTTCTCAGCATCAAGAGAAATTGCCACAATCGAATGATCCAAGGAAGATGCTTAACTTAAAATATTAAAAAAGACTCGGGAATATCAGAAGCAAGTCGCCCTTTGACAAAGCCTGCTTGCTCAGGGCCAATGAGATCAGGTAAAGGTGGATCAATACGTAAAGCCATAATCTTCGCAATCATTTTGTAATCAGTGTTAACTAATTAGATAGGTCGGTAATTCTTACAAAGAGAGTGATCTTTCACATCTTTGGGAATTAAGCAGATCAATGCTCCTGAAACATACCACTGGAGGTGCCAATTATCCCGTAGGATTGAAAGAGACATAAAAGCTTTGGTAAAAGAATATTTGCAAAATGAGAATAGAATTTGATGGTAAAACCATCAGGTCTAGGTGCTTTCCCATGACGAAGTATTGATACAACCTAAGTTATATCTGCTAGGGAAATGTCAGCGCCTAATGACTCAAAATCAATGTGGTTAGATGGTGGAGAAGGAATGGACCGAAAGTAGGAAAGAAGATCAGAATTATCCCGTGTACATTCAGGAGTGTACAGAAAGAAACAAATTCATTTAAGATGTCCTATTTTAGTGCTATCCTTCCTTACGTTTAGATAATTAGCCAATAGTTTACTCATCTTCTTTTGGCTACCATAATAGGGAGAACTACTTTTCAAGAGGTAATTTGAAGCTGCATCAGTAGACATTTTATTAAAAATAATTTTAGCATCAATAAGGTTTTTCAGATCAGATTCATTGTTAGAATGATAATACAAGTATTCCAATAGTTTAATTTGACTAAATAATTGAGAAGACTGTGCTTCTAAAGACTTCTTCTTGTGTGATACAAAACTCATAATAAAACCTCTGGCGGCTGCCTTAAAGGAATCCCATACCATCACAAAAGGAGATTCTGGAGTGTTGTTGATGGCAAAAAACTCCAAGGCAAAGGAATTAAACTTTTGACGAAAATTAGGGTCAAGTATTAGGGAATTGTTAAAACGCCAACTACCAGTATGCAGGGAAAAGGGAACCAAGGGATATATTATCAAGAAAGGTGATAAAATTATCGCCTTTTTAGCGGCAGAAAACTGCTGCTAAAACAGCGATAATGAGCTCGATTATATGCTCTGTGGAATTCCAATTGAAGCCCATGTTAAATGTGAAGGACATCTAACATGGGCTTCAATTGGAATTCCATAGAGCATATTATGAAGCCCATTATCGCCTGTCTTGATAATATGCCTCATGTAAATATTACCAACAACAGGGTCATGGTCAGATATTAGGATTGAGCTAATCTCTGAATGAATGGTATGTTGTGACATTGATTTATTTAAGAAAAGGTAGTCAATACAGGATAGGGAGTGGTGCGCAGCTGAATAGAAACTGTATTCTCTAAGGTCAGGATGGCACAATCTCCAAATATCAACTAATGCTTTACGTCAAATTGAGGAAACAAATTGAGCATGCATTTTAGAAGGAGTAAACTTAACAGTAGAGTGACGATCTAAAATTGGTTCTAGAATTTGATTGCATTCTCCACCAAGTATAACATAGTCATCATCAAATGTAAGTAATTTGTCTGATAGATTGGACCAAAAAAGTTTATCAATCGAAGTAGGGCCATATACATTGAAGATAAGAATGGGAATGATATCTATAAGTAACTTAACAATAACCCAACGACCCTCTGCATAAACTTGAGGAACTACAGAAACATTCAACTTCTTGTGACATAAAATTAAAACACCATTTTTCTTACCTAGGGCTGGGGAATTAAACACATGATACACCCAGCATCTTTTTAACTTAGAGGCTTCATTATAAGTAATATGAGATTCTTGAAGTAATGCAATTTCAGTTTTCAATTTAGCAAGGTGGGAGAGCACCCATTGCCTTTTAATAGGATTGTTCAATCCTTTAATATTCCAAGTAGTACCTCGAAATGTAATTTACTTGGAAAAATATGAACACACACTATGCTTACAAGAAAAACAATTAAATTAGCTGGACAAGTGTAGAGGAAAATAAATGGAAGGAAAAAAAGTATTTGCAAGGTGAATGAAAATTTAGAAATATGAAAAGTGTAAAAAATATATAGAGTACTGAATTTGAAGAAAAGAGCAGAGGAAGAGGAAGAGCTCATTAAAAAAGATAGAGAGGAAAAGAAAGAAGGAAAGAATAAGCAGGAGGGAAGGGAAAGACAAGAAAGGAAAAATAAGAGAATAAAAAACAAAAGGACAGTATATGTCTTACAAAGGCGACTGAACATCATACCTACAAAACAACATGACTAGGGAAGAATATACCAGGAGAAGACAACGACAGCTTTGAAGATCCATTGAATCCAAAAAGGACCACAACCAAATATGTCAACATTACAGGAGGATCAGAGGGACCCAAAGTGTTGAAAAAAAATCCTATGGGAGAGAAAAAAGAATTTATGGAAAGATATATAAACAAGGTAAGAAATATAAGAAATTTATGAAGAAGTAAGATTGAAGAGAGAGAAATAACAGTATAACATTATAGTGGCATTACAAATGCATAAACAGAACAGAACAGAACTAACCCCCACATGCATCAACGTTTTTTGCATTCGCAAACGGTGCGAATCGGAAAAATCGGCCGTTTGCGAATACAAAATCCGTTTTTGGGATGCATCAAACTTTTGTGCATAATTCGCTATTTTTAGCATTTCTAAAAATTGCGAATGCATTTAAGGAATCGCATTTGTGCGATTCCTTAAATGCAATGCATCATTTTTTTTAAAATAGCGAATTTGAAAATTGGAAGTGCAAATTAACACGAGGTTGACCCTCGTGTTAATTTGCGAAAATTGTTCAAAAAGCATTTTTAAAACTTGCATGTTACAGACACACATGTCCTTACGACATGTGTGTGTGAAACATCCACTTAAAAATACATTTCAGGGGTGCAGGGGGGGGGTCCTTTGGACCCCCCCTGCACCCATGGAATGCATCAACATTATGCGAATCCTAATTTGCAAATTCGCAATTCCCATTGATTCCTATGGGCCTTTTGGCCCATAGGAATCAATGGGAAATGCGAATTAGCAAATTAGAATTCGCATAATATTAGCGAATCGGTAAAAAATGCAAATTTTACCGAATCGCTAATATTATTGGAAAAAAATCATGCATCCCGTTTTGCGAATTCCAAATTGCGATTCGCTATTTTTCGCAATTTGGAATTCGCAAACGGCCGGGATGATGCATGTGGCCGTAAGAATCACTGACAAATAAATGTACATAACTAAGAAATTTAAAAAAAAGATGTTCAACAATGTCAATGTAAATAGTGACAATCTCAAATCTTTGAGATTGTCACCATTTACATTGACATTGTTGAACATCTTTTTCTGAAATTTCTTAGGTGTGTACATTTATATGTCTTTTTAACAAGTATATGTTTTACAAATTGTATTGTAAGTGGACAAAGTTGTCCCCTTCTTTTAATCATTTGTATATATTTTTTCCATGTCTTTCGTCCGTTTAAAAAAAAATAATAAATGATGTTTTTTATACTTTAATTGTATAGTCTGTTAAATATATTTTGAGGTAGCTACTTATCTTTTTGTAAATGTAACCTGATTTTAGACAGGTACTTTGTGGCCTAGGAAAAATATCCGTATTAATACTATTGTTGCCCTGTCCTAGGAACTATATCCAGACTCAGGGGGTCCCTCTTTTTTATTGACTACTATTGTTCCTTCAAAGGTGGAATGAGGGGTGTTAGAACCTGAGATGCCAGGTCACCAAGGGTAGCCTGGCCTAGGGGTAAGACATGCAATTTCTAGAGGCACAGTGTGAAGGTTGCAGACCACCCAACAGTAAAACCCCGCAATAGCACTCAAAAAGAAAACGCTACACCAAAAATGTGGAAAAATAAGTACTGCTTTATAAAAATAATATTCTCTTTGTTCTCAAAATATATATAGCTTAGAACATTTCAGGTTTCTTTAGAATCAGCAGTTATACCTTTTAAATTACTAGCAAATTATCAATTAGCTTCTTCAGTACTTTACATTTAGTTGTCTTCAAATCAATATTCCACTTCCTGAGATGTTAACCTGTTCAAGAATACAGTACACTTGTCAATAAATTATTAATAACACTTCAGACTTGCTTTCTCAAGTCCATGACCAACATCAATGGTACAGTTCATAAGACTCCAGAATCAATTTCAATTGGTTACTGTACTGTGCACAATACTGGTCTCTCACAGCACCAACCACCCTCACTTTCTAGTACACAGTTGCTGATGATCCCCTCAAGTTACTCCCTCCTGTGTGTCACTCAGCTGTGGCAATTACTAGGATGTGGGTTATTCCCAGATAACCTCTAGTGCCGCTCTCCCCCTGCAGTACACCTCCTTACTTGAGTTCAGCTGATACTGCAGTCGTCCTGCGCCAAAAGGAGGGGTAAAGCGGAAGAGGAGGGGGCCAAGGAACCGAGGCTGAAGAGGCTCCCTCACCTCAGCAGACTCCTCAGCGCTCCCCAGCTCGAGCCGACTCTTTAGGGAGGCTTCCTCTTATCAGGCGTTAAGGGCAGAAACCACGATGCCCCCAGGCCCCTACCGGGCCTCTCTACTCCCCCTCCCTGCTCGGGCCAGCTCCTCAGTGTGGCGCTCGAGCAGGAGGAGAAGGCAGGATCACACGGCAAACAGACGGAGCCTCACCGGCGCCTCTCTTTGATGAAGACACTCCCTCGGCGGGCATGCGCGGAAGCGCTCGCTCTGGTTCCGCCTCTCCCGGCGGCCGCTCTCAGGAAGGACACTACTCGTCTGAGCCTGCTCGATCCTAGGCCCCTCCTGTGGGGATCGCGTTCACGACTGGGGCATGCGCGAAGGCGCTTTCGAGCAAAGACTCGTCCTCCCCTTTCCAAGTGAGGAAGTACGTTGCAGGCAATGCACCAGAAGCGCGGAAGGCGCCCCCGGGGTCCCGTCCACAGAGAGAAGCCTCACAAAGCCTCTCAGGCTCAGTGGATCCCGGGGCAGGCGCTGTCACAGAACGCGATCAGCACCCCAGGGGTCCCGCTCACAGTGGGGACGGCGCTGCCTCAAGAAACCGGCTCCCTTCACCAGGAACTCCAGGGACCGGCCAACTGCACGAACAACCAGGGCTTCCCAGGAAACCAGGGCACAAGCCTTCCCCAGCACCCAGGAAGGTAGGAGAACAGTGCTAGTTCGATTCTTCACCTCAGCTCCCACTCTGCAAAGTCCTTCTTATTACTCAGGTTTGGATGGAGGTTGGGGGCTAGGGATGAGGGCTATTCTTCCTGAGTTTCTTTCTGCTGGGCAGAGGACTGCGTACCGCAGCACTGCAGTCTCCTTCTCCTTTGACTTCCCCTGTATGGTTTGGACAAGGGGCAAGCTAGGCGCCCAGGGTCTCCAGTAACCCTTAACAGCGGGGTCAGGACAAGTAACCCAAAAGGGGATAATGAGGTGATACACTAAGGCAGCTTCCCTATCTAGGAGGTCAACCCTATGTCTAACCTCTTCCCACCCTTAGCTACAGCCTGTCCTCCAACTGACTCTCTCAGGTAGACAAAATGGCTGCCCCGCATTCCGCCTTTTATAGGCTGCCCTTCAGTGGTCCAGAATGGACCAGAAGGTTCTGGAATGCCCTATGCTGGTCTATGGGTGAGTTCTGGACTTGGCAGTTAGGGCAGTTGGTAGCCACCATTTTGTGGCCCCAACTTTCCCTGTCAGAACAGGCCTCTGGGCCTGAGGTAAAAGATTATGGGGGGAAAAAGAACACCTATCCCCTTGACCAACACCTATAAAAAGTAGTAGACACAAAAATATTAAGGGTATGAGGGGCAAAAAGGGGACAAAATAAAGAATAATGAGGAGGGACTACGCAAAAAATCCAGGCAGGTCTAACACGCGTCCCCCCCAGCTGAAAGTGGGGAGAACTACCCAACCCCTTGGGAGTCCTCTTCACTAAGGCGGAAATACCTGGAGAGACCGTCTGCATTGGCGTGGTCCACTCCAGGCCGATGTTCCACCCGGAAGTCCATTCCCTGTAGGGAGATGGACCACCTCAACAGCTTGGGATTTTCCCCCTTCATTTGCATCAGCCAACGAAGGGGGCGGTGGTCAGTCTGAACCAGGAAGTGCGAGCCAAAGAGGTATGGCCGCAGCTTCTTCAGAGCCCACACCACCACAAAAGCTTCCCTCTCAATTGCACTCCACTTCTGTTCCCGGGGAAGCAGTCTCCTGGATAAGAAGACTACAGGCTGATCCAGGCCCTCTTCATTTAGTTGCGATAACACTGCCCCAATGCCATGTTCGGATGCATCTGTTTGAACAATGAACTCCTTGGAGAAATCGGGAGCCTTCAGGACCGGTGCTTCACACATTGCCTGCTTCAACTTTTCAAAGACCTGCTGACAAGCCTTTGTCCAAACTACCCGTCGAGGTTGTTTCCTGGAGGTGAGCTCTGTGAGGGGCGCTACAATAGTGCCATACCCCTTCACAAAGCGACGGTAGTAACCTGTGAGGCCCAGGAAAGCTCGGACCTCAGTCTGTGTCTTGGGGGGTTCCCAGGCCATGATTGCCTCAATCTTCGCCTGCAGGGGCTGCACTGACCCCCTACCCACCAAGTGTCCAAGGTACACAACCGACCCCTGCCCAATCTGGCATTTGCTGGCTTTGATGGTCAATCCAGCTTGTTTCAGAGCCTGGAGAACTGCTTGCAAATGTTGCAAATGGTCCTCCCAACTGCTACTGAAGACAGCAATGTCATCCAGGTAAGCAGCAGAGAAACTCTCCATTCCAGAGAGGACCTGGTTCACCAGTCGCTGAAATGTGGCAGGGGCGTTCTTGAGCCCAAAGGGCATCACACAGAACTGGAAGTGTCCCTCAGGCGTGGAGAAGGCTGACCTTTCCTTTGCTCCATCTGTCAAGGAGATCTGCCAGTACCCTGAAGTGAGGTCAAAGGTACTTAGGTATTGGGCAGCTCCTAGCCGGTCAATTAACTCATCCGCCCTAGGGATTGGATGAGCATCAGTCTTTGTAACTGAGTTCAATCCTCGGTAATCCACACAGAACCTCAGTTCTGGTGTGGTGCCCGGTGGGGCGGCTTTTGGGACTAGCACCACCGGACTGGACCAAGGGCTGCTGGAAGGTTCTATCACTCCTAGCTCCAACATCTTGGCAACTTCGCCATGGATGCTAGCCTTCACCTTGTCCGACAGCCTGTAGGTCTTGGACTTCACTGGGGGGCTGTCTCCTGTGTCCACATCATGGGTACACAGGTGGGTTCTTCCCGGGACAAGGGAGAACAGCGAAGAGTACTGCCCCAATACCTGGCGGCAATCCTCTCGTTGTTCAGGAGTTAGGGATGGGGAGAGAATTACTCCCTCCACCGACCCATCCTTCTCTTGGCATGAAAAGAGATCTGGGAGAGGCTCGCTTTCTGCTTCCTCAGCACCATCAGTCACCAGCATCAGGATGACCTCTGGCCTCTCATGATGGGGTTTGAGGCAATTGGCATGCAACACCCGTAGAGGCTGCCGCGGGGTCTTAAGATCCACCAAGTAAGTGGCCTTACCCTTCTTCTCCAACACCTCAAATGGGCCTGTCCAACGATCTTGAAGGGCACTTAGCTCTCCAGGTTCCATCACCCAAACTTTCTGGCCAGGCTCCAACTCCACCGGGTGAGCATTTTGGTCGTACCATTCCTTCATGACTGCCTGACTGGCCTCCAAGTTGTCAGCAGCCTGCTTCCACAACTTGGCCATCTGGCTTCTGAAGGCCAGCATGTAGCTCACCACATCCTGGGGAGGTTTTCTGGGAGACTTCTCCCATCCATCCTTCACCAGGCTGAGAGGCCCACGCACAGGGTGCCCATACAACAATTCAAACGGGCTGAAGCCCACTCCCTTCTGCGGCACCTCTCTGTAAGAGAACAGCAAGCAAGGTAGGAGGACGTCCCACTTCCTCCGTAAGCTCTCCGGCAGACTTCTTATCATGCCCTTCAGGGTCTTATTAAACCTCTCAACCAGTCCATTGGACTGGGGGTGACAAGGAGTGGTGAACCGGTAGGTCACTCCACACTCCTTCCACATTGTCCGCATGTAAGCTGACAGGAAGTTGGTCCCCCTGTCAGACACAACCTCCTTTGGAAATCCTACAAGGGTAAAGATTCCCATCAGGGCCCTAGCCACCACAGGTGCAGTAACAGTCCTCAGAGGGATGGCCTCTGGGTACCGTGTGGCATGATCCACCAGAACCAGGATAAACCTGTGACCAGCTGTTGTTGGTGGATCCAATGGCCCTACAATGTCGATGCCCACCCTTTCAAAGGGGGTGCTAACGACAGGAAGTGGTTCCAGGGGGGCCTTTAGCTTCACCCCTGTTTTCCCACTAGCCTGGCAGGATACACATGTCCTACAGTATGTGTTGGACGCCACTTTCATCTGAGGCCAGTAGAAGTGGAGGACAAGCCGTGCAAAGGTCTTGCCCTGGCCTAAGTGTCCTGCCAGTGGTATCGCATGAGCCAATTCCAGCAGAAAGGCTCGGTATTGCTGCGGGACCACCAAGGCCCTTGAGGAGCCAGGTAGAGGTACCTTAGGTTCACTGTAGAGGAGGCCATCCTCCCAGTAAATATGGTGGTGTCCTGTAGCATCACCTGCTGCCTGGGCTTCAGCCTGACGCCTCAGTTCCTCAAGGGTAGGGCACTCCCTCTGTCCCTTACAGAATTCCTCTCTGGTAGGACCTCCCTCCACATGCCATTCAGCAGGGATGGGTAAATCCTCCAGAGAGTCTACTCCCCCCTCCATGGACTCCTGGCCTACCACCGCAGGTGGCCGATCTGTCCCATGGGGCGTGGAAGCCGAAGCAGGCTGTCCCTGTCTCCGATTCTCTCCCTTTTTGGCAGCGGGTTGGGCCATTGTTCCAGGCTCCAACCCAGGCGAACTCCCTCTTCGGGCAGTCGCAGACCGTGTGCTTACACAGGCCCAGTCAGGTGTACCCAGCATCGCAGAATGCGTCCGGTATTCCACCTCTCTCCAAGTGTTGTGCTCCATGTCATTCCCCAACAGACAATCAACTGGCACGGCAGGGCTTACGGCAACTCGAAGTGAACCTGCAACCCCTTCCCACTCAAAGGGAACCTCAGCCACTGGATAGTGGCCCATTCTGCCGTCAGCCATCGCGGCGGGGTGGAGTACATTAGGAACAACCTGCTCTGGAGACACCAGTTGACTTCTCACCATAGTCATACTGGCTCCTGTATCTCTCAGAGCCTCCCCTCTTTGGCCATTGATTGTAACCCATTGCCCATACTTTGTAGTATTTGGGGGCACCTGGATCTTTGGAACCATCTCCCGCTCTCCCAGGGACACTAAGGTGACACCCGCCCACTCACCCCCCTTATCTAAGGGCAACTCCTCCCCGAGCGCTACACTAGCTACTCCCGGTGACTTTCCTCCGGTGGGAGGGGGTGGTCTCTTTGGGCATCTGACATCTCCCTTATAATGTCCAACACCACCGCATTCAAAACAGTGGAGAACCCTTGGCTGCTGGCTTTGGCCAGGATTAGGGTTTCTGGGCGGGTTTGCCCTAGGGGTGAAACCTGCTCCCTTACCTTGGAAATTATTTTGGGGACCTTTGGAGAACTCCTTCTTTTTATCTCCTCCCTCTTTCTTCTGGGAGGCGCCCTGTCCGGCTTTTTGAGAATCCCCTCCAGTCCCCTTTGAGGACACCCGGGTACTTGCCCAAGTGTCCGCCTCCTCTGCAAGCTTCCGGGGATCGGTCAGCTTGCTGTCCACCAGGTGTTGGCGCAACTCGGGAAAACATTTCTCGAGGAGGTGTTCTTTCAAAAATAGATTGTACAGCCCCTCATAGTCTTTCACCTCGCTGCCCTTGACCCAACCCTCAAAAGCTTTCTTGGCGTAGTCTAAAAAGTCTACCCAATTCTGGGTACTCAGTTTGTGACTTCCCCTGAATTTCTGTCTGTACCTTTCAGGGGTAAGTCCAAACTTTTTCACCAGTGCCACCTTCATTGCAGGGTAGTGGGTTTGCTCATCCTGCTCCAGAGCCAACAAAGTGTCTCTGCCAGCAGGTGGCATGTATTTATACAGCCCACCTCCCCAGTGAGTTTCTAAGATCCCGTGAGCCCTTAAAGAAACTTCGTAGGCGGCCAACCATTTGGCAATGTCATCACCTGGGGTGTAGCTAGCAATGACATCTTTGGGTAAATAGGGTCTGGATTCCCTGGTGTTCACTTTATTTTCGCTGCCACTATTATCAGGATTGGGAGACCTTCTTAGTACGGCTTGTAGGTCCATCTCCTTGATGGTTCGCTCATGAGCTAACCTCCTTTCCTCCCTTTCCATATCCATCCTAGCTAATTCCAACTTCATTCTCCTCTCCTCCCTCCTATCTTCTAGCTCGGCTTCAGTTAAACCCCTGTCTGAGACGCTGCTGCTTGCCCTTGAAGGTATCCTGGGACCTGTCAGCAGATTCCCACCTCCCACTTGGTTCAACAATGCAGCCTCAGGGACAGTGTCCCCTTCACCCTCTTCAGTTTCTGGTTCCTCCCTTAAATGAGCTTCCACCCATGCCCTTATGCTTGTCAGCAACTCTCCTTTCTTGGCACCTTTATTAAAAAATACCCCTTGATGCTGACACCAATCTCTGAGTTGGGCCACAGTATTGGCTTCCAGCTCTTTAAAATTCAATTCCATCTTTCGCTATGGAATAGAATCACTCACAGGAGTTAACCTCCACCCACCACCAGAAATAAATTTAGAAAAAACAAAATTCAAATTAGGAGGGCCGCAAGGAGAAAACTCCTGGTGTAGGTTAGTGTATTGCGTTAAATTACTAGTGAGTAGCTGCAACCAAGTCAGTATCCCACCGCTAGGCACCAAATGTTAGAACCTGAGATGCCAGGTCACCAAGGGTAGCCTGGCCTAGGGGTAAGACATGCAATTTCTAGAGGCACAGTGTGAAGGTTGCAGACCACCCAACAGTAAAACCCCGCAATAGCACTCAAAAAGAAAACGCTACACCAAAAATGTGGAAAAATAAGTACTGCTTTATAAAAATAATATTCTCTTTGTTCTCAAAATATATATAGCTTAGAACATTTCAGGTTTCTTTAGAATCAGCAGTTATACCTTTTAAATTACTAGCAAATTATCAATTAGCTTCTTCAGTACTTTACATTTAGTTGTCTTCAAATCAATATTCCACTTCCTGAGATGTTAACCTGTTCAAGAATACAGTACACTTGTCAATAAATTATTAATAACACTTCAGACTTGCTTTCTCAAGTCCATGACCAACATCAATGGTACAGTTCATAAGACTCCAGAATCAATTTCAATTGGATACTGTACTGTGCACAATACTGGTCTCTCACAGCACCAACCACCCTCACTTTCTAGTACACTGTTGCTGATGATCCCCTCAAGTTACTCCCTCCTGTGTGTCACTCAGCTGTGGCAATTACTAGGATGTGGGTTATTCCCAGATAACCTCTAGTGCCGCTCTCCCCCCGCAGTACACCTCCTTACTTGAGTTCAGCTGATACTGCAGTCGTCCTGCGCCAAAAGGAGGGGTAAAGCGGAAGAGGAGGGGGCCAAGGAACCGAGGCTGAAGAGGCTCCCTCACCTCAGCAGACTCCTCAGCGCTCCCCAGCTCGAGCCGACTCTTTAGGGAGGCTTCCTCTTATCAGGCGTTAAGGGCAGAAACCACGATGCCCCCCAGGCCCCTACCGGGCCTCTCTACTCCCCCTCCCTGCTCGGGCCAGCTCCTCAGTGTGGCGCTCGAGCAGGAGGAGAAGGCAGGATCACACGGCAAACAGACGGAGCCTCACTGGCGCCTCTCTTTGATGAAGACACTCCCTCGGTGGGCATGCGCGGAAGCGCTCGCTCTGGTTCCGCCTCTCCCGGCGGCCGCTCTCAGGAAGGACACTACTCGTCTGAGCCTGCTCGATCCTAGGCCCCTCCTGTGGGGATCGCGTTCACGACTGGGGCATGCGTGAAGGCGCTTTCGAGCAGAGACTCGTCCTCCCCTTTCCAAGTGAGGAAGTACGTTGCAGGCAATGCGCCAGAAGCGCGGAAGGCGCCCCCGGGGTCCCGTCCACAGAGAGAAGCCTCACAAAGCCTCTCAGGCTCAGTGGATCCCGGGGCAGGCGCTGTCACAGAACGCGATCAGCACCCCAGGGGTCCCGCTCACAGTGGGGACGGCGCTGCCTCAAGAAACCGGCTCCCTTCACCAGGAACTCCAGGGACCGGCCAACTGCACGAACAACCAGGGCTTCCCAGGAAACCAGGGCACAAGCCTTCCCCAGCACCCAGGAAGGTAGGAGAACAGTGCTAGTTCGATTCTTCACCTCAGCTCCCACTCTGCAAAGTCCTTCTTATTACTCAGGTTTGGATGGAGGTTGGGGTCTAGGGATGAGGGCTATTCTTCCTGAGTCTCTTTCTGCTGGGCAGAGGACTGCGTACCGCAGCACTGCAGTCTCCTTCTCCTTTGACTTCCCCTGTATGGTTTGGACAAGGGGCAAGCTAGGCGCCCAGGGTCTCCAGTAACCCTTAACAGCGGGGTCAGGACAAGTAACCCAAAAGGGGATAATGAGGTGATACACTAAGGCAGCTTCCCTATCTAGGAGGTCAACCCTATGTCTAACCTCTTCCCACCTTTAGCTACAGCCTGTCCTCCAACTGACTCTCTCAGGTAGACAAAATGGCTGCCCCGCATTCCGCCTTTTATAGGCTGCCCTTCAGTGGTCCAGAATGGACCAGAAGGTTCTGGAATGCCCTATGCTGGTCTGTGGGTGAGTTCTGGACTTGGCAGTTAGGGCAGTTGGTAGCCACCATTTTGTGGCTCCAACTTTCCCTGTCAGAACAGGCCTCTGGGCCTGAGGTAAAAGATTATGGGGGGAAAAAGAACACCTATCCCCTTGACCAACACCTATAAAAAGTAGTAGACACAAAAATATTAAGGGTATGAGGGGCAAAAAGGGGACAAAATAAAGAATAATGAGGAGGGACTACGCAAAAAATCCAGGCAGGTCTAACAAGGGGGCTCCTCTGGAGCAAGTAAATTGTTTTGAATATTTAGGCGTAAGGCTGGCTGATAACATTACTTGGGCACCACAGTTGGGGAAAAGGAGAACTAATCTGATCCAAAGGGAGTCTGCTATAGAAACCAAATACAAGGCCACTTCAAGTGAAGCAGTATCACCGGCCCTTGAAGTATATAGGGCTACAGATATGTCAGGGGCTACATATGTTTTGCTGAACTTTGGGGTTTTGCTGATGTGTCCAGTCTCACCTACGCTGCAAATTAAGGATACTCTTTAATTTCCCTTCAAGCACTCCTCTTCTACTCCTATGACTTGATCTGTCATTAAAGAGAATTGATCAGGTGATTCTACTAAAACTCATGACATATTGGACGACACCTGAACTGGAGCCTTATAGAAAAGCTTTGGTGGAGATTGTTACTATCGACAAAAATGTTCGCACCCCATGGCTCAGGAAAATAAAAGTTTTGTGTAAGCTTGTCATACTGGAGGAAGTTTGGTAATCTCCTACACAAATGACAAAATGCATCCTTACAAAATTGAAGCAAGTCTATTGGGGCTTTATGTTGGAAGAAATTTGGAAAGATCGAAAAGTGCAGAACACCAGCGAAAAATGTCCTATCCACAAATGTAATTATAACGTAAGCTGTATTGCACCCCCAGTGTTGCATTGAGTAAAATGTCTTCTTTTAAAAATTGGAAAAAAAAGTATGTGCTCTCATAAGATGCCATGAAGGTAAAATGTATTGTCTTTCTTTTCTTTTTAACATTTTTCCTGCTAGTTATTTCTTGAAATAGGTATACCCATATGGGTTTCTATAAAGTTGACTGGAAGTGTGTTTTGTATTGTTAAAAAGCAATGAGAACTTTTAAAGTTTTATTTTGTAATATAATTAGTTGTATGGTTGCACAAACCCACTGCATTACTTCCAGCCCGCTGCACCTTTACTGTTAGACAAGTCTATGACCACAACATTATTTTATTTATTTATTTATTTATTTTTGACATTTGTACAGCGCTCTGTTACCCGTAGGTGTCCTGGCGCTAAGTGTTGCTCCTGAAATAGAGTCCGGTAAGGGAATCAGTTGGTAAACAGCCATGTCTTTAAAGCTCTTCTAAAGGCCATGAGATCCGTCATTTTCTGAGGGCATAAGGCAAGGCATTCCAAGCTTTGGCTGCGCCCAGCACAAAGCTTTGGCCTCCCCAGCGGGCTCTCTTGATCCGAGGCACCGCGATCAGCCCCATGTCAGCTGATCTAAGGTTTCTAGTCGGTCGGTACCAATAAAAGTACCGCCGAAAGGATAAGGGTCCCTTGCCTTGTAAGGACTTGAATACTAGGCATAGTGCTTTAAAAAGAATTCTCTTTCGCATTGGAAGCCAGTGCAGCTTAACCAGCTCCTGAGACACGGGGACAAATTTCGGAATCCCCAAAATGAGCCTAGCCGCCGCATTTTGTAGTACCTGTAGCTTATTGAGTACCCCCTGTTGGGCCCCAAGGAAAAGACTGTTACAGTAATCCAACTTTGCCATAACCAATGTTGTGACCACTGTTTTCCTATCGTTGCCCGGGATAAATGGAAGGATCTTACGAATGGATTTGAGCAGGTAGGCCACCGAGGAGGAGAGAGCATTAACCTGGGGACGAAAAGTGAGTTGATCATCGATCAACACCCCCAAGTTTTTCACCTTCGCAACTGGGATGGGGGCCTTGCCCATCTCGTCTGGCCACCAGCTTGGGCTCCATAAGTTAGTGTTTGAACCAAACACTATAACTTCGGGTTTTGCCGAGTTTAATTTGAGGCAGTTAACTGCCATCCAATTTCCCACCGCCAGCATAAAATCCTGGAGATACCTAGCTACACCTTCTTCCATCCCTGGTAATACTGACACCACAATCTGGGTGTCGTCAGCATATGATGTGAGATCCAAACCATATGCCTGAATTACAGGGGGCAATGAGCTGACATAAACGTTAAATAACATAGGGCTCAAAGACGAGCCCTGTGGAACTCCACAGGGCACTATGAAGGGTTTTGACTCATATTCTCCTAAGGCCACAGTCTGAACTCTGCCGGACAGGAAGGCTTTAAGTATGTCAAGCGCTTTCCCTCGAACTCCGCAGGCCTTCAAACAGTCAAGTAAAATCCCATGGTGGACCGTATCGAAAGCTGCGGAGAGGTCTAGCAGCACCAGGGCAGCCCTTCCTCCCGCGTCGGTCACCGCTCTAATCTCCTCAGTTTTTTTAATGAGGGCGGACTCCGTACTATGGTGAGGCCTAAAATCATGTTGAGAGGGGTCCAAAGATTGGGTGGCAGTCAGAAAGGAGCTTAGTTGAGTATTCAGCGTCTTTTCTATTAGTTTAGCTGGTAAAGGGAGCCTTGCTATTGGGCGGTAGTTATTTGGGTCCCTAATATCCAGGTTAGATTTTTTTAGAAGGGGCAAAATTTATGCCTGTTTCCAGCATGCTGGGAAACCTCCTGTCACCAGCATTTTGTTAAAAACGGTCACCAGCGATGAAACTATCGGATCTGGGGCCATTTTTATTACAGCCACCGGACAGGGGTCTGACGGGGCAGCTGATTTTGCTGCTAACAGTAACCGCCCAATTTCTTCCCCATTTACTGGCGAAAAACTATCAAGAATTTGTCCTGAGGATGACTGCATAACGTCTTCTGAAGAGACCGTCTGGCTATTTAACCTCTCCTGACTAGAGAAGGCTCTAAAAATCGTCTCCACCTTGCCTAAAAAGAATCTGGCAAGATCTTCGAATAGTTCTGAACTTGCAAAAATGGCCGCGGGAACCGGGTCAGCCAAAGCTGCCACCGTCGTGAACAGTTCCTTCGCCGGGTTCTTAGCCAAATTTATGCGATTGGTATAGTACTCTTGTTTTGCCTTCCTCACCGTTTTTTTATATGTTAAGAGACTTTGTTTAAGACGCATTCTGTCACTTTCCCTCTATTCCTTCCGCCAAATCCTTTCCAGCTTTTTGCATTCCAACTTGTGATTTCTTAATTCCTCCGAAAACCACGGCGCTGAGGGCTGGGCTCTGGCCTGGAGACGTAATTTGGGTGGGGCTAAGATGTTGCAGGCTCTCTCGATCCAACTAGTATGGGCGAGCGCCGCCGCTTCCACCTGTAATGGAGGGGGCTCCTTTGAGGAGAGCAAATGTTCTTCCAGTGCGCTACCCTCAATTTTATTCCAGGCCCTGCATACCTTGGCTACTTTAGGCAGGCACCCCCACCTTGGAATTTAGGCACAGAGATGACAAATAGCAGCGCCCTGTGATCAGTCCAGGTGAGCGGTAAGATTTAATAAAGCCCAGAGTAGGGTGATTTGAAAAAATCCCGTCTAGGGTATGACCGGCCTTATGCGTACGACCACTAACTAGTTGTTTAAGCTCGGCGCCATCCATCAAGTCGATAAATGCGTTAGTGTCCACATCCGTAGGGTTCTCTAAATGGAAATTAAAATCTCCCAGGACCGTAAAGTCCTTAGAGCAGAGTCCCTCCTCCAGAATACTTCCCACAGAGCTCAGGAAGATATTTTGGGAACCAGGGGGTCTATAGACTAAACAGCCATTAAAAGAATGATGATTGCCTAAGGTAAACTTAAACGCTACCGCTTCACAGCCGTCGACCATCAACGTGTGAAAGAGGGCGTTGAAGGAGTTATGGTAGATAACTGCCAAACCTCTACCTTTCCTCAGTGGCCGGTCTCTCGTGAAACAAAGGTAACCAGGGGGAGTGGCATTAACTAAGTCTGGGCCCGATGCGGCATCCGTCCATGATTCTGTGACAAAAGCGATTTTAATATTTTCTTCCTGTATTAACAGTGCGCACTCCAAGCTGTGCTTTACCAACGATCTAGCATTCAACAGGAGGCACTCAACGTTACATCCCATTGCTTTATAATTTCCACGATGTACTCTGATAGTACCTTAATCGGGGACATTAATACGGCTGTGATCGTTATCATACAGCCTGAGCATGCACACGAACATTATTTTAATAGGTCTCTTTACCATTTGATTATTGTCTCTGCATTGTATAGACATGATTATTGCACTTTGGACATTATACTTGTGTGTATTGAGGCTGTGTAGCTTCTGACTGTCTATGCCAGAGTAAATATGCACTATGAACCATGTTCTCATTCGAGCGTTACATGTAAATGTAAAATGTAAATGTATACTTGTAAAGCGCACTGTTACTCCATCTCGGAGTGTCCTGGCGCTGTATACCGCTGGGGAACCCGTCCTGGCTTTCCCTGTGAGATGGTCCCTTCTGGGCACCCCCAAGGTGAAGCCAGGCATCCCCAGCGCTGATCGGGCCGTTGTGGAGATTAAGAAAGCTATTGCCCAGAGTTGCAGAGTGGGACCCATGGTTAGCTTAGGCACCTAGGCGAGAATTATCGAGTCCGCAGACATTGACCTAAGACCCTGCCGCGGCAGGAATTGAACCCTGGTCCAGGGCTGACCTCTGCATCAGGGTCTGCCGCTCTAACCATTGAGCCACACTTCTCCACCCTATCTATCACAGGGCATAATTGCTGGGCATGTGACAGTTTAGGTCTAATGCTTTTTATGCTTGTGATTTTATTACTAATATTTTGTGATGTACTTTTATGTTTGTATGTTTTTCACTCAAATGAAGTAAAGAATGGAATGGAACTTGAATAAAATGAGAATATTGATTGAATACTAATATACATTTTGTCCAAGTAGACAGAAATGCGCCGTCTGTACTCACTTTGGGAGCTGGATGTTACAAGCAGCATTTGAGTCCTATGACTGTTGCCCAACATGCATGACAGTGGATGACATGAATGACAGTGGATGACAGGCATGACAGTGGACCATTTTACACAATTCCAACCGGTAATCCCAACCCTGCACCACACTGTTCCAAGTTCCTTGGCCCATAGGCCCATGTTTTCTATGTGTTGCCCTGATTCTGGGCCTGTTTCCGTATAGGAATTCTGAGTGGAATCAGAAGAGTAACAAAGGATGTGCCTCTGCCATTGGTTTACTAGTTATACGGTGTGACAAACAATACCTCTCCCCTCCCCGCTGGATACCTCTCTGATCAACTCAAAGTAGGCACTTTAGCAGTAGCATCCAGATGAACAAGTGATACTAAAAATAAGGTATCACTTAGCATACACTTAACACCATTACAAGGAATCAGAACAGCACAGTAATTCCTAGAAATATTTTTATTCACAAATGCCTTTAAATGCAGTAGAGGATTGCTCTAACGATTGCAGATAGCGATTAAAACTATGACAATATGCTTTATTCCCTCCCTTTTAGTTTTAGTGTTCACATATTTTTATAATTATAGATAAAAAGAAATACATTGGAATACAGTAGCAATACATAGGAGTCAGAAATAATTATATAATAATAAGGAATAAATAATGAGTATCTGACAAAGAACTACTGGAATGGGATAAAAATATGTTAAAGTTATTATATAACAAAGAGCCGATAAATGCATGACAAATAAAAGATATTGCAAATTCATCAAACATTAAAAATAGAACCCAGGAGCATGGGACAAATGGAACATTAATATATATCCCATCAAAATCATGTATGAGTTTGTATTGCTCAGTAAATAGGATACATCAGCAGGGGGGAAAGAGGTGAAAGAAGGGAAAAGAGAAAGAAAAAAGGAAATATTACAGGGGGGAAGAAAAAGGTGGATGAGATTTTGAAATGTTGAAAGGGAACATCTGCTAAACTTCTTAAAAATAAGTTAAGAACTACCAACCCCTGAGATAATAAATCCATGTAGTTATCCAAAAAATGCCATACCTTGCTAGCAATTGAAGGCAAATAATGTTTCTTTACAACAATGGAATGAGCTCCACGAAGATATGAAATCCATGCCCACCAAGTATGGTAAGAAAGGTCGTGAAAAGTCTTAATTCTGTAAGTATGATTTTGACTGCAATGGATAAGAGCAAATCTAAAAACTTAAAATCCATACTGTCAAGAGGCAAAGGGGTATCTGTGGCTTTTCGACCCAGCAGAATCATAGGTAAATAGAGAGCAATGGGACTATTAAAGATCAATGATAAATGTTTTTGAATCAGACCCCAAAAGGATTCTTATAGTGTACAATCAAAGAGCATATCTTGATGGGTGCCATGAACTGAATTAAAATTCCAACTAAGATCATTCTCTCTTAATTTCAGCTTGTGTAAACGAGCGGGAGTCCAATATAACAAATTCATAGAAAAGAATTTGGATTGAATCAGTAAAGGAGCGATTTTGTTATGTAAGGACAATTTTCCTATTAATTGTCAGTTATATGAAATATATAAAAAAGAGGTTGTTCCAAAAATGGCAAGACCATTTAGCAGAAGTGGCAGTGGACTGTAAAGGTAGAGGAGCAGAATATATGATTGTTAGAAGCGCTATGACCTGAATGTACCCACGTGGAAAGAAGTGAGACAGTAACCAAATCTGTGGAAAGAGGTATCTTGGAGAGTTTGACTTTCAACTTCAAAAATGTTTAAAAACCCATGTTATTGGGATTTTTTGGGCTAAAAAGGAAAAAGGAAGAGGGCCATGATTAATATCATAAAGGTCTTTCACCAGTCTGATGCTCTTGCCAGCCTATGAAAGAGCAATGGTGAAATCAGTATCAGTAGCAAGTTTGGGATTAGACCCTAAAGATGTCCATCTTGACTTGTGAATAGTTTTGAAACTTTCCAATCAATGTATTTCAAGGCATTAACCATATCAAATACAATACGTTGAGAGTGTTCTAGCCTACTTTGTGAGGTTGTAAGCGAACAGACAGTGGAACAGGGAGCACACAATTTACGTTCTATAAAAATCCATGAAGGTATATGTTGGGGTATTGGCGAGAACCACAGAGCTCCCTGAGCCGCCAAGAAAGAGATCTGATATAGATTCCAATCTGGGAGGTTACATCCGCCCAGTATAAAGGGTTTACTAAGATATTTGTAAGCAATTCTAGCTCTCTTATCGTTTCATAAGAATCTTGAAGTGATTATATCAAGTTCACAAAAGAAAGAGGACAAAAGCTTTATAGGTAGAATAAAAGATTAAATATTAACGATTGGGGTTATCATCATTTTAAGAGTTTGTAAGCTACCCCACCAAGAAATATATTTAGGACACCAGGAAGACAAAATGTCCTTAACTTTATTTATTGTATTAGATTCATTTTAAGTAACAGTGTCTGTCAGATTTTTTCATCCCTAGATTTCTAATGGCCGTAGATTGCCACTTAAAGCCTGAGTTATCTAAGAGAGTCAGAAGACACAAAGAGTTTAAATTAAACAATTCAGCTTTCTCTTTATTAAGAGTATATCCAGAAACACCCAAAATGGTATCAATAAGATTGGTAAAAGAAGGAATCGTTGAATCAATATCTTCTGAGAAAATAAGCACATTATCAGCATAAGCAGCCATTATAAGTGCATGCAGTCCAAATCAGAAACCTTTAATGTTCGAGTTCAGATTAATTAAGCGAAGAAGCGGGTCAATAGACAAAAGAAAAAGAAGCGGTGAAAGTGGGCATCCTTGTCTAGTATCTTGGTGCAGATTAAAAAAGGAAGACGTTGTACCATTAATCCTAATATAAGCCTTTTATTGCGCATAGTGGAGTAGTGTGGCTCACTGGTTAGAGGCGGCAGACCCGAGAGCAGAAGTCGGCCCGGCACCAGGGTTCGATTCCCGACGCGGCAGGGTCGTGGACCTTGGTCAGCGGACTCGATAATTCTCGCTTCGGTGCTTACTCTAATCAGGGATCACACTCCGCAACTCTGGGCATTAGCTTGCCTAATCTCCACAACGGCCCCACCAATTCCGGGGATGCCTGGCTCCACCTTGGGGACTCCCAGCAGGGACCATCCCACAGGGAAAGCCAGGACGGGTTCCCCAGAGTTATACAGCGCCGGGACGCCCTGTTGCTGGGGCAGCTGTGCGCTTTACAAGTATACTACTACATAAAGAGCCATAACCATATTATTAAAAGAGCTACCACGATTGTGGGATTCTAACACAGACTCAAAAAAGACCAAGAAACTTTGTGAAATGACTTTTTGGCGTCAAGGGTAAACACTGCTGATGGCAGTTGAGAAAGTTTCACTGTTTTTTTAATATGCCAAAACGTTCGAACATTATCTCTAGCAAGCCTAACTTTTACAAAGCTGGTTTGGTATTCATGAATGAGGTTAGTGAAATGAAATTGCAGACGATTTGCTAAAATTTTCACAAAGATTTTTGCCTCCATATTTAACAAGGAAATTGGCCATAATTGTTTCAGATCAGAATGATCCTTACCTCCTTTTGGAATAACTACAATAGTAGCCTAAATAGCCATACCCGAGACCTCACCAGAAAGGGCATAATTGTCAAAAATCCTTTTAAGGTATTGAATTACGGAAGGATTAAGGGCTAGATGTAGGTAATTGAAATTTACCGATTCCAAAATACCGAATTTGACCGATTCGGTATTTTCGAATAGGTAAATGCTATGTACCTAAAAAATCTGTAAAAATTCCCGAATCGGTATTTACCGATTCGGTAATTGCCATTCATTCCTTTGGGCCTGGAGGCCCATAGGAATGAATGGCAATTACCGAATTGGTAAATACCAATTCGGTAAAATGGGGAAAGAGTCAAGGGTGGCAGGGTGGCATATTGACACCCTGTTGCACCCCTGATTAGTGCTTGTGTGCACATGTGGCACACATACATGCCCTAAGTCTGTATGTCTGCCACATGGAACTGGTGTAAATGCACATATTTGCATTTACCGAGCTATTCGTTATTTACCACCAACTAATAGTTGGTGGTAAATAACAAATCCTTAAAGCACAGAAGCACTCTTCAATGTGCTTCCTACATGTCATTTACAGATTAGGTAAATACCAAATCGGTAAATGATGATTCGGTAAATACCGAATCGGTAAATACCGCTTCGATATTTACCAAATCTGTAAATTGTCCACCTACATCAGAAAAGCCTATTACCGGTCGGTAACGGCCAAAATTAGTTAATTTTGGCCATTACCGACCGGTAACAGCCTTCCTACATCTGGCCCTAAATATTTTATAAAAGGCGGTAGGGAAGACGTCCGGTCCTGGAGCTTTCCCCAAACGAGTAGCCATAATAGCTTTCATAATCTCATCAATCTCTATTGATTTACCCAGCTCGATCATATCATCATTCGAGATGGTAAGAGTAGGAAGAGATTTAAGAAATTGCTGGCACTCGGGCTTAGTACATTGACTTTGAGGAGTATATATATTTTCATAGAATTCTTGTAAAACTCTAAGAATTTCTTGGGTATGAAACTTTCTCGAACCTTTTCATGAGTAATATGGGAAATACAAGTAGTATTGGAATTTTGATATTTTAAGGTGGTAGCTAACAATTTGCCAGTTCTATTTCTTGTAGTAATTGAAAACATTTTTGAGCAGGTACTCCAATATAAGCTCTTTTAGTAATTATGGAGTTGAAGGAATATTTTAAATGTTCCAATCTTGCAAGAGAGATTTATCATTAGAGTGTCTATGAAACTCCTCTTTCCACTGAAGAGATTTCTTAATGTCGCTGTTTCTTTTGGACATCTTTTTAATGATTTGACCTCTTATAGTACATTTAAAGGCATCCCAGAGGATTATCGGAGAATTCACTGATGATTCATTTTCTTTAAAGAAACTAACAATCTCGTCATTGAGTTCCTCAACCTCAGAAATATCCTCCAAGAGCTTTGTGTTTAGACACCAATTATGGGGTCCTTTAGCATCCATAAGATGAAGGATGGTTAACGAGACTGCAGCATGGTCGGAAACAACTATTGGATGAATCATTACATTCGTAATATGTTTTAAGAGTGAGGCGTTAATCAAAAGATAATCTATATGAGAAAAACTAGAGTTAGGGGAAGTGAAATCACTGCCCATTGGGTTATGTAATCTCCAAGCATCCAATAGATGATGTGATGAATACATATTAAGTAAATGTTTGTGTGCTCTAGGGGGTCAGAATTCAAAAGTGGATTGTCAGTCCAAAATAGGGTCGAAAGAGAGAAAAAAAAAGTCTCCTCCAATAAGTGTTCTAGAATTTTGTGGAATATCAGAACGTTTTTTATTGATCGTGCGACAGAAATCTGGATCATCAATATTCGGAGCCTAAAGGTTCATAACAAATAGATCATCTGAGCCATTAGTCAAACGGGTACATAGCCAACTTCCATTAGTATCATGCTCAGATGTAGCTATAGATAAGCCTGCTTTCTAAGAAATAAGAGTAATAGCTCTGTTTCTCTTCCCGGAAGCCTCAGAACATGTAACATCTGCTATCCAATCTCTCTTCATGAGAAGAGCCTCCTTGAAACCTATCTTTGTCTGCTGCAGTAAGACTAAATCATCTAATAAATTCTTACAATAATGTAAAATCTTAGTCTGTTTAATCGGGTGATTCAAACCCTTCGCTTTAAGGGAAACTACATGTATAGTAGACATTTGTGGAGGTAGATGTTAAGAGTAAATACTTCTGGTGTAATAATGTAGCGAAAATGAAAGTATACTTAAAAACCAAGGGAAGTGAAGTAGATGTACCAATATTAAGAAGAGGATAGAAGAGAGGAACAAAGAGTAAGCAAAAGAGAAGAGGGATCAAATGTACTACAGAGTCGTCCAGAGCAACCTTGGAGCCCAACTCCACCAGGGGATGTCTGTGAGAGACAACTTGCATGGGGAATCTACGTGGATGAGCAACAGCAGAGGCTGCCATCATCGGTGTAGACAGCTCAAACATAAGCAAATATAAGCAAACCACAGAGCAATAGAACAAGCTTTGTCATATGAAAAATATGTTCATATCAAGGATAAGTCTTCTAAAATCTAAAATTAAGTAACAAAAGAGTAAACAGCTATAACGTAAGAAGAGAATCTACAAAGAGATAACATTTCATAATCAAACAAATTTAGTATTATATTTAGCAAACAAAGTATAGTTCTAGCATACTTCAGATCATCTATAAATATCATTTAGATGAATGCAACCAGTACTGACCTAACAATAAAGTGGTGTATGGTGCATAACAAGTTAGGAGCATAGAATAGTAGGAAAATCTTGATAGATAATGACATATTTCATTGGTGATCAGTGGAAAGTAACATATGACGAAACCTCAAAATAGAAAGAGAACAAAGGTTAAGGAGAACAGATAACAGGCAGAAGGTACAATCTAGAATATAGAATAATCACCCATATGAAGAGACTATAAGCAAGATATATATATATATATATCTATATATATATATATATGTATGGTGTAAATGGAGCATATGTTTTAAGGTGATGTTCAATAGGTAAGCAAAACATAACTGTAAAGAGCAAATAGATCTGACTTATACCAACATCAATCAATCTATAGTAGATCATTCAAATTAATTGAAAATTGATATGTACAAAATTATAAAATAGCTTAAATAACTATCAACCAATAGCAAACGAAGAGCACCAAATAATACAAATGTACTGGAGAAAAACAACCTAAAAAAGTGGCACTGAGATCAGAACAAAAGAAATGTAATGTAATGTAATTATGCACTTATATAGCGCGACTGTCACTCCAAGGAGTATCCTGGCGCTAGTAGCCCGTAGCCTAGGTGGAAAGGCCGGAAAAAGTCAGCTCGCACATCTATCTCATCTATACTGATCGCCCTGTGTCTAAACCAAAGTCATACAGACTGTGTCTGGGAGGTTGAAAACCCAGGTTTTCAGAGCCTTACGAAAATGTTTCTCAGCAGAAATGAGGCGTAGGTTAGGTGGAAGTTTATTCCACGCTTTTGCGCCCAATGTTGCGAGGGATTTACCTCCTTTTGTTGACAATCTGAATTTGGGGGTCAGTAACAGATTCATGTTGGCTGATCTAAGGGTGCGTATTGGTGCATACTGTTTGAACCAGGGGAGAAAATATTTGGGTCCTTGTTGGTGATACGCTCTGAAAGTGATCATCAAAATCTTAAACAGTATACGTTTGTGGATGGGTAGCCAGTGTAGAGCCCTAAGAGCAGCCGAGGCAGATGACCTCCTGGGCCATTTTAGGACCAGGCGGGCGGCAGCATTTTGGACAACCTGCAACCTACGCAGGACAGATCGATTTAATCCTGCATATAAACTGTTGCAGTAGTCCAAGCGAGATGTTATAAGCACTACTGTCACTGTCTTCCTGGCTGTCAAAGGGAGGAAATAAAAGAACTTTCTGAGTCCTCTAATGATATTAAAACAGGACCCTGCCACTGCCCCTGCCTGCTGTTTGAAAGATAGGGCACTATCAAACCTAATCCCTAGGTTGCGGGCCGTATCGATAGTATCAGGGGGAAACTCCGCATCCAGTGGCCACCATAGGCTGGGGGAAAAGGGGTTTTGGAGGCCGAACGGTATAATTTCGGTCTTCCCGGTGTTGCATTTTAGGTGGTTCTCACGCATCCAAATAAAGGTTGCGGTAAGGCAGTCTTTTAGATTTTCCTCTGCCTTTCCATTTTCCCTGTCTAATACCAGAATGAGCTGTGTATCGTCAGCATATGATATGGTGCTGATGTTAAAGGACGAAATCAGCTCAATCAAGGGGGTCATGTATAGGTTAAACAGTACCGGGCTCAAACTGGAGCCTTGAGGTACCCCTGTTTGTGTGATTTTTTCTTCGGAGCAATATTCTCCCAACACTGTGACCTGTCTGCGATGGTCAAGGAAATTCTTCAGCCAGTCCAGCACAGTGCCCGCTATCCCCGCTGCTACCAAACGACTGATCAGTATTGAGTGGGACACCGTATCGAAGGCCGCCGATAGATCAAGTAAGATAAGGACAGCCTTCTTCCCTTGATCCATGGCGGTCCTCAGTGTCTCCACAGTATACAGGAGGGCAGACTCGGTGGAGTGTGAGGCCCTGAACCCAGATTGATTAGGGTGCAGAATATCCTCATCCTCCAAAAACTTGGACAGTTGTTTGTTCGCCACAGTTTCAGTCATTTTAAAAAGCAGCGGGAGCAGGGAAATTGGGCGAAGGTTGGAGAGTGTTGAGGGGTCTGGCAGGGGCTTTTTTTGCAGAGGTTTTACTGCTGCCAGTTTCCAATCAGATGGAATCCCGGCAGAGGACAGAGATGAATTTATGATGTTGTTTATGATGGGGTTGACTGTACCTACTAGAGCCTGTAACAGCATAGGGGGGCAAGGGTCAAAGGGGGAGCCAGATTTAGTGGACAAAATCAGTTGACGTGAATCTTCTGAGCTAATGGGCAGGAAATCGCGAAAATGTACTGCTCCAGGGGCAATTTTTCCGTCCTCTACTACCTTAACAGCAGGCTGTTCAGGAAAGTCTTTAGTGAGGTTTAATATTTTCTGCTCGAACAAATCTGCAATCGAGTTACATAAAGTAAGGGAGGGAGGGATCTCTGATTGGAGGAACCTTGGTTTCATAAAGTCGTTAACTACTTTAAAAATCTCCTTCTGTTTATTATTCGAGGAGTCAATTGCTTTTAAGTAATATTCCTTTTTAACAGTTTTAATCTGTGCATGGTACTGCCTCCTGGATTCTTTATAATGGCTAAGATCTTCTTCCCTATATAGGCGGCGCCATTTCCTCTCCAGTATTCTGACCTCTGCATGTTTCTCTTTCAAGGAGGGTGAGAACCAAGGTGCCGATTTTTTATTATGGTGTAGTTTGCTAGGATTTGTGGCCTTAGGTGGTCCACAGATTTCCTTGATCCAGTGATTGAAATTTTTGTTATCTGTCTCCGTGACACCCGTAGGTATTGGTTTAAGTTCCACAGCTCTCCGCTGCAGGTCTGGATCATTACTTATTTTCTTCCAATCATGTTTCATACGGGCATCCGCCCTAGGGAGGCCCTTTCTGATCACCTTCCCCTCCACTAAAAGATCAAACGGGATGAACATGTGGTCAGTCCAGGTTAGAAGGCGGGGTGGTTTTACCTTTAAAGATGTTAAATTTGTACATACGCAGTCCAGTAAATGTCCTGCCTTGTGGGTGGGGTCCCGTGTCAGTAGGGTCAGCACTAGTACATCTATTAAATCTTTGAAACAGGACGCATTTGAATCTGAATCAGAGTCAAGGTGGAGATTTAAGTCGCCCAACAAAGTAAAATTAGCGAATTTGAGGGCGAGATTACTAATCACCTCTGCCAGACTATCGAGGAAGTTTTTCTGTGGGCCAGGTGGCCGGTATATCAATGCTCCAGAAAAAGTAATAATATTGTATATATGGAGATTGAAACCCAGGCTTTCCGCCCCCCTAATATCTGGGAGTTCAAATGAAGTACATTTGATTGAGTCGCGATGGATAATGGCGAGCCCCCCCCCACGTTGTATCTGCCTATCCAATCGCTGGATGTGATACCCTTGCGGCAAGGCTGAAACAACATCAGGAGTGCACCAGGCTTTGAGCCACGTCTCTGTAACAAACAGGCAGTCAAGATGGTTTTCCGTAATTAGATCATGTATATGCGCTCCATTTTTACACATTGACCTAGCGTTAATAAGTCCTCCTCGAAAAGTAGTGAAGCCTTTAGGCATTGTGAATTGTTTCTCAGGGATTAGCTCTACTCTGCAATGTTTACAGCATGTTGGTCCCTGCCAGGTGTCTGCTTGTAGTATGTTATGGCAGTGACTATCCTGGGTCTGTAGCGAGTATATCTTATCTCTAGGGATGTGTATTTTGAGATTGGAGTGACTAAGGGGGGTGGCCCCGGGCCCGGCCGCGGCACGGACGGGCACAGACGGGCTTACCTCTGGCGCACCTCCGGCGCGCCATCGGTGCACCCGCTGCGCGTCAGCCCCATATGAGCTTTAAATAGGAGGCTTCTGATGGTCCTAGTGCAACCACTAGACCGTCACCTCTCTAAGATGGCCCCCGGAAGTGAGGGTGATGGACTCCCTCTGTACCGCGCTAGTCCACTCCCTCCACAACAAACAGCACAAGCTGCGGTGGAACGGGGAGATGAGCGGTATCCTTAACACAAAAGGTACAGTTTTGCTAATGTGCCCAACAATTAAAATATTATACTGTGCAAATTGTAATCATTTACTGACAGTACATACAACGATTTTAAAAATGTTATAATGCAAATAGGATCAATAGCGTGCTAGCATGCTCAGGTAATTTCAGCAGCGTGTCAGCATGTCAGGGTTTCTATGCGAGTGAGTGCTTCAGCGCGGCGAAATTCCTCGCCCTAAATAGGAGGCTCCTGATGGTCCCTGCCAGGTGTCTGCTTGTAGTATGTTATGGCAGTGACTATCCTGGGTCTGTAGCGAGTATATCTTATCTCTAGGGATGTGTATTTTGAGATTGGAGTGACTAAGGGGGGTGGCCCCGGGCCCGGCCGCGGCACGGACGGGCACAGACGGGCTTACCTCTGGCGCACCTCCGGCGCGCCATCGGTGCACCCGCTGCGCGTCAGCCCCATATGAGCTTTAAATAGGAGGCTCCTGATGGTCCTAGTGCAACCACTAGACCGTCACCTCTCTAAGATGGCCCCCGGAAGTGAGGGTGATGGACTCCCTCTGTACCGCGCTAGTCCACTCCCTCCACAACAAACAGCACAAGCTGCGGTGGAACGGGGAGATGAGCGGTGTCCTTAACACAAAAGGTACAGTTTTGCTAATGTGCCCAACAATTAAAATATTATACTGTGCAAATTGTAATCATTTACTGACAGTACATACGACGATTTTAAAAATGTTATAATGCAAATAGGATCAATAGCGTGCTAGCATGCTCAGGTAATTTCAGCAGCGTGTCAGCATGTCAGGGTTTCTATGCGAGTGAGTGCTTCAGCGCGGCGAAATTCCTCGCCCTAAATAGGAGGCTCCTGATGGTCCTAGTGCAACCAGTAGACCGTCACCTCTCTAAGATGGCCCCCGGAAGTGAGGGTGATGGACTCCCTCTGTACCGCGCTAGTCCACTCCCTCCACAACAAACAGCACAAGCTGCGGTGGAACGGGGAGATGAGCGGTGTCCTTAACACAAAAGGTACAGTTTTGCTAATGTGCCCAAATATGTGAAGAGATAGGAGAACAATAGAAGAGAAAAAACATAATTCATAAGTGATCATGGAAATCATCAAATAGTACATAGGTAGACTACATAAATAAAAGAAGTAAAAACAAAGAAGAAGAAGAAGAAGATTAAAAATAATAATAAGAAGGGTAAACATAATAATTATAAGAGGGTTAATAATAAGATACTCACCCATAATAACAGTGTGAAGAGAATAATTCATAGAACATACGTGCCAAATAAAACCGATATACCTTAACGGGACCATATCAGCTACAGAGACCAATAAAGATAAATAAAACAATATGCAAATTAATGTACTGCATGGTAAAGTGTGAAATATCAAATCTAGGTTCTCTAGAGCATAAAGAGCATCAGCACAATTACAACAAAATATGTTAAAGTATGAATATCAAGCAAAGGCTTGCCCAGAGGTATTATATAGCATACAGTAGGAATGTAATGTAATGTAAAAAATATTTATAAAGCGCAACTAACACCAAACGGTTTCTTGGCGCTCACAGCATGGTCAGCGTTATATGAAAACATATAAAGGCTTAGATACGAAAAAACAGATTTATTTATTTATTTTAAGAGTTTTATATAGCGCTGGCTAGACCCGGAGGTATCAGAGCGCTTTACATGAGGTTCCACAAAATTACAAGATCATATCAGTTTCAGTTTACATCAGTTGCTAGACAAACAATTACAAGAGCATAGAGAACGAGATAAGTGAGGTGTAGAGGGGAAGGGGGTAAGGGTAAAGGGGTGGGAGGGAGATACGGCAGAAAGACGAAGGAAGGTCTGCCCAAAGTCCGGCTGGGTAGGTGATGGTCGAGGGGGAAGTCCCAAAACCCATCTCCTCTATAGCAATCAGGTAGCTCCACCGTGCTTTGGCCAAATAGCTAGGTCTCAATGGGAAACATTTAAAGAACATGGAGGGCAAAATAATGGAGCGTAGAGGGGAGGGGACAGGGAAGGTGAGAAAGGGAGGATAGGGGAAGAGACAACGAGGAGAGACATAATGAAGTAGGCCTAAGGGCCGACTGGGTAGGTGACGACCAAGGAGGGAGTCCATGGCCCGTGTCCCCTATAGCTAAACCAGGTAGCTCCATCTGGCATCAGACAAAATAGTTCAGTCTCAATACATTGAGAGAGGAGAGAAGGAGAGACATAAATAGAGGGAGGATGCGGGAAGATATGACAGGAGAGACGGAAGGAAGTCTGGCTAAAGACCGACTCGGTAGGTGACGTCCAAGGAGGGAATCCCCGACCTGTCTCCCCTATAGCTAAACCAGGTAGCTCCATCGGCCGTCAGACAAAATAGCTAGATCTCAAATGACGAGGGAAAATTCACAGGTAAACAGGGTGGGGACTAGGGCCAGGACAGGTGAGGGCAAAGGTCAGTAGCAGGAAAGTGGAGAGGAGTAGAGCGGAGAGGAGTAGGGGGTAGGTAGTTCGGTAAAAGTTTCTATGGATCTGTTTCGAGTCATTCAAAAAGTAGGTCCGTTCCTTCTCTGGTGCCATCTTAAGGTTAAAACGCTGGGTGGGATTTTCGCCAGTAGAGGGTGGGGCGGATGGGCGAGACAGGGAGAAGGGGAGAAACTGTGCCCAAGATCCGGCTGGGCAGGTGATGGTCAGGGGCTGAGCCAAGGCCGATCTCCTCATTAGCTGAACAGAGCAGCTCTACAGGGCATCGGACATAATGTTTGGACTCCGCTGTCAGGATAAAGGTCATGTGTGCTCAGGGATAGTCAGAAGAGTGGCGGGGGGTGTCGGGGAGCCATGGTCCGAAGGAATTGCAGATGTTCTCATAAGGGTAGGTGCAGTCCTGGACAGGTAGAGTAAGTCAAAGTCCAGCAAGGGGGGGAAGAAGACTTCATTATAGGTCATGGTGGGATCGGGCATCCTTGGACCCTTTTCCATATCAAGTGTGTTGAGTGCGGCAGAGCTTTGCAGGGAGGGGGCGCCCATTAGTTGTTAAAACAGGCAACAAGATCACCCCTGGCGTCCCTGGGCACCCTGCCCTGTAGGTGCATTGGGACACAGTGGGGGCCGCCATTTTGCCTCACGAATGGGTGGGGGAGGAGGGTAGCTCACCTCGCTCTTCAGCAACTGGAGGCTCTGGGCAGACAAGCTGGCATGTCCGCTGAGGCAGCGGGCGGGTAATACCTAAGGACACTCAGCAACAAGAAGAAAATAATTATTTGGAAGCATAAGAACAAGCTAAAACAATGTATACAGTTGATTAGGAGCGAGAAGAACCAGGTAAAGAGTCTGAGTCCATGTGCGATTCAGATTGATTTTCCAAAAATGTAGAAAGATCTGTGGGTTCATAAAAAAATCTGTGGGTGACCTTTGAAAATGATCCGGAATTTTGAGGGCCCAGAAAAAGAAAATGGAATTCTCATATCAGAAAGTCTTCTACATAGATTAAGGAAGCCTTTGCGACAATTGACAGTATCTCTGGCAAAGTCTTGTGAAAGAGAAATTTTGTGACCTTCCCATTAAACAGACTTGATCTTCCTCATTTGTGCCAAGATTTGATCAGTATGTTGATGTCGCAAAGGTTTAAAAATCAACTGCCTTGGAGAAGACATATTTCTGATTTTGAAAGTTGGAACTCTATGAGCTCGTTCTATCTCAAAGTCCTGTTTGAAAGAAAGATGTAGGGTATTTGGGATCCAAGCAAGTAATAATTCAATTACAGGAGGGGCAGAGTTCTCACTTCCCTCCGGTAATCCAAAAACACGGAGATTACTTCTGCGATTACAATCTACCTGGTCTGTTAGGTCTCTCCTAAGTGATGTAATGGAATGTTCCATGTTTTTAATGTGTTTTGCTTGATTATTTGTGAAATCTTCTACACAACTTTTTCTCATTTCAGCATTAGAAACACGTAATGAAAGTTCTTTAATATCATTATGAATTACCACAACCTCCACCTTATGTAAATCTGTATTGGTTTTAGTAATTTGAGCTATATCATGGACTGTATTAACATTAGGCAATATAGCTTCCAAAGTTGAGGTAGAGTCAGGATTACCTATAGTCGGTGATTCCGGGTTAGGTGAGGACTGTTTGGATTGGTTCATGTTTCCTTTGGAATCTCTTTCCTTAATATTGCTACCCAAACCATTTGCCATTGAATGTAATAGTAGTGCAGCTTAATATAAATTGAGAAGAACAGACAGGGCAATATGGGTCAGCCACCGAATTGAGGATGAATAATAACTTTTGATTTTGGAACAGATAGATATATGCTGTCTAAATTCAAATGAATTGCAATTTAACAGAAAAGTCAGATTTTCAGTCAAAATTCTAAACATACCACTTATAGAAATTGTGCATTTTCTTGTATTTATCAATTGTGCCTTCTGCCAGTATCCTGGGTCATACAACTGTAAATAGCTCTGCTTTTGGGGTTTGTGTGTTCCTTCCAGACAGTTCCACCAACACGGGTTAGGTGTGGAATATAGAATGTTTATTACGAAATCAGTCTCAAGCAGAAGGAAATGTAATAATACTTTGATATATGACAATATGTTTACCGATTAACTTGAAAATGGTTTTGTTTAGTTCTTTAACATTAACACAACCAAAAATTCATTATTACATACATGTTGTGATTCATTTAAAGCAACTGAAAGAGCTTTTATAATTAATTATATTGCTTTAAAAAAAAAGAAAGCTGCCAGGGAACAAATCAAAATACTGCATCACAAATATTACTCTTCTAGGGATAGAAACTCATTGATCACTGTCATAAGAACAGATTTGGAATTTAATAAAAAATCTGTTGTAATAGCCTGTGGCACTTTATAAAAAGTTAATGCAAAATTTTATGGAGGATGGAACAAATCAGGCAAAAGGTGAGCAAAATGTAGCTTCTTGTGAAATGTAAAAAAAGGGCCTGTTTCTCTCATAAATACAGACTTTAAGAAGTTTGCTAAAATTTTAGATACAATGAAAAGGATGTACTTGCCTATTATTAATTCTAATGTATACATGCTTCTAGTTAGGTAACCCCAGAATTTATTTTGACTACTGAATAGTCTCTTGTCAAAATGTCTGTTGAAAAAGGAAAATGCTCTTCTTTTTCTATACAGGTGGAGTACATTTTCCTGATTTAACTAAATCTAATTCAGTTTTATTCTCAAACACACATGGTCTCTCCTATCAATTGATCCTCATACCCCTAAAACCACTTGACAAAAATTGAATTATTCTTTATTTACTTTTCAGAGCATACTTATATGATATGGAAACCTCAATTTTTTTCTTTTCTATGATTAACCATTCCTTTTTGTTGGCCAATGAAAATAATAAACTATAACAAATAAATTACAAAGATGCCTTCATTAATCTTGAATTGACTAATAAATGGATCATAAATGTTAGTTATTCATACATGATTCGTTGCAATAACTATATGATGTCTCACATATCTGTTCTCAAAATATAATTTGCTTGTAAATACTGTACCCTTACAGACCTGCTGAATTCCAGCTTCAAGAATATAACTCATAAATATTATTAGGCGATTATAATATTGCTGTTAGGGCCTCCGTTTCAAGTCACAAGCTTATTGAACAACATATCACTAGGTTAAAACTCAAATCAAATTACTACAGGGACAAGATTTGCTGTGTGGTTCCATCACTATAAAGTATACATTCTGCTTCTTCTTTTCTCCGGCATCACAGACAAACAAATTGCACACTGACAAGTGACTGTATCACTTTATCAACTTTATCCATGCATCTTTGTAAAGCAAGTGTGGCACTACCATCTTGTGACTGATGGTTCCTTTGATGATGGTGCTGGAAGTTTCTAGTGTCAATGGTGGTGCCATCAAATCCACCATTGATGTAGAGGGATGACACAGTCTCTACTTGCATCTCCTGCAACTTAAGCACAGGCTAGTAATGCACTGGGTATCATATCATTCAGTCCAGTTGGCTGTGTTGTGCCTTGAAACCCCAGGGGATGGCATTATTATTAGCACACTCTCTGTTCCATGTGTAGAAGCTGATGTGGTTATTGCTCACTTTTAGACCCAGGATCCCTGGTTGGCTGAGGTAGGTACCTTAGGCCAAATAGAGACCCTCGTTTCCACATCAGGTAAAGGAAGGGCACCTTCTGAGACAACCCCCGCTCACCCCATGGTAGCTTGCTATGAGCAGCCAGGCTTACCTTCAAGGTAAATGTGTAAAGTATTAGCAACCATGCTCACAGCAACCCAATAATGACACCACAAATGGACCCCCCATGTTTCATAAAAACAAGTATAAATTTATATAAAAAGATATACGATAATACCACACGATATAAATCCAACATATGCGTGTTTGTAATATTGCTCTTGGCCGGTTGTTAGGCTAGCCAGTCCTTTACTAGTCCTTTACTAGTAAGGCAAACATACCAATCATGGACAACCAATTACTTTTACACTTTATACAGGGAGCACTTGCACGTTGACTTTGACAGTAGTGACAAAGTGTCCAAAGCATCTAAGTTGGCAACAACATGTCATAAAAAATTTCTAGGAGGAAAGCAAAACGTTTAGGGAACTTTAGCCAAAAAGGGTCAAGTCCAAAACAACCCCCTCCCAGCCAAAAGCCAGGGTAGATCAATCAACTACCCTGCTTAGGGCGACAGGACATGGACGCAGGATCGCTATCAGAGGATACTCCCCGGTTCTATGCCTTCCTGACCCCTGGGGATTCGCTTGGTCACTACTCCCTGGGCCAACTATGCCGCTCCATGGGTACTTTCTGCCAGTTGGGGCCTCTCTATGGGTGCTGGTCCCTTGCCAACCCCCACTCAGAGCATTATCCCTGGAAGACCCCTGAGTCAGGATACTTTTCCCAGTTATCCTGTCCTCCAGGTAAGAAGTGGGTTTACCCTTGTCACTCGTAGGGGACTTAACCCTACTGGCTGGACATGGTCCCATGGGTTTTCCCACGGGGGACACCTTCCTCCCTTAACCTTCCATTTATATTTCTGCACCTGCCATTTAGGAATGGCACCCACAAACTTCAGGACTGCAGGAGCTCTGGTGACACACGCCCCACGCCCTCCTGACGCTAGGTGGTCTTCCTCACACAGCTGGTAAGTAGGCTCTAGGCCTCCAACCGGAACCCCTCCAGTCTCTAGGGTGGGGTGGTGAACCCCTTGAGACGCTGCTCACACTCCCTCCCTCTCCTTTGAGACAGGGCGCTAACCCACATGCCCCCCCCACTACTCAGGGACCTAACGGTTCTACTTCTCCTCTCTTCCCTCTCTAGGCCTTTTCAGACCCATGGTCCCATGACCAGGGGTCTGGCTCTTGTGCCAGCTACCAGGAATCAAAGAGCTTGAACCCTAACACAGGTTGACGCAAACCTGGAAAACAATTACTGAGCCTAGGCTACCTAGGGGCAAAGTTGAGCAACCCCTTCAAATCATTTGCCATGCTCACCAACACCCAGTCATCCAGTGCACCCTTGTACTCATCCACACTTGGCACTGGCTGTACGCTATGACTATTCAAACTGGACTCTGCCTGTTTAACTTTAATGTCCAGTTCCCTCATGCTTAACTCATGAGCTAAGAGAATCTTTTTATCTTCCAAGGCAAGAGCATTCCTTCTCTCCTCTGCTCGATTTTCACCTTTAATGAGCAGCTTCTTCTCTTCTGCTTGGGTTTTAATTTTAAAACCTCCAACTCATGCTCTCTGACCCTTTGGTTTTCCTCCAGCTCCTCTGGTGAAAAACTCCTCCCTGAATGGCTACTACGAGCCCCTAAGGCTGGTCCCTCCACTGGCAAATCTGTTGACAAATCCATTCCCTGGGTCATCTTCATCCACCTCAACATCACCCGTCTCCTGAGCCCCTTTGGCTTCCCACCAGACCCTAATGGCCATTTTCAGCTCCTCTTTCTTGGCGCTACTTTTCATGGGACATCCCAAAGCTCTGCGGAATTGCCTCAATTGATCAACTTTGTAGGTAAGCAATGCCTCAATGTCTTGACTCCCCTGAGACATGATGTGTGGCTTAAAGGTTGTTCAAAAATAAAACCAACAAATCAAAAACACAATATGTGGTTGTATCATGGTCTGCGCTAATCTTTTGATGTACACCAATCACTGTAAGTGAATTTGCAAATACACTTTCAACCACTGACCACCAAATGTTAGACCCGGGATCCCCGGTGGCTGGCTGAGGTAGGTACTTTAGGCCAAATAGGGACACTCGTTTCCACGTCAGGGAAAGGAAGGACACCTTCTGAGATAGCCCCCGCTCACCCCCTTGGTAGCTTGGCACGAGCAGCCAGGCTTATCTTCAAGGCAAATGTGTAAAGTATTTGCAACCACACAGCAACCCAATGATGACACAACAAATGGACTCCACACGAGTTTCATAAAAATGAGTATAAATGTATATGAAAAGATATATGATAAGACCACACAATATAAATCCAACATATGCATATTTGTAATATTGCTCCTGGCCGGTTGTTAGGCCAGCAAGTCCTTGAAAGTTCTGGTGATATTATTGAGCATTTATAAATGTTCCACTGCAGTCCTAATACAATGCTATGCAGTTCATAATGCTATAATCAGGCAATTTGCAATGTAAAAATAATACCATGCATAATGAAACAATCAGGCACTTTGCAATGTAAGAATAATTCAATGCTTAATGCAACAATCAGGTACTTTGTTATGCAGAAATAAAGCAATGGGTAATACAATAACTAGGTAGTTCGTTATGCAGGAATAATGCAATGCATAATACGCTAATCAGGTAGTTCGTTATGCAGAAGCAATGCATGCATCATACGACAATCAGATAGTTTGTTATGCAGAAATAATGCCATGCGCAATACACTAATCAGCTAGTTAATTATGCAGGAATAATGCAATGCATACAGTAATCAGGTAGTTATTTATGCAGAAATGATGCAATGTGTAATACGACAATCAGGTACTCCATTATGTAGAAATAATGCAATGTGTAATACACTCCAGCACCGATCACGGTGTCTTAGGCGGTCTCTCCGCTACTCATTCTGACTTGCAGTCAGCCTCTGTCAACAGTTGCCCCAACACGGGTATGGTGTAACAAAAAGTGCAGCTCCGGCCTGGGTTCTGCCACTCCTTGGCAAATAAGGGCCGCAATACCAGCTGAAGCAGAGGCTCTGGCTCTCGGAATGAGAGAGGCCGAGAGAGCGCCTCCCTCCGATCCCGCACCACCCCCCAGGTGTCAACATACATTACCTGGGGGCGCGACCTCGCTCTCCTCTCTGCTTCCAGCGACTTGGGCCTCCGATGCAATCTTTGTGAATTCCGGGCAGTGGGACTCAGATCCTCCCTCAACAAGGTTGGCTTAAGGTCCCGCTCAAGCAACGGCAGGCTCAGGCCGGCGGCTCAGCTGCTGGTCCGGGCCAATACTGCTATGAAAATTTCAGGCTGCCACAGGGCACACGCACACAGTGTCGCTGAGACTCACTTGAGCTTTGGGTGCACAATCACCAGGCACTCCTCACAAAAGTCTCAGGGTGCACTAAGCACAGGCACACAGCGTCGCTGAGACTCACTTGGGCTCCGGTGCACACAATAACAGGACAATCCTCAAGAAGGTCTCAGGCCGCACAAAGCACACACACACAGCGTCAATGAGACTCACTTGGACACCGGTGCACAGGATAACAGGACAATCCTCATGAAGGGCTCAGGCTGCAAAAAGCACGCACACACAGCGTCACTGATCCTCGCTTGTACACTAGTGCACATGATAACAGGACAATCCTCACGAAGGGCTCAGACTTAAAAAAACACACACACACAGAGTGGCTAATCCTCACTTGAACTCCAGGTACCCACGATCACAGGGCAATTCTTAAGTGGGTCTCAGGCTGTGACAAGCACATGCACACAGCATCGCTGAGCATCGCTGGAAACCTCTGTGTTCCTGAGTTTTCGCAACAGGGAGCCTCCTCACCTCAGGCCCTTGGGGTTAAGTTACTTTAGGACACAGCACTGCAAAGTCCTTTCAGGCAGGGGGACACAGCACACAGCAAAATCCCTTTAGCCTCTCCTGGTTAAAACAGCAAACTGCAGGCAAGCCCCAGAACACACATCAAGGGTACGTCATTTCCTTCAGTCTCTTCAGTTGTTTCTTCCTTGGCAAAGGTTCCTCTTGACCACGAAGTAGCTTCAGTCTTATTCACTCTTGAGCAAGCCATCTCTCCAAAGTTCAGGGGCTTCAGCTTCCATAGTTATACCCCTAAATGTCTTCAAAGCTTTGTGTTCAGGGGGCACTGACCCCTGTTCAAAGCAGTAGAGGGTGCCCCTCTGCCAGTGACACCTTCTTCTTTTGATTTGTGGGGGTCTGGATTCTCAATCACTCAGCAGGAGATGGGACAATTGTTTTATAGCAGCAACCCAGGCCTCTTCACCTCTAGGGGATACTCCTCCCCCTACACTTCAGATACAGGTCAGCCTGTTGTTGTCTCATCTCCTCCCCTGGGTCAAGACATTCCCCAGATCCAATTGTTTTCAAATCAGACAGTAAATCCACAACCAGGCAGAGACACACAGAATTGTTACAGCACAAACATCCAGCCACTTCTAAAAGAGTGGCTTCTAAACACACAATGCTAAAACCACCTTTATAAAAAGATGTGTTATTACATTGTGAGTTCAAGCACACTAAACGTCACCTCTCCATCTTAAGTCTTTGGGAAGATAGGCTGGAAAACATATTACACAGCTTCCCCATTCTATCCTATGGGCAAGATGGCCTTTCCTCAGTGAAAAACAAAATGGAGATTATTTCACTGTGAGGACATGGTATGCACCATAGTACATGTCCTACCTTTTATATGCACTGCACCCTGCCCAGGGGATACGCTGGACCTACCTTAGGAGTGCCTGAAGTGCATAGAAAGGGAAGGGTAAGGTCTGGCAAGTAAGTGCACTTGACAGAACAGCATGGCAGTTTAACAAACTGTGTGCAGGCACTGCAATGGCAGGCGTGAGTTCCCACATTAAGGCTACTCGTGTGGATGGCACAATTAGTGCTGCAGGCCCACTAGTAGCATTTGCATTACCAGCCCTGGCACACATAATGCACTTTACTAGGGACTTTACTAGTAAGGCAAACATACCAAATCATGGACATTCAATTACCATTGCACTTTATACAGGGAGCACTTGCACTTTGACACTGATCAGCAGTGGCAAGGTGTCCAAAGCATCTAAGTTGGCAACACCATAAAAAAAAGTTCTAGGGGGAAAGCAAAATGTTTAGGGAACTTTAGCCAAAAAGGTCCTAGTCCAACACTCACTAATCAGTAAAGACCTTCTCACACCCTGGGTGCATATACAATCACATGATAAGACTTCAGCTGGTGTGTTGCTCTGCACTCATATATTTAACCATCATTGTCAAGGCTCACAAGATATATGTTTTATGTAAATTGCTATGGCAAGGCATGTTGACAAGGCATTTAATACCAGTCTTTATATATGAATTTTGCTAGACTAAACTCGGAGGTGCATGTGCATGTGAGAACAATGTTTAAAGCTATCTCTAGCAGTCAATCCAGTTTTGTCCGATGTTTTTGCGGGGCAGGCTAGGACACTGAAGAGGGGCTCTTCACAGGAGGGTAGCCTGTTTCAAAGTTTACAAATATGTCCATTAGGGAAATGAAGAGCAAGGCAGAGCAGCATCTAGTGCCATCTAATGGTCAAAGTTAAGGCAGCTGCTTCTTCATTTACAAGGGCTGCTGTGCTTGTTTTTTATAATCTATAAATTAATATCCTGTAGCATGAATTTGCTGGAACTGAGGAAGAATGGCCCTGCTGCTCCCTTTCTGATGGGTCTGAGTCCATCTGCCTTCAGGCGTAGGGCCACAAAAGCAGAGCTGGAAAAGAAAATCGGACCCTCCTTATGAAATAGTCCACCTATAGCGGATTCCACATGCTCAGTCTGAAAGGGACTGATTATTTTATATCAACATTGTCCACTGGAGTTTACTGTAGAGCAGATTAAAAGCACTCCAACCCCGCTGGATGGCATTTGATTGTAATGTGGTCAGCTTGTGCCTGAGAGGTTTGTGCTAAAATAATTAAAAACACTGTCTCTGCTTGTAAGAAATTAAGCCACTGGTTGAGCTGGGGAAACGTTACTCAAGTTGTAACTATAATCCATATCAGAGTGAAGACACAAGCAAAGCCCAAATTAACCTAGGCTCAACCCTCTGGTAACTTGGCACAGAGCAGTTAGGTTTATCTTACATGCAATGTGTGAAGTATTTGTGCAATAATTCAACAGTAATGAAGTGAAAACACACCATTAAATGGATCCGATATCAGACTGGAAAGATAGAGTAGATGTTAATAAATATAACACTACCAAAATGACAAACATCCAATCAGTAGAACCGGAGATACACAGATGGTAGCTCTCACTTGAATATAGAAAATGGCGGCTAAATATAAGCTTGCAGGTGGCTCGTGTACAAAAAATAATGTGATAAAAATGTAAATAAATTATTAATAGGTGGTGTGCGGAACTGCATGTAGCGTTAATCATTCTCAAAACCCAGATAAAATCCTCTGCGGCTGTTGCACTAAGCAATCGGGTGGAAAATACTGCGGCTACTCCATTTGGTGGCACGTCTTATGTAATGTCTCAAATATAAGTGGCCCTTCTCAAATACACCAACCAACCACTAGACCACTTCACATAAATATGTGTGGCCCAATGTACTGCACCATGCCCTATGGGCTACCCAGCGCCTGCCCAAGGGGAGTGCTGGAGCTGGATAAGTCCATGCAGAAGGGGCGATACGTCAGTTCTGCTTGGAGTTGTGCCAAGCAGCAGAGGAGATGCTTTCGTTCTCCTGGATCAACAGATGGACTGGCAGAGCATCTGCATTCCCACTGCCAAGGGTCCAGGACAGGGGTGGCACCATTTGAAAGGGTAGGACTCACAGTTGCAAAGTCCTGGTGGTGGTTACAAGAGACTAGCCTATGAAGTCACTCTGGTGGTCCTTGGTAGAGATTGAAGGTCCAGTCCTTTTTACCAAGGCAAGAGGCAACAGGCAGTAGGCCAGCACAGCAGGCATTAGTCCTTTAGAGCAACAGTCCATCAGAGTGGCAGTCCTTTCATAACACAGCAGTCCTTCTTCCTGGCGGAGTCTCCCACAGGTCTTGAAGTGTACAGAAGAGTTGATGTCTGAGCTCCAATATTCATATCTGGTGCCTCCTTTGAAGTGGGCGAAGCTTCTAGAGGTTTCCCTTTAAAGAGCACATTTTTCCTGCCTACCTTGTCTACCTTGTCTCCAGACTAACTACAGGGGGTATGCAATCTGTAAAGAGGTACGCCTCTGCGCTCGGTGTTCCATCGTGGATCTACGATACATCACACAATCCATTGTGTAGAGGCAGGACATTACCTATTCAAGTGTAAGTAGGACTGTGCCTAGCTATACCCTCCCATCCTCCCTGTGATGGCCCACCCAGGCACAACTAACCTCTTTATTTTGTGTGACTTTCTAGAAGGAATACACAAAACCCAACTGCCAACTACACCCAGTCATGTGACCCAGAGACAGACTAAAGACACAAAATGGCTTAGGCTGTACAATGTTTCTATGAAGTGGGATTTTCCAAATTGTAATTTTAAATCTGACTTTACCATAAAAGAGGATTTTCCATTACAATTCCACAAACACCAAACATGAACAGTTCACCAGCTCCCATTTGAAAGTTACAGCTTATTAAGTGTAATTAGGTAACTTCCATGTTATACTATTTGAGAGGCAGGCCTTCCAATAGTGATTAACAAATGTAAGAGTTGTTTCGCTATCAGGTCATATAAAACTTAAATGAGCATGTCCTACTTTTTGAATACATTGAACCCTGCCCTGTAAATTAAATACTCCAATTTGGTTTTAGCCAATGTTGCCATGTTTTACAGAGTGAGCTCACACTTTAACACTGGGTAGTAGTGGTGAAGTCCTAAGGCCAACAAAAACGAGACCAGAATAATATTGAGGAGTAAAGCAACACGTTTGAGTGAAAATCACCCTAAGGCTGACAGGTCTAACACTGTTTCTTGTAAGATCAACATTAGTTTATACATGTTACTTAAACATGTTAGCTAAACTGCAATAGAAAAACTCGATTTCCAATACCAGTCTCACACCTAACCTGTGGCCCATTATTAGTAATTTTATCTGCATCTCTTCCCTGATTGCTACAATTGGCAATATTTAGAAACAGCTGAAACACAACTTTTATGTGTTATATACGAATTTACATTTGCTTTTTGCCTGATTTTATAACTGTTGATGCACATCCCCACTCTGTATCATGTGCATTCAAACGCCACCATGTATTTTCGTATTTATTTTTAACAGCCCTAATTTTTTTATCAGAATGTCAGCTGTGAGCTGTGTAAGATTGTATTGCATCAGTAGACTTTGAGCTTAACACTATTTGTGTGAGGCAAGTGTGAACAAGAAGCTTAGGGGTGTAGTGTAAAACACTCTTCCGTTTTACAGATAGGGGGAAGAGATCAGGGCAAGAGTCTGAGACCTACAAAAATGATTGAAATTGACTCTAAATGAAATTCTGTTTAGATGCACATACTGCTACTGGAAATCTGTCCATGAAATGTGACGAGATAATGAGAGTAATATGAATTCCCTCTTCCATAGGCAGGGAATGGGATTACAGAGCCAGTGTTTCTAGGGAGGCCTATCACACACACACACGCCTGCACTGCCAATGAAAGAGTATTTGCCTGCTTATGTGAAGAATGATGAAACTTTAAATGAATTGTTGACCTTTCTTGAATGACATGTGACCTGTGCTGATATCTGCGCTGTATATCAACTGCAGCTCTTGAAAATTGCTGTCTGCTGACCGAAAAATAAACAATAAGATATCAAATACGGTCTGAAAAAAAATTGACTTGCTTTAACACCGGGAGAAAAAGTGAATTATTTTGACTCACCAGTCAGAACACATCAATTCATCTCAAATCAGCCCTCGTCTGGGAACTGGAAGGGGCTCCTCGCAGGCTTGGAGCTGTTTAGAGATGAGTAATTGCTGTTTGCCAGAATGCATGCTTTATTTTAAGCAATAATCTACTGTAACAAAGCAGTTATAAATGAGAGGATTGCCTGGGTGAGGTAGGTTCTGCCCTAAGGAGTGAAACCTTTGTTGTATACCTTGGAGGGCACTTGTCTGGTGTCAAAGGTTATAAGTAAGGTCATAAAATAGCCAATGGGACACTTGAAATATGAGAGCATGCAGCTCCACGTGCCCTGCAGATAAAGCCCAGACAGATGTGAGGCGTCTGTGGAACTGGTGTGGCTGACTGCATCCATTTTTGCACTTGCCAATTAATGATGATGACGTGATGGGAAGGTGAAATACTTTCATAAATGACAGAAAGCGATGGTCAAATGTAACTATTAGGGGCTATGTAAAATTAGAATATCCCGTGGTAAACATCGACAGATGTATTACATAATCTGTACCACTTCTGTAAAGAGCACAGCATGGTGTCTGCCTAATAGGGGTGCAGATTTTCATTACAGAAGAGTGACCCGTTCTGAAATACTGATCATGTAAATGCAAGACTGGTGATTGCACCATCCTAAATAGGCATTTCTAAATCCACCTGGGGACATGCATGCTACAAGAGGGGAAACATCCTTTACAACGCAACTTTTACAACGCACTACCATTACGATGCAACTTTTACAACGCAAGTCATAACAACGCATTGCGCTGGAGGGCGCTCTAGGATAGGGAATAGTTTAATTACTATCCAACACCTTCCCTACTATCCACGGGGACTGGAGTTGGAATAGTAAATTAAACTATTCACTATCCAGCGCCCCCCAACGCAAGTCGTTGAAACGACTTGCGTTGTAAAAGTTGCGTCGTAATGGCATGCGTTGTAAAAGCATGCATTGTAACGACATACATCCCTACAAGAGAGACAATATCCTCTTTGGATGATCGTGCCAGAGCAAATGTATGCTGATTGCATGACACCTTTTTTGGATCAGGACAATTGGCACGCCTGCAAGAATCCACCAAAGAAAGTTCCACAGTGGGGAGGGAACAGTTGTGATCTTCTCCCTCAACCCCCAAGGGTTCCTTGGTCCGAGCTCCCTGACAAATTGTAAATAGGACGTAGAGGCACAAAACCGAGTTTACACATGCATACCCACTTTGAGCCCATCAGGTGATGTTTTAGGAACCACACAAGGGCTGTGACAGTCTACAGCAGTGGGTCTTAACCGGTGGTCTGGGGACCTTGGGGGTCCCCAAAGCCTACTCAGAGGGTCCGCATCTGATCAGAAAAATAAATAATTTTAACAGATTAACAAATTGTACATAAATAAAGATGCAAAATGTAGAACTGAACATTTTAAAATTTTCTGTAGTTGGTTTCCTCGCATTAATTCATGGGAGCAGTGCAAGTGCATCAAACAGAATATAGTATAAACAATAAGTGGCCTCAATTGAATTTAGGAAAACTCCAACCTTCCCATTAAATAAAAAAAATGTTATTTTTTATAAATATTTGTGCATTAAATAAAATGTTTCATAATTTGTGTATTTGTTTGATGGATCCTTGTTTCTGTATTTTTTGTGTTTTGTTTTGCAATTCAAATCATCAAAATACTTTGGCCAGGAGCCCTAGTTTCCAGTAGCGGTCGGCAGTAGGTGTTTCTTTAGGGTGGTGACGTGGGCAGGGGGTGGGGCAGGGTGGAGGGTAGTAATGTATCGATTATGGAGTTTTACAGGTAAGTAAACATTTAAATAAATAAAATGAATTTCGTTGCGTGCACTGCATCACCAAATGTGACCGCTACTGCCAGTTTCCAGTAATGACTCAGGGAGGTGTCCCCAGATCCAAATAATGATTGAGTGGGGGGTCCACGGGCTCCAATAATGACTAAGTAAGGGTCCACAGAGGTCAAAAGTTTAGGAACCACTGGATTCCTCGAAACGCCTCTTCCACTCAAATTAGGTTGGAGTTTGGGCTTGTAAAACAAAAGTATGTACAGCAAGGTACCTTCGTCAAACTCTGTCATAGACTGTGGCCTGCCAATGAGAAGGAGAACTCCCTGAACCGCAGAATATAGACTGAATTGTCAACCTATGTCAGTGTTCCCATTACCATTCCCTTCACTCGTCTTTAGTTAATTCGCAAGTTAAGGCTCGGCATGATTTGCCAACGTCTTATCAAGTTTTCAAGAAGCACCTTAATAACTGCAAGCATGCAAGACACAAACATGTTTTCAAAGCGAGTGCACTCCTGGTTCACCATTTAGTCGTACAAATCCCTGGCACAACAACTCTATTTGCGTTCTTGCTTGCCTTCCAACTCAATAAAAGGCTTTCTGCGCCTATATCTGACAGAGTTTGCAGCTCTAGACCTGTGCCTTGAACGGCTCATAACAGTAAACAACAACCAATGCAGAGGCTATAATCACGCCCCCGTAACCCTCATGCACATAATCTGCACTTGCCTGGCATTGCAAAACGAGCGAAGGGATAAACTGCACCTCTGGTTCAGCACTCTAAGGGGTCCATTAGGATGATGGGCATACTTTGTCCGCCCGTCATCCTACCGGTGTATGGGACCACCCGCCATAAGGGCGGTGGTCCCAATCTACATATTATGATGCGCCCGCCACAGTGGCGGGCGCTTCCCGCATTTGTAGCATTGCAGCGGGCGGTGCAGAAATCACCGCCCGCCGCAATGCTAAAAATGCACGTTGTGCATGTCAATGCACAACATGACAGGCACCGCGAGGTGCCTGCCATGTTGTGCATTGAAATGCAGGGGGGTACCATAGGTACCCCCCATGTGCACCCCCCACCCCCACGGAGTCCATGGGGGCCCGCAACGGGCCCCCGCAGGGGGACTCCGCATGCCTTTCCGTGGCGGCATTGCCGCCACGGAAAGGCATTCACAAATGCCTATCCTAATATGGCTGGCGGTGTCTAATAGACACCGCCACCATATGAACCCTTTTCTGCCCCGGCCGCAAGGCGACCGGGGCGGAAAAGCGGCAGACGGTCTTTCCGTCCGCCCCGGCCAACCATGCCATCATAATATGGCGGGGGGTGTTTTGAGTCAGGATGGCGGTGGCTACCCCTAAGTACCTGCAGGCAAGCAGTAATGGAATGTTTTAATTGGGCCAACTCAAGTTTAAATGCACAGGCAATAACATTGTTGGCTCAGACTGCAAAAAAACTCTCTGTGCAAAGCACAGTCGAAGGAGATAATCCACCCAGGGGAACTCAACAGTACCAAACTAACTGCTCTTTGAGCGAACTCTATAAACAATCATGCACTTTATGGCTATCGCATTGTAAATGCATATTCATAGATCGACCCACTTCTATAGTTTCTACACATTTTTAACATATTTTTAAACAGTGTATTTTTATGCATTTGTTTTGACTAATTAAGCATATATATAATAATATTTACATTTGAAAATAGAACCACTTCAGCTTTCCTCGCTGTCAAAGTGTGCAGCTGCAATGGTTATCTACATATTTCCTGGAATGTGGTCCTCGGCCACAGTTTGTTCATGGTGCAAGACCACTGTACCATAGGCAAACTGGGACTGTGAGTGGCTAGGCGCACTACACCTCCAGTAGATCAATCAATAGGCAGTCAGATATTCTAAATTAAAAACCAGCAGTGGAGCTATTGATTAATGATTATAAATTAACATGGATATGCTTAATGTGGATGCCATTGCAGTGCATGGGGCTAATGATGTGGAAAATTAGGGGGTTTGCCTTGAAATGATAATGATCTTTTAGATAATGGCAACATGAAATTGGCATATTGGCTAATGAATCCATTTCGCTACCTCCAAAAGGATGTAAATGTGTACATTTGTTTATTTGTGTCCCTGTGTTATTTGTGATAGATTAATTGTTCCAAAAATTCGATACCTTAGCAACTAAACTATTTGATCTTCCTAAATGGCTGTTTCACTCTTTTAGCATATGATGCTGTATCTGCTTTGTCTGAGCTCCTAACATACCTTTGAATGCTGAAATTACATCTTACTCAGTGGCATTCATGGAACCAAACTATAAAAACAAAGCTGAATTGATCAGCAGCATATGAAAAGTATGTGAAGCTTGCATTCTGGATATTTCTATTCATGTGAAGGTCACATGTGCTCCTGTTGAAGAAGCTCATGTGTGTCTCCTCAGGGATTCTTCCTGAAAGGTTTGATTGAGATACCTTATGGCTGACAAATGATATTTAATGCACTCATGAATACTTAATGAATATAAGTAGTACATCCACCTTTACAGAAGGAGTATTGGTAATATTTTTCGTTCATGAGGTATAGCTAGAGCAGGCAGAATTGCTGCATTTGCCATTTTAAAGTTAGGGGAGGGACTGTAGATATTATGTGGTGGTGTACTCATTAGAACTAGGTAAAAACCAGCAAACCGGTTTGATTGTGCAGTCATGTAACATATGCATGCAGTTTTCTTCCCTGGAGACGCACACAAATGTACCCTTGTCAAAAGCAGGGAAAATCACCTTTCCTCTTGGAAAAAGACATTCTTGCTAAAGCACGTCTAGGCATGAGTTCTACATGCATACATTAATTATTTGCATTCAAGTTGGCAAGGAAATAAACAATTGTCAAATTTGTTTTCGAACGTTTCTGGGCATAGTTCAGAGGGTGGTTACCTGTGGAAAAATGTGCACACAGTGAAAGCTACACTAATGAGCATACGGTGCAACACAAACAAATGTTGCACAACAGTTTGTTAAAGGGTATTTAAAAGCCGAAGCCTGGCGTATCTGTTTAGAACTCTAAAAATTATCACATTTCAGCATTCGATTTTTTATTCACATATTGAAGTGCTCCTCTTGTTATAAATAACATAATTGTGAGTTTTAGAAAGACCGTTTTCTCATCCACCTACCCTCGGAAAATATTTCGGGAACCACTCAGCTGGCGAGAACTATTGGGGATACCCACGGATTTCCTCATACTCTTCCGCTTCACTATGCTAGTGGATTTTGGCCTGTACTAATGGTGGGACAATAGCTGAAAAAGAATATCTCAGTTTATGGTCCTTTATTTTAAATTTGCATTACCCATGGCACAGGTGTGAATTTCTCAAAGCCTGTCAATCATTTCCTACAACCCAGGAAGCCGGCTTTGACCCTTCTTCTCAAACTCTGGTGTGGATATTTCTGGCAGTCCCTAAACCTAGAGAAAAGCGACCTAATCAAAAGTCTAGTGTGTGTATGTGGGTAGTACTGGGGTTCAAAGGACTTGTTTGTGAGCCCTCTAATGGAAACAGATGGAAAGTCCACTTCTCCTTCACATCATTTCAAAATGAAAACTGGTCACATTAAACATAGGTGATATCTCAATCCACAATGTCTTCACCTGGAATACATGCTTGAGGATTTTGCTTTTACACATCTTAAGTTCATGCAACCAAACCTTTGAACCCCTCTCAGAGCCTTACACTGTGATATCTGCACTTAAGCTATGTGTGCCAAAACTGTACATGTACACTTATCAAATATAATTAGTACATGCCAGAACTCAATACTACTGATCCCACCACTGGCAACAAATGTAAGAAAGTGTGGTATTAGTTGCTATGGATGTGGGCCATTCGCGAGTAATACGTTTGCAACTGTCAATCTACTGAGAAACAAGTACCCTGTTGTAGCACTTGACTTTCTCAGGATAAGGAGGCAGAGCAGTCTAAGGCGTAACCAATGGAATAGTGTGGGTTAGTAATATAGTCCGTCAGACTCAAAACAACAACATCCAATAATTTGTTGTCCAGTCAGTGCTTTCACTTATAAAAAGGGAAAAGTACTTTATTGCATACACACCACTCTATACTATGCAATTTGAACATGATAACAGCCACAGAATACCTATTGTGACACCCTCCTGTTTATGCTGCTAGCGAGCCCTGAACCATAAAACAACAACAATACACAATACAGTGGGGCGTACAAAAGGTAGACCTGCTGGTTTTATCAAGGTGTCACCACAATAATACAAGCATAATTGTGCCATAATAAATTAATGCAACATCATTAAATTCAGTAATGGTGGTACTTTCTTGCAATGACATTCTTTAGGGCATGTCATGCCCTAAACCACTTTGTGGTTTTTAATAAAACAGTTCAATGATCTCTATTAATACATATAGTGATTTGCAGTAACTTTATAATTGTCAATAAAGTATTTCAGTGTTGAATCAAGTGTGTGCATGAATCTTTCGAATACCCCCCTCTGGCGTGCTCATTTCACGAGTGTTGCAGGGGCTCATAGGACGTTTCCCTGACCTGCAGCTATTTCACTTCTCTTTTTTTTCTTTTTTCTCTTTTTGAATAGTTAAGTGACCTTGTGCCACTTTTTTCCTTTGAAGGTGGGCACGACTGTGGCACTTCAGGGAATGTCTCATTTCAGGGCCATGAAACCGAAACCTACATGTCCCCTGCCAACTCCCGACCCAGCTCAAACAACCCTGTGCCGGAGCACAGTGATGCTCCTTCTCCTTCCTCAGTCCTTGGGGAGATGGCTGCCAGGTCATCTTCGTATACAAGCACCTTAGTGCTCCATACTTACTTCTGTCCCTGAATCGGCTCTCAGGGAGATAGGAGCCCCCTGGGGAACATTTATTAGTGGTGATGGGCCACCTCATATGCCTCTTTTCAGCCTCCATTTTTTCTGCCTGCAGTGACTTCCGGGGTCCTTGGCCTCATCTGGTCCCTAGGAAGTACTAAGTTTCTCCTGGCATTTTCTTGATCCCCATTGGGCCAATTTAAATGATTTTGGTGTTGTTCTGTTCCTAGGGGCCAGCTCTAGCTACCAGGAAAAACTTTTTGAGGCACTCTGGTCTCTAAATGTTTATATACCTTTGGGGAGCTGTTTTTTTATGTACATTAACTCCATACTCAGAACCTGTCCTCTGGCCAGGGCTTTGTGTTCTCCTCAGCCTGGCGTCACCTCCAGTACCACCCTGTAACCCTCAAGGCAAAATACTCTGCATACTGAAACCCTTCAGGTCCCTTAGCCTTTGTGGCCACTTGCTCGGCCCCCTCTTGATAGCAGGGGTGGCTCTTTAAAGAGGGTTATCTCTTTCCAGACCCAGTACTCAGATGTTTCTGGAGATTCTTTCTCCCTCAGGGTCCCCAGCAGGTCCATCCTTCTACTGTCCGTCAGAGAGAGTAAGGGGCCAGCAACACTGGCTCTGGAGAGATGAATTCATAGAGTTTCAAACATGTTAAGTGCAGAGCACTCCAGCACCTAAAACAGGGGTCCGCTCTTCTTCAGGGTCATGAGAAATCCATCTTTTATCTCTCTCTCTCCCTCTTTCTTCACCCTGTTCAGAGGTTTTTAATTGCAGAACAAAGTTCCAGAATGTAGGCATCTCTGTTTAATACTAGGGTGGCACATCATCAAGCCATCCCTGTCGCAACCCACCTGCACATCATTTTGGGACATTTCCAGTAGGACTGGGTAAAATTTAAATTATTCTGGTGTAATTTGCATAATTCTGTGAATTTCACATTATGCCTATTAAGCACACTTGCCAAAATGCATGCCATTACAGGACTTTGCATCATTGTATGCCATTTGTGGTAAAACATTGTTTTACCACAAATTAACAGAAACAACTGGTGAAACTACTTTGGTGCAGATTTCTCCCAGAATATATATTAAAGTAAGCACAGATTCTTTTCAGTTAAGTACCACAGACTTAACTGTAAATGCCCCCTGTTGCAAATTTGCTCTTTCTGTAGGGTCACCCTGATTTTGTTGGCCTATTTGCTGAGCCCTATTTTTGCTGGCTATAGAAAACTGGGGCATATTTTTGAGAAAATGTTGGAGCGCGGAGCTGCGCCAAATTTGGCAACACCGTGCTCCAGCATTTTCAAAACGCTGGAATTTGCCAGACTCACAAGAATATGGACTGTGTTTTTCCTAGCACTGGTGCCAAATTTAGCTGCCTAGTGGCAATGAAGGCACCCATGCACCATATAGTGCAAGGGTGCCTGCATTGCAGGGAGTTATGTGCAGGTATGGTGATTTGTTACTTCTATGTGTGCTGCAGAATGCTGCACATATAGAAGTGGCAAATCGTCATTATTTAATGATTGCTTATAAGCAGGAAGGAACACCTTCCTACACATAAACAATCAAAAATAGCATTTTGCTGTTTCTATGTGTGCTGCACAATGCAGCACACATAGAAAATGCATAAACAAGGAGAAATAAAAGTATTTCTCCTCGTTTCGCCCTTCTAATGCCTGCTCTTGCATGGCGTTAGTTTATGGCACTGCCTCAGATTTACACCTCCTTTTAAAACTGGAGTCAAAAGCAATGGGTGTTGTAGTGGTACGCCCACAGCAACACCCATTCAGTGCCCCTTTCACGCTAAATGAGGTGTGTTAAGGGGCTTTATTTACAAGCTGGCGTTAAGCCACAAAATGTGGTTTAACACCGCTTTGTACATATGGATAAGAGTATATTGCCACGCGAACATTGCTAAAGGTGATAGCCTGGTGGCAATAACCCCTTGCAATAATGCCCCTCTGTGCACGTAACCCATTCTAACCAGTTGTAAAGTGCTTGTGTTCCTCTTTTCAACATATTAAAATTAGCATACCACTGATCAGCATATTGAACATGGCAAAAGTCCTTGAGATATGCTACCATACGGTACCCAGGGTCTGCAAGTTAAATGCACCATGTGGGTTGCAGCGCTCATCGTGGTAGTGTTCATTTGACTGCAATCCTGCCACATGTAGCCTGGCTGCGCCGGTTTACACTGAAAATTAGACCGTCTAAATAACCTCTTTAGACAGGCATAAATCCTCCTTTTAAATATTAATAAATCACCTCAAATTTGGCCTTACATGCCCATAATGGAGGGTGCATGGTATTGAAATGTAGGACTAGTAAAGGCATGAAAATAAACATTTCTTTACAGTGAAAAAATCCTCAGAGCTATTTGATATTTGCTATCTCTGCTTAGGAAAAAGATACAGTGGTCATATGCGGCTGTTTTAAAATGTTTATTACAAGTACAATTGATAAAGTTGGATTTGTAATAAATATGTTTAGAACAGGTACTTTAAGAAAAGTTAAATATTACCTGTCTAAAGTCCTTAGAAGCCCATTTCCATGAGCTGTCAACTGTCACGCACGACCTTAAAGCTCCCATATGAGGTGTGAACTTGCTCTCAGAGCTGAGAGAAAGGACTTGGATGTTGTGAGGTCTTTTGTTACTCCAGACGAATGCCCATCTGGACTATGTTCAGGAAATTCAGAGGGCCTATTCTGTCACAAGGAGATGTAGTTAACACCTGGGCCTGCCCCTTCCTTTATCCACATAGCCAGGAAGGGAGCAGGTCTAGTGGGAGAACAATTTATTTATACGTTTTTATATAGCGCAGACTTTACCCGAAGGTGTCAGAGCGCTTCACTATAGGATTAGTAATGATACATGAGGAGAAAATTATACGTGAACAAATTACAAAAGCAGATGTTGAGTTACATGAGGTAAAAGTGACAATTGTGAGCAAACAAAATACATGAGGTAGCAAACTGCATTACAGGAGGAAAAAGTGACAAGTGTGCAGGTTACAAGAGAAAACAAAGTACAATAGAGGTATAATACTGCAATATATGCTAGACACTCAGGCACAAGAACAAACGTTACGTAGGCAATAGTGGCACTTGTGCAAGTATCAAGAGCAAACAAAATGTGAGAGGTAGCAAACAGTGTGTTACAAGAGAAAAGTGGCGTGTGCATGTTACAAAAGAGTACCAAACACAGGTACAAGGATAATACTGCAATAAATGGCAAGGGGAAGCATCCTTTACAACGCAACTTTTACCACGCAGTGCCTTTACAACGCAGGTTTTACAACGAAAACCATAACAACGCATTGCGCTGGGGGGCGCTCTAGGATAGGGAATAGATTTAATTTACTATCCAACACCTTCCCTAGTGTCCACGGGGAACTGGAGTTGGAATAGTAAATTAAACTATTCACTATCCAGCACCCCAAAGCGCTATGCGTTGTAATGGTATGCGTTGTAAAAACCGCGTTGTAAAAGCATGCGTGGTAAAAGCATGCATGTAACATCATACATCCAATGGCAAGCACTCCAACCACAAGAACACACTGGGAAGGCACTTCCATAGTCATGGAGAATAGCGTTTTCAGTAATGGGAGGTCTTCCTTCAGATAATAGAGAGGGCGTGAATTACTTTTGGAGGTGTCTTTGGAGGAGGAGAACTTTGAGGTCCATTTTGAAGGCCTGGGAGGAGGTGGTGGTCCGGAGCTGAGGCGGAAGGGAGTTCCAGATTCTCACCGCGTTGCCTTAAAAGGTTTGCCCCAGAACCAGTTTTGAGTGACCATGGAGAAAGGGTTTGCTAATTTCCAAGGCACACCTCTAGGGTGGGCACAGGAGCTCTGCATTGAGGAAGACAGATTCTGTCACGTTGGATTTGGACAGAGATGGGCACTATGGGATTGATTACAACACAACACACAGGAAATACTGTAAACATGTATAGGTCCACCTGGAGTGGTGTGGCTCACTGGTTAGAGGCGGCAGACCCGGGAGCAGAAGTCGGACCGGGACCAGGGTTCAATTCCCGACGCGGCAGGGTCGTGGACCAGGGTCAGCGGACTCGACAATTCTCGCCTCGGTGCCTACTCTAACCAGGGGTCCCACTCGGCAACTCTGGGCAGTAGCTTGCCTAATCACCACAATGGCCCCATCAATGCAGGGGATGCCTGGCTCCACTTTGGGGATTCCCAGTAGGGAACATCCCACAGGGAAAGCCAGGACGGGTTCCCCAGCGGTATACAGCGCCGGGACGCCCCTTTGCTGGGGCAGCTGTGCGCTTTACAAGTATACTACATTTAACATTTAAACACCTTTAGCTCATTGGTGTAGGGAGTGAACATTAGTTTTTACACCCTGGCGTGCATTGGGCATAAAAGAAGCACTCATAGAACCCTCCTCAGATCATGTTGAGACCTGTGGAAGAACATAGAGGACTTAATGTCCTATGTGTGACCTGAGAAGAACCCGAAAGACTGAACCTGCACTCCCTATTGTAACCAGAACAAAGAAGGGCCATGGGGCTGACCTCCTATTTAGGCTACAGGGACACAACAAGCTTCATGAGTCTGTTTCTTGCATTCCCAGTTGACCATTTCGAATTGGACCTGCCCTGAACACTGCTGCTGACTTCCACTAGAGCCCGTGTTAAACCCAAAGTCCTGTTCCCAAGGTCTTAGACCTGTGAATGATGTCAAAGAATATATATACAAATCCTCTGCGCACGTTTAAAACTAAATACATAAAGTTTAATAAAATATCATAGTGATGCTTGTGTTTGTATTTTCAGATGTCTTTAATTCAAGATCTTAAGCCTTCTCAGCCAACACGTGTTTCATCGCTGTTACAGGGGATTACCCTGCGACTTCTTCAGGGCTAAGGGAATATATAAACAAGTACTTGTTCCTGTATGCAATGGTAGTAAGTAAACTTTATCTTTCAAATTATTGACAAAGTGACTTGGTGACTTGTGTGAATGATAAAATAGTGAATATTACTGTGTGGAAATCCTGAGTTTATTCATTAATTCTATTTCCTTATATTCGTGGCGAAGTAGTGCTCCCTCATGGTGTCACTCAATAGTAAATACATGCTGACTATATTGTGTAGTTAAACATGTGTATGGGGACGTATTTTGTTGAAATACGATATCTGAGGTCAGTTTCAAGTAGTCTCTAAATAACCGAGAAAACGGCACATAAGCTAAAGAATTTCAATCAGTACATTCTAATATGGTGTACTTGGTAACCATGAAGGATCCCTCTACCTTAGTTCTGGTGATAATTCCAACCTAGAATGGGTTCCTATAATTTTTGAGCCTGGAGAAGTAATGTGTGTGTGTGTGTGTTTGTATTTTATAACGCGCACTTCTACCCAGAGGTCTCGTAGCGCTGTATTCATACCGCTGTGGAACCCATCGTGGCTTTCCTGTGAAATGTCCACTCCTGGGCACCCCCAAGGTGAAGCCAGGCATCCAAGCGCTGCTGGGGCCGTTGTGGAGATTAAGCAAGCTATTGCCCAGAGTCACAGAGTGGGACCCATGATTAGACTAGGCATCAGGGTCTGCCGCTCTAACCATTGAGCCACGCTTCTCCTCAGAGTCTGCCGCTCTAACCATTGAGCCACGCTTCTCTAGGCTATTTAGTCTTGTGTTCTAATATCTTAATGTGCTTCCAAGTGTAAGGGAGTTTCTTTTAGAAGAACTGTTAAAATGTTAAATGTCGTATACTTGTAAAGCGCACAGCTGCACCAGCAAAGGGGCGTCCCGGCGCTGTATACCGCTGGGGAACCCGTCCTGGCTTTCCCTGTGGGATGGTCCCTACTGGGAATCCCCAAGGTGGAGCCAGGCATCCCCGGCGTTGATGGGGCCGTTGTGGAGATTAGGCAAGCTAATGCCCAGAGTTGCCGAGTGGGACCCCAGGTTAGAGTAGGCACCGAGGCGAGAATTGTTGAGTCCGCTGACCCTGGTCCAGGACCCTGCCGCGTTGGGAATTGAACCCTGGTCCCGGGCTGACTTCTGCTCCCGGGTTTGCCGCCTCTAACCAGTGAGCCACACCACACCACAGGGCGGACGAAACTGGTTCCTAGACCCATTTTGGGGGCCATCTTAGAGTGGTGTGTCGGGGTCCCAGGGGTACTGAACCCATTTTGGGGGCCATCTTAGAGTGGTGTGTCGGTCCCCTGGGGGTACTGAACCCATTTTGGGTGCCATCTTAGAATGGTGTATTTGGACCCCCGGGGCACTGGAATCAAAATTAGTGAGAACTAGAGAAATGTTGGTAGCAAAAAGCCAGTGGTATGCCCAAATGTTAAAAGCTATTTGCTAGAAATCCGTATCTGTAAGGGGCACATGACAGCATTGAGGTGCACTACCATATAATTGTGACATTTGTGGTAGAGTGCATGCAGCGTTTATTCATAAATAACCCTGGGCGTAGTTCATAGTAGTGCTACGCGTAAGTACGCGAAGGGCACTTCGCACTACACGAGCTATGTGTAGCTACGTGAACTGCATAGTGCACTGTGCAAAATGTTGTTTGCACTGATTGCACAGTGTCGGATGCTTGTCCGCACTGTGCAATCAGTGCAAACCACATCTTGCACAGTGCAAGCGGTTGTTTTCTGCTGCTCGAGTAGATTTCTACTTGAGCGGCAGCTTTCTCAACGTGGACTGGTAGTTTCTCATCGCGAGTGGTCGCGAGCATACGCGACCGCTCACAATGAGAAACCTGACCTCCCCGCATTGAGAATCTTGCGGTAGGTTTATTTTCCATGCTCGCGATCAGCAACTTCATGTTGCTGATCGCGAACGAAGAAAAAGACTCAGCAGGAAACCATTTTGCTCACTTGCGGTCGCCAACTTGACGTTGAGGACCACGAGCAAGCAAAAAATGACTGCTACGCTACGCGTGTTTGCACTATGCTACATGCAAATTGCATAGTGCGAAGTAGCGCACACTTCACAAACTATGTGAGCGTAGCGTAGTACTTCTCCCACATTTATTTATAAGTACATCCTTATAAGAGGTTTCACATGATATCCAAGTGCTTTGTCGTTCTGAACCAAACTAATCAACATGATAGTGTGTTTTGTGACATGTGATGTGTGGCACTGTGATAATGAATTTCATGACATAGTTGAGTGAACCTCAAATTTAACTGTAAATGCTCAGACTTATTACGGACAGCGGCAGTCAGTCTCAAGTCTCAGTAGTATCAGATCCAAAGCATATTCCGAAACATTGTGCAATGTGAATGTGAATTCTGTGACATAGCTAGGTGAGGATAGAGGCATTATGTCTTAGTTCCTCACTGTACATAGTCTACAGCATATTAAGTGTCCAGGTCTCAAGTCCTCCCTGTACATAGTCTCCAACATGTCTGGTATCGAGTACGAGTAGATCACTACATTAGTGTGAAAACAGTCATGTATTATAACAATATGTGGTCTAACAAAATACGTATGGATGATAGTGGAAGTGCTCTACAAACTATGATAAGGGCATGGCTTTCTTAGAAATCTTAACTCCCCATAAAGTAGCTTCTAGTAATCTATTCAGAGTACGAGCTTAAGTTTAACATGGTTGATTACGTTCGGATATGTAAGGATATGTAATCCAGCCAGTGTTTCACTTCCTTTGGAAGTGGGTACGGGCTAATCCCCAAGGAAGTATTGAAGCTTATGGTCCGTGTTAAAGCCCTGTTTGACACTTTTAAGTCTCATAATCCATAGTGCCTTTCTCCTCCTGAGTGTTAGTTCCCTGTTACCTCCCCTTAGCTCTTTGTGTGTGACATCAAAACCATAGAAGGAGAACATCCTATGTGTGCTTTGAGAGTTACATTCTGCTAAATATGTGGCAATCGGATATCTACTTGTTTATATATTCCCTTAGCACTGAAGAAGTCACTGGGTATTCCCCTGTAACAGCGACGAAACACATGTTGGCTAAGAAGGCTTAAGATATTGAATTAAAGACATCTGAAAATACAAAGACAAACATCATTAGGATATTTTATGAAACTTTATGTAGTTACTTTTAAATGTATGCAGAGGATTTGTATATATAGTAGAGTTATCTGCTGGCCACACACGTGGGGATTTGGTGGTTTTTCCCTACCTTATGCACCGTGCCAGATTACCTGCCAAAACTGATTTGTACTTGTGATAGTCCTCAGCGCGCCATTTCACCTATTGCTGACCACCAACTGTATACCTGATGTCAAAGAACACTCCTCATAACAAATCCTGAAATCTGAGCTTAAAAGAAACAGGTGAGAAGCCAATGGAAATGAACTGCCTACAACAGTCCAAATGCTACACTTAGAAGGACAGCCCTAGCTAGTATGTGAGTCTTCAAGTCAATCATAACTGGGTAACCACTCTTTTGGATTTGGGCTGCTGACAATCAATTATTATGGGCACTTTGATTTATCCTCACCAAGTTATTCCAGATTGCTACCTCATTATTAGGTGCGTCCATGGAGATTCAAAGCCCTAACACATAGCAAAAGTACCTGTACAGGGAATCAAAGGGGAAGAAACCTGGATAGAAATAGGAGTCTTGTCTAACCTTCCAGAGGAAATAATATTAGATACAGACAATCCATATTTCCTGTTTTTTTTTTTACAAAAACACCTTGAAAGAAGCACAGTCATGGTTACAAGTAGCCCATTTATCCATGGAGTACCTACCTGATACTTTCAATTCACGAATACGGAGAACAAAAGCTGCAACAGAAAGATGCCTGTCAAAATGCCTTAATATTCCAGGACCCTTGGGAAATTCATAAGAACTTTAGGGCTGCATCAGTTAATAATCCAATATTCCAGATTACCTGGTGAAGAGCAAGAGAAGAGGAAGAAAACAGAACACAGGTATTTCGCTTATTTAGAATCTATAACGGGCTACTGTACTGAATTTGGAAAATATGTGACTACCTACACTTGGTACTTCCTGCTACCTTTAGAGAACATATCCAGAATTTTTCATATTCTTGCTTGCTTGCCAGACAGTTTGGACTATAAAAAACTTTCCAATCCATTTTAGCACACTTTTACCAGCCAGGTGCCTTTGCCCAGATGAAGAAATATTGCCAAAACGGCACTGTCTGCCAAAGGAAGAATCTGTATATCCACTTACAGCCCCTCATCAAAAGATGGCCAATATTGTTAATCCTTTTCAAAGTATGCAAATGGATATTGTAGGTACCCTAACACCTTCTAGTAACAAATGAAAATACATCCTAGTCTTAGAATATACAACATGTTACCGAGAAGCAGTACCCCTCAGGAAACAATTGCAACACAATTGCCTAGGCTATAATCAAAATGTTCTCTAGGATGGGATTTCCAAAGGAAATCTTAACTAATCAGGGAACCTCTTTTTTTATCTAAGCTGATGCTCAACAATTTGATATCAAACACCTCCATACCTCAGTTTATCATCTCCCGACCAATAGTTTGGTGAAAAGATGCAATTGTAATTTGAAACAAACCTGAAAAAAGATGCCTTTTTGCAAAGGAACAGATAAGGATCAGTTAATTCTTTTAGCAATTTTTGTGATTCTAAATCAAGTCCAGAGCAATCTAGGGTGCCCTTCTTTTGAGTTGATTTTTGGCCACAAACCAACTACTGAAAATGCTGAGAGAAGTTTGAGAAAAAGACTCTAAAGAAGAGAGAGCACTTTTCGAGTATACCACTCAGTTAAAAGCCCTACTGCAAGAACTTGGGGCTAGATGTAGGTAATTGCATTTTACCGAGTCTTAAATACCGACTTTTACCGATTCGGTATTTATGAGTCGGTAAATGCAATGTAGGTAAAAAAATCTGTATTTTTTACCGAATCGGTAAAAATCGGAATCGGACATTCGGTATTTACCGATTCGGTATTTACGGAATCGGTATTTACCGAATCGGTATTCCCCATTCATTCCTATGGGCCTTTTGGCCCGTAGGAATGAATGGGAAATACCGAATCGGTAAATACTGATTCGGTAAATACCGAATCCGAAAGCAAAGAAACGTGAAACTGAATCAGGCAGCAAATCAGGTGCCACCACCCTCCCCTCCCTACCAGGAAGTGGCTACACAAGCAGCTGCAACTAATTAGAAGCTTCTGGAGAGGCAGTTGGAGCTGAGCTGAGTCCCTGAGCAGCAGAAAGAGTTTTGTGCACTTTTAAATCTGAAAAATGGCAAGCAGCACAGACAAAGATCAGCCAGGGAGGAAGAAGAAACTAAAATTCAGCAGCATGGAGCTGAAGGTCCTTGTTGAGGAGGTGGTGAAGGAGCACCAAAAACTGTTTGGCAGGCAGTCCCTCACTGTGGCTGAATCTGCCAAAAGGAAAATTTGGCTGGACATTCAAGATAAAGTGATTGCAGTTGGAGTTACTCCTAGAGATATAGAGGACCTGAAAAAGAGGTGGTATGACCTCAGGAGCCTGACAAAAAAAAATTGGTGATCACCACAAGCAGGCAAGCAAAACTGGTGTAGGGAAGAACCCAGCACCCCCCCTTACTGACCTGGAGGAGATGGTTAGCTCAACCATAGAACCTGAAAGCGTCTGCGGACTGGGAGAAGTAGACAGCTCAGCCAGAGCTGCCAGCAGAAAAGGTAAGACGCATGCACAGCAATCCCCCATACCATCATCCTTCCCTGTACCCTATGTGGCTAAGTGAACCCCAGTCCAGTACAGCTAGCACTATACAGGAGCAATGCATTATGGGAAATGTAGTCAGTAAATGAAAGACAATGTCATACAGCATAGCAACCAGCAAGTGAGGGAAATGATTCCAGACAGAATGAAGTGCAGGCAACATGTACATTGTTCAAGTGAAAATGATTTAATTGTACTCGCTGTGAGGCAGTAGCGCTTAGCTAATGTACGCTCATATGTCCACAGGTGAGACATCTCGCAGGCGTTCCCGGGAGACTGAAGGCACGGCACCTGAGAGGGATGAGAGTCAGGAGTCAGGTCCAAGTGCACAGAATGTATCAGAGGACACAGGTGCACCAAGTACACAGCTACCATCCCAAGACACAGAAATGGCTCCAGAGTTGCAGGCGTCCCCAGAACGTACACAATCCCCTCTGTTACTGTCATCCCCAGAAATGCCAGCATCACTGCCTGTGACAACACCTGCCGCACAACAGAGCAGGAGTCATGTTGTTGCCCCACTATGGGAAATGGAGTCATCAGCAGGTGACATGGAGGGGGAAGACACACACACCTTGCCAGAGGAAGGTAGCTCTGCCACACTGCAGTCCAGTGCAGAGGTGTCCCGTACTGTTACCGGACGCCGCAGGCTCCGAGAAAGCAGTGTAGCTGCACATGTGGAGGGTCCCAGTGTGGTCCGTGGCCTGGAGGAGAGCATGGTGAAAATCCAAAGGATGCAGGGAAAGGGCATCATGTCTGTCCAACGCCAAATGAGGAACCTAAACAGCAATATGGAAGACATAGGGAAGGGCATTAGAGAACTAGTTGATGTCAACAAGGAGATGGCTGCAGGGATGCGTGATATGTCACAATCGGTGCCGCGTCTGTGCACCAAACTAGTTAATGAAATTGTATCAAGGCGCAAGGAGAAGCAGTGTGCGCACCAACAAAATAAAGCCATCAACCGCCTGGCCACAGCCACTTCCCTGCTATGCAGGAGATGCATAAACATGCAGGAGGGACTCACGCAAAATAGTAATGAGGTTTCTAGGTACATTGCTAGTCTGACCAGTGCTGTTGAGGTGCTGATAAATGCACAAACAGCACAAACTGCTGCTCTGGATTTGCCAGAGAGTGAAGGGAGCACAAGTAGGAGCAGCACTGCAAGCCCCCTTGTCGTAGAGACACGGAGGAACAGCAGGCGCCACAGTGAGGCACCAGCCCAAACGCCAAGTGAAGACAACCAGCCACAAACATCTGCCACTGGTAGGCATGGACGAAAATGAGTAGTTCAGTTAATGGGGGAGTGACCCAAGACTAACATCATTGAATGTATATAGTTTGTGTTGCACAATTGTGCTTTAGGAACCTGCGTAGTGACAAAATTAAACTACGTTGGGTGCATACTCCACCTGTCTGTGTCTCTTTACTTACTTAAAAGTAGTTGCGTGTGATCTCTTCCCGTCTGTGTCAGCCATCTGTTGGTGTTGCAACTCCTGCAGTGTTGGGTTCAGGCAAGTGCTTGTTCGTCAGTGTGGTCCTCATAATCTGCTAATTCCACCTCGGTGCCCTTCTTCATGGCAAGGTTGTGCAACATTGCACAGGTTGCAATCATCTTGCAGCAGGTCACTGGTGTGTACTGGCGTGCCCCTCCACTTTTGAGGAGGCAGCGGAATCTGCTTTTCCACAGGACAAAGGTGCGCTCCACTATGTTCCTGGTAGATTTCTGTGCCCTGTTGTATCTCCTCTGGCTGGGGGTTGAAGGGTTGAGGTAGGGAGTAAGGATGAAAGACCGGACCCCATATGCACTATCCCCTATATGTAACAGAAAAAGACATTACTCATCCACACATACACATACATCTGCAATATGTATCAAGGGAGTGTCACACAGTGTTTTACCCAGCAGGTATCCTTCGCCAAATTCCCCCGCAGTCAAGCATGTGTAAATTCCACTATTTTGAAAGATATATGAGTCGTGGGTACTCCCAGGAAACTTGGCAACTATGTCCGTGATGATGTACTTTGCATCACAGATTACCTGTACATTTATGGTGTGGGTAGACTTCCTGTTCCTATAAATGTACTCTGTGACCGCAGGTGGACATATTGGTATATGGGTGCCATCAATTCAGCCAATGACGTTGGGGAAATGTGCCATTTCATAGAACTCTGTCTTGGTCCTGAGCTGTTCTGCGTGCGTTGCAGGTAAACTGATGTAACAGTGCATTTTCTGCATCATGGCCTCTAAGAATTTCCTAAAAAAAACGTGACAGACAGCTCTGGGACACCCCACCTACCGCAACAACCACACTCTGGAAACTCCCAGTGGCAAGCAAGTGTAAGCAACACAGCACCTGCACATGGGGTGGGATGGCGTGCGCCCTTGGGGTTGGGAGCTCCAAAAGTGGGTGGAGGTCCCTGATCAGTTCCAGGATGGTTTGGGGGTGTAGCCTGTACCTTTGTATGTTCTCTGGCTGCGTCAGTTGGGATAGGGGGATTCTCTACCTGTAGACCTGCTCCTTCCTTCTCCACACCCTCTCTCCTTCTGCCTGGAGCCGTAGCCGCCTCACAATCACGTAGAATGCCGCCATTCTGATCAAACAGTTGTTTTTTAGGCACTCTTTTATAGCCTGCACCTGGTTACCACCTGATTTGAATCCATGGTAAATACAGACTCTTAAATACCGAATTTCATGTAAATTCGGTATTTTAGAGGTTACCAACATCTCAAATGTCAAATTTTAGCATTTCTTATTTACCGAATCGGTAATTTTACCAAATCGGTAAATTTACCGAATCAGAAACTTTACCGATTCGGTAAATTTTCCGATTCGGAGAATTTACAGTAAATTTATCGATTTGTACGATTTAGTGACCCCTACATTTCAAACACCAAATACCGGTCGGTAACGGCCGAAATTCGGTAATTTCGGCCACTACCGACCAGTATTTGGTTACCTACATCTGGCCTTAAGAGAGTTAGCTGAAGGTAATCTTAAAAAGCACAAGAAAGACAGTGTCATATTTATAACAAGGGGAAAAATTGAGATTTGAGAATTGAGAATTGGACCGTAGTATTACTCCCCACTTCCAAGAGTAAGTTACACTCTATGTGACAAGGCCCCTATCGGGTATAAGGGAAAATTGGTAATGCTACCTATACATACAGCTCATAGGAGGGAGAACACAAATATATCATATTCATCTCCTTAACAAATTTCTGAGTCCACGTCCAGCTCTAGGGGAAGTAGCTACTTCCACCTTCCCAGAAGCCAGCACCCTGGAACATCTTTCTCTAGGTGACCCATTATCTCCAATCGAAAAGAAGGAGCTCTACAACTGTCTAGTACCCTTTGCTAAAATAAATTTCAGACCACCCATGCAAAACTCAGTTAGCCATTCTATTCATTTGCAAGGAACCACGGAATGTAATCAAACAGCACCCTTATCACATTCTCAAAGCCAGGAGAAAAGCTAAACAGCAGGGGATGGAATATATATTCAAACTAGGAGTGATAGAACCTTCCTCCAGCGAATGGTGTTCTCCTATAGTCATTGTCCTTAAGCCCAACAGATTCATACAGTTCTTTATTGAGTTCTGGGCTGTAAATTAAAATGTGACAGTTATCCCCTCCTAAGAATGGATGAGCTCATCAAGCATCTATCTGAGTTCCATTTCATAGCTACCATAAAACTAACAAAAGTATACTGGTAGATTCCTCTATGCTCAGAGGATAAGGAAAAGACTGCTTGTATAACCCCATACAGCCTCTCCAAATTACTGTTCTTCAATGTGTGCTCCACGATGCACCCACTACATTTCAGAAGTTAATGGATAAACTTCTTGAATCTCACATGCCTCCGCTTACTTAAATGATATAGTCATCTTTAGTAGCAGTGTCCCCCAAAACACTTATCTGCCATCTTGTATATACTCAAAGAGGCAGTGCTTCATATAAATATGAAAAAGTCGAAGTTAGTGCATAATAAGTTTCTATATTTGGGGTACCATCTCCTGAAATGCTTCAATAGAGCCAGAAGAAGAAAGAGTATAGGCAATCACTAATGTGTCTTTTCAGATAGACAAGTGGGATATGAAGGCTTTACTAGGTCTCTTAGGTTACTACAGGATGTTTATTCCGATTTCCTCTAAAGGATCGTCTCCCCTTACAGAGGTTTTTTTTTTTTTTAAATGAAAAACACTATAGGCAAATACTTTGTTAATCTTCCCTGACTGTTCTGTATGCTTTTGAATACCTGAAAGCAGTGATTCTTCCAAACCTGTTCTACAGTCTCCTAACTTCCAGATGCCATTTATTTGGCAGCCAAACATTTCCAATATCTATTTTGGGGTGTTCAGTTCAGTTCAAATTCTTTTATTCGGTTAAACAATTAGTTAACCATAAAAAGTACATCATAATGTTAAAAAAAAAAAACATATTCACATAAAAAAGAAACAAATTAATATTATTACAGTATTATAATACGATTTAAAAAGCCTATAACATTACAGAAAGGATAACAGAAGGGAAAAATACACTTTCAGTCAACTACATAGCACAATGTTTCAATGTGTTAGATCTTCGTTCCTTATTGCTTTACGAATTATTATACATGATTTCAAATACATGGCCAGGCTCTTAGCCTCGTGTTGTGAATTTGGCTGTTGCAATGCAAGAAGCGCTGGTCGACAGGTCCTCAACCCCATCTGACGCAATACGGGCAAAACCCAGCGTTTGCGAGGTATGGCGTAGAAATAACAGAAAAAGGCTACATGCATAGTAGTTTGGGATGAGACATTGTCGCATGGGCATTTCTCTAGGTCGTGGGACCAGTTTAATGGGTTTGGGAAGGTTAACAGTCGAAAAAACAAATTAAAACGGAACCTGGTTAAAAGGTATTTTTCGTAGTTGGACAAATAATAAGTGAGATAAGGCTGTAAGCCGGAAGATACTTGTACCATCATAACATGGGCATTTAATTTCTTCGGTAATTCGCCGCTCAAACGAAGTTCCCTAAGATGGTTAAGACAATGGCACTTAAAGGTTTTTCTACTTAGCTCACTGATTAGTGACGGCTCTGTTACATATTGATTAAGACCCAAATCTTCCAGGAAATTAACGACGTATGCCAACCAAGGGATCTTTTTCCAAGAGGTCAGCCCCAGGCAGTCCGAGATCAAGGCACGAGTAAGGTGACATTCAGGCTTAGACCAGATACGATGCCATAGCAGCATTGGTTGACATTTGATGTAATCAGCTAGATAGTCAATCCCAAGCTCGATATGGCATCCATATGTGGGGGCCCTCTGGGGGAGGGCCAACAAATATTTTACGAAGCCATTTTGAATTTTTTGGAGTTCAGCCGTATTTACATAACCCCATACACCAGCCCCATAAGTGGCAATGCTCTGGCACTTAGCTTGGTGGATTTTAAGTAGTGTGGGGGGAGATGGCTTACCCAATTTTCTAGAAAATGAGACTAGGGCGGATGTAGCACGTTGGTACAGCAGTTTTCTAGTTACCAGTGCCCTTTTCCACTTTAGCTGATCATCTATTAGAATACCCAAGTAAGGGTATTCCCTGACTCGTTCTAATTTTGATTGCTCGATAGAGAGATGCTTCGAGCTTTTCACCTTGGGCCCCGTCTGCATAACAAAGGTCTTGGTCTTGTTCACCTTTAACCCAAGGGAAAGCATATAGTTGCAGTATTTGTCCAATTGTTTCTGCAATTGCACCAGAGATCTAGCAAAAATAACTGAGTCGTCAGCATAGAGCAATGCTGGGATAGGGCGATGGTTGATGGTAGGTAAATCCTGGCTCCCTTCAAGCATGGCTGCTTCCAAGCCATTGGTGTATAGATTGAACAAGAAGGGAGCCAGGACGCAACCCTGCCTAACTCCACGTGTTATTTGAAAGGAAGATGTTAATTCGCCTCCTGTTCCAAACCTTACGCGAGCCGAAGCTTCAGAGTAAAGCTCGCGCAAGAATTTGATTAACGGCGGATCGACCCCCAACTTCTCCAGAATGGGCCATAGCTTGGCATGAATTACACAGTCAAACGCCGCGATAAGGTCGACGTAAACCATGAATAGGTTTCCCCGTTTGGCTCCCACATACTTTCCTATTAGCAGTGTCAGATTTAAAGCCTGTTCAACAGTACCCAGTCCCTCCCGGAATCCATACTGGAGGTCGGTAAAGATGTTATTCTCTGCCGCCCAATCCTGCAAACGGTCAAGAATTAGGCGACCCGCGACTTTACCCAATGAATCCAGGAGGGAGATGGGCCTGTAGCAGGCAGGGTTATTTCTATCCCCTTTTTTAAAGATAGGAAGGAGTATGGAGGAGGACCAAGAATCCAGAAGGCCGGTGCTTAGCACTGCCGTCATTAACTGAGTAATGATTGGAGACCATAGATCGATATTGGTGACAAATATATCTAATGGGACGCCGTCCGGGCCAGGGGCCTTTCCCGTTTTTGAGGAGGATAGTGCGCGTATAACATCCCCCAGGGTGAAAGATAGATCAATTGGATACACTCCTTTTCTTGGGGACCCAAGTTCTTGGTTGCGTTGTGCCGCACTATCCGGGGGGAGATCACTAAAGATCTTTGAAAAGTGAGTCACCCACTCATCCGCGGACACTGCTACGTCTAAATATTGATGTGAATCGGCCTCAAGCAAGAAAGGAGATTTTACCACCTGCCAGAACTGAGAGCTGTCCTTTGTTTGGCAGCTCTCATGTAACTGAGCCCATAGTTTTTCCTTGATCTCTTTTTTGCATCTGATTTGGGCCTGCTTATATTCAGATCTTAGCTTAACTATTTTGGCCTTGTCTCTAACTGGATTATGGAGTTCTTTCTTTAGGGCGTTTAATGCTTTTCGACATGCCGTATTGAACCATTTTGGACCTGGATAGTTTTGAGGATTTCCCCAAAACTGGAAATGATTTGCTCAGGGGTAGAATCCTCGTCAAGGCAGGAATTTATCCAGGGGAGTGCTTTAGTTACAATTTTAGTTGTTGTTGTTTGTGGGTCTACTCGAGACCATTTCACCGAATAACCATTGGTTCTATCCATAATTAGTGCATTTTGGGTCAGTAAGCTCTTCAGTGTAGGGTGGGAAATATTAGTAAATAGCTTCAATACAATACTGTTAGAAAAATGATCACCAGATACTTCTGTTCCTGTGGTGAACTGAAAAAGCGTACCCTTTAAAGAATATGAACACAAAATAAAATCTATGGTACTAAAACAGCCCCGACCGTGGAAAGTAGGTTTGAATTCCACTGGGGGGTCAGTGAGTTCGTTAGCATATGACAATTCTAAAAACATTAAACATTCGTTAATGGAGTCTCCTACCGCGGAGTGAATAAAATGTGTCAGTGGGCAGTCGTTTTCATCGGTAAGGCCACAATCAGTTGTCCTATATTTTGGGCACGGTTGTACATTGAAATCGCCCCCCCATATTACATTACACAATGTAGGTGAATGTTTAGCGCGTTGTTCACTTATAGACATGGTAATTGCAGACACAGTTTTCATACAGTCTATCGGCGATAGATTATTATAAAAGTTAATTATGCTATATGATGTACCGTTTTTAAAAATAATCAAAAGAATTTGGTAATTCGGGGAAGTACATTTTATAAAAGTTTTTCTTACTTCAAGTTTGTTTGAGATATATATAACAAGGCCTCCCATTGGTCTACCATGTATTGATGGGCAGGCCGGTGAATGAAACGTTAGGTAACCCTGTATGTGCAGGGGGTCAATTGTCCAAGTCTCTTGCAAACAGATTATCTGGTGTGTAGTAACAAAGTCCAGCCAGGAAGTAGATAAGATCTTAGTTCGGAGACCCGCCACATTCCAGAACAATATTGATACTAACTGGAACGACTCTGTTTCGTTGATAGGTACAGGGCTTCTTATCTGTGCAGAAGGATCCAGGGATGCACGATTGGCGTTATTAAGGGGAGAAAACAAAGAAACACCATTGTTGGCATTAGTAGCATTAATTGCATTAGTGGAGCATCGGGGCGGGAGTGCTTGGTGAAGACCTTCCGCCTCGGTAGTATTTATATCTGTTGCGAATGTATCTATTGTGGGAGGTAAGAGCATTATTTTAGCCGGTGGAATTCGGGATTGAGGGAGGTTTACTAGGGTTGAGGATGGTATATCAGGTTGGGATGAGATCTCATTTTCCAGTCCCTGGACTGCTGATGGTCAGTCCACCATTTCCAGGCAGTCAAACCTATTGTAGGTGGAGACACCCCTCCAATCCGAGAATGACGTAGTTTCCCTACCTCCTTGTCCTTGCCATGTTGACCGGTTCGTTTTATTGTTCCAATTGCCAACCTGAGTCCAGTTCCATTCATATCCTGGTGGTAGGGACTTAGCTGGTGGGTAGAAAAAAGCTAATCTTTTTGTTGAGATTCCTTCATGGGAAGTTTGAGGCCCCCATGAGGAAATGAGTTCCACAGTTTGGGGGTCTTCAAAATTTATTATTATGCAGTCCCCTGGGATCAATTTTGGCTCCTTCCCTACCCATGGAACTCTACGGACTGATACGACTCTGTTATTTGCGTAGGGAGGAAGTGGACGGTTCATTGACAGCCAGTGTAACACCTTGTTTTTTAGGGACCATCCGGGCTCATCGGAATTAGTATGTAACTCTGGGACCCCAGTCATAATAATGACGTATGGCGTTGCTTCTGGTGGAAGGTACGCTGGGCGCGCACCATTGCGTCTAGTATTATAGGCTGCGTTCTTTGTAACGAGTGACTTGTTGGGTACAGTTGACTTTTTAGGGGCTGGTGTCTTTGCTGGAATTGGGGTGGGTAGTTGGTTGATAAGTTGGTCCTCAGGCACAGATGGAACAGGAAGGAAGGAGGAAGCAGAGGTAGTGGGCTTGTTTGCAGATGCATTGACTAGTGTTTGCTGCAAAATAGCATGGGTTGGGTTTACAGGTTTTTGTTGGGTCGCTGTTTTTTGGGCCACCGTTGTAGCGTTAACTGCTTCGGGTGCTTTGTGTATTCGTGTAAGATCTGTTTCCCCAGGAGTTTTTTGTTTCGACTTGCAAGTTGGGGCTGCAGGAAGTGAGTGCGTAGGAATTAAGTTTTTCTTGGGTTTTAGGTCAGAAGATAGTATGGCTAAGGATTTTTCAATTTTAGCTAATGATACCATAAAAGGTTGGAGGTGATGCTTTATTAGGGCCTCAATAGAAGCTAGCATATTGGTATCATAAGTAACTATGTCCTGCCTAGTGCACATATTGCCACTCAAGAACAGGTTATGAGTGTCAGATGAAAGGTTTATGGTTTCCGAAGCAGGAATGTCATTCGGCTGTTGGAACATGGCCGAGTGATTTAAAGCTGCTAAAGAAGAAGAATTTTCATCTGGTTGTATCGGAGGGTCCTGTCGTGTATTGCTGGTATTTTGAGGGGAGTTCTTTTTTCCTATTCTTTTTCCCTTACTTTTTTTCGGGATAGCGCCTTCTCTCTGGCCCCTCGTAGAGGGGGAAGGAAGGTCCTCATCTGGGGGGTTTATAAACAGGATCGGAGTTCGCTCAAGTGATGGGGGGAGATGGGATACAGAGGTTTGAGATATTTGAGTTGTGGAAAGATCAATAGACACGGACAAGTCCACAGTCCCAGGGACCGTTGGGGTCTCTTGTTGTGTGCCGATGACGAGAGTACGTTGAGGAGTTACGGCGGATGCAAGTAGTCCCAGTGAGGAACGCCTAGCTGCCGCTAAGTCCTGCGAGACCCTCCTTTCTAAAAGGAGGACTCCTTGGTTAATGGCATCGTTCGCCTTGGCGATAAATTGGTCAATTGGCCCTATGACCTGTGCAGCATGTGTAAGCTTGGTATTTCTAGTGATTCTGGGTGACATTGTAACAAATTCAGAGAGGCACAATAATTAAATACAAAGAAACTATGAAACTACACCTAGAAGTTGGTATTAATAACGAACCACTACAAGATTAAATGAAATAAAATAAAATGTCAAGTGTCAAGGGGGTAGCCCAGTCCAGTCTTACCCGGGCTTGAACGGGATTAAACGGGCCCGCCCTTGGCCCGGGCTTCGCCCGGCGTCCCGCGAGACGGGGGTCTCACGCTATTTCAGCGCCTCCGGGCGCGCAGATGACGCGGCGTGCGCCGCACTGGGTGCTGGGAAGTGTAGTTTTCCCGCCTTCGACCGCGCTCCCCACGGCTAGCGGCTCCAAGCTGGCAAAGGAGTCAGGCTGCGGGGGGCGGGAGGCTAAACTGCTGGAATCAGGTCTTCTTGGCGATATGGACAGCGTCAAGGTGCTCTGCTGCAAGGGCTTCGCTCGCACAGTGTTACAGTGGTTCCCCCCCTCGACCGGGGTCTCACGCTATTTCAGCGCCTCCGGGCGCGCAGATGACGCGGCGTGCGCCGCACTGGGTGCTGGGAAGTGTAGTTTTCCCGCCTTCGACCGCGCTCCCCACGGCTAGCGGCTCCAAGCTGGCAAAGGAGTCAGGCTGCGGGGGGCGGGAGGCTAAACTGCTGGAATCAGGTCTTCTTGGCGATATGGACAGCGTCAAGGTGCTCTGCTGCAAGGGCTTCGCTCGCACAGTGTTACAGTGGTTCCCCCCCTCGACCGGGGTCTCACGCTATTTCAGCGCCTCCGGGCGCGCAGATGACGCGGTGTGCGCCGCACTGGGTGCTGGGAAGTGTAGTTTTCCCGCCTTCGACCGCGCTCCCCACGGCTAGCGGCTCCAAGCTGGCAAAGGAGTCAGGCTGCGGGGGGCGGGAGGCTAAACTGCTGGAATCAGGTCTTCTTGGCGATATGGACAGCGTCAAGGGGCTCTGCTGCAAGGGCTTCGCTCGCACAGTGTTACAGTGGTTCCCCCCCTCGACCGGGGTCTCACGCTATTTCAGCGCCTCCGGGCGCGCAGATGACGCGGCGTGCGCCGCACTGGGTGCTGGGAAGTGTAGTTTTCCCGCCTTCGACCGCGCTCCCCACGGCTAGCGGCTCCAAGCTGGCAAAGGAGTCAGGCTGCGGGGGGCGGGAGGCTAAACTGCTGGAATCAGGTCTTCTTGGCGATATGGACAGCGTCAAGGTGCTCTGCTGCAAGGGCTTCGCTCGCACAGTGTTACAGTGGTTTATTTTGGGGTGGTTTTGTCAGAGGAAAACAATTAGGGAATTTGTACTACCTATCCTCTTTTTAAGTTGAAAGTGATTACCCAGGGAACTTGAGTATTCTATTATTGAAAAGGGATGACTGACTATTAAATGGGTCATTGACAAATTGAACTGTTACTTGGAAGGTTGTCCCTTCATCCTCTATACAGATCATGCATTCCTTTCTTTGCTGAGTGATAATAATGAAAACAACCAGAGAGTGTTACACTGGTTCATATCCTTAAAGCCATGCCAATTTTAAGTCTGACACATGAGAGGTAAAGATCTGGGTAATGATGACTTTTTGTCCAGTTTTCCCATTTTTCAGACTCGAAAAAATCCAGGAGGGGAGGAGTCTTACAAAATGAAAAAAAACATTTACTTGAGGATCCACACATTCATAAACTCACACCATGACCTTCAGTGAATTAAACAGGAATGAAACAGAAAAAGGACTTGAGACTGAAAACAAAAAACAAACAAACACTGAAAACAAAAGACAGGCTTCCTTTTTATGCACAGGAGCTGGACCTAAAAGAGGAAGTGAATGGCCTGGAAGAAGAAGAGTCAGGACAGCCATTTGACTGGCTAGCAGGAAGAGATGGGTGGAGGCAGTAGTTGTTTGGAGGATAGGACATGTAACAGAAGAACCCAGGAGTCCAGACCAACTTGAATCCACCCTGAGATGGAGATAAGAGGAGACAAGCTCTACAACCAGTGTATCATTTAGCTTCAGGCAGACCGGAGAGGTGCCCGGGACAGGGAAAATCATTCCGATTAATAGCATACAAAAGAGGTTTCCTGAAGACAGAGGACACGTCGAGTAGGAATCAGAAAAGAAGAGAGAAACAAGAGGATCTTTGGGAGAAGCTTGATACAAGATACAGACTATTTACTTACCTGTTCTCATTCCCTTTTCTTCTTAGTCTCTGACCTCACCATGCATTCCTACAAAGAGAAGAGAGAAAGAGAAACTATCAAGACCTCCATAGAGAAATGGATTTCTTGTGTTGTATTTTGACCTAATTACAGTTTGAGTACTCCATAAATAATCTACACATTGCGTCTAAGCTAAGCCTGCCTGAACCTTGTCCTAGCTACCAGGTAGTTGAGCTCAGGTTAATTTAGTGACTTTAGTGATTCACCTTCACACGGATTGTGGTTATAATTTAAAGTGGGTACTCACCCCTCAACTAATACCTCCATTTCTTATACCCACTCACATTCTAAGGCTTATACTACTTCAGCACCAATCACTAAGGCAACCCATCTGTGCAGCTATAAGGCTGAGGTGGACAGTAAGCCCACTCCCACAGCCTGTATAGGTGTGCAAGCATGCAGTCAACCAGGAGTCTCATCCCACAGCTGCACAGCAGCAGACCTTGTTTTGAAAGGCAGACACTGCAGAGTTTACAGTGAGGGACTCAGGTAGTAAGATTGTGTGTATTGTTTTTATTAGTTGAGGTAGAGTGGAGTCCACTTGAAATAAGAAAGTTACTATCTTTTTGGAGCCAGAGAAATGTTTGAGTATTTCCAACCAAAGCTCAAATCCCGGTAGCTAAGGAGCAAGACAAGCGTAACGAAAATATGTAAAGCATTTAGACGTAACAAAACAGTTATAAATTCAAAAATGAAACACAATACAATTCCACCCTAATTTATAAAACTAGGGAAAAAGAAGATATAAGTGTTATGATTTTGAGTAAAAATAGCACCACAAAGCACAGATGGTAGTCAGTGGTGACGGCAGGCTGAGATTTAAGCGTTATTTAAAGGCTGCCCCTGATGGTGCTCAGGTTGGATACACCAAGTAAATTTGTTCCAGTGAAGCCTGGAAGTATACAAGTTCAAAACCATTCTAAATCCCAATACATAAAGTGACTGTCATTTTTCTGAAGAAAAATCTTCTCCGAGCAGGTCATAGCAAAAATTGTTACTGCTGCCCTGGACCTGTAGATTAGATACATTGAGCTGGTGGGTCCAGCTGGTGCTCTAGAGCTATTGAGGTTTCGGTTGAAAAAGTGGGTGGGGTGGGCCCTCAGTTACCCCTAGTCTTTCCCTGATGAATGGAGTAAATGCTCACATTCCCTAGTCTACCTACATGTTGAGGAGAAGTTTCTGGGTTCTTTACTGTAAGCTAGCACAAAATGAAATGCATTCAGACGCATTTAAGATTGTCAAAGTCTTCAGCCACAATAAATTTGGGTTCTGAAGGTTAGGGGGTGTGTCTCTTCATTCTACTATTAAAGTCAAAAGTGTCCACCCACCACTGACACTAAAATCCAGTTTGAAGCAGATCCTATACCCACATCAACCCAGGAGACAGATGCCTGGTAAAATTCTGACTCCACCATTGAATTGGATTTTTAATAAGTATAAAAAATTCTTGTTTAATTATTTTTCTAGCCGGACCAATTTACAATATACAGAATTAACATTTTAATCTATACACTGATTTTCTACGTAGGACAGCGAGGCCTGCCACAGTGAAAATAGCTTTTAGGGACTTGTTGCTATGGGGAGACATCTCCAAATTGTTATTACCATGCACCCAGCGTCATTTTAAGGATTATAGGTAACCTTGTTAAGACATATTTGGGGGTACCTGTACAAACACATTGGAATTGTATTACCCATTTTCTGATATTTTAAGCTAACATGACGCCAAACATTACTAAATTATACGTTAAATTTTAACAGAGCCAAACAAAAACTGTTGAAATATTCCTTGCTTAGACCCCAGAAATTCTTAAAATGACACAGAGTAGAAAGACAGAAACATGGCTAGAGGGACAGAGGTTTAGTTGGAGAAATAGGATACACAGAGATCTAATAGAGAAAGTAAAACACTCTCATTGCCCACATTGCCCAAGCCTTAAAACGCCTCTGCATGAACTTTACCTTGTGGGCTACAAGTCAAGTACTAAATATGGGTGACTTACTAATATTCAAAAGGGAGGTTTTTACCTGTTAAAAAAGGTTATTTGTTTGTGAAGTAGCGCTACACGAAGCTACGCAAAGTGCACTTCACACTACGCAAGCTACGCGTAGCACTACGCGAACTGCGTAGTACCCTGTTCGCACTGTGCAAGATGCCGTTTTCAATGATTGCACAGCGCGGACAAGCATTCGGCACTGTGCAATCATTGAAAACAACATTTTGCACAGTGCGAGCTGTAGTTTTCTGCCGCTCTGTAAGATTTTTACTCGAGCACCAGCTTTCTCAACCCGGACAGGTAGTTTCTCATCGCGAGCGGTCGCGAGCATACGCGACCACCCGCAATGAGAAACCTGACCTCCCCGCGTTTAGAATCTCGCCGGGAGGTTTATTTTCCACCCTTGCTTTCGGCAACTTAATGTTGCTGATCGCGAACGAGGAAAAAGTCTTGCCGGGATGTCATTTTGTTTGCTCGCAGCCGCTAATTTGACGTTGAGGACCGCGAGCAAGCAAAAAATGACCGCTGCACTATGCTACACTATGCGTGTTTGCGCTGTGCTACATGCAGTTTGTGTAGTGCGAAGAAGCGCAAACTTCGCAAACTACACGAGCGTAATGTAGTGCTTTGCCCGGGGTTAGTTATTTTAACAAGTTGTACTGCATGTTTTGCACTGCAGCAGCCAGGCTGCAACACTAGGCTTGAAGCCATGTTTGCCTTTGTCCCACTAGTGGATGGTACATTAAATGCTACAGCACATCTAACACTTAACTTTCAATTTCCATGTAGTTTCTACACCATATAATATGGCCTAATAGGAGAGTTAAACATGCCAATGAAGGCTTAACAGTTATTTCATGTTTTAGGGGTCAGAGCACATGCACTGGGGACTGAACAACAGTCACAAGCGTCTAAAAAGAAAAGCAATAACATTCAGCAAAAGAAAATGGGGGAGACTATGAAAAAAGGGGCATGTTCTCACAGAGAGTCACTCACAGTAAAAGCCCAATGAGCAAGTAGTACAAAAATAAAAAAATCTCGGGCTATCAAGTGGTCCAGATCACATTTCCCTACATCTATTCACATATCGGAGCAGAAGCTGAGCCTAAAGTTAGCACATAGACTCATTATAGCATGTGTTGCTGGGTCAACAATTTATAAAGATACATTAATGACCTTAAGTTCCAAACACCTTACTTTGCATGATCTTGCATCCGAGTATTCTTTGAAGAGTCTTAGAATAAGAAAATAGTGCTGTTGAAGTAAAGTGGACGAGAAATAAGGACCATGATAAGTAAACATAGAGAATCATAGTGCATGCTTGAGTACATTGTTTAGTCTGTGCAGGCGATTTTAGATGGTGGGTATTGGCACTAATTGTTAGGATCTGGGACTTTTTCATCAACAGACTTTGCCCCAGAACAAGAAAGCAGAAATGCAGAAAAAGGAAGAAGATGGAGGAAGAGGGTGACAAAGGGAACAAGCATTTACAATGCAATGGTTTCGCCTTTTGAAAAGTTTGAGCTATTGGCATTGTAAATGACAATTTTTATTTATGTGTTGGTTTTGAAAATAAATAAATAAATGGCATTGTCAATTACAATGCCAATAGCTTAATCTCTTGGAAATGCGAGACCTATAGCATTTGCAATGCAATTGGTTGCGTATTTACGCGAGTTTGAGCTAATGATATTGCAGATAACAATGCGTTTTATTTATGTTTCAAAAACCAAAACATAAATAAAAGGTCTCTCACACTGCTGTCTCTCACACACTGCTGCCTCTCACACACCATGCTCTCCCACACACCATGCTCTCCCACACACCATGCTCTCCCTAGAAGACTCACACTGCTGCCTCTCACACACCATGCTCTCCCACACACTATGCTCTCCCTAGAAGGCTCACACTGCTTTGTGCTGGATAGTGGGAGTTGATAGCCTGTAGCTATAGGAACTGGTTACTTCTAGATAGGGAGCAGATGTAGCGATCTGATAGGTCTGCTTGCGCAGTTAATTGTTGGCTACAGAAAACTGTAAGGAGGGGGGTGGAGATGGTATGGCCAGAGTGTATAATAATGGCACTTAAAGTACTGGACAAACTGTGATTGAGTTAGTGTCGACGGGAAGCAGGAATCGGGCAGAGCAATTATTTTTGTGCAGAGCGGGACATCACGCAACCCACCCCTGCAAACGACGGGAGGGGGGACAGGAACGGGAACACGGACAGCGGGAGGGGGGGGCAGGAATGGGAACACGGACAGCGGGAGGGGGGCAGGAACGGGCACACGGACAGCGGGAGGGGGGCGGTAACGGAGAGCGGGATATCGCGCAACCCACCCCTGCAAAGGACACTTCCGAAATGGCGAAAACAAAGCTAAAAAAATAAATAAAAAAAACACGCCCACAGCCGCATGACGTGGGCAAAAGCCTAAAATTCTCGGGAACGCCCACGAATCTGCTCCGGCATTGACGGACAGATCTCTGTTCCAATGGCTAGCCTCCATTTATGGAGCTAGCCAATGGAACAGAGGGGCGGGACTACACACAGCATACTCTAAACAAAAGCTTCGACAGGCGAAACCTAAAAACTAGCCCCTCCAGAAAAAAACAAAAAAACAACATGTGCTGTGTAATACTGTAGGGTGCGTTAGGAGACCAACTAGAGAGCTCAGGCCAAATTACTAGCACCAATGGTAGGCGGGAAACACATGCCCCTCAAAGCGAGCAGATTTCCCGTCCTTCCACAAGAGGGGGGGGGGCAACAAGACAGGACTTTATAGTGAGTACACATACACACAAACATCTTATAGGACAAACGTTGCACAGAGAGCGTGTCATACACAGATGACAAGCAGTCCTCGCTATGAAGAGGCCGTGTGTGTTGGCACATCTCACAATGGAGGCACGTGTCATGTATAGAGTGGGATAAGTATCTTATGCTGAAGACACAGTTACACTGTGCAGGGAGAGAACGGTCATCTTGCAGTGCGAACATACATCTATCAGAGTGCTGACTGTGAAAGAAAGATGCTTATACTGAGGATATATATTTATATATACACACACACACACCTCACAGTAAACGCACACACACACCTCATAGTGAGTACACGCACATGCCCCAATGAAGGCGGGTGTACAGTGAGAGCACGTGCGTCTGACAAAGTATCCAAAGTAAAGTGTCCGGGTACATGAACCTCTCACACTGATGGCCCATGGACACCTTTTCGTGATAGCACACATTCATCTGACAAAGGGCACATGTATGTGGAGATCTCACAGTAGTGACATGCATGCAGCTTTTAGTGAGAGCATCTACATCTGACCCAATGTATAATGTACCGTGCACCTCTCACTGTGATAGCAGCTATGCACTGTATAATGACAGCACAAGTACACCCGATGTAGCGCACACTGTGAAGTGTCCATGTAGGCATGCACATCACACAGATGTACACCTTATTATAGTGAGAGAACATGTGATTCTCACAATGAGGACACGTGTGCCCCTTATAATGAGAGCACGCATGCCTCTCACAGTGAAGGGACCTTACACTGGAAGCAGAGGGTCCTCTCACAATATGAGCACGCCAACACCGTACATTGAGAGAACGTGCGCCTTACACAACAAGGGCATATTTATGCACCTTAGCGTGACAACACTTAAATGTGACAGAGGGTGCACTGTGAGATGCTCACGGACGCGCACTGATTTGCATGTTGCTGGGTCTAAACTAGAATGACATGGGGAACAAGAAAAACGATGGTTTTAGGCCCAGATCTCTGTACTGGGGTGAATGTTTGACATTGTTCAACATTCTGTCCATCAATCATTCTTTTTGCATTTGTCATCCCGAGGGGACGGGTATGTCCAGTTGTGGGTCTCGTACCCCCCTCTATGCCATACAGAGGCCTGCACTAAGCGCCCTCTTGAGCACACGCAGGCAGAGATCGAGAGATTCACGGATGAAGTGTGAGGGTGTGTGCTTCATACACAGGACTGTTCTAGGCACTCTTGCGCACAAGCAGGCAGAGATCGAGAGACTCACGGATGAAGTGTGAGCGTGAGTGCTTCATACACAGGACTGTTCTAGGCACTGTCTTGCGCACAAGCAGGCAGAGATCGAGAGACTCGTAGATAAAAGCCTGAGGGGTGAGTTTGACGCGGATCCATGAAATAGGAAACCGTACTCTCCCTCCGAGGTGCACGTGTTTACATCGCCTCGGTTTGCAAGCTATTGTTAACAGGTCCGTGCACGTGGCCCAGACAATGAGTAATGTTGGTTACATGCCACCCTTTCTAACCAACTTCAATAAACCCCCATTGTCAAAAGGAAACATCAGTGCTTGTCACTCCAGGCAAAAGGGCGCAGGCAAGCCTGAGCCGGGAATCCCCGCTTGCCGGCCGTGCCCTTGGGGCACAGGATTAGGTGTGCAGTAAAAGAAGAGGGTCAGGGTCAGGCCCAGTCCAAGAGGTAGATTATTGGGCACGCGCCAGACTTGTGAGGGAGAGCTTTTGTACCAGCATCCGGGCCCTGACAGGTCTGTCGAGTCAGCTGGAAGTGGGCTGATATCTCTAGGTCAGGCCCGATTACCCGTCCTTCTCTCTGTGCCTGCCGAGTGAAGGGAAAGCAGCTTTAGAGCTCACCACGCTGCTGAGAGCGCTACTACTCCTCTGTGTGGGAGTGGAGAGGGGGGGCGGCTGGGGGCTGGGGCAGATCAGGCACCCACCATGGGGGTGCACTGAATGAGTGCTGGATCCGTGTAGCTCCTTGATGCAGGTCGTTGACTTCATTTCAAACCCTTAACAAGTGTTTTGCGCTGTTTTTTCAATATCATATTTAACAGGCACGTCTTTTATATTAGCAAAAAGCGTATAGTAGTGTACAACGTGATGCCCCACGCAGCACAGTAGGCACAGCCTTTGATTAATTCTCCAGAGTCCTGCTGAGTCATCTCAGTGCTGCGCTGTCACCTCGAATTCTGCACTACAGCTTCTGATGACATTTGATTTTACACAGAGTTTGGACTAAATGTGAAAAATGTGGGGGCACATTTTACATGTATCTATACAGAAACACAAATACAAATACGTGTGTTAAAATGCCATTGAATACTTCTTCCTCGCCACTGCTTTTCAGGGTGACAACCGTCCACCATGTTTATGTTCAGATGTTTCAGAATCACAAGAATCCATCTTTTTGATCTATATGTGCAATTTAAGTATAGTAGAAATCAGAAAAACAATGAATGCACTTTGTTGTGGTTTGTCAACCTGATTTGTCACGGACTGCGGGAGGGGGGGCAGGAAAGGCACGGACAGCGGGAGGGGGGCGGGAAAGGCACGGACAGCGGGAGGGGGGCGGGAAAGGCCCGGACAGCGGGAGGGGGGTGGGAAAGGCACGGACAGCGGGAGGGGGGGCAGGAAAGGCACGGACAGCGGGAGGGGGGGGCGGGAACGGCAAGAAAAAGCACTCATCTGGACTTCTTCCGGCAGTGGTCGGCCTGCAATGACCAAAACAAACCTTCCCCCCCCCCAAAAAAAATAGGAACCGCCCACCACCGCAATGACGTTGTCAAAGGGGCAGGATGAGTAAAAATGGCCGGAACGCCCCCGAATCTGCTCCGCAATTGACGGACAGATCTCTGTTCCAAAGGCTAGCCTCCATTTATGGAGCTGGCCAATGGAACAGAGGGCGGATTCCCAAGCCACATACTGTAAACATTAGATTTCGCCTGCGCCGAAAAGCTGCGCGGCGCAGCTTTCGACGAGGCGAAACCTAAAAAGTAGGGACGAAAACTGAAGTGCCAACGTGAGATAAACAGAATGGAAGTGTAGGGTGATGGAAGAAACAGGCACTAGGTGGGTTCAACACTAGGTAGTGTTGGCCTGTTTGGCAACCCTGACCTTTTATAACACTGACATAGGGTTCAAAGGAAACCCATTGCTCACATGAACATATTGTAGCACTGAGTCTCAAATGTTTAACCTACCTGTTGCTAAAAAGCTGAATTTTAAATATAAAGAAGAAACCTTTTTAACTAATTGAAGGAGGAATTATTCGATCTCAGTGTTTATTTTGGCATATATTATTTTTCATAGTTATTACTATCTGTTATACTATGATAACATTTTGCTAGCCGTTTAAATTACTTTTCCTTGTGCTTTCTTTAATTCCTTAGTGTGTTTTTTTTTAGTTTTTCTAATGTATCATCCTGTATTTTATAGTTTTATTTTTTGTTATACTAAATATGTGCCTGTAAATATGACCGATTACACTTATTGAATTTGTAATCATTGTAAAGAAGCATTGTAACACGGAAATTAAAAAAGACTTGTTTAGCTATAGTTACAGTCAGTTTGAAAAAACAATAAAGAGTTTTATGTTAAATATTAGTAGCTATTTGAAACCTTAAAAAGTGAGCATGGGTACTTTTGTGTGACACTGATTCATCGAAGATCACCACTGGGTGCCACGAGAGTCGCCTCCTTTCATTATAAGAGCAGGCTTCACACAAAAAAATAAAATACCAACCATGCCTAACTGGAAATCATTTTCAAAATTGATTAAGTTGATTTAGCGCTAGTGAATTTTAGTCATAAACAATTGCTAAAATTATGAATAATTTGTATCCCGTTTACATCGTTGTATCATTGAATACAAAGGTGAATTATTAAATTCATGGCTATTATAAGCAGCCATTTTTGTCTTCACATTTAAATATCTATAGAAAATCATCATGAGGGGAAATGCATAGAAAATAATTCATTTATTCAAATAAAACCGCAAGAAAGTGTAATGGAGAATGGGGCCTTTAAGGGAATTTGCAATGGAACACACGATACCTCAAAAAGCGAGAGAAAATGCACAATATCATGAGAAAGTACTGACGCCAACAAATGTATGTCTACATATATGGGCAGCACTGCAGTGCAAATAATGAAAATGGGTTGTATTACAACTGCGTTGCATGAAACAGAGCGCATGCTGGCTGTAGGCTACTGACGTCAGACCTCACAAGCAGGGACTGCTATACAACCCAGCAGGGAATACTACTAACAGACAGATAGGTCAGTGATAAAGAAGCAACAATTCCCAATCAAGGCTAATGGATTAGCCATTAGTACTAATGAGGCGAAAATATCCAGGAGCAGGTGCAGATAATGTATTGTAATGTATGTGATAATTGTTCTACTTAAAATATGTAAATATGCTAGGGTTAAATGACAGCAGCTGGGAAGACACAGGGGAGAATAATAAATGGAGAAGGATGTCTGGTTCTGCTTGTAGCTGTAAACGGCACCGACCTGTCCTTTTATTACTTTGTCACACCCAATCGTGTTTGTGCATTTCCACTACACAAAAACGATGTAAGGAAATTTGTACAACCATTGCAGGTGTAGAAAGCAACAACTGACCCACAAAACGAAGGCATGTTGCCCTCTTGAATGATGGGTGCACGAGTGACTGATATTGCATTATTTGGAGAAGCCAGATTGTTTTAATGGTTTTATTGTAATTTTATTTGCAAAAGTATACAAAAAAGTGTTTGCGAGAAGAAATTTATTTGACCTGCGGTGTTGCCAGAACGTGAGGTTCACACTGAATTTGGAAGTTAAGTGGATAGACCTGCCATAAAAAGATTAAACAGGTGCCCCCCGTACTATTAGTGCCAGAGAATTACAGGCCGTGGAAAGAGCAACAAATCTCGATTCTCGCCTTCACCCAGAGCATTCCTTAACATGCTGGGGATTTGACTCCAATAATGACAGCCAATAATGACAGACCTTTGATTAAGAGCTCTAAGCAAAACAGCAGAATTGATTTCATCCTGTGCGATTCCGTCCAAGAACTAATGTGTTGAAGAGTTTCATATATGCTTCGAGCCCTGCCATGCTGATAGGGGCATTCTGGGTTTCAAAAGCCAACATTTTCAATAAGTGGTTTGAGATGTTTACTGTGTTTTCCCCAGAAAGCCTACCTTTCCTGTGTACATCGGTCAACGGCTCTTGCCTTGGCAAGCGTGATTTGGCTGAAGAGGTTGAGAAAAAGCCCCTATGTGTATGTATAGTATAGTTTATGCTTTTTCTTAAAAACAGAAGTCTGGTGAGACAGCTTTTGCATTTATTGGTCTGCTCAGTTGTCATTCACTCTTCGCTTCTGCCCACCACACCATTCAGCGTGGGGCAAAGGGTCAGACCACTTCACGGGTAGGTACCCTTCCCTTTGAGTGACAGCTACACTTGTGCGCTTTGTGCACATACTCCTAACAAATAGCCCCCTTCTCCATGTTCTAAGAACCCCTTTAATTTCTTTACTTCTCCGCTTGTTTTTTTCATGTAGTTTGTCTAACCAACTCTCCTTGGCTCAATACTATCCTGAAAGCTACTCTGTCCCTCCCTTCTCTCTGAGGGTCACCCTGGCAGCTTCATTGCCGCTCTTTCCTCCTCACCATGGCTCACAACAGTCCAAGCAGCTACTCTTCCCAGGCCATTCTCCTTGGCTCACAGCAGCCCTATCATGTTCTATTCCCGTTTTTGTTTGTTAAAAAAGGTGATAGACTGACAACAAAATTAAAAACAACCAAAAAATATGCATTTTAACAGAAAGGAAAAAGCAGAACATTTTAAATCATCGTACCAATGTTTTACGGGGTGGTAGCCTGGGAAGGAATTATTTGTTTTAGAATAGCATACAAAGCTACGACTCCATTGCTTTTTAACAAACAAGCAAATATCAATTTCCTGGCGGATCTACTACTTGAACTGGCATTTCCAGACTAAGGGGTCGATTACAATGTTGTCCGGAAAGCCCCTGAAAGGCATTCGATTAGTCCAAATCGGATTCGGAACCTGCCTTTCAGACCGACTCAGACACGTTTCCCAATGAGATATTACGGCAGCTGGGAAGCGATCGAACTGTCCGACTCGGTTCTGAAAGGCATTGGGAGCAACTGAGTTGTTTGGAGCTGAATCGTAACGGTCTATGGAGCGCATTTCCAGCCGAGTGATTAGGATGTCAGATTTGGACAGCTTTTCTGAATCGGTTGTTCTGAAACTAATCAGCTGTTGGAATCTGACTTTGGGATCATGTAGCAGGCCCCCTTCACCCAGGGCTCTCTAAATCGGGCATGTGAGGGTACCCAAGGGTCCCTCCTGACCATGCATGCACGGTGTGGCAGGGACCATGGGGCGCCCGCCACAGGGTGCAAGGTTTTCCCCAACCACCCCTTTTGTCAATGGGAAGAACACAGGCTCCCATTGAAGTCAATGGAAGTCTGACCGAGCCGTATCCATACGCATCCGGATGCATCAAAATCACTCGTTCTGACACCCCAGATTTGAGTCGCTGGGAAAGCATTCCGGAACCGAATCGGTCCGAATGCTTTCCAGACGAGATTGTAATCGGCCCCTTAGCTGACCTGTGTCATATCAATTCAGCAACCACAGACACACAAAAGAGTCTCAATCAAAGGTCATTAGATTTATTACAGTTTGTTGTCAACAGCATTAGAATTTTCCAGAAATGAAGGTGTTTTATTGGGTCTTTTACTACACAAAAAATGCTTTTACTTTACATTTCTGCTAAATATGCTTGCACACAATTAAATGAAAAAAACCACACTGCCTCAAACCAGGCTTATTGGGAAATATTATAAATACGTAATTGGACTAAAGGTCTGATAGAAAATTTGGTAAACAGACTGCGTTAAAACCTTGAAAAAGAGGAAACATCAGACACAAATGTGGTGGACGTCTACACTTTAAGGGTTTTGTAAAAGAATACTTAGAATACTTAAAAATCACTCCGTACCTGAGAAATATCCACACACGCTAGCATCATCACCGCCAACAAAGGAAATCCACTCTGTGTTAAGGGGGAGAGCGAGCAACCAACTAGGGACATTTTTAGCCGCAGAGTGAAGACTTTACAGCGCCTACAGGATAACAAGCACTCTTGACCACAAGACAGTTCATATCAGTGGGCCAAGTGATACCCCCAGGCACGTTACTCGGACTTGCCCAGAAGGCCAGCTACCACAACAGCATTTCTAACACCATAAACGCTGCTCGCCATCTGATCAGCACCAGAACTCCGTGAAATAATATAGAGCTGTCCATCATATCCTGGAACTTCGCTGAGTTAAAAAGACTGCTTGGGTACAATTCAGTAAGCAATTACTTTCGAGAAAATGACATCCTGTGCATAAAAGAGACATGGGCCACCAAACTTTTTATTCTCCTAGGTTTTTACTAACTTCACTCTGCAGCCATAAAAAGTAACATTTTCAGTAGAGCATTTGCTGGGCTCTCAATTTTTATTAATCAAGCTTGCAGAATAGTGATAACCTTTTTAGCAACTAACACCTTAGATCTGCAAGTGGTACTTATTAGCGGATTAAAAAGTAACAACAACTCAATTAGTCTTTTGTTAATTAACTGCTAGATCAACCCCACTTCTCAACTAAAAAAACCAAGTACTAAAAATATTGACAACAAAAATGGATCACATCATAAACAAATATGTCTCACGCTTTCCAAATATTGTCGGGGACTTGAACATCCGGGAGTTAGGGTATTCGAAAATGGACCCCAACCTCAAACTGAAGCTGGCCCTCTGCAGCGGCTTCTTCACACTTAAAATATGGTCTCTGCTCACACCATCAAAAAAGCTGAGGATCCTCTCTGGCTTCCTCTCCCCACTTTCAGGGATAAGTCTACAATAGACTTTATCTTTATTTCAGATCAGCTGGCATCATACTTTAACAATTTCGAAGTGGTCAATAGGGATGAGAATGACCACAGGCCACTGATGGTAACCCGTCAGCTAAATGGGAAAACCACTAAACAATTGGAAACTCTGGGGGTTGCAACTGGAGAAGGGCACCATGAAGTTGTGAGCAGAATAAAATGGTCTACAAACCTTCGTCCAAAACTCCTGGAATGGATTACTTATAAAGAGTCGAACCCCATAGACACAAGCACTGACTCCCCCCTGGAGCATTGGAAAGCACTCCGAGCAGAATTAAAATCCGTCCTAGGGGGACGTACTGGAATCTCCCAAGCGCTGGATATCTATCCCCAACGACTATTTTCACAAATCAAACCAAGGCCCTAATTCATACCAAGCGCAGTCTCTTAAAGGCCTTGAAGGCAAGAACAAAAGGAGCCAAAAATCCCCAAACACAGGCAAGAACAGTGCTTCGCGCAGAACATAGAAAGAAAGTTTGGGAAACACGATCAAAGAAAATTGAGGCAGAATGGCTAAAAATATTCACACCCATCCACAACAACTCCCCCCAGTAACACACAAAGGGCCAGATGTAGGTAAATCTAAAATACTGAGTCCTTAATAGCGAATTTTACCGATTCTCTATTAAGAACTCGGTAATTCCGATGTAGGTAAAAATTAGGTAAAAATTACCGAACCGGTAATATTTAACAATTTGGTAAAAATCTCTAAAAAAAATACTGATTCCCCATTACCGAATCGGTATTACCAATTCCTTAATACAGATTCAGTAATTAGCGAATCAGTAGTTTAAAAAATCGGAAATTTTCAAATCAGCCAATCCTGTGCTTCCTCATGATCTCACAACCAGGAAGTTGCCACACCCATGCAGCTGCACTGATCCTGAAGCTGTTGGAGAGGCAGGGAGCACAACAAACAACCTAGGAGAAACTTTTCCAAGTTTTTGCTAACATCACAGACCAGATATGGACAACCAGGAGAGGGAAAAGGAGGCAGGTGAACGCAAGAGGAAACACAAATTTAGTGAGAGGGAACTGCAGGTCCTTATTGAGGAGGTCACTTAGGACCATGACCAACTGTTTGGTAAAAATTCCCTGCACGTGCCTGAATCTCAGAAGAGGTAGATATGGCTGGTCATCCAGGAAAGGATTAATGCTATTGGAGTAACCCAGCGCTCCACTGAAGATCTTAAAAAACGCTGGTATGACCTCAGGAAGCATGCAAAGGATAGGCTGGCAGAGAGAATGAAGCAAGCCAAGCACACAGGTGGAGGGAGAAACACAGCACCTGCACCAACTGCCCTGGATCTCCTGGTGGAGCCCAGTATGAATCCCACTCCTGTACATGTTTTACTAAAAACCTGCAATGCATTATGGGAGATGTAGTCAGAAGTAACACATATAAAAACAGTCAGTCCACTTAACCCAAAGGCATGTGACACACATTAGTAATTATCAAGCAGAGGGCAGTCAGTTTGATTGGCAGTCATGAAATTTATTATTACGCATATGCTGCCAGACAAGTGAGCAAATGTACATTCTGTCTTCACAGGTGAGCCATCGCACAAGGTCTGCAAAAGGGGACACCGGAAAGGCACCCAGGAGAGAGAGAACACACAGGAGGAGGAGGTCTTGTCGCCTGCAGAGCATACCACACCACCACCACCACCATCACCAACACCACCATTACCAGCATCACCACCGCCGAGAGCCAGGAGGCATGCTGTGGCTAGCCTCCAGCAGATGAAGGTGTTCGAGGAGGACAGCATAGGAGGCCAACAGTCCACGGTGGCAAAGGATGCCAACCGGCACACAGTCCCCCACCGAGCGCGCCCACACAGGTTCCAGACGCCGCAGAGCAAGGGCAGCCAGTCCAGTTTCACAGGGCGAGGATCAAAGTGCATTTGCCGGTCTTGCGGGGAACATACTCAAGATGCAGCGCCTGCAAGGCAAAGCAATAAGATCAGTCCAACGGCAGATGGTACACATGAATAGACACATGCTGCAAATCCAGGAGGGCATCAGCAGCATGAACAATACTGTGGCTGAGGGCATGAGGGGCATGGCCGAGGCAGTGAGGCTGCTGTGCAGCAAAATGGATGAGGACAGTTTGGCAAGGCACAGGGAGAGGCAGAAACTCGACAACTACACCAAGGCAGTGAACCGCCACTCCACTGCCACCTCTCTGCTCTCCAGGCACTCGGTGGCCATGCAGGAGGAGATAGCCCACTGCTGCTGTGACATGGAAAGTGGGCTGGTCACAGTAACCAGTGCACTGGAAGTGCTACAGACAAACCAGATAGCCACTACAGGTGCAGGTGATGGGGGGATAGTGAAGAGGCAACTAGCCACAGTAGCATCACGACCCCATAACGGAGTGCAAGAGGCACAGCGAACGGCATAGCGCTGCCACAGGACAGACTGCCAGTGAGGACAGTGTGCCCCGGGAATGCAGCAGTGCTGTGTGTGGGCGCAGGAAGTAATGCCAGCCATCACCTGATATTGCAAAATGGGTGATGTAACCCATTTCGCCTTTGTAATCTGCATTGCATATTGGCCTGGCATGTTAAGCCCTTCATGTTGTGGTGGTGTGCTATGCTAATAAAACACCGTCACTCAATTACAGTAACTGGCTGTGTCTCATAACTTACTCAGAAATAGTTGTGTGTGATCTCAGCCCGTCTGTGTCTCTCATTTAGTGCTGCTGCCACACCCGCTGCACTGTGCTCTGGCTGTGGACAATCCTCACCCTTGTCCTTGAAGTCAGTTAGTTCCACTGATGTTCCTTTCCTTGTGGCAAGGTTATGCAGCATGGCACATGTTGCTATTTTTTTAAAGCAGATGATGGGGCGGTACTGACGTGCATCTCCAGTTTTGTGGAGGCAGCGGAACCTGCTTTTTAAGAGTCCGAATGTGCGCTCCACAACATTGCGCGTAGATCTATGTGCCACATTGTATCTTCTCTCACTTGGGGTGGATGGGTTGAGGTATGGAGTCAGGATAAATGCCTACACGGCATATGCGCTATCACCTGAGTGAGAAAGGAAGTGCCATTAATAACAGTCACCAACACATTCATCCAAGGTATACATCAGGGTGTGTCACATTGATTTACCTAGCAGGTATCCTCCTCCAAATTCGCACCCAGCCAGACGTGTGTAGATCCCACTGTTCCTGAATATGTAGGAGTCATGGGTATGCCCTGGAAATTTGGCTACAATGTTAGTGATGATGTGGTCCGCAGATTTGCGGTTCCGATATATGTACTCAGTAGCTGCAGGTGGGCAGATTGGTATGTGTGTCCCATCAATGAACCCTATTACATGTGGGAACTGTGCCTTTTGGTAAAAATCCATCTTTGTTTTCTGCAGTTCGGCCTGTGTGCTGGGGAAGCGTATGTAGTGATGCATTCTTTGCATTATGGCATCCAGGAAAGTGTTGCAAAAATGGGACAGGCAACTCAGTGACACACCACCTGTCACAGCTATCACCCCCCGGTAACTACCTGATGCAAGTAGGTGCAGGCTACAGAGAACCTGAACATGTGTTGGTATAGCGTACGCCTTTGGTGTCTGATGTTCCAGGAGTGGGTGCAATTCTCGTTCCAGGTGGAGGATGGTTTGGAGGCCTAGCCTGTACCTCTCATGAATTTCAGCCTGTCAGTTGGAACAGTGTAACGCGCAGTCTCTCCAGGTCCCAATGGAGTCCCTGCATCAGTGTTTAAAGCCTCAGACGGATTCTGGGCAGAACAGTTACCACCACTTTACAAGTATGCCTTCGCCACTTCTACTATCCCATCCTTGTGGAAAGGCTCAATACTTTTTCATATTTATAAAAAAAAGGGGACAGCATGAAACCTGAAAATGACCGGCTCATTGCTCTATTAGATGTAGAAGCGAAAGCATATGCCAGAATACTGCTGAAAAAACTAGAAACCTGGGTAAAAGATCATAACATCCTTCCCTTCTTTCATTCCGGTTTCAGGCCCCAGAGCTCCATCACAGATAACATCTTAGCACTGGGACATCTGTCACTCCGCGCGACCCAGCCATCACAATTACCTCTTTTTTGCTGCTTCGTGGTCTACAGTGCCGCTTTTGACCGGGTTGATCGAGGGAAGCTGTGGGAAAAGCTGGACTCTTGGGGAATCCCCCAACAGCTGCTATAGGCAATAATTGCCCTATATCAGGGGACCTGGGTCCGTATCAAGACCAGCCAAACGACTAATAGCTAAGGTACCAACTAATAATGGCCTAAAACAAGGGTGTGTCCTAGCCCCTCTACTTTTTAATCTTTACACAGCCAACCTGGGAAAAGCCATGGAGGGGCAAGCCTAATAACACAAGCCTGGGGAATGAGCGGCTCCAAATTCCCCAGTACGCTGACACCATAGTAATAATGGATCACAATAGGACAGGCCTACAGAAAGCTTTAGACACCTGGCATAGGTTTAATTAAAAGAATAACCTCCGGATGAACCAGGATAAGACCAGGATACTTAACTTCGGGAAGTACCACCGAAAGAAGACAGCACAATGGCGCCTAGGTGACCTGCAAATCAGAACATGCACAAGTTATAATTATCCGGGCCTTAGGTTATCGGAAGGGGCCAATCCCACAGCCCACCTGAAACATCTAAGAAGCAAGGGGGCTGGCATTATTTACAGTTTGAGAAACCTTAATCAGCGACTTCATAGTCCGACTGCAGAACCCATTTTGAAAGTTCGAAGAGCAAACCTAGTTCCTTCTCTTAACTACGGACACTTAGTCTTCCCTGGTGCCTTTACCAAGCTCCTCATGAACCATCACATTTCTGCCTATAAGAAGGTTCTAGCTCTCCCACGACAGGCTAGGAGAGCAAGAGTAAGGCTAGAGCTGGAACTCATCCGTCCGGACATCACTTGCTCAGGGGACATTTTAAAATACGATATTAGTACCCTGCGTGCCCCAGCATTCTCACTGAAAACGCAAATTAAAACAATCTTTGAAGAGGGTGGCTCTCTATGGCAGGCTCAGTTGGTAGCAGCCACAAGATTATTGGAAATAGACATCCAAAACCTGCACAACCCAGACATTAGCGCTACGAGGCCTTCGGGTAGTATTGCGCTCTATAAAACCCATTTTCATTTCATTTCATCCCTGTAATAGCCTGGAAAAAAACAGTGAACGCACAGGTCAAGAAAATATCTTATGAAAGGGACCTGGAAAGTTTACATCATCAATCCAACCTCTCTTCACTGGACACCTCCTACATCGTGGGATAACCACAGCCTTATTTTAAGCAAGCCTTGACAGTCCTGGCCCGGAAAAGAATTACTTATATGAGACTTCTCGCATTGCAGACTTTAATCCATCCTGTGCTTGGCAGGACAATTCAGTCACCTGTCGACTCTGCAGTTACCATCGTGAATCCTGGCTACATTTGCTGTGCTGCTGTCCAAAGTTAGCTAGCCAGCAGCACCGTCTGGTACTCCCTATTTGTAGGTCTCATGGCCTTGTACGATGCAAAGAAGTTTCAGCCCTGTGCTTCTCTGCTAATACAGCTCAAACTGTTGCTCAGCTAGGTAAATTTATAAACGTAATCCGGGCCACTCTGATATAGAAAGTTAAGATACAAAAAGTAACCAGCTGGCCATCAAGCAAGAGAGACCATGACAAAACTCTTCTCTAACTTTCACGCACTTGCACTTTATTGCCAGTTTGGGTAACAGTTTTTTAGTGTTTTTAATTCCCTTCTAGTTTTAGCAATCTTAGTGAGATTTTAATTATTTCTTTTCCATCTTATAGTATATTGAAATGATAGTATATTGTAACGATTTTAAGTAATTGAACAATAAAGCTCAATACTTGGCACTCCAAACGTCTTTATTTTTATATTGTACAGCATACATAGTTATTCTAAGAGAGAGATGCCTTAGAAAAAAAACAGTTTGGCAAATAACTCATTAGCCTCTGCTTCCTGCTACATGGGTTGTCTCTTACTCAACGGCTGTGGCATGACTCACTTGCTGCCCGGACCCTCTACCCATTGACTGGTCATCTGCCAAGCCTCAACTCCCTATCACATGACTGAGTCTTATTCCCTTGCTACCAGCTCTCCCTCCTGTGACTCTATTCCCTTCTTCCTGACCTCGTGAAAATACCCTTTCATCTAGTTCCACTTAATCCACTTTTTTGCATTCTAAAATCTTTGTCTTATGCTTTCATGACCCTGACATGAAGGGGTGGAGTGGTCACATAAAATGGTGGTGAACCATTATCTAGTGTGACTCTTTTTTAGACAGCTTCATCATCAGCTGATGTGGATATGTTTTTTAAAAGTGCAGATTGATTATTAATAGTACCACATACATGAACAAACTTGCAGATACCTACTATTCTATGCCCAGGATTTTTAGGAAGATTTTACCAAAACTACAAATGACTGTCGTAAAGCTAAAGTTCAAGGGTCCACAACATCGCATTTTGAGGATGGTTATTCCCTTTATGTAGACCTGTCCCAATACCTTTGAAGAAACCTGCAGAAATCAGTTTTTCAACACTTGATCAGCCATGGCTCACTGCCCCCCCATGAAACAAATTTGGTTCAAATGTTTCTGTATGGCATAGAGAGCATTAAATGAGCCAGGCCTCCATTATTACAGCAATGCTTTTGCAAAGAAGTGCTTCACAGATTTCAAGATCAGTTCTTGCCTACCCATTTATTGTTAATGTGAGTGAGAGTGGGAGGTCTCCAAGCCATCTTAAGGGATAATAGGGCCCTGAGCACCGGCATATTTTGGGGCTCCTCTTTTGTAACATGGATGTGGTAAATATAGTGAAAAGGGCTGAGGAAGTATTAGACCTGTTGGTCTCCCCCCCAACTCCATTTTTGCTGATCTAGTTATTGTTGACATTAGGACTCAATTTACCCCTGTTGACCAGTGCTAAAGTGCTTGTGCTCTCTTCTTTGAACATGGTAACATTGGTTTACACCCAATTGGCACATTTAATTTACTTGTAAGTCCATAGTAAGGCGGTACTGCATGTACCCAGGGCAGGTAAATGAAATGCTACTAGTGGGCCAGAAGCACTGATTATGCCCCCTATTGAAGTAGCTTACAAACATGTCTCAGGCCTGCCATTGCAGCCTGTGCATGCAGTTTTAAACTGGCATTTCATCCTAGCAAAATACATTTTTTGCCAGGCTTAAACCTTCTCTTTTAATACATATAAATCATCCCTAGGGTAGGCCCTAAACAGCCGATAGGGACAGTTGGACATATGATTTTAACTTTTACCTCCTGGCAGTGAAAAAACCCTAAATTTGTTTTTCACTACTGTGCAAGTTCTATCTCCCCTGTAGGATAACATTGAGCTGCCTTATTAAACATTATTTAATACATGAAAAATTTCAGTTGGGAGCAGAGACAGATGTCAAGTTTGGTGTCTCTTGTAATTTAAAACTGCATAATTCTGTTTCTACTGACTGGATTTTTGTTGTTTTGGTCTCAATTAATGTATTACATTTTATTTATTTTTTCTAAATTGGAGTGAGATTTGTCTTGTTTTGTGGTTTCACTTTATTACCGTTTGAAGTGCTGCACAAATAGTTTAAACATTGCCTCTAATTTAACCCTGACTACTTTGATCCAGAAAGTTAAGAGGAGGTTAATTTGGAGTTTGCTTGTGAACTCACCCTAACAGAAGTTGCTATTTGAGTAGGGTTTCGCCCCCTCAATCAGTAACCCAGTTTCATACAGGAGGGCATAATATTCCAGGCAGCTCATTCCACTGTGTTTAGATGTCGGTTCGCCAATCTCAGAATTTTGGTTCTGATTTTAATGTTCTTCTCAAGAAGGTGATGAAACCTGTTGTATTACAACCATTTTAACTTAATGGTTAGGTCCACCAGAGCATATAGAGCATGAGAAAAAAAAATTTCCACTGTGTGTTTCTGGTTTTTTTTTTTTACAAACAAGGGTCTTTTTAAAAACTGTCTGTATCGGTGTGCTTGTGGAAGAGGTTTCATTGAATTAACAAGTAAAAGAAAGATGAGAGAATAGGATTTGTTGTGGATGCCTATAGAATGATTTATTCTAAATTAGCTATCTATTTGTTTGCAATTAATGGATTGATTTGGAATGCATTAAACTATATGATTGTAAAACTAAGAATAAAAAAGGATTAGAATTATTTAAGAGAGACTATTTCTTGTGTATTATGTAATATGTAGTGGGCCATAAGTCACAAGGTTTTATGTTGAATATCTAGTTTAGCAGGGTTTTTTTTATATTAGATGTTAATATCCTCTATGCTACCACTAAATTGTGTTCTGGGGTATCTCTGAATGTTATTTGTCACATTTATTTACACTCTGTACAGTTATTGGCAACCTTCTAATTAGGGAGTTAGTGTACAAATCCACATACGCAAAAGACCATCTTGAATGTTAACACACATTCACATATATAACACTAACACAGAATTGCTGATAACTTTGAATTTAATTTGATTTATCGTATATTATGGGGATCTACTTGAGCTCTTTTACATACATACAGAAGGCTCTAGACCTCTTCTTATTAACAGCGATTTCTGTTTATTTATTTGTAGAGTGTTTACCCTCAGAGTTTAATTGCTTCTTGGTTTCACGTTTCAGTTTTTATTCATTTTGTTCATGACCACAAAGGATATCTACAAAAGGATAACAGAAAGAAAATATATACATTACAATGACGGCTATAATTCAGTAATATAATTCTAATATAATAATGCTAAAACATTTACAAAAAAATAAATGCAAAATTTGCATCGACACAAGAGGTCAAAATGTAGGATACAGCCTCTGTAGAAGTCCTCTCTATATTATTCTTGATAAACATTGTACATAGCAATTTATAGCATCCAGTTTACAGCAAGTGGCAACTGTACAGGACGTATGAAACGTCTTGAACTCTTTTACTTCAATATTGGGCAAACACATTGCTCAATATGCAATCATCTCCAGTTCCCAGTAACAGATGTAAGAGGCAAGCTCCCAGTCCTCCATAGATATAAAACGTTTGTATACTATGATCATGCTTCTTACTAATATATTTAGGTGGTCTATTGAGACATGCTGTTTCAAACACCATTTTACATGAATAAAGTCTCATACACCGTGTGGAATTTGCTAGGAAACTCCCGTATTTAATTTTGTACTATAAAACCAATCTAATTTAAGGTATAGAGGTGCCAAATAAAATATTGTTAAAAGAAAAATCAAATGTATAAAAGGCAAAGTTAAATTGATCAGAAATGTAGAGGAGGTATGTGGAGTCTATGAAAATTATTCTTTAAATAATGCCTATTGGACGTTGCTTGGAAGGTGAGAAATTCTGTATCCTCAGTGTATGATTGCCCCTAACATTTTGAAGAAGCAACTCGCTCGCCATAGTTCTAGGTGAACTGCTTCCAGTTGTACAGATTTACCAAGACTGTCTATCCTTTTTAGTACTTTGCCCTCAATTGTATTAGAAATCAAAATTGTATTGACTTGCGTACTCCACTGCATTAGTCGAAATAGATATATTGTTTTATTTTTAAACTTCAAACAGATATAAAATGTGTCTTCTACCAAAGAACTATAAATAACTGAGTGCCCTCTGCCAAACCAAAGTGTGCTAATAAGTTAACAGTTACGTGATTAAAATGCAGGTTATCTGATAGATTCTTGGAAGGAAACATGCTGAATATTGTATAGCTTCACTTCTGTTTATTTTTAGAACGTGTCTCTAGATACTCAGATAAGGAGTCAAGACCTTGCTGCAGCCCAACTAGGGTGAGGTAAAAAAGTATATGATCACTGGCATAAAGGATTGTATGAATTGGCTTCGTTACCAAACTAGACGAAATCTTCTTATGCTCTTAAAAATTAAAAGAAACTCATGCAGATAAAGAGAGAAAAGAATGGAAGCCATCAAGCATCTATATGCTAATACATTTAAAGGCGATATTCTTTTTGTTTGCCTCTTTTGCTCCATGAATATGCCTCATGAGGTAATCAAGAGTAAAATGCTAATAAACTTAGTGGGGGAGATAGGATAATCATATGAGCAGAGCAGACCTTTTTATATACTCAAACACATTGAGAGATCTATAAATTGGCTGTCTACATATGCTAATATGTGTATCAAACATCAAATGAATGACTGCTATATTGTCATCAAGATAATGATTTCATAAAAATCCAGTTGGCTCCAGGTGATTAATATCCATGTTCTTTAGTATTATACCAGATTTCTGAAAAATATGTTTTTTAGAGGAGACTAATAATGCACAACCTTGAAACTCTCTTTATAAAGAGGAATAAGAATGTTCTCTTTCCAAGGAGTTTGGAAATGTTCTTGAACCTGAACAAGATTTAAATAACGGGAGGAGAAATTCTCCCATACAGCAGGATTGTCTTATTGAACACAAATCAATATCCCATCCAGATGTGCTGATCCAGAATTCAGTGCTACGTTTACATGTGCCTCTATAAGAGGAGAAGACAGGTTATTCCAAAGAGCATGTTAAGTATCCTCATGCAATTCAAGGTCAGCAGAGTAACAGGAATCTGCATTCAAAGCATATTGTGCTGTTGAAAATGTGACCTAGTCTTTGTCCAGAATGGAAAAAAATGCATGTTCCTTCATTGTCCCTGAGCTGTGGCTAGACCTTTTACTATTCGTTTGTTTGGCAGCACTTTGTGAGGATGAATACAACTGATCTTCCTTAATTATTTTCTCTTTTCTCCGGTCAATTTTCTTCTCAGTTTCCTGATTTCATTACACATTAATGTATCAAACTCTTCCTATTGTAGTCTAAGTTTCCTATTTATTCATGCAATTAATGCCTACTTTTCCAAGTATTTTACGTGGTGTTTAATCTACCATGTTTCCCTAAATGACAAAAATTTTTCGCAGGAGGGCAGGTCTCATAATCATAAATTCTGAACATCTAGAGGTTTTAGAAAAATTGAAATATGTAAGGTGAATATTATCATCTCCTGAACATTCTTTACGTTTTTCTGTGTTCATTGAATCCATTGTATTCCATTTGAAATGTTTGCCCTTTCAATGTCAAGGTACCAGTTTGTGAGTACTGAAGGATAATTTTTAAAACGCTATATAATAAACTGTGATGCTACTTGGATTTAACTGCGGTGAGGGTCTTGGATTTGCTCATCATGAATAGTGGCTGAGGTTTTTTGATGACGCAATAAGTAGCTGTTAGCTTCTTGTAATTTTCCAGAATTTTGTGTTGGATTTAGTTTGGTGTTGGGATGGTATCTCTGTCCCTATTTTGTAGTAGATCTCAGTAAGTACTGACAATTTCCAATGCCACTATGGAAGTAAAAATGGCTACAGAAGTTTCATAACTACTCCAGAGGCTTCAGTCGTGTAAGCATTGTTATTGCGATCAATGAGATATACTACATGGATACTGCTACCATTCAAGAGTCTTATGTGTGGAATCATACATAGTATCTCCAGAATTCTTGATTGATTAACACAAAGTTCTATGTGTCTGAGCAGATCTAAGAAGTCACCATCTCTACATTGTTCTTTCATTAATAGTCAGTATTTCTTCCGTCTGATGTGCATATACCTTCCATCGATCGAAAATTCACTACATCCTACATTACTGTTGTATTTGGGTATGGGGTGTGTCTCTGATTAATTTAGTGAGTTCAGCTGCATGGATGATATAAACCGGTCTCTGATATTTGATTCACCTTAGGACTAGATTAAAGAGTTTCAAACTCCATTATATTCTGTAGTTGGCTGCTTCAGAAAAGAAAGGTATTTGAAATATCAAACCTGTATTTTCAAGAGTATCAGCTTATTGCTCTACCTCACACAGCTCCACCAAAGAGTGTCTGCCCCCAGCGCTGCCCAGGTAGGTTTGAGACCACTGCCTCCTGCTCTGGCCCTGCCCCCTTCCCTGCTCATGTCATCCTCCTTGCTGCGCCCTTGTTTTTTCCTGCCGTTTTTTCTGTTGCCCTTCCTTTATCTGTTCCTCTTTATTTTCCTTATTTCCTCTCTAATTTCCTCTTTTTCCATTTTCCAGTTTTCCTTCACGTTCTTCGCCTGTTCATCGCTGCTGCCCACATGGCCCCTCACCCTCACATGTGTTCCTGCTCACGCTTCCCAGCTGTCCCACCCTCCCTGACCTCTACTTAATGGCGGCCGCTGTAGGGCCACGTGCAGTGGGCACGCCGCGCCACAGGCAGGCCCACCTGTGCCCCTCGGCAACCTAACCATGGCCAGCGCCAGGAACACTCCAACCCGCCAGTGCTACAGCTTCTCAGCCCTCTACGCACTCTACTCTGGCCAGGATACAACTGCAAGTGCTCTTCACTGACCGACACCCATGGACCTTTCTCCTGCCGCCACTGCTGCCGCTCCTTTACCTTCACTGAGACCAAGACCCACCTAAACGCACTGCCTGAACTACACTGTGATGTATTCCTATAGGTCCTGAATCGATCCCCCTATTCCTGACCCTATTCTAGTTAGCAAACTAACAAGTTAACTAAGTAATCAGCCCATGAGGCAGAAAAACCCCATGATGCAGATACCGTTATCTGACGCAGTCACACTACGGCACAGGAACGTGTTATCTGATTAGGTCATAACGCTTGCGATCTAATTAGACAAGCGATATTCCTCCAGCCCCTGATAAGGCATACGGAGTTCTCATAACAAATCAAACCTATGACAACCTGGGCAAAACCCTGCGGCCATTGTTTTGATTTCTCCGAGAACTTCAGCAAAAGAATGTGCTAACGAGCAAGTCGTATGACATCCTTATTGACGTATCTATGTCCATCCTTACGTCAATCTCGGCACCTTAAAGGTATAAATATTACCGATCTTGCCCTATGCAAACACACGCGTGGTGACGAGACGGAGCAGCCATACTTGCCGAAGCCCAGAAGCAGAGCAGACCCCGCTGGCAGCAGCCCCGCCTTTCTGACGCGCTGAGAAAGAGAAGCTGCTTTCTCCTGCCGAGAAACCAAGCACCGGCGCTACCGGGTAGCCCTCGCAGGCAGCCTGGAATATCGAGACCAGAGAAAGAGATACCATTCCTCATTCATCCTAACTTCCAGGTACAGAACTGAATAACCCCTCACAGAGAATTCTTAAGTTATTCACTTGGCAAAAACAAACTTAACTTAAACTGTAACTTTCTATTCCCGCCCTCGTATTAGACTTAGGTCAGGTACACGGGGTAGGCGTATCTAGAAACACCAGTTGAGTACGTTTAGTCAAATGTATATGTGTATGTAATATATTTTATTCATTTTAAACATCTTATGGCTTAGAAACCATATCAATGTTTTTACAGTATTATTTTATACTGCTGCTTTTAATGTATGCACTTTACTTAACTATAAGTATTGCAATAATATCGATCCATTTCTCTTGTATGAGAAAAGAGACTGATCAATAAATAACACCTTTTTATTGAACACGCCCGTCTCTTCCTTTTCTCTACAATCTGATGAGACTAAGAATGCACGTACTGAATGAGTAAAATAAATTGCCTTTTGTTCACACGACTCTCGAGATTTACTCTTGATTAGGGGAGAGCAAAGTTGTCATGTTCTATGGTTGTCAGAAACTAAATCCCTTCTTGTCTAATCAGGGAAGTTAATTCTTTCCTGAACATTCGAGAAAGTTTCTAGTGAACTCTGAGCTAAGCTGGCAAACCCAAAACTTTAAGTCTAATATCGACAGTAGTAGACCTAGTTAACGTCTGGTCTAGGCCTTTACTATTGTAGGTATTATTCCAATGCGCAGAGCCTATTGGGATGATAGGAACTACACTACATGGCGCCCAACGCGTTTGGAAAGGGCGATAAAACTAACGTAAGACATTTAGAGTAACTCTGTCATGCTTTCTCACTCAGACCCCTTTTCCCACAATACTCCAAAGACGTCTGGAGTGGGTGAAAGGTAATATCCGCCAAACCTCGCAGGAGGAAACTCCTATGTATGGTACTTGGTTTAGTCAACGTTGAAGGATAAAAACAGTTCCAAAATATTGTGCATCTAATCTTTGTTTCCATAAGAAACCTGATCTGCAAACAAACAAAATAACCTTTTGGACAGTAAAATGTCAGACAATGAGGATGAAAGAGAGGCAGTTAGATTAGCAACTGAACTCGCAGCAGCTGATGCTACCATGCAGGCAGCGGACGAGGATATAATACTCATCCCGGTCATCAAAAGGAGATCTATAACTCTAAAACTTATAGAAAATGGACTGACACCTAGAGGTGGCACAGTCATATTCGTAATTGAGGCACACGAATATCGGCAGACAGAGGTATACTATTCATGGATACATTTTCCAGCAGCAAATGCTGTAACAAAGTACTTCCACTATTACAAAATAGAGGAACCTCCTAATGAGTACACTCCTTTCGAGGAGGTGGAAGTACCACTCAAATTTCAAGAGCATTTGCTCTTATTTGATGGCGCCCTAAAACATAACAATCACATCACCAGGCTCGGTCCTTTAGGTAGACCAGGAGCAACGTGGCCGGTCCTAGCCGGATACACACCACATCCAGACATCAATGGGATGTCTGCAGCAGAGCTGTTAACACAGCTAAAACAATTAATAAAAATACATAGACAATTAGTCCAGTATGTGATGCGGACTTCAACAATTCAGCCAGCGATTAAACTTCCACAGCTGACCCCTCCCCAGGGGAACACAAATAAAATTACACCACAGAACATCCAATCCTGCCTAGGTAAAGTACCGGCTAAACGGGAACAAATACCATTCTGGTTGGCGCAGAAAATCACCCAAATAGAGGCGGTGTTTCCAGACACCACCCCGCTAGAAAAGCACAGGATTCTGACTATCTGTCTCCCAATGGGAATCGCACCACACATAGAGGACTGTGACACTTGGGGTACAGTCTTTGCTTCCATCTACACAAAAACGCACGGTGTTCCATCCATTTCGGTAATACCAGATGTGCTAAAACAAATTCAAGACGAATACGGTCCAGAACCCGCTTTAACTCTTGGTATGAAATTACTAAAAGACTTCAAGCAGGTCTCGGCTATATTATTAGCCAACATAAAGGGAGAAGCAGCAAACGTGGCGATCCGCCAGAGGTTAAAAGAGACAGATATAGCAGACCAACCAGCTGAAATTGCTAGAATCATAGAAAAATCCTATGAGGAACTAGGTAGAGATAGTTTAGGTGGAATACCAGTAAAACCACAACTGAGTGAAAGTCCTGAAAAAATATTTTTTAATAATAATTCTACATCACCAAAAAAGAACTGGGATGGAAACAAACAATCCAATCCTAAAGAAAAGAAATTCCAGTCCAGAGGAAGGTCTCCTAGGCGAAGAGAAAAATCTCCGAACCAAAGACACAGGTCACCTCAGAGTGACCCCTCTGGGAAAAGATATAACCTTAGAAATAGGGATAATATTAAAAAACCTGATAGATATCAAGACATTGATACACGTCCCTCTCAATCTTTTCAGACTTCTTTGCAGAAATCGGAAAGAAGAGGACGATCAGAACAAAGAGAAGAGCACGCCAAGTCCAAAGACAAGGAACCTGCTCAGCTAAAAAAGAAATTACAATTTCCAAAAAAGAAGGTAGCCAGTATCAAGGTAGTTAACAATGCCGAGAATACTGAGTCAAGTCAAGTCAAGTCAGAGAATTTGTATAGCGCACTACCTACCCAGAGGGTCTCAAGGCGCTTAGACAGGGGAGGAGGATTACTTGTCAAATATCCACGTTTTAAGTTGCTTTCTGAAAGCTAGGTGGTTCTGGGTAAGGTGAAGGTAATCGGGGAGTGAGTTCCATGTTTTGGCAGCCAGGTATGAGAAGGATCTGCCTCCCATGGTGGTCTTGTTGATGCGAGGTATAGTGGCGAGAGCTTGGTTGGAGGAACGTAGTTGGCGGGAGGGGGTGTAGAAGGACAGTCGTGAGTTGAGGCATTCTGGTCCGATGTCGTAGAGTGATTTGTGTGCGTGGGTTAGCAGTCGGAAAGTGATCCTCTTATTGACGGGTAGCCAGTGGAGGTCTTTAAGGTGACCAGAGATGTGTTCGTTGCGTGGGATGTCTAGTATGATCCTGGCTGAGGCGTTTTGGATTCGTTGGAGTTTCTTCTGGAGTTTAGCGGTAGTTCCCGCGTAGAGGGTGTTTCCGTAGTCCAGTCGGCTCGTGACCAGAGCATGGGTGACTGTTTTCCTTGTTTCGGTGGGGATCCAGCGAAATGTTTTTCTGAGCATGCGAAGGATGTTGAAGCAGGAAGAGGATACGGCGCTGACTTGTCTGTTCATTGAGAGTGAAGAATCCAGGATGACGCCTAGGTTCCGTGCGTGGTCTGTCGGGATGGGTGCTTTTCCGAGGGCTTCCGGCCACCAGGAGTCGTCCCATGCAGAGGGGGATGTCCCTAAGATGAGGACTTCTGTTTTGTCTGAGTTCAGTTTCAGACGGCTTTGTTTCATCCATTCGGCAACTTCTTTCATTCCTTCGTGTAGGTTAGTTTTGGCGGTGCTGGGGTCATTGGTGAGAGAAAGGATTAGTTGAGTGTCATCCGCGTAAGAGATGATGTTGAGGTTGTGTTGGCGGGCGATGGCCGCGAGGGGGCTCATGTATACGTTGAAGAGGGTGGGGCTGAGTGAGGATCCTTGTGGTACGCCACAGATGACTTCAGTGGCCTCGGACTTGAATGGTGGGAGGCGGACTCTCTGGGTTCTTCCGGTGAGGAACGAGGTGATCCATTCAAGTGCTTTTCCTTGGATTCCGATGTTATTGAGACGTTGTAAAAGGGTGCTGTGGCAGACCGTGTCGAATGCTGCAGAGAGGTCGAGGAGGATGAGGGCGACTGTGTCTCCATTGTCCAGCAAAGTTCGAATGTCGTCTGTTGCTGCGATGAGGGCGGTCTCAGTGCTATGTTTTGCTCGGAAGCCAGATTGTGAGGAGTCGAGGGATTTATTGGCTTCGAGGAAGGCGGCGAGCTGGTTGTTGACCGCTTTCTCGATGACTTTGGCCGGGAAAGGAAGGAGCGAGATGGGGCGGTAATTTTTGAGTTCGGTGGGGTCCGCTGCTGGTTTTTTCAGAGGGGCGGTGAGTTCAGCGTGTTTCCAATCTTCCGGGAAGGTGGCGGAGTTGAAGGAGCAGTTGATGACGTCTCGGAGGTGCGGTGCTATGACGGAGTCTGCTTTGTTGAAGATGTGGTGAGGACATGGGTCTGTGGGGGATCCTGAGTGGATGGAATTCATCAGGCGGATTGTGTCCTCAGTGGAGATTGAGTTCCAGTTGTTAAGGGTGTTCATGGGGGGAGAATGTTCAGCAAATGGTCGGATGGGTTGGTCTCCGGGTTGGTTGTCGAAGCTGTTGTGGATGTCTGCAATCTTGTTGTGGAAGAATGAGGCTAGGGAGTTGCAGAGGGCTTGGGAGGGGGTGATGTCGTTGGAGTTGGCTGAGGGATTGGTAAATTCCTTGACGATGTTGAAAAGTTCCTTGCTGTTGTGGGCGTTGTTGTCAAGTCGATCCTTGAATGCTGTTTTCTTGGCCTTTCGGATAAGTTGGTGGTGAGTGCGGGTGGCGTTTTTGAAGGCGTCCTTGGTGCTGGTGGTTGGGTCTTTTTTCCAAGCTTTTTCAAGGGAGCGGCAGAGTTTCTTGGACTTCTTAAGATCATCGTTGAACCATGAGGCCTTCTTGTTGCCAGGTTTGCTTTGACGTTTTTTCAGTGGTGCTAGGGTGTCGGCGGTGTTGGATAGCCATAGGGTGAGGTTGGCGGCGGCTTCGTTTGCGTTAGAAGAGTGGGCTGGAGTGTTTAGAAGGAGTGATGTGGAGATCTGGTCTGTGGTGATTTTGTTCCAGTTTCTCTGCAGAGTTGGTTGGAGGTGGTTGATGGGTTTCGGCTTGTTGTAGGTGAAGTGAACGCAGCTGTGGTCAGTCCAGAGGAGATCCGAAGTGTGGCTGAAGGAGACGTGATTGCTGGAGGTGAAGATGGGGTCGAGTGTGTGACCTGCGATGTGGGTGGGGGAAGTGACTAGTTGTTTAAGACCGAGGTTTGCGAGGTTGTCTAAGAGGGTGGCGGTGTTGCGGTCGTTGATCTTTTCAAGGTGAAAGTTGAGGTCTCCCAGAAGGATGTAGTCTTTGGAGGGAAGCGCGTGTGGAGTGATGAAGTCCGTGATGTCTTCACTGAATTTAGCGCGGGGTCCTGGTGGTCTGTAGAGGAGGGTGCCTCTGAGTGTGGTCTTGGGGTCGATGTGGATCTGGAAGTGAAGGTGTTCGGAGTTGGCGAGGTTGGCGTCAGAGCTGGTTGAGATGCGGATTGATTTTTTATGGACGATAGCGATTCCTCCTCCTGTGTGGCCGGTACGGTCCTTGCGTGTGATCTTATAATTTTCAGGGATGGCAATGGTGATGTCTGGGGCGGAGGAAGCGTTCATCCATGTTTCTGTTAGGAAGGCGACGTCTGGAGAGATGGTGTCTAGTAGATTCCATAGGTCAATGGCGTGCCTGTGGACCGATCGGGTGTTGAGGAGGATGCAATGTAGGTGATTGGGGTCGGGAATCTGTGGTGTGGTCGTAGCGGAGATGTTGTCGGTGCCGCTGAATTTGCAGGAGTAGCAAGAGAAAGGTCCATGGGTGTGTCCAGGAGCGGCTTGGACGCATTTGGGGGCGCGACCGGGGTTAAGGGCTAGGAGGGTGGCGGCATCGTAGGTAATGCGGGAGGGCTGGGCAGCGCGAGGGGCAGGGGGTCTGGCGCTGGGCGCGGTCCAGGCGCGGACAACTGAAAAACGGAGAATGGGCTCAGACAATGCTAGACAGCGCAGCAGAAGTGAGCATAGCTCGCAAAGTCCTTATGAATCATCTGGAGACAGTGGACACGAATGAATATCTTCAAGTGGAAACTGCGGACACCAGAGTTAGCAAACCTCAGAAAATATACGAAATAACATTGCGTATAGAGGGGGATAAGACTAGAAAAATAAGGGGACTATTTTGGGATAATCTCTCCAAGGGCTATGATATCCTTCTAGCTGAAAAAGACTGGCCACCAGAGTTTGTCAGGGAGTGCCCTCATGGCGAAGAAGTAATTATGCCTGCCTTCTCAAATCATATCCCAATTCATAAAAAATACACACTTGCCAGAAAGTGGGCAGTAGCTCTAGCTCCTGCTTTATATAAAAATCACGTGGGATGGGATGAGGACTCTCCTCACAAAATCCAGTTAAAATCACAACCAACTGCACAAAGGCAGTACCAATTAAGCAAGAAGCTAAAAAACAGGTAAATGAAATACTAGATCAGCTAGAATACCAGGGGGTGATTGAAACTTGCACCTCACAAATGAACAACCCTTTGTTTCCGGTCTCCAAACCAGACAATTCATATCGTCTAGTTTTGGATTACCGACACCTTAACACATGTTGCAAAACTTTTGCAGTGCAAAACTCACACAGTGCTGCACTAATGAATAACATAGTGCGCAAAAAATACAAAACAACCTTAGACATCTCTAATGGATTCTTTTGTCAAAACATAGCACCAGAGAGCAGATATTTAACTGCGTTCTCAATAAATGGCACTCAAAAACAATTCTGTCGGTTAGCCCAGGGGTACAAGAACAGCCCGGGGGTATTCTCAGCAAGAGTAACAGAATTACTACAACTATATGATGATGAAGCATTATCTTATGTCGATGACATATACTTAACAGATGATGACTTGGAGACTCACTTGAAAAGAGTGAACACCATAATACTTGGGTTCGCAGCAGAGGGTTACAAATTCAACTTTAAAAAATCCAGAATTGCCCATCTGACAGTCCTGTTGGTAGGATATGAATTATCAAGTGTAGCCTGGCTTACAATCTTCTAGAACTAGGAGAAATGGAAAATTTAGAATATGAAAAAACATATCCTCTGCCAACCGACATTCTGCCTTTACGACATTACGCCTGTGTAATTTATACAGACGGACATGCTCAACCCTCCGTTTGGGGAGAACAAGCATACAACCCCACATGTGAGATTACAAAAGAAGTGTGGCGCGGAGGTAAACTAAAACCTCTATTAACAAAAACACACTCAGTAGAAACTAATTCAGAACAACAGACTGAAATATTAGCATTGAAAATGACACTAGATAATGCGGATCGCGAATTCCCGACACTTATAGTGTCAGATTCATATTACTGCGTCAAATCATATAACAAGGATTTGCAGACATGGATTCAAAACGGTTACAAAGATGACACAGATGCACCAATAAAGCAGAAACTGCTCTGGGAACAAATAGCTCTTTTACAAAAAGAACTACCAAAGACTCACGTGACACACTCGCTGAGTCATCAGCGTGATGGCGTTCACGTTGCAGGGAATTCATTGGCTGAAACAGCCACAGCGGCAGCCACTAAATCGGCTCCCATGGTTCGAAAAAAGCGTACATTAAAATACATTGACGGTGAAACAGTGCTGGCGGTGAAAACGTCATCAAAAGGCGACTGCTCAGCGTTACCGATCAACTATCCACTCAATTATACATACATAATCGATGCAAACTCCGTCCCTTTTGCTCGAATCCCTGGAGTGGGGGATAGAGTGATTCCAAACATGGACAGGAGAAACTTGTTAATCGCAGACGCACATATGGGCGAGGGTCTCAGACACCTCAAACTAAAAGATTCTCTGGAAGAATTACAATCACGGTACTGGTGGCCAGGCATGAGCCTGCGTCACACCATGTTTGTAAAAAACTGCCCAAACTGAAACAGAGATCGCAGTGGGGAGAGAAACAGTTTAATACCTCGCCGTTTTGCTCCAGAAAAAATCAAGAGTAAAAGGGAAGGGTTGCGATTAACATATACAGGCTAGTTTCCACTTATAATGTAGATCCTCAGCACTCGGCTGACGTCTGGACTGTTATACAAAGATTTGCGAGTCTAAATGGCATATACGCTAAGAGCATGCTACGTTTGAGCATTGTTTTCACTCTAGTCCTCCAGCCTGAGGGGAAACATGACCAAATGAGCATAGCCCAGTGGGAATCTTCTCACTTCCTTCCTGAGGGTACGGGATGGTGTAAAGAAAAAACCAAGGCATAAAGCAATCTATAACGGAAAGGATATTAGGTTCGGGAGCTGTGTGGGTCAAACATCTAATAAGTGTCCAACGTAGTCTAAATAACTTGCCAAGAAATTCTCTGAAGGGATTCAGTCCGTACGAATTATTATTCGGAACTAGGATGTTAATCTCTGACCTTGACAGTCAGACTTCAGTGGTGAAAGGAAAAAGCTTTGATATCAAAGACCGTTTGGCTATTTTGCAGGACTTAAACAAAACAAGAAAAGACCTGAGCAACATAAAGTTGAAACAAGAGCCAACAACCACTGAAGAACCACCACCTGTCCCAGCAAGACCTGTCTGGATTCCAAAAGTCGGGGATCTAGTCAGGGAGAAGATCGCGGTAAAGAAGGAATTTGGGCCTTCTTACAGAAAAGCAGTTCCTGTCTTGTCTGTCAACGGGACAAGATCAGTTGTACTACCGCCACTTGCTGGAAAAAAGGAGAACCGAGTTGTATCCATCGACCTGGTAAAACCACAATCATGTGGCCGATAACAAACAGTAGGCCAAGTGGACTCCCAATAAGTAGCAGAACACCAAGGTTTGCTACCAGTACAGAGGTCCTATCGAAGAGGCTCATCACATTCGAAACGCCTACAGAAGAACAACAAGGACTATGCAACAATGCAATAGAACTCAGACCTCTGAAAACCCAAATAAAAACATTTAGCAGAGACACACCAATTTATAGTGAAGTACCAAGTGAACATGCAAGAAACAGAAATCCTGAAGCAATTGGAACAATTGACAGAACTGCATCCGGCTACTTCATAAACTTCGATGATTCCTCTGAAGGCTTCAGTGAATCAAAGACACAGCCATCATCAAAAACCTTTAAAGATAAAGCTAAAGAACTTTTGAAACAACTGAAAGAAACATATCTGATTTCCCCATGGATTGAATTTTGGGTGGGTTTTGGTGCATTTATCCTCATACTTTGGCTCATCATGATACTAACTTTGGGACGCTTCATTGAGGGAAAATATGCTAAAATGGACACAGCAAGTCAGAAAATCAACTTGATCCTCAAACCACACACATCTTCACACATCGAGAAAAGAGAACTTTCTTCAGTTAACTTCACAGCCAATCCGATACCTGGTGGGGTAGCCTGGGACAACACTGACTATGAAATTTATGGTCCGGTCGAAATCCTGAAATATCCACACCAAATGAAGATCTCCTTGAGTGACTTTGTAAAACCAAACTCATTTGCTGATGATTGGGACTTTGAAAGCATTAATAATATGATGTCTGACTTAGTAATGTCTGCTAAATTTACCAAACATGATTATTTGCAGGGTTCTACAAATTATGATAGTATGTACTGTTATAACCACTATGGTAACCATTTTCTACATAAATCTGCACAACCTAGAAATGTTTTAAATTATAATCAATGGGAACATTGTGCAACACCTCCAAAAGGAAGCTCAAGAACCGTTTACGACAAATATTCATACTTTTCAGGTTTTAACACAAGTAATGCTGAAACATTTTATTTTAAATTGTCAAACAAGACAGGGACAAAAACCATCATAACCAACACAAAATTGATATATTCGGACTCATTTTTTGAAAAAATGAATACTTTTGGTTTTGATTATTGGGACAAAAATGTTGAATTGAAAAGTGTTTGGGGTACAAAAGATTGGCAAGTACAGGGTATAGAAGCTTTGTTTAGAGCCTGCATGATCCCAGAACAAATGATATTTTTAAATGACACTGTTCAACAAACCACCTGTCTTGGCCTAGCCAAAATCAAAGATTTAAATAAACCGTCTATTCCAAAGCCAACAATGTTTAGCAACACTTCTACAGATGAAGAGATAGACGTAAACCATATATTAAACCAAAACAGAACACATCCTGATTGGAAACAATGGTTGATCTGGCCCACAGATACTAATAACTGTCAAGACAGATTCCTGAACAAAACACAGGGGTTCAAAATGACCAGGCCAGACCCTAGATATCCCCAAAGACATCACCCAGGGATAATAACAACCTACAGTGTGGGCAAATTATGCCTTCAATGGCTACAAACTTCCACACTGGCAGAAATTAAGCAACACCTAACTTTACTTACTGATGGTGCTGACTTGCGTGATTTCATAATGGGACCACGCAAACAGCGTCAAAAACGTTTCATAGCAGCCTCTGTATATGCAGCATACAATGAGGCCTGGAAGGTTACTCAAATTGAGACAGCAGAGAGAATACGGGAAATTGACCGTATTAATTTGGAAAAATCACTTTCTGTAGTGGACAATGGGTTAATGACTCTGTCCTCCAGAATTTTTTCTTTGGACAGCATTGTGTCTTCAGCAATCGACATATTATCGCAAGACTTACTGTTGTTACAACACGGTCAGTCTCAATTGCGTTCTATTGTACAGCTTGGCTGGACGTTACAAAATCTGCGTTCAGGCTATGTGCCTTGGCGTTTAATCAACACAACGTCACTATTCCATATCTTTAACCTTACTGATAGACAAATCAGTATGGCGCAAAAGGGTGCTGATTATACAATCCTGAGCATTGAGAAACTTGAGAGATTACCAGTGACAATGTCAGAACGACCTGTCAGTGAATGGATAATACACGGGATAATTAATATTCCAATATCAACCTTCAGGTTTCAATACTGCCAAAAATATATACAGGCTGGCATGTATGAGAAATTGGGAAAGGGGTACATTAAAACAACATGGAACCTGCCCTATTCACATGCATGTGTCAGTAATAAAGGACAGAAAGTGTTTCTTAGTGGCAACAATTGTGCGATGTCACTAAGTGGCACACTTCTGTGTAACGGAATTAGTTTGCATGGAGCCTGTGAAGGGAATTCATACAACCTTTCATGTCACCAGCAAGGCGCACCTGCAACAGAAATAGAACCATTCTTTCAAAGACTCTATAATGGGAGTTACATTCTAATTGTAGATCGCAGATGTTGTAGTCTTATGCCCGGGACTCCTTATCTCGTAACTACGACTGCGAAGGTCAAGTGCTGTGGACGCTCATTGTTCCCCAGCTCCTTTCCAGACAGGGAGGCAAGGGCATGGCCCAATTTGAAAATTACTTCTATTCGAATAGATACTTTAAGCAGAATGAAAACAGTGCTTCTTCAGACGCCTACCAGGCTCTCGTCATCAAAAGAAACATATGATCTCCAAGTCGCAAGGACGACTGCAGAGATACATTCATTGTTATCAACTAATTCCCCCATACATTTCGCGGAAATCCTTAATGAAATCTTAAATATTTCTGATACCAATGGGTCTCAAAGGTATTTAAGACAGTATTTTCGATGGCATTAACACCATTCAAAGCCATACTGGGTATTTTTCCAGATTTCGTCCATTCGATTTTTGGCGGACTTCCCCTGATCTTGGGACTAATTGCAGGAATACTATTCTTAGTCCTTATTTTTCGTTATGGCAACCCATGTCACAGACAAAACTCTTGCGACAAGGGAAGAAACAATCCTAGCCATTGGATACCGGGACCGGATATCAAAAATCCTGGGACTCTCCCGGCTTAGAGACCTGAACATACCTTGGTTTCTATCATTTCGACCAATGTGGCAAAGATGTGTTTTACCTGTATTAAGGTGTCTGCTATGCGGAGAAGAATGCGTGTTAGACACCTGTCTGACGCTACAATCGGATGCGCCAATGGATGCAGAAACATTGTTGAGCCCGATCAAGGTTCATGCTTTGTGCTGCCCTCAAAGGCTACCAATCCTGATGACGGCATTCGTGGAAGCTTCACCACTACGATTGATGGGTAGTGAAGTTCAAGATGAAAGCAGCATCGATCAGGTACGACCTTCTGTCAGCAATGCGAATCAGAATGTCAATGGAGAAAATCATTCGCACAAATGCATGATTACACCTATTTCCGAGTTAGTGGAACTTTCCCAGGAAGCTGTTGACAGCTTTTTCGAAAGCCTGAATGATATGATGTTCTCTCCAGAGCAGAAATAGAGACTTTTGAGCAAGCTCGCACACGGCGTTCCCTGAATTCTGCCTTCAACTTTAAAAATAAAGTCACATGAACAATTTTCCCTCCAGTTCACGGACAGCAAGTTTTTCAGCAGCCCCAAAATATTTTTGCATATTTTTCGGGACACTATCTTCTGCTTAAAGTAAGAAACTATTCTTAAAGAACTAAGAATTCTAAATTTTAGATAGCGTATAGACATTAGCTGCCCGCTGGTATGTTCATAAATATTTTATTCTGTGATGGAATGGTCTCGAACTTTTTTTCTGTATTAAGAGCCATTTCATGTGTAATTTCTCATATACCAAATAAGCAATATTGTATACAAATGCGTGATTACTTTAGCATTATTCCATAGCTTGAGTGCATACAATACATATGACTGCAATTTTTCCGTATATTTGAAAATTTCAAAATGCATTTATGTATTTTGGGGTGGTAAGGTATACACTATACTCTATAGTATGTTGTACTATGTTATACTATGCATAGATTAGTAAATATGACCATAGTTAGCGTGGAGTGGGTGTGATGTATTCCTATAGGTCCTGAATCAATCCCCCTATTCCTGACCCTATTCTGGTTAGCAAACTAACAAGTTAACTAAGTAATCAGCCCATGAGGCAGAAAAACCCCATGATGCAGATACCGTTATCTGACGCAGTCACACTACGGCACAGGAACGTGTTATCTGATTAGGTCATAACGCTTGCGATCTAATTAGACAAGCGATATTCCTCCAGCCCCTGATAAGGCATACGGAGTTCTCATAACAAATCAAACCTATGACAACCTGGGCAAAACCCTGCGGCCATTGTTTTGATTTCGCCGAGAACTTCAGAAAAAGAATGTGCTAACGAGCAAGTCGTATGACATCCTTATTGACGTATCTATGTCCATCCTTACGTCAATCTCGGCACCTTAAAGGTATAAATATTACCGATCTTGCCCTATGCAAACACACGCGTGGTGACAAGACGGAGCAGCCATACTTGCCGAAGCCCAGAAGCAGAGCAGACCCCGCTGGCAGCAGCCCCGCCTTTCTGACGCGCTGAGAACGAGAAGCTGCTTTCTCCTGCCGAGAAACCAAGCACCGGCGCTTCCGGGTAGCCCTCGCAGGCAGCCTGGAATATCGAGACCAGAGAAAGAGATACCATTCCTCATTCATCCTAACTTCCAGGTACAGAACTGAATAACCCCTCACAGAGAATTCTTAAGTTATTCACTTGGCAAAAACAAACTTAACTTAAACTGTAACTTTCTATTCCCGCCCTCGTATTAGACTTAGGTCAGGTACACGGGGTAGGCGTATCTAGAAACACCAGTTGAGTACGTTTAGTCAAATGTATATGTGTATGTAATATATTTTATTCATTTTAAACATCTTATGGCTTAGAAACCATATCAATGTTTTTACAGTATTATTTTATACTGCTGCTTTTAATGTATGCACTTTACTTAACTATAAGTATTGCAATAATATCGATCCATTTCTCTTGTATGAGAAAAGAGACTGATCAATAAATAACACCTTTTTATTGAACACGCCCGTCTCTTCCTTTTCTCTACAATCTGATGAGACTAAGAATGCACGTACTGACTGAGTAAAATAAATTGCCTTTTGTTCACACGACTCTCGAGATTTACTCTTGATTAGGGGAGAGCAAAGTTGTCATGTTCTATGGTTGTCAGAAACTAAATCCCTTCTTGTCTAATCAGGGAAGTTAATTCTTTCCTGAACATTCGAGAAAGTTTCTAGTGAACTCTGAGCTAAGCTGGCAAACCCAAAACTTTAAGTCTAATATCGACAGTAGTAGACCTAGTTAACGTCTGGTCTAGGCCTTTACTATTGTAGGTATTATTCCAATGCGCAGAGCCTATTGGGATGATAGGAGCTACACTACAACACCGCACCCCAAACCCTGCAATGCATCCTCCTCAAAGTCCGCTCCTTCTACAGACAAGCCGCGGAAACCTGGGACCTCCTCGAAAGCACAACCCCGACGTCGCCTTCCTTACTGAAACCTGGATGAATGCCGCCTCAGGACCTGACATCATGATCACCTTCCCTGAAGGCTACAAGATCACCCAGAAGGACTGCCCCAATCGCCCCGGAGGAGGCATTGACATCGCCCACAAGTCCAACCTTCGACTGAGCACCTACACTGACTGGCACACAGACCTGATAGAACACTTCCACTTTAAGATGCAGACCAACCCGACCACCACCCTCTAGGGCACCCTCATCTGCAGACTCCCGGACTCCGCGCACTTTTCTTTGACTCCATCACTGACATCATCACCCACACCTCCACCGACTACACCTTGCTGGGAGACTTCAACTCCACCTCTAAAACCTCCAGGACCCCAATTCCACCTCCCTCATGGACAACCTCCTCAACATCAAACTCATGCACTAAGCAGGACATAACCTCTACCCCATCATCACAGCAGTAAACTCCATCCAAACCTCGGAACTCCCATGGACGGCCCATCACTGCGTCCACTTCAGCTTCAAAAGAAACATCACCCGCAAACGTCTACACCAGCCCAGGAATTGGAACAAGATCTGTGACGACCAGCTCACCGCCTCCCTCAGTAGTTCCACTCCCACCGCCATGGACCATGACCCAACCACTAGCACCCATACCCTACTCAACTGGATCACAGACTGTGCCAACTCTATCGCCCCCCCTCAAGAAAACTTCTAACCCACACGCCAAGAGAGCCAGTTGGTTCTCCACCGAACTCCTAGAATCTAGGCAAATCTGCGGATGCCTCAAAAAGTTATGGAGGAACTTCAAAACCACAGCAGACCTTGACAACTTCAAAGCAGCCACCATAAGCTCATCAGATACTCAAGGAAGAAAGCACTCCAGGGCAGAATCTCCACCCACGCTTACAACAGCAAGGAACTCTTCGGCATCATCAAAGAGTTCATCCAACTCAACAGCGAGACAACCAACATCCCACCCTGCCAGGACCTCTGCGACAGACTCAGCGCCTTCTTCCATCACAAAAACAAGACCACTTATAACAACTTTGAAGGCAACCTACAGGCAGAACCCACACCCACCGTTCCCCACATTACACAGCCAACATTTGACAGCTGGACTACTCTCACCATTGAAGACACCATGAAGACTATGAAGTCAACCCACTCCTGGGCACCCACGGACCCCTGCCCCCACCACATCTACCACAGAGCCGCAAACATAATTGCCCCGAGTTTCAACAAATCATCACCTGCTCCTTCGAGACCGCCTCCTTCCCCGATGACTGGAATGCGAGATTAACCCTCTCCTGAACAAAAACCCTTGGCGGACCCCACCGACCTCAAGAACTTCAGACCAATCTCTTTACTCCCGTACTTGGCGAAAGTCATTGGAAAAGCTGTTAACAGAATCCTCAACTCCTCCCAATCAGGCTTCAGGAAGAACCACAGCACCAAAGCCAACCTTCTCACCGCAACAGACTACATCTGCTCCCTCCCCGACAGAGGAGCAACTGTAGCCCTCATCCTCCTAGACCTCTCTGCACCTTTTGACACTGTCTCACACCGCACCCTAGCCTGCAGACTCCATGATGCAGGAATCCTAAACAAGGCCCGCAACTGGACCCGCTCATTCCTCTCCCACAGAATGCAGCGGGTCAGACTAACCCCCTTCCTCTCAGATCCCACACCGACCACCTGCACAGTCCCCCAAGGATCATCCATCAGCCCCACCCTGTTCAACGTGTACATGTCCCGCTTGCACCCATCGTCAGATCCCACAGACTCAACATTGTATTGTACTCAGACAACACCCATCTCAGCCTCTTCCTATCCAACAAACCCAACATCTCCAAACATAACTTTCAAAAAGGAATGGAAGCAGTCGCCAGGTGGATGAAGAGCAGCTGCCTACAACTAAACACAGACAAAACAGAAGTTTTCATCATGGGCCCACACCCCGACACCTGAAACAACATTTGGTGGCCCCCCACCCTCAGGATCCCACCCACTGACCACACTTGCAACCTCAGAGTCATCCTGGACTCCAAACTCAAAATGGACCGCCAAATCAATGCTGTCACTTCCTCCTGTTGCCACACCCTCTGTCTCCTACGAAAGACCTTCAACTGAATTCCCCTTGAATATTCGAAAACCGTCACCCACGCCCTCATCAGCAGCAGACTGGACTATGGCAACGCACTCTATGCCGGGATCGAAAAGAACCTCACCTCCAATCTCCAGAACGTCCAGAACGCCTCTGCCAGACTAGTCCTCAACCCACCACATAACTGCCACATCACCCAAGATCTTCAGATACTACACTGCTGCCCGTTGAGAAGAGAATCACCTTCAAGCTTCTCACCCACTCCCACAAAGCCCTCCACGACACAGACCCGCCTAAATGAACCACCACCTCACGTTCCTCTCACCCCAAAGATCCCTCAGCTCAGCCCAGCTCTTCCTTGCGACGGTGCTGTGTATCAAGAAGACCAGAACAGGAGGCTGTTCCTTCTCCCTTCACGTGGCCAAGGCATGGAACACCCTCCCTCTCCACCTCCAAATGACATCAACACGCTCCAAGTTCTTGAAGGACCTCAAGACCTCACTCTTCGATGAATCAGCAAGTTCATCCAGGAGCTGTGCCCCCCCAGCGCCTTGTGACCTGTGTGGATGAGTAGTTGGACTTAACAAACCACTGATTGATTGATTTATTCTTTAGTGATGCATCTTTCCTAGTGTTTTTGTTATTTTCCTATTTGTAGACATTTGATACTTCCTCCTTTTTGACTACTCTCATTCCCTGATATTTAAACATAACATAGCATGAATTGGGGGTAATTACTAGTTTCTTTTAGCTGGTGTTGATTGCCCTGCTATGTTGTATAGAATCATTGTTGATACAGTTTTGTTGGAGAATAAACTAAAAACCAAGATTTTCTCCATTGGCGGTTAACTTGCTGTTAGACCTAGGTTTTTCTAGACTACATAGGGTAGCCTGGCACAGAGCAGCATCAGCTAAACCCCCTCGTGGCTTTGTGTAGTGCTTACAATCTCACCCACAGTAACCCAGTGAATGACCAACCAAAATAATGACACCACACCAGTTTAGAAAAATACCGGTTCCTTTTATAAAACTCTTTGATGTATCTCTCTTTTCTTTAGAGCCGGGTTTCAGTTTCAGATCATTTAACCTTATCACATTCAATTATTGGTTCATCGCAAAATTCATTTGGCAATTTCAGTATTTCTCTACCCCCAAGTATGAAGGTCACGTTGAGAAATCCCTACAACTTAGAGTTGCAATCTCTTACATTCCCCATCTATTCGGGTTGATAATTAAACAGGCTTCTTTACAATAAATCATATCTGGTACATTACATTTCGCCAGGTGCAGCTCCATACAATCACGATTAAGCTCTGGTGCGAGTAGTTGAATTACTGGAGAATACAAGCAAGATATTACATCCCTGAAGAACAGCTCTCAACACCCTACGAACTTATTAAACCACTGAGCCCATCAGGGTAAACACAGGTGCTGCCAGCCTTTCGGCTATCGTGTCCTCCACCCACCAGGATGTTCACCACCAATCACCTGTTGTTCCCCCAGAACTCTCTGGTGATCCCCACTTGGTTCGCTACCTCCCATTTCCCTGAAGCCCCTCGGCTTCCAGCTTACTCTCCCTCACAAGTTCCGTTATGGGCAGGTAGTTTCTCACATGGATCACCCCCTCACTGAGAGGATTGTCTCGGGTTTGCTATATCTCCTAAATGAGTGTCACACAGGTAATTTGCTGTCCCCTTACGTGTCCCCGGTTGTTCAGCTACTTGGGGTAAGTTCCGGCAGAGACTCGTTTGCTCCTCCCCGCCCGACCACTCTCCCACGCTTACTTGGGGTGTCTTGGCTTCTCTGCTCACTTGTGCTGCGTTATACGAGTGTCGGCGGCCACTGTCTCTCCCTTGAACCGCTGCTCCGTTACCGCTGCCTCAGTCCGCCGCTTCGAGCCGCTTCCTGATCCTCGCAGACGCTCTCCTCAGGCACGAAGGCTCCGCCCCCGTCCGGCCTCCTCCTGCAGTCTCCCCGCCTCTTCCGACGCTACCTCAGGTTCCTCCGGATGGCAACACGGTTCAGCTGGGCTCTTCCTCCTCTTCCGATCCCACGACAGGGATCCCACACGGCTGTGGCGCTTCCTTCGGGTAAGGTCAACAGCCGGTTCCGCTGCTTCTCTTCACAATGTGGACTCCGGGCTCATGTGCTGCAGTCGCGGCAGTTATAACTCCTTGACCCCTGATTCCTTTACCATTCAGAGTGTCACTGTGTCCAGGTTCGCTTCCACTGCACACGTGCCTTCAGGGCAGGACTTCACAGGTCACTTGAGAGCCACGCTGCGTGAGTCACTGATGGTTATAAAACTTGCCACGGAGTCTTCTGTTTCTTAATATGGTTGCTGTGGCAGTGGGGTTTGGTTAGCCTATGAGGGGTCACTTCCCAGTAGAGCAACAGCCGGCCCCAAAGGTCGATCTTGTCACTACTAGTGTGATATCCTCCTCCTCAAGTCGCCTCTCTCCGCACTGGTCAATTCCAATACTGTCCCAAAATGGCTCCCTGGTCACTGGCCTTTTATAGGCTGGCCTCAGACCCCTGGAAGCTACTAGTTGGTTCTGGAACCTTCCTCATGCTAGCCTATGGGTCTGCCACCCTTAGGTGACCGTTATGGCAGTTAGTAGCCACCATTTTAGGAATCATGTTCTAACAGTTGCTTTCTGTGAGGAAAACTAGGCCTTGGCAAAACAATAGGCCCAAGTAACACCTAGCCCCCGCGAGAACACTGGAAAAATTCTGGTGGACATTAAAAAAAAGAAAATACATAACTGGAATGCCAAAGGGGACAAAATAAATAATAATTGTGAGGGAACTCACAGGGGCAGACAGGTCTAACACTTGCTAATTATTTTTCCGACCTTAATTGTATGATGAAGGAAAACCTTGATTGCTAGTCGCTTTATGTGTGTAAGTTGAGCTGTCTGATACAATTGGCAAAGGAGTGATGTTTACATAGGTATTATTCCGACTGCATTTCTTTTCCTCAACATTCTCAAATGCTTTTCCTTTTTCATTTAAATGTTATTGTGAGTAAATCATTTTAAATTATTTTGACTGATTATGCAAGTATTATTGAATAGTTTGCTGTGAGTTGGCTAAAGCTTCTTATATTTGTGAAATTGAGGGCAACATATAGTCTGCATCTCCTGCAAATTTCTTCAGACATTTGAACATAGACCACATGATTTGAGGAAATGGTTGCATCGTTTCAGAAATGATCACATGATTACTAAAGGGTTGCAAATAGTTTTGGGGAACATATTGCTGATTATCATTAGAGTTGCTGCTATCAGGTTTTCTTATTTAAAAGGAAGGGAAGAGAGAAAGGAGGAGTATGAATGGCTCTGTATGTTGGCATTCTTAAAATGAATTAGTGGGAATAGGAGTGCAGTTTTGGTAAAGATTATCACCCCAGCTTCAGTCCTGTGTTTGTTCAATGAGCGCCCAGGTTTACCTTCTGGACTCCCATGAGGAGGTGTCTTGCAAAGAGGAGTGGACAGCCCAGAGCAGGTGGATTCCGCAACCATGATTCACATATGTAGTCACCATGTAATGGCACCGTTAGTCAAGGTGCAGAGATGCCAAACCATCAGAAAAGCAATGGACATTGTACGCTGAAGGTGCCAAGGGACTAATAGCATCTCAAATGACATCCTGATGCATCTGATGGAAATCGTGACGTCGTGTAGTATAATGTATACACATCTGCATGGAGGAGGGGCTGTGAGAGGATAACTCACAGAAGGTAACAACAGAGCTGCAGTAATTGCTTCTTGGCAAACAGCAATGGAGGCATCTTAATTATGCTGATGTGTATAGGTTGTGTGTAGGCCATGGACATTACATTGTTCCAGCTAGCTTTTGCTTAATGTATATGTCAAATATATAAATTGCACATGTTTATACAGACTCTACATATCAGTTACAGTTTTGTACAACAGAGACACAGGCATAGACGTAGAATAGCCCTAATGTTGGATGTTACTGAAGTGGAGCCTTCACAGTGTTAGCTCCCACATTGGAGTGGAGGGTGTTAGCATTAAGGAAGTTGAACTCAAAGACTCACAGGCTCTCACAGAATGTGCCAATTCATGCCGAACATATAGCTCAACTTACAAAGAGAAACTGAGGCTTACAGATTGCTGGTATCTCCACAACTCACAAACACTGATATTTATGAGTCATGAATTGAAGACAAAGCACCTTCAGACTCATATATAATTGACGCACATGCGAATATTTAGTGACAATTGTCCACTCATGCAGAGTTAATGATTTCCTGATTCGGTCAGCTACCTTTTTCCTGTACTTTTATTGACCAGAATTAATAACAAAAAAAGTCTCCGTTCCCATTGCACTGCCAGAAGCACAGAGGTATATATATTGTCCCAAGGGCTCAATTATGCTAGGAGAATCATCCTAGGTCGTTATAGCCCATGTATGAGAGAAAAAGAAAAGGCATGCACATATATAGAAAAGATAGGAAGCTATTATAATGAAACTAGCACTGTGCTTGGCTATTCCCATCCAGTGGGAAAATGGAAAAGGGAGAGTGTAGAGCAGGCAAACACTTGAATGCAAATTGGTGTGCAATTGCAGTGTTACATACAATTCTCCCTATGGGTATGTTAATCATGTGTTACAGTGCCTATTTGAGTGGTATGTAACTGCTTGTCATAATTAGGTCCATTCGGTTAGGAGTTACGCAACATGCGCCGCACAGAATGCCAGTGATGCTACACTGAGGCCCACTGCTTGTTACCCCCTTTTATAGGTGTATCTCACAGCAGTCCTTCACCAGTTTTTTTGCTCCCAGTTCCATGAGGTATGGGTCACCAATCATCCCCACTGGAGCCGTTCCACCTTGTTTTATCAGGAGAGTAAGAGTGTCACCCTCAGCAATCGCACACTTACGTAAGTGTCTAAGCCAACCCTTAGTGCTGGGAGCAAAGGCCAATTTCCAGGACATGGCTACCCATCTCTTAAACAGGATGAGCGCTCGGTCAATACATTTGAGTAACTATTTATCTCTCTTCGATCTAGGCTGCAACACCAACAAACAGACCTGTGGGTCTTCTGGTATAGTTCGATCCACTAGATCAGATAACTGTCCAAGCGCCCGCTCCCACACCCACTCCAAAATGAGACAAGTCTAAACCATGTGATAATAGTCAGTATCTATATCACAGCCCCAGGGACATTCAGAGGATGCATGCTGGAACATACAGTGGATATGATATGGAGTGAGGTAGGTCTAATGCAAATAATTGAATTATGTTAACTTGACCCTTCTGTTCATAGATACTTTCTTCACATATTCCAAAAAATGCCTATTGTTTGTCAGAGATATGCATGCTTAAATGTTGTACACTGTTATTCCAGGTATCAAGACATTTGCAGGTGTGTTGCACAAGAAGAGTTATGTTATGTTATGTTATGTTATGTTATGTTATGTTATATATTTCTTGTAGCGCGCACTGCTAGTCGAGACTGTCCTGGCGCGAGAGAGGATTCAGTGTCAGAAAGTAAAAAAGGGATAACATAACAAGAGAGGACATGTGAATTACATGAGTTGCTTGAATAAAAAAGTTTTAAGTTGTTTTTTAAAATAAGTAAGGTTTGTCGTGTGTCTCAGATGGTCAGGGAGGCTATTCCATAGCTGGGCAGCTCTGACCGTCATGGATTTTCCCCCCAGACGAGCTCTCTTAAATCTGGGAGTGACCAGATGTCTGAGGGAGGCAGATCTCAATTGTCGCGGGGGCTGATAGAAGGCAAACCTGGCACTGAGGTATGGTGGGCATGGACCGTGTAAGGCCTTAAAGGCCAGTGTTAGGATCTTAAAGCGCACTCTAAGAGCAACTGGAAGCCAGTGAAGATCCGCCAGTTGTCTTCGTACACTATGGCATTTAGGGATTTTGAATAGGAGCCTCACTGTCGCGTTCTGGACTACCTGCAGTTTGCGAAGCAGGAAGTCAGGAGCGCCCACATAAAGTGCATTAGCGTAATCCAGGCGCGAAAGAATGAGTGCTCTAGCCACTGTTTCCTTCGCTTCTTGGGGGAGAAGTGGGAAGAACTTCCGGAGGATAACCAGAGTCCCGTAGCAGGTTCCGGCCAGTCTCGAGATCTGATCTCGAAAGCACAGGTCGGCGCCGAACCATATCCCTAGGTTTTTTGCAACTCCACAATTTCCAGATGGGCACGGCAATCCAGTGGGCCAGATAGATTCCCTAAAACCCATACTGAGGACAAGCATGATTGGACTCTCATTGTATCAAGGTTGCTCTTGTCCCACGTGAAGAGAAGCTGGGTGTCATCGGCGTAGGCCATAATTTTGGCACCCAGACTCTCTGCAAGATGTACTAGGGGGGTCAGGTATACATTGAAGAGCAGGGGGCTTAGAGTCGACCCTTGGGGGACTCCAGTGTCCACCCTGCTAATCGATGACTGGTAAGGAGGGAGCCAGATTTGTTGAAAACGGTCCGTGAGGAAGGACTTAACCCACTTGAGAGCGGCGCCAGTGATGCCAATGTCCTCAAGCCTAGAGATCAGCTGGGCGTGAGGAACCGTGTCGAACGCGGCAGAGAGGTCCAACAAAATTAGGGCCGCTCTGCCGCCTCCGTCCAAACAGTCCCTAATAGCCTCAGTGACCTCCACCAGCGCGGTCTCGGTGCTAAAGGTGGAGCGGAAACCTGACTGGGCAGAGTGTAATGCCCCCGTAGATTCCACAAACCTCTCAAGTTGACGAAATGCCACTTTCTCACAGACTTTGGCTATTGCTGGAAGCAGGGAGATGGGTCTGTAGTTGGATGCATCCAGAGGGTCTGCGGAAGGTTTTTTAATAAGTGGGAGGAGTTTGGCTTGCTTCCACTGGGATGGTACGTTACTTGTTGAAAGGGATTCGTTAACCAGGTCAGTAACAATCGGTGCAATGACTTCCGCCACTCCACTCAAAACTCTGGCCGGACAGGGGTCCGCCGGGGAACCCGATTTGAGCGCCTTTAAAATGGCCAACACATCCTTCACCTCAACCTCTGCGAAAGAACACATTACTTCTTTGGTCTTTGTGTTAATAGAAGGAATGGGGAGGAGGGGGGAGGTATCCTGTTCATGTGTGGCCTGAGCAGGTGGGGGTTGGGCAGGGCCAATAATCTTAAGGCTGACCTGAATTTTCTTTATTTTGTCAAGAAAGTGAGTGGACAGTTTTTCACACCACTCCTCCGAGGGGGGGGCTGCTTGAGTTTCTGCCACCGGGGATGTGAAACTTTTTACTATGGCAAATATTTCTTTACTATTATTTTTCGCTTTAAGGATCCTATCTGCATAGTAGTTTCCCTTGGCTATTTTAATAGCAGCGTAATAATCTGTAATAATCTGTAATAATATATAAAGAGTCCTATACAATGTAGTGATCACTCACCCACCATTATACCCATCAGTCAAGAGGGTATGCAAGGTCTCTGATCTGGGAAGTTCCACTGGGTGCTGCACCCAAACCCTCCTCAGTGTGGCTATCAGTGCATAATAGGACAGACATTCCCCAGCTACTACCTGAATGGCTTGCAAATATCTTGAGAGTTGTGGAGCCAATCTACTGCATACATGTCCTCCACGACGCATACCCCTGCCTCAACCCACAGCCTTTTATCAAGAAAAACAGTTATATCAGATAGTGTCTCCGACAGTACCAGCAGTGCATATGGATGAGGAGACCTTTGTACCTGTACATTTTTTTTGCCAGAAATTATTAGCTGGCCTGCACAACCTCTGACGAGTCATTGTGTGATTCATTAGCCATTCGATAACAGTAACACCACACAAGGTCTGGAGCAAATCCGTCCTTGCCAAGTTCATTTCAATGGCCACTGCAGCTGGGCAGTGGCATGACAAAGTTCATAATGTGGAACTGTGTTGCTTCCCACGACAAGGGTAGTTGTATTTTAATGGAGCACTAGCTCTTTCTCTTTATCAGGTCTGAGAGGAGGCTATTGAGCTCCTTGAAAAATGAAGTGTTGAAAAGAAGAATACAAATTGCAGTAGTACCATGATATTGGCTATTGTCACACGTCTCGTAGGTGACAATGGTGAACTGGTCCAAATGGGTATAGCCTGCAGTGCATTTATGAGAACGCTACCCAGGTTATCGCTGATGCGGTTCCCCTTTACATTATATATTGACCCCCAAATATGTATATCAAACTTCTAATCTAGCTGAAAGCACAGACAGCCCCTCAACAACCCTGGGTTAAATTCCGTACATGAGAGAGTCAAGAATCGGCCCAATTTATGTTAAGTCCTGATATCTGCCTGAATTTATCTCACATGTCCATGACTGCCGGTAAACCCACATATGCATCACAAATATAAATAAGCACGTGATCTGCAGACAGTGACACAACATGCCACCTTTCTGACATTGATATGCCCCACCTAGGACCATCATTCCAGGCCTACACTCCAAGGGTTAAATGGCCATGGGAAAGATTACTGGAGACAGAGGGCAACCCTGTCAGGGTCCCCCTGTGGACATAGAAATGGCCTGAGATCTCTTGGCCAGTCCGAACTCTTTCCGGGGTGTCAATATACAGCAGCCAAAGTTAACCATGAACTGAAGCACATTTCCTGCAGGACTGTCATATGGTATGGCCACCCCATACCTCCAAAGGCATTTTGTATGACCAGCAACACTGCCAGGCATGTCTCATCCATCACTGTTGTCTCATCCATCAAGTGAAAAAGACATTAGAGGTTCAAGAAAGTATTCCATCCAGATAAAAATCAGTTCTGGTTCGGATGTACTAAGGTCTCAACCATTGGGAACATATCATTGGCTAACATCCTGCCAGAATTTTATAATTATATTTAGTAGTGACAGTGCAATAGGATTAAACATCCCGTGGGCCCCATCCCTGCTTGGGAAGCACCACTGTCAGCGCCTCCTATAGGGACTCAGGGAGGGATCCAGACTGTTTGACCACTTGGTACATCATGACTAATGTTTGTGCTCTGTGAGTCCTATATGTATTATAAAACTCCAGTGGGAATACGTCCTGCCCTGAAGATTTGGTACATGCCATTTGGTCCATGGCAGTCTATATATATATGTATCTCTTGCAGACTTGTGGAAATGCTATATGTGTCTGCCTACATTGAGGTAAGTATACATCCTATGACTTTTGAGAGAAATACCCATGCCCCTTGAGTTCCATATCAAAATATTGTATCTGTCAACCCCACATTTTCTTACCCTGTGTGGTGTTTCCACACAGTTAACCCCTCTATCCCTCAAACCCACCAGACCTAAACCAGCTCACCTATACCCAACCTCCCCACCTCCATTGCAGCAATGAACATAAACCTCAAATTTAACTACAATCCGAAATCCCCTCCAAACGCAAAGTGTGCAATTAGGTCATTGCCATTAAAATACAAAACAATACAAACTAAACTAAACATATGTACCTTGAATAATCATTTCCAGGTTGGAAAGTGAAAGTCATTCTCGTGTCTTGCTCTGCCTGTGCTGTTTTTACTGCCTGGTTACGTCTCCACTCACCCCAGATCCACACACCGAACACCATTTTTCTCACCTCTAACATGTTAATAACATTATATTATATTATATTATTATATTGTATGATAGTTAATAATATTAGATAGTTAATAATATTAGAGTTAATGACCCTAATGAACTCTAATAATAATAGCAATATTAATAATAATAAAGCTAACAATAATTATAATAAAATATAATAACAATATGGTATGATATAATAGTAATTATAATTATAATAGTAATAATAATAACTATAACAGTATAGTTAATAACATTAAATGATATTATATTATTAGATCATGTTATAGTTAATAACATTATAGTTAATAACCCTAATGAACACCATTTTTCTCACCTCTAACATTATAGTTACAAATGTGGAAAATTAGCTTGTTTCTGATGTGTGTATGTTGTCAACACTGATAATGTGAATTGGTTGGTGGAACAATCTGCAAATCCTGATTCTATGAATCAAGATTTTAGAATGCCACTATTTCCTCATCTAAGAGACATTTGGAGGTCACAAAAACGTGTGTGCATCAGGGCTTCATAAACTTTCTAATAAAGAATTTAGGCTTACAATTCTTCATGCACTCAAGTTTGCAATTGTCTCGCCACATTTACAAAGAATGTGCTGTCACTGTTGTGGTTTTCTTGCAGTACTCCTGCCTAACTATAATACAAGATATTTAAAAGAGCAAGACACACCAACTCAAACGAGGCACTTATGTGTTGATCAGTACTGATCTTTTTTGTTAGATTTTTTTTGCGAAAATGTTGTCTCCAAAAGTTACTTTGTGAGTAAAAAAAACATTTGCGTTTTCTCAATCAATTTTCATAATGCAATATTTGCTAATCTAAGGGATACTTAGGCCCACTAGAGCCTGTGTGAATCAAGGCTTTGTAAACATTTTAACAAAGAAGTAGGGCTTAGAATTGTTCATGCACTAAAGGTTGCAATGATCAGGCCCTACTCCCCATGACTTTGCAGTCACACTTGGCTTAATACAATACAGGAGTATACACAAATCTTATCACAGCAAACTCTTAATGAATTGGACTGTAAAATTCAAGGATGATATTTTTGTTCAGTATTTTTTTTAAATATTGTGGTTGTGAATAAAAAATTGGCGATTCAAGAAAACATTTGTGTTGTATTTTAAAAATGCGTTAAGGCATGGTTAGAAAAGAAATGCTGACTTGTACTGCTTTAGCCCTGCAACGTAAGTCATACAAAGGAAGGCGGAGAGATAACGGATGGGTAGTATTTTAAGGCATATTAACCCAATTACAAGTATATTCTTACAATCGGAGCTCCAGCATTTATCACAGCACATTTATTAGACCTCTGAGCTAGGTTATGTCAAACGAAACGCTGTGAAACTACAGCCTTTCATTAAACTGCTGCCGGAGCCGAGTATTCAATCCTGATCCTCTTAAAGCACATGATTTTATCAAAATCTTTGGAAATTGAAGCAATCACTAAAAGGTGTCGGGAAATTAAAATGTTCTGTCTTGGTGAAAGAGATACACTTCTCCTAACATATATCAGTGTTTTTTTTTCTCCAAAGACACATTACCATGCAGAGAAAAGGCATCAAATACACGGGGCACCGTCGATTCCAGGAAAAAAAATAGCAGCTGTAATTTCTCACACTTAAAAATAGCATCTAAAGGGCAATGGAGCTGAGTTTCTCGGGGAGAAATACTGGGATATAGTGACTGATAAAGAGCCTCAGTGGAAGTAAATTATGCAAAGCAATTTGGATGAGATGCGAATTGTGTATTGTAAAAATGAACGTGTTTCCCCGCATAAGGCTTTATATCTTAACTCCAGGCTGTGGCACTGTGATAAATACTTCAGCAAGAAATATGCACAGACCATCCGGAATTTTTTTCAAATGAATTTGCGAATTTCCTTTTATACTTTGTCTGAAATAAATGCTACAGAGATTGCAGGACTCCTGAATTTGCTTTCATGTCAGACTGGTGAAATATTCACTTATTTTTATGTGGTCTTTCTTTGCTGTGTAAAATTCAAACTGAAGCAGTATGCATTTTTTTTCGACTAGGGCAATCTTTTTTGGATCTTCATTAGGTTGTCGAGCCCAGTTGTGAACATCACCAAAAGTTACATTGGGCTTTTGGTCAGCCCATAGCTTATTATTGGTTGACTTTTTTTGTCGTTTCTTATTCAATGACTTTCCTTTATCGTCTGGTGTTTGTCCCTTACCTGAAGTATAGGTTCTGTGCCATTCTTTTGATTGGCTGACTTGTATCTTTCCAGGGATGACATCCGTTTTTTTCTTCTTTTTGTTCCAGTATTCTTTGAGAATCCATGTATTTCCTGTTTGTTCTCTTTTTAATGCTGCTTCATCCTCACTCCCCCCCCCCATGCTCTCCATTTTGCTTCCCACAGCTCATTTATTCAGCTGCAGTAGTGGAGCGTTGCCCCACTGCCGCTACCGTGCAGAGGCAACCGTGAAAAATAAAATGATAATAAAATAATCTTATTGTCATTTTATTCTCACTGAGCCAGCCGAGTCATGGGGCCAGGCCATCCTGGGCTTCAGGGAGGAGGAGTGATGGGCTCTGCTAAGTGCGCATGCCGGTTTGGCTGGCTGTCTGAGAACGGCCACACTAACATGGTCACTTAGCAGCTCTCCAACCCAAGCTGTGTTGCACAGCTGGGTGGAAAACACATAGGCTTCCAGGCCCTCTCTGAGCTGCAAACCAGGTCGTTCAGACCAATTCCAGCACTTCAATCATGCTGGGTAATAGAATTCCCAGCATAAGAGCAACATTGAGATTGGCATCTAGGAGCCTGGGCAATGTGCCCCAGTCGAGAATCTGGAGAGGAGCAAGGCGGTGGATGTAGCGTCAGATCAGGTAAGTGATATTTTATGTTTTCCTTTTTCTTTTTGTATTTCTCCCGTGCTGTCACCAATCCATGTCCCCTTGGGAGAAGCTGCTGCTGCATTTATTTCTTCCCCCAACTCACTCATATTTTTTCTCATCTCCATGCCCCATCTCCTCTGATGCTCCTTGCCACTTTGTGGTGTTCCCCCTGCCATTTGGTGGCATTATCATTTTGCCCTCCCCTATTACGCCCCCAATCTCCATCTTTGCAGAGTATCCAGTGGCTACAAATTTGCTTCTGTGATGCTCCTTTTTCTACTGTGCATTTTCACTTTCATTTTAATTTACTACTCCAAGATTGTCATCCACCGTCTTGGACAATGGTTTGTGCAGTTTTATGACACTTATGCGTGCATACATTATGACATCGTGGCATGCATATTTCATGACATTGGGGACAAAAATGTTGTCTCTTTTTCTTATTTGCAATGCTGATCTGCCTCAGCAACAATAGTTTTTTTCCTTGTTGCTGATACTATTCTGCATTGGCAACAGGTATGGGCAAAGTTCAGTCATTAGGTAACACCTTCCAAAGGTGAATCTATTAGCTCTGCCAGTGCTGGTATTTTGTAATGCTCATGATAGGACAAAAATTGCCCGAAGTGTTGGGTACAGAGCTATCTAGATCACTTAGGAATAGCTACAAAGAATGTATTGCATTGTTACGTTATTTTATGGTATGAGTATATGCACAGTGCACTATTCTGTGGAATGGTATACTGACACTGTGCAGTTATCGAAGTATAGCCTTGCGGATGGAATCTATCAAAGAGCCAGGTCTTCAGCTTCTTGCAGAACTCAAGAAGTGAGGAGGAGGCTCCGCTGTGTAGAGAGAGGTCATTCAAAGCTTTAGAACCAATATATGAGAAGGTGCAACATTTAGTTCTGTTTCTGTATATGAGTGGGATGTGTGCAAGGAGGAATCTATATGAGCAGAGGTGTCTGGAAGGTTGATAGAAGGAGATGCAGTTGTGAATGTAGGCTAGGCCTGCATTGTGTAGTGCTCTCAATGTGTGGGTGAACAGTTTGAACTGTGCATATTTGTCTATGGGGAGCCAGTGGCACTCCCTCAGGTGTGGTGTGATATGTGTCCTGCATGGTAGACTGAGAATGAGTCTGGGGGCTGTATTTTTGATGGTTTGCAGCCTGCTGGTGTGATGTTTGGTTATTCTAGCATAGAGATGGTTTCAGTAGTTCCCCTTGCTGGTAAAGAGTGTGTGGGTGAAAGCTTTTCTGGTGTTGCTCGGAAGCCATTTAAAGATTGTCCTCAGCATCTTCAGGGTGTGGAAGGAGGAACCCACTACAGCATTGGTCTGGTCAGACATGTCCATTAGTCTCATACCCCACCTTTCAATGCATGGTGGCATTTTTGGTTTCAGGTTACCAAACATTGTAAACAATGCTTAAGTATCAGTAACTTCTACAAATGGTTTTCCATATAAAAAGATATGGTAATTTTCACAAGCACAAACCACTGCCAGCTTGTTGTCGATGATGGTCCATCCCTAAATTCCTGGTGTGTGAGATGTGGGTGGGAGGAGTTCCTGGGTTGTCAGGCCACCAGGTGGAACCCCACAGATAAATTTGTTTCCTGAAGGGTCCCACTTCTGTCTTGTCAGTGTTGAGTTTGAGACAGTTGGCTTTCTTCCGGGTAACTACTTCTATCATGCAGGTGGTGAACTTGTTCCTTGTGTTGGGGTTTTATTTGCCTGAGATGAGAATACGTGTTGTGTGTCGTAGGGGAGGGTGTTAATGTCATGGGCAAAGATTGGATTGACCAGTGGGTCATGTACGCATTGAAGAGGGTCGGCTTGTAAGGTAAGGCATAGGGAAGAAATCAAGTACAGACTTGTAATATCATCTAGATATTTGTTTATTCCAATATCTTCTTTTATATGCTGTCACCTAACCACAGCTCCAATTATAATTACCTAGCATTTCTAACACAAACATTCCTAACCTAGCTATCAATCTATATATTGAGTTCTTTGGCTTAAAGTAATACAGCACAATATCACATATCATCATATCTTCCCCTTCTCCTTTGTTACATAACAGAATGCATATCATATGACAAATTAAGTAAAAATACATAAATTAATAACGAAGAAATAATGTCAAATAATTAGCATTGTTCAATCAGTCATTAAGATGTTCCTTACTGATTTCCTACTAACACCAGTGATATAATTTGTTTCTCAACCATGTGGTTTCAAAAGTAGTTTAGTCTGTGAAGATGGACACTTTTTTATGTTAACAGGCAGCTGTGGTAACTGACTTTGCCTTTCGGTGTAGCCATGGATAGTGTTTCTGAAATCTCTTAATACTAGACATAAAACTTGATTCAGAGTCACTTGTGTCAATTTTGCTCACTGCACTGCTAAACTGTTTAATCATACCATTTGCTTGTGGCTAGTGTAGAGTTATTTTTCTATCAACCACACCCATGTCATTTAAAAACCTTTCAAACTCCTCACTATTAAATGATGGGCCAATGTCAATCTTAAGCACAGCTGGTTTGCCAAAAGGTGAAAATACCTTATCTAGAATCAGTAGTATAGAAGATGCAGAAGTTGGCACGACCTGGTTCATTAATGGGAATCTAGAATATTCATCCATGACAGCAAATAAATAATGCCCCGAATCCATGGGCCCATAAAAAAAACTGCTGCTAAAGTCATTCAGACTGCCTCTGGCAGTATTGACATTCTAAGTTCTTCCTTAAATATTTTCTTTGCAGTGCATTGACACAGGTGATAGGTTTGAATGATTTCTTAAACACTACTATCCCATCAAGGAAACCACACTTTGTTCGTCAAAAAAATTTTTGTAGACGTTATTCCTCTGTGACATTCATGAGCAATGCACGAGGTATCACATATCACAATCTTTTTTCCCTCATAACAAAATGGTAGATGAAGTAACTGCAAGTTCATTATATACACACCTTTAAAGCTAACAGGCTTTTCTTGACAATTTCTGAAGATATGCGTGTCATATCATCCATGTGTCTGCATAGGCAGAGGCACTAAATGCCTTAAGGGTGGTGGATACACAGTAAACCCCTGTTGGGCAGCGGGGGTACCTCTTGAAAGTACTTGACCCCACCTCGTTATGGTGCAACCAAAGTTGAAGAAAATGGGGTTGGCGATTGCCTCGCCCCCCTCAATTGGCGCTTCATGACCGAAGTAATTTTGGAGGCTATATACAGCACCAAATCAGAGCTGGAAATTGATATTGACTCAGTTGCCCTTGAATTGGTGCTCCAGATGGAAGATCACAAAAAACTGGTGGATTGAGTGGCAGGAACGAAATCCTCAATAGCCCAGCTGTGACATGCGATATCGAGCAATGATGGCAAGCTGAATGACATACAGAAAACTGTTGGTCAGGTGTTGGATCGCATGTAAGTCACCGTAGGCAGGTCCCACTGAAACAACATGTGACTGGTGGGGCTCCGGAGCTTGTGGAAGGCCACAGTATGGACTTGTTTCTGGAAAACTGGCTGCTATCAATGGTGCTGGAGGGATAGGCATCTTTCTTCTTTATGGCTGTAAGAGCCCAGTGGGTAGGGGTCAAGCTGCCTGTGCTGGAGGTGCCGCCTTGTCCAGTGGTGGCCAGGTTTTTGAACTTTAGAGACATGAACAATATCCTACAAATGGCCTACACGCATTGCCCATGGGATCTAGGTGACAGCAAAATTAGTATATATACATACTACACCAATGCAGTCCAACACCAGAGAGAAGCCTTTATACCTGTGAAACATTACCTGAGGACACTGAACGTGAAATATGCATTGTTCTTCCTAGTAAAATTACATATAGTCTATTAGAACTGATCTCACTTCTTTACCTCGATGGCCTGGGACTGGTTAGAGGAGAGGGGCCACCCTGTCCGAGAGCAGTGCAAGAGCGAGGAACCACAAGACTGGCAGAGGCAGAAGTCGAAGCAGATGCCTCTACGGAGGCTGCATACTACCCCATCAAAAGATCAGACAAAGATGGAGAGAGCTAAGGTAGTTGCAGACATTCAGTGGCACCACTCCTTGAACTCTGAAAGCGGATAGGCCACCCTGGTAAAAAATTCAGATGAGACAACAGAGGGCTAGGTAGACTCCACCCAATTGTTACTCTGATGATGTAAGATACATTAGGCTGAAGAGCCAAAAGCATATGGTGGGCCCCTTTCACAAACAGGTTGTGGATCCGGTCAAGAGTCATGGCGATGCATTATATGTGAACTGATGTTTGTAATTGCTGCATGAGACCATGCTCCCCTACCTGAGTACCAGTGTATCTATCGCAAAATGGTGGTACTGGCAGATATCAAGATGCACAGGTTTAAGTTGTAGGGGTGCCAGATGCCTCGGGCATTGGCTTGATGGGTAGTCTCAAATATGAAGCACGAAGAAGTGGGGATGGGGACATTTGGTTGTGGCATGCTGGTTCTGGTGTCACTTTCAAAGGGTCCGAGACATGCGGCTCAGTTTGGGTGAGATTTCTGGAATGGTGGGACACCCGGTTATTTAGGTAGCCCCCGGGTAATCCTGTAAGTACTGGAACATAAATGGTCTGGGCAATAAGCGTAAGAGGAGTATAGTGTGGAAAAATCTATTTAGTCATGACCCAAATATAATCCTTCTACAGGAGACTCAACTGGTGGGTAATTGCTGCGGGTTCATGAACCAAGGCAGGTACAAACTACTAGTACATTCAGGGTTTTCCAGGGGCTCCACTGGACTGGAAATCCTAGCATGTCAATCCCTTCCACTTCACCTGGTGCTGGGTTGATGAACTAGGATGCCACATGGCAGTCAGGGGCAGTGGAACAGGGAAGAGTTGGTGAAAGAGTCATGATGTTTTCACCTTGGCCTGCAATCAATGGGGTGGGCTAAACTTGGGGACTAGATAGCAGGACTACTGAGACCCCATTCCTCATTGAGGGAGACCTAAACCTGACAGCATAGGGTGAGAGCCACAGGGGAATGGACCTCCATCTAGCACAATTCTTAGCATTGAGGAATGTGCCCAAAAAAAAAACAGTTCTCATTTGCTGCCAGCAAAATTCGTTCCATGTCCCAGCTGGACTACCACCTGGATCGGGGCATCAGTGGGGGCACTTCCAATACACATCATTCCTGCCACGAGGAATCTCCAGCTACTCTTTCTTAATAACATACTTGCAAGCAAACACCCAGGACGGCAATGGGAATGGAGCCTTGATCCTTGGGAATTGACTGACTGTAACACCAGAAAGTTAGTGACTGAGGAGGTGGACCTACTGATAAAAAGACACTAACCCCCAAAAAAAACATCTTAAGAGGGACAAAACAAGTTCCTTTCATGTCAGCATTTCTTAATTTAAGAATACATCTCTCACCAAACTCCAACCTATTAGAAAGAGAACAAAACGACCAATCTAGAAACCCCCAAAAGGGAGCTGCAATGACCCGAACATGTATAAAACCAAACTGCTCCTAGCATAACAAGGAACAACTGTCAGGGGAGTCGAAAGATCGCCAATATGAAACTCATATCATGCAATGTGTACGGTCTAAAAACCACGTTGCAAAACAGAGGCGCATTTGAATTTTTACAGTCTGGGGACCTGCTGTGTCTTCAAGAAACCTGGTTAATCGCTCCAGTGGCCATCCCAGGCTTTGTTCAATTCCAACAGCCAGCGAAAAAGTATAATATTTTTGGCAGGCCATCAGGGGGCTTATCTCTATACATATAAATCGGCCGCAACACAAAAGCTAAAACCGTGTTAGTCACGGACACGGTTCAAGCTATTTACCTCCAGGGATTAAAACTGAATGGCCGCCCATTAACAATCCTCCTTTTGAATGTCTATTTTAATTGCAAAGACAAACCAAGACACTCTGAGATGAGAATCCTGGTAGACACACCTGAAGATTTGCTCAATAATCATTCAAATAGTGGGATCATATTGGTCGGGACTTTAACACCCAGAATCTGGGGACAGCAAATGATGCCCTACTGCACAAGGATCGGGCTGGGCTCCTATTAAATACATTGATTATATCTTCATGTGCAATCGTTTGCATTATCAAGCAGCTGCACTACGAAACCCAGTGCTGCAGACTAGTGTCCATCTCCCATTAGCCACAGCTATTTCGCTGCAAACTGCAAGTCTCCCGTACATTCCCCTCGTAGGTCTCTCCAATGGGGAGGAAACTCACGTACTTCTGAGAAGGCTAAAATGGAACAAAATAGACACAACTAGCCTGTTAAACTGGAAAAGTAATTGGTCCGTGTTTGCGAAAGATTTCGTAACTGGCAATATAGCCGAGAACTGGACTAACTTGGCACCAGAGCTGTATCGCCTCTTGTCAGGCAAAAGACCATACCACCAACAAGACTAAGAAGAAAGAGAGTGCTGCCAATTTCAACCAAGATGTGAAAAAATGGCACAAAGTAAGCTGGCCTTGAGACAAGCCAACCGTGAACATAAGAGCGAGGGTAATGACAAAACACTTAAAAATCGGCTGCTAGCAAGAAAAGCTCACTGGAAAAACCTATGGGACCACAAAAGGCAACTGCAGGACTCTCAATGGTTGCATATCTTCAGCCTGCTGACTGCCAGTAGACAGGCTGAATTTTGGTCATACATCAACAGGCTGACAGGTCATGGGCACGACCGGCGCAATGGGGTCGCCAGCCACACATGGATCTCCCATGTGACAACATTGTACTGCAGTGCTCCAGATTATAGACCAGCACATCATCAAAGAGTTCCTAGTAACACCAGTTTGATCAACTCTCGCATTAGGATCACGGAAGAACCATTCAAAACTTTTGAAGTAGGAAATCGGGTATCTCCAATACTAAAAAACATTAGAAAGGACGGGGCCCCGGGACCCAATGGCCTGCCTGGAAGCCTCTTCAAAGAAGACAGTGATTTTTGGGGAACCTTATTTATTTCGGTTTATCAGTTTTGCCTGTATAACTCAATGGTGCCCAAAGCTTGGAAAGGCTCCTTGCTTCAACCGATTCATAAAAAGGGCGACACTGGAGACCCAGCCAATTATAGGTTGATAGCCCTTTTGGACATTGAGGCAAAAGGATATGCAAGCCTCCTTCTGCAAGACCTGAAAAACTGGGCTAATGATAATGAAATTCTTCCAGCATACCAGTCCAGTTTTAGGCCAGGAGGTTCGACATTAGACAACATCCTAGCCCCTGCCTACCTGGTAGAACAGTCTACCAAGGAAAAACAGCCCCCACTCTTCGCATGCTTTGTGGATTATTCTGAAGCATTCGATGGCGACAACAGGAATTTGCTGTGGAGGAAATTACAAGATTGGGGGATTCCGATTACCCTGTTGAAAGCAATCACTGCTCTCTACACCGGAACTTGGGTATGAGTGAAAGTAACTACGAACTCGGCCCCCGACGCAGCCACATCCCCCGACGCAGCCACATCTCCAGCCACCTGAGGAACCTGCACTGGCTCCCCGTCGACAAGAGGATCACGTTCCTCACCCACGCACACAAGTCTCTCCACGACCTGGGCCCCAAGTACCTCAACGACCACCTGACCTTCTACACGCCCACCCGCCAGCTACGGTCCACCAGCCTCGCCCTCGCAGCCGTACAACGCATCCGAAGAGCCACCGCTGGAGGAAGATCCTTCTCTTACCTGGCTGCCAAGACTTGGAACTCCCTCCCCATCCACCTTCGGCTGACCCAGGACCATCTCGCCTTCAGGAAACAACTCAAGACCTGGCTGTTCGAGCAGTAGCATACCCCTCCCCCCAAGCGCCGTGAGACCCTCCCGGGTGAGTAGTGCGCTATACAAATGGCATGATTAATTGATTTATTGATTGACTGCAGACCTCGGCTAAACAATTTCCAGAGCCAATTTGTTATCTCCGAAAATTGGGTCTACCAGACTGTTTTTACTGCAGTATGCAGACGACATGGTGCTTATGGACCATACCAAAACAGGCATGCAATTAATACTGGATGCATTAAACATCTATAACAATGAAAATGACCTAAGAGCAAATGTAGGGAAAACAAAGGTTGTAATCTTTGGGAAGTATATGAATAAACTAAAAAAACTGTGGAGAATGGATAACCTGAAAATAGAAACAACAACTAAATACAATTACTTAGGGGTTTGGATCATGAGCAGTGGGAAGTCTGCAGCACACACTGCATCGATTGAAGCAAAAGCCAAAGCAGTGACATATGTCCTCTACAAACTGAATTCAAAACTAAGCAGTTCGACAACGGGACCCATTAAATAAGTTATAAGAGCCAAATTACTCCCCTCGATTACAAACGGCCGACTAGCATTTCCCGTTGCATCAATCAATATCAAGGAACGCGCCAATTACCGGGCATTTAAACAGATCTTCCATATACCTGCCCATGCCCGGAACACCTTGGTACACCTTGAATTTGGGCTAAACAAACAGCGCTATGAACATTGGGCATCGTTTGTTCGGTACTACTGAGGGGTTTGTGCTGCCCCCTCAAACACAATGAAGGCAATCTTGAAGGAAATCTTTGTGAAAAGTAACAACTCGTGGGCCAACAGCCTTCTAACTGCTTGCACTTAATTGCACCTAGACTTGTCCAACTGGCAGGATTTTATTTATCAACCTGGAACCTTAAAAAACATTCTAAAGAAACAAGTTAGATTGCTATCCAAGGAAGAGGACCAGAAGGAACTGGAGTCCTCCAGCAGCAACATTAGGCTATTAGCCAGTTTCTTCCATGATAAACTGAGCCAGCCTTACCTTGACTTTGCCCTGAATAAGTCAATTTTAAAGCAAATTCTGTCAGTGAGATTGATGGTACTACCGATAAAAGACATCAATCAACAGCCATTGGAAAACATTAGAAGTCACTACTTGCAGATTGTGTCACCAGTATGAGGAATCCATGGCCCACATGGTCTGTATATGTCACCGTTTGAATTATGCACGTCGCACTTTACTGAAACCCTTGTTTTTAAAATATGGGATACACACCTGTTTAGATGCCATGAAACTTCTCTTTAAGCTGGAGATCCCAATGGAACTAGCAAGATTAGCGAAATTTGCCCACAAGGTGAAAGAACTATTACACAATGACTCAGTCAAAGACTAGAGACAAACTGTAGTTTTAAACTTGCGGTTCCTTTTTTTCTTTTTTTCTTAAATTAGTAACTACCAGATGTTCTAAAGAAATGATTATGTCTTATATATTACTAACAGTTCTGTTAAATGAAATGATCATGTTTTATCTATGCTCAAAAAGTGTCTGGATGGAGTGTTCTCCAACCAGCCTTTTTTCTTTTGTTAACAATTTTAATTAATTGAAACAATAAACAAACACTATACTAATAATCAACAGCATAATAAAGAGCCCCAGCACCCCAGCTCAATCATGCGTGGTCTCTTTCAGCCCCACTCCACACTCCGCAGCACATCCTGAAGCCGCCACGAGCTGCACTAATGTGTATTTTGCGTCACCTGTGATGCTCGATAAAGGCACCTTGGCGGCGTCTTCAGTGCGGAACTGCAGCACCATTATTTGCAGGACTGCGATGCAAACCTGCTATCCCACCTCCTTGGCCTACAGATATTGTGTGCTTTCATCACCATGAATGAACACAAGGTTACACAGCAACTAAAGAGTGGGCCAAAAGGAAGCAATTGCACTGTCACCTACTGACCCCCGTCTGGGCGGTGAACGGTCGGCAAGGGAACATTCGGCCCCGGGCAGCCCACTGCATCCCTTACCTTTCAGCCTCCTGGAATTCTCATTTTCCTGGTCGTCTTCCTCATTGATGGTCTCATTGATGGTGAATACTCACGGGTGAGCAGGCCTCGTATCGTTCTTCTTTAACCCCTTCGCTGCGGGGCGTATTCACCTGCTGTGCAGGGGTGTGGGGGGCCACGCGCAGCCCCGCCGTGCTTGTGACCCTTAAGTAAGGGAGAGTAACTACACTGGTATACATGGGAATGAGGGTTGCAGTGGATAAAGTTGTCCCGCACCCCTATTGAGTTCCGGTGTACTTTCCTCTTACAGAGCGGGGTCTCACTACGCCTGAGCCAGGTCCAGGACGAGGTGAGGTCTCTTCCCCAGGCACCTTGGGTGAGTGATTATATGTACTGCATTAGACATATATTTAAGGCATGTTTTGTCCTTTGCTTATAGTTGGTTTTTCCTGTGTTTTTGTTTGGTTTCTTCCTCTATAGATTCAACAGAATTACCAGGTGTCATGGAGGAGTGAAGCCACAGTATTTGGAGACTCATATCCTTTACTGTTCAAGTATATTATATAATTATTACTTTGAGTTTTGTCACCAACACATTTTTCGCAGTCGCATTATTAAGAGAACAGAGGCCCTGATGAAAGCCTAGGGTCAAATTCCTGCTTAGGCTGAAACATGTCGGCCCCGATGCAGATATTGGTTAAACTGCATGAGTATTGTTTTTGCGCTGTTCTTTGGTTTTAATTAGGAAGAGGTCTTGGTAGAATAAAATTGGAATGAGATCCTCTATCCTATTTTATCTTTTCACACACTTATTATTATTTTGCACTGCACCGACCCGTCTTATCAGATTCTTATGGTTGTCCTTGTGTTGGCATGTGGAATCCATGTGTCCGCAGATGGTACCACTTCTGTCTCAATGATCTAGAGACACTGGACCGAGGACGGAGGACCACATGAGAATATTGATCATACATGATATTGATGGGAATCCTACATAGGTTTTCATTTTGCTAAACAAAGGGTTAACCATCTTCTGGATGACGCCTTGAGCAAGTACTCTTACTAATCTGAGACAATAGCTCCTTTCCTGATACATGATTCAGATGTTAGACCCATGGGTTTTCTAGGTTGATCGGATTCTGGTACAAGGGGGATACAACCCATGCAGGTCTTTAAATATCCCTTAGGCCCTCCCTAATGATGTGTTTATACACGTGGCCCTGTGCTCATGACGAATGGAGCTCGTCATGGCCACACCCATTTTGGAACGATCAGCACAGCGAGGAAATTATCCCTGCGTGCGAACGTTCCAACAGCCGTGACGAGTTCAGCTCGTTATGAGCACAGCTCAACCGTGCCTCATGACGAGCTGAGCTCGTCATCAGCACGGAAAGTGTTAACCTCTCATGTTGGTGGTGGGCAGTGGGCGAGCCGGGCATGATGCTAGCTCCCTTATGGCATTCATAAATACACATACAATGCATATGGGCATCAGTTCCAGGCCTTTACAGGTAAGCGGAACTGACACAGCCCCTTCATCCAAGCATGTTGTGTGGCCTTACTGAGATTTAAATTTGCCTCCAACACGCCGCCTCAGTCATACTGTGCAAAGAACAGAGAAGTCCAACTTGCTGTGCAGCGTGTACGCCTCGTGATTGGCTGTGAAGGTTTCTGTCTTCTGTACTACTGAAGCACAACACTACTATAGAGCATTACATGCATGTATTAGCCATAGGAGCCATACTAGGTGTAGAAATTCAATGTCGGACGTGGGTAAACTCGCTACGCGGCGGATGGCAAGTGAAGTGTTTGCTGAAATTCATACTCCAAGGCAGAGCAGCGGAGGGGCAAAACTTTGCAAGCTCTGCCAGCAGAGTGGAGTTTACCATGAGGGCTATATTTTGGGCACAGCAGGGTCAACTGCATGAAACAATCAACAAGGCAGGGAAGCTCCTATCCTGGTTGTCGCATAGAGAGGAAGGGCAATGCTGGTGTACAGTTGTCAAGACAGCTACCAAAGACATACTTCATATCTGATTATTCAGGACTTTGACTCCTATCTGGAAGAGCTATACCTAGCATGGGGTGTGAAGGAGGAGTGAGACCTGAGACACTTTGTGGTGGATCTCTCAACCCCCCCGGCTAGGAAGCAAGGCGAGCCAGGTGCTGGAATTGCTGATTGTGTATTTAGAGATCTCTGAGGTCATATGCCAAATGAAAGGGCAGAGATCCTCGGGCCATAATGGCTTTCCTCCAGAATTTTGTTATGTATTTGGTGCTGCATTGTGGGCCCAATGCAAGATATGTATTACAGGGTGAGGCAGGATGGGACCTGCCATTGTATTTGAGACGGGCGGCGATTGTTATGATCCATAAGCCAGGGTAGCCACTGAAGGAATGTGCCTTCTAGAGGCCAATATCCTTATTGAAGCTGGGGACCAATGCTCTCACACATCTTTTGGCAAACCACTTGATGCGAGTGATTGACAATCTAATAGAACCGGACCAGTCGGGACTCGTGCCATACCAGGCAACATTACACAGCCTGCAGTGATTGGTGGGTGCCTGGGACGCAGAGCCATATAGCCAAGCTGGCCATCCCACTTACCCTTGATACCAAAAAGGCATTCAACTCCCTGGAAAGGCCCTACATGATGGCAAAACTATAAAAGATGAGATTTGGCCCAAAATATTAATTTTGGGTGCTCTAGATTTATTTATTTATTTATTTATTTCAATTTATATAGCGCATTATCACCCGGGGGTCTCTTGGTCACCTGGACTCATTAGCCAGAGTGAAGGTCAATGGGGCACTCTCAGCAGAGTTTGAACTAGGCAGGGGCACACGTCAGAGATGCGTAGGTCAGAGATGCCTGCTATTCCCCCTGCTATTCGCAGTGGCACTTGAGTTGCTAGTTTCATGGAAACAACACGATGCACGTCTTCGGGGACTGTTTTGTGACCTGGGCTGGGAGTATGTAATATATCAGTCTATGCAGAAGATATCACTGACTACCTGTGAAACCCAGACCGCTCCATAATGAGAGTTCTACATTTTCTGGAGGTTTGGCTCCTATTCTGAAACTCCACAATAACTGGCACAAATTGGTGGCATACCCACTGTCACACAGTACACAGGGAAGGGGATGTGACTAGCTGCTTCATTGGGAGCACTCCAAATTCAAATATCTGGGCATTTTTGTGACCACAGACATGGGTCTCTTCCTTCCAGAAAACTTCACCTGAATTCTTGAAAAACTACAAAGCGGGCACGTGTTGATGGCGGAGACACTCATTATTGCTAATGGGAAGGTATGCCCTATACAAGGTGCTCTACGTACCAAAGTTTTTGTCTATACTGCAGAATATCCCATACGAAGTTCTGGATGGGTTCGTCAGAGCAGTAGATAAGCTGACGAGGACTCTGCTGTGGGATGGAGAAACACCAAGAATAGCCCTGACTACTTTGACCAGGAAGTTCACAGAGAGCAGGATCGCCCTACCCAATTTACTCATATATTACTAGGTTGCCCAACTCCAAGTGATCAATGACTGTGCCTTTTCCCCGCAGCAGGAGCCATCATTGCAAGCTGATCAGCATATAATGGGCCTGGAGGGTATATCCACAGCTTATATAAGGGAAGGGGGAGGCTGCTGCCACCGCCCCGGATGGTCATGGTGGTTGACACTTGGAAAAGGGCACCAGGCAGCCTGTGGTGGAGAGGTAAAGTAAAACTACAGACCCCACTATGAGTCACCGATACATTTCAAGGTACAAAAGCAGTGGAGGGACACATAAAACAGGACCCACTGGTCATAACGAAGATGGAAGATATATTGCAAGATTGTAAAATCGTACTGTTTTCCATTCTACAAGACCACTATGAATTGACAGGAAATCAATACTTCCAATACCTGCCACTATCACAAATTTTACAAGGCTAAAGTGATGTGCTGGGTGAGGTGCAGGATGACACATTGCTGTAATACAGATGGCAGGAACTTCTCTGACTCATCACACAGTGTTCCAAATATACTCCATGTTAATACAGAGTAGTCCTGCACCACTTGACAACCTCAAGGGGAAATGGGAGAGTGATCTGGGTAAGCTGGAGGATGACGACTGGGATACGGTGCGCCGCTACCCTGGGATTGGCAATACAGGCTGGCTTCCAACTAATTCAGCTGAAAATATTCCATAGAGCATACTTTACCAGAACCAGATTATTTTACATGGGTAGAGCAGTGATCGATCTCTGCATATGAGGCTGAAGTCAGAGATATGTACTACTGCAAATGGTTTGGCGTGCCCAAGAATCCAGGGATACTGGAAGGGGGTGTAACATAGAAATTCAGGAGTCCTTGATATGACAGTTATCCTCACCCTGCAACTGGTAACCCTGGAAGTTTGAGGAGACCAGACACTAGTTCGCTACTAACTCGCAATGTGGCCCTGATGGTGGCACGGAGAGACTTGATTGAAAAATGAGGATGGTGCTATGGTCCCGATGGTGCGCAAGTGAGAGTCCAGGGTGGACTGGTGCATGAGGGCTAAAAACTGGTGTACCAGAACATGCCACCAACAATTGAGAAAATATGCGACCCATGGAGCGCGGCAGAGGATGCGCACCCAGGATATCCTCTGAATGAATCCAGACTTGGGAGAGGGGGAGGAGTGAAGAACCACCAAGGATAGAGCAAAGTGTAGATCCTTACACTAGAGCCCCCTGCAAGCACATCATTGACTGAACTAGTATGCATCAAACAGTTTGTTCTGTTGTATTTGGATGGTTTGTTTGTTGCCACAAAAATGTTGAGATACTTGATATGTGTAAAATTAATTTTAAACATTTTTTTACATTTAATTCACCTGAGACATCCGGAACCACTGTATTCATAAATGAATTAATTTCCTACACCCAATCTACTAAATCTACTAAATCAATAAATGCTGTGTATTGCTAATCACATATCTGTAATTGTATATGATTAAATACTTCTATTTCATTTTAATAGAATACATTCCAAAAGATTGTTTTTTTTTTTTATCACATTACAAAGAAACATACATATTTTTTTTAAATGCATACTTAAAAACATAACCAGCTTGTAGTTTTTCTGCTATTACAAAACGTTAATTACAGTTCATACAACTTTTTTTGTCAAATAGATGTACTGGAAATAAAAAAATGGGGTGGTGGACCATTTGAGGGAGAACGGGGCCGAAGCGCCAACCCTGGCTGGGGAAAAAATCCCCACGCTACTTTTTGCGGACGACACTCTCTTGATTTCAAAAAGCCCCATGGGGCTACAAAAATTGCTTGAACGCTTCGCTCAGTTTTGTGACGCCAGAGGTTTAATTATAAACACATCAAAAACTAAACTTATGGCCCTGGCACCATCTAAAAACTTTAAAAATAATCTCAGACTGAACAACTGCCCCCTGGAACTCGTAGAAGCCTTCGACTACTTGGGAGTGAGAAATAACAATAGGATGAATTGGTCCTCTCACCTGGCCAAGATGCTCCTTAATCACAAGCGAGTAGCAGGAGCCATCGCTAAACATCAGCGCCTCTCTTATAGCCGCCCAGTAGGCCTTGCTATTAAGATCTATGAGGGAAAAGCCCTCCCCTCATCGCTATATGGCGCAGAGCTGTGGGGCTTTGAGAAAGTTACAGACCTGGTCAGGTCAGAGAACAAGTTTTTTAGAGACCTGCTCTCGCTTCCCCCATCGACCCCACTAGTCCCGCTCCGCTATGATTTGGGGAGTCATCCAATTAATGAGGTGGCAAGATTGCGTCCTTTGTTGTTTTGGACGCGGCTTAGAAGGTCCCCCGAGTTGCGCCACTATGCCATCGCTCTTACTGAACTGATTGAACTCGACACTGGCAAAAAGGTAGCTTGGCTAGCCAACTTGAAGCAACTAGTGGGAGATATCGGATTGGGAGAAACATGGGTAAGCCAAGAACCACCGCCTAAAGCAGTGGTAAAAAAGGCATACTGGGATTGGGTGGCGACAGTCGAATCCAGAACTGGGAGCTGTGGATCGCTGACAGAATCCTTTTTGAGAGTCAAGCCAGTGCCTAAACTAGAAACCTTTCTGGATCTCATTGAATCCCTGAAAGATAGGGCTTTATACCTGAAGTTTCGGTTTGGCACCCTACCAGTAAATGATATTAAAATAGGTTGGGGGAACATGGGGGGGAGTGTTTTGGGGTGCCCGGGTTGCCCTTCGCCCACGGAATCGGTTCCCCACTTCCTCTTCGCCTGCCATGCGTATAGTCAGGCGAGGAGGAGGTGGCTGAAACCAGTCTGTTCTAACCTGGGCTGTAGAGATTACAGGGTAGCGCTGCGTTTCTTGGGATCCGAGACCGCGATTCCAAGCCTAACATGTGGGCTGGCCAAATACTTGGTTGTGCCTGGTTGAGAAGGACGAAACTGTGTGAGAAGACTCAACCATCGGCTGTGGAGTCGGGGATTGTTATCCCGAATTGACGTAGATTTTGTCCTCTTACGATATACTGATTTTTACCTATTTTTATCAATGTATGATCAGTTAATCTGTGCCATAAAACGTGTGTATTGCATACCATGGATGAACTTTGTAACATATCATAGTTTTATTGTGTAAATGCTTTTTTAACATGTTTTTTAAAGTTTTTTTTATACAAGGGAAAGCAACAAAACTTTTATGATATTGTATATCGCATAAAGTTATACAAACCAATACAAAAATGGCTTTAAAAAGGGTTGAGAAAATATGGAATAAAAATTATTTTAAGGTCTGGTTACAATTACTGTGGAATAGGGTGGAGTATTTACCACATCCAGTAAATACCGCATTACACCAGGATGAGGCCTTTACCGCTATTGTTAATTCATCCTTTTCTGAGTCTTCAACTTAAAATGAAGCATAACATATGGAATCAGTATTTTAAACAAATGTATTTTGCATATTTTGCCTTTTTTCCAGACCTCATCCCCTTATACCCTTTTGCAACTTTGACCTGCAGGATTCTATTTGAAGAAAACTGTGAGCGTGTGATAGTTTTTGCAAAATTCATAATTTCAATTCCTGTGCAAACTGTGTTTGCAAAATGAAAGGAAAGTGACTCTGAACACTTAGTTAGGGCAAAGACATCAGAATGCAGCTTCCAGAATGCGGTCCATGCTGTGGAGCATGGACCTAGCACAGCTTTCTGTTCTCAGCCAGTGTCTTTCCAATGGCGGCGTGTTCCAGGTACTGTTTTTTACTTTTGCCCATACTCTATGAGAGTGCATTGCACTGTTTGGTCTCCTCACACCCGTCATTCTCTCTGCCCGAGCCAACGCAGCAAACTCATGTTGCTCCCCCGACCTCCTCCAGCTGTTGGTTCAGTAGAGGCTACTACCGGACGGGGGTGTTGGGGCAGAACGAAAAGAAATCACTTAGCTGGGAACAGCTGCTGTTGCCACGCGTCCATCCTCTTCATCTTCCTTATTCCTGTCTCCAGTCCCTGCAGCAGGAAGCAGCAGGAAGTTCCCCGGGCTCCTAGGCTCCTCTAATCCAATCACAATGCTGAAATGCAGTGTTGTGATTTGTCAGAGCACCGTGGTTCGTGGTGCTCAGAAGGGAACAGGGAGCCTGTGCATGTTCCCCACCAGGCTGTGCAACACAACCTGGTGGGGAACATGCAAAGTGCGCATCAGCTGTTTGGCCGGCCCAAGAGGGCTGGCCAAACAGTCATGCACACTTAGGGAGTGCAAATCACTCCTCCCCTGTTCTGGATAGCCCTGTCCCACCCTGCATTAAACAGAGCCATTGACTGCAATAGGAAAAAGAAAATGATAATAACGATACATTATTGTCATTTTATTTTTCCTTTTGAGCAGTGGGGCGTTGCTCCTCCGCCTTAGTGGAGGAGCCGCCACTGTGTTTGTTTCCCCCACCAATGGGACCTTTGCCTGCTGTCTGTTGCTAGTTTCCCCCACTCTCCATTCTTTCCACACACCCCACCCTCGTGCACTTTCTTGTTTCGTCTTGGGAAAATCTGAGTGATTCATTTCCTAAGTGTTGCGTGTTTGTGTCCTATATACATTATGCTTTTGGAGATTGCACTATTTCAGTAGGCTTGATAATCCAGCATTTGAGAGAAGATTCAATTTTACCACTACTGATGGCAGGAAACGAGGCTCAGGAAGGATATGTTACTGTTTAGTTTATTTATAAAGCACAACGTACATCTAATTGGTTTCTTGGCGCTAGAATAGTACATACAGAAACAAATGAACCTTCCAACATAGTACAGTTATGTCATTTTGGAAAAATTAAAGCATATATGTTGTTTTTGCATTTATCATATTTTTAGTTTCTTTACCTTTTTGAAAATTCTTACTAGAAGCACACGAATGAACTTCCTTTGTTTAAGCGTTCCACTGTCTGTCACCAAAGATTACAGTGCTGCTATGCGCGCATTTCGAACTCCTAATAGCTGGTACAGTAAAAAAAATTCACACTATTGCCTTATCAGAGCACAGAGCCTGTATTGTGCCAGGGCCTCGATGATTTAATTACGCCTAGTCTGAATGAATGCAGTCCAAACTAGAACACACACTTAAAATGTAAATCAATGCAGTGATGCATAAAAATACCACGCTGATAACAGCAGCTAAGCAGAGCCTCTTGAGGAATAAGCATTCTCTTGTACAATGAAAATAAGACTGTCTAGAAAGTTAAATAATTTCGAATCACCAATCTTCCTGCAGAGGGAGCTTTGCATCGGACGTGTGACTGGAGTAAATTACATTTATGAATATAAAACTCGTTCAAGGTGGAATTACACATTCATATGCATACTGTTTTCTATTCAATACTGAGTCATATCTTTCTTGTGAGTCAAGAGGTAAAGTGTATTTCGATCTAACTCAATTTTCATAATAAGTAAACATTGAATTCCAGGGGAAAAGACATTGGATATTAGTTGGCTCGGTAGCTGATGGTTTTATTAGAAGTAAATATAAACATCGTTCTCAAGAGAAGCCAACCTTGTGTTCACGTAGTTTTTCAGCTCAGTTTTCCGTTGTGTTCCTAAGGAAGAGTCTGCTGTTATATTAGACTTTTCACAATGCCTTTACTTTTAAATATGACAAAATAAAACAAACACTAACAATGCACATCTGTCTCGCTTAGCCAGTACTTGTTTTCCACTACTGTCTTTGTTAATGCTCGTTAGATTGAGATATTATAAGCCGTACCAGTAGGGGCATCCAGCCATCTTGGAAGTGCATTTTCTGTGTGTGGATAAACAACACGGCAGTCACCTTAACCCATTGGCTGCTTCCGCTTTTTTGCGGCAGTGCGGCCATTTTAAAAAACGGGGGCGGGGGCGCGGGGGCGCGTCAACCATTGGCCGACGGCAGCCCCAGCGAGGTAGTGCTGCCGTCGGCCAATTGCCGACGGCAGCAGCCAACGGGTTAAAAACAAAGAATAATACGTTCTACCATCTTGTAAGTGTATTTGTATACTTCTAAGATGGTTGACACATTGCTTTACACCATGTTGTGTCACAAAACGTGGCAGGCAACTTGAACACGTAAAAATACACTTTCAAGTTTGCCATCATGATGCATGTAGCCTCAACGCAGTGGCCATCTTGAAAGTATATAAAATTCAGTTAAGCTATTTCGGAATGTTATCTTTTACCTTTACATTATGGCTGCCATGTTATTTCATGTAAAGTTGCATTATGTAATGTGGTGGTCATCTTGGAAATATAAATAAAAACACTTCCATTATGCTTACAATTGGCAAAGCCATTAGTAATGACTGACTGGTCGGGCATAGGGGAAGTGCAGGTGCAATAAAGGGGCTAGGGAGATGGGAGAGAAAGATAGGCAGGTGGTAAGAGAGGAGGTACAGGGAAGAAAGAACGAGTGCGACATCTAGGCACAACACTGCTCTTTGTTGCTAAGTGTGAGAAATTGGGGTATTATTTGAGAAGTGATGAGTACCCACCTCAAATAATAACCATAACCCTTGTCAGGATAAACCTTTAATGTCACTAAATTAACCTGAGCTCAATCCCTTGGTAGCTATGGCACAGAGCAAACAGGCAATTATACTTCCAACAGATCACGGTTTACACCCAATAAGTATCTTTTCCATTAGCCCATATATTTTTCATTGATTGTTCATGGAGGGCTGCTCATGGTGTGATCAATACCTCACTAAGATTTTCGGAAGCAATAAATAATCCTTTTTGCAAGTTCATTAAGTTCCAATTGTATTATATTTCCATCCTTTCCACTGAAGTAAGAAAACTTCACATTAGTCACGGTCTGTCTGTTCCCAGGCGCTCTCTCTGGGTTTGCAATAGTATTGATACATTTCTATCAAAAGTGTTGCTAAATCAATAGTGAGACCATTGTTGTAAAATACTGAAAAAAAACTTCATGAAAAGATCTCACACCATCTAAAGTGACTACTTTAGCTTGATTCTACATCATTCATTCGAAATTACACGTTTTTATCACATGCATTAGATTAAACTGCAGGTTTGCCTACTATCGATTATTACTGAATTATGTTTTTCAATCATTTTAGGTGCTTTATTATGCAGACATTATTTAATTTTGATACATATTAGAAGTTATCGTCACCACACTTTCTATATTATTTAAGATTTGATTCTCAAAACACGTTGTTACATGCATAGGTAAATATCATTGTTTCGCTCTCTATTTTTAAATTTTCACATTTCCATGTTTCAAGCGCTTATGCATGCTTTTAAGATGCAGAAAGAAATCTCATGTTTTTCTTCTTAGCTAGTTTACATGTTTTCATCAAGAAATAATTATCTTAAATCTATTTTGATAGCGAGAATTGATAGAGGAAAACGCCCTTTAAAATATTTACACTCCATCAATTGCCCCTTTGATGGTGAATCAATCCATCACAGAATCTTGTGTTATCAGTTGATCATATTCTGATGTCACATTAAAATGCATTTGTCTTCATTAGTTTCAGTCTAACTTTTTCTATTTTCTAATTACATTTCTGCTCTTTTTCGTCCTCTAATTTCTTAATTATTTCTTATACGTTTACAATATCAATACATTAGTACTATGATTTATTAAGCCAATAGCAATTGTTATTAATGTTGTCAGTATTTTTCCCACTAAACTTTTTCCCAGTGGTGCAAATCAATTTCCAACAGATGAAAATCCTTTCCCAATGTTCTCCCAAGCACCATCTAGTTTTAGATCAATTAGTTATTTTCCTAAATTAGTAATATTGCTTATATATCCCTTCAAATATTTAATTTTATCAGGGATATAAATGCAACAATGTTGAACTTTCAGCATGCAACAGACTCCGCCTTCTTTGGCTAAGAGTACATCTAAAGCAAGTCTATTTTGTAAAACCAAAGATCTGATAGCAACCATTTCTGTATCAATTACTAAAATCTACCAGCAGTATCCCGATAGTCGATCCACCACTGTTGAAAGTTCTTGAATTTTGTGTGAATTTAATATTACCCCAACTGAGGGTATTATTGCTCCAAATATATCCCTTATAATTTCAGCCGTACTTATTCCTCTCCTTAAGCATGTAAGTTTTCATTGGTTCCACTGTTTCCATTTACATGATACATTTTTGGAAACACTATTCCCTTATAACAATTCCCATACCATTGTTTAGTTAATAGATAATACACATTTTTTCCACAAACAAAGTGAGCTCCAGGAAATATAGCATCTAATCCTGCTACATGTAGTCCCTAGCCTCCCATAAGTAGAAAGGTATGTTCACACTCACTGGACCTAATTAATTTATAGTTATGGTCTTGTTTGCATCTTAATATGCAAAACTTCTCTTTATGGTCTAAAGTCATTGTAACATATGTCTCTCCCTTTTTATATTCACCTTGCCTATGTGCCCAGGGAGGTGTTTTCATTTGTTTTTTAGATTTTCTCTTTATTTCCTCCGGCCGATCTTCTACTGAATTCATAAATTATATTTTACACTATGCAAAGCACAAGTCAGGTTATGTCACAGCGCATATACATTATCTATAGGTGAAGTAGGATGTAAAAATTCTCCCATTACTGCCTGTGTCTCGTGCATCTGGCACAATATTTAAATTTGTCTTGACTAGAACGTCCGAGAAAATCAAATCATAATTTGAGTAATAATATTGAAACTGCGCGTTACAATAGAAAAATCTTGATAGTACACTACAAGGTATATCATATGTTAAGGGTAGGTGATGAAAGTCACACCTTCAGACACAGAGGTAGGTAAGTTGCATGCATGCAAAACAATCTCTCACATCCATAGTGTCAACATACTCGTACAGTAATTTAGTAAACACATTTAGTGAGAAATCGTTAATTGAATGATCATGATCACTTGTTAAATCATTAGTTATTACCACTCCTTCCTGCACTTTTGTCATCTCAGTTGTTGTGGTCACAATTAAATTAGTATGTTTATTTGGATAAACATGATGAAGTAGATTTAGTATTATCAACAACAAGACAAGGATTAGTTCAAAAGCAATTAAAAAGAAAACGTATGCCTTATAGTAGCTTGATTTGGATTTTCCATCTCGGATCTACAGGCATTCATATTTTGTTTTCTTCTATGGAATGCTCTGTATCATAAGGCTTTGTGCTGTAACTTTATAGCAGTGTCTTGTCACTCTATCTTTATCCTTTCACTTTCTTTTGGCTTTTATTTCACCAGCACCTTTTTCACAACAGTTTTTTTCATGGTGGTTTGTATGGGATGCAATCTTTGAAGCAAAATGCGTAATATTCTTTCTATCTTTTGCAGCAGCTAAATATGTCCACTCTGGTGCTGCATATCTTTGACTTGGTGTTTGTGCTCTCTTTGTTCTGTGTACTGTAGATTCTTCTCCATCAGTGTCACATTGCTCAGACTGACTGGAGAGTTCAATCACAGTGGAAGGCATTTACCTGTGGTCAGTATGTGTTTCAATCTTTCAGATTTTCTGGGTCAACGGTCTCCTTTTGGCATTTGATTTTCTGGTACACTGCTCACATTATTTGAGTCAATACTTCTCTTAGTAGAATCCCCTTCACTTTGACCCTCTTTACCAACCAGTTAGAGACCCAGTAGCTGAGGCCCTCTCAACTCTGTGCTCAGTCTGAACGGGACATCTCTCTGATGCCACCAGTTCATCCACCACAGACCCTGCACTTTCAAGAGGACATAGGACTCGACGAGTGTAGGCTGCATGCACCCAATTAGGAAGACCACCACATTTCACAACAGTTGTGGTTACAAGTATCACTAGATAAGGCCTACCCCAACTAAGTTCCCAACAGGATTTTTGCACATGCTTCTTTACTCGTACCCAGTCACCCGGGCACAAGTTGTGACACTGCTCCTGCTGAACTGTTTTGGTGCCTTCTCTAACCTGGTGAGACGCAGAACGCCCAACATCAGCCAATCCTTTACAATAACAGAGTACCAAGTCATCAGAATTATTCACAAGCTGATTTGCTGGGACTGTAGACTGTCTCATAGCCCTCCCCAATATTATTTTGTGAGGGGACAGTCCAGTTCATCTGTCTGAGATGCTTCACAAACTCATAAACACCAGAGTTAGTGCAGCAGGCCATTTCAGGGATGTGGACACAGATATGTTTGCCAATCTGGACTTTATAGTTCCATTAACCTGTTCAACAACACTAAATGCCTCTGCCTGATAGGCACAGTGTAGCCTTTGTTCAATTTGCAATGCAGCACAAAGCATTTATACCACCTCCATGTTGAAGTAGGTACCTCTAACTGATTCCACCCAGACTGATAATCCAAATCTAGGGATCAGCTCTCTAAGAAGCAGTTTAGCTACTGTTAAACTATCACTGTGTCTTGTAGTGTAAGCCTCTACTCAACGAGGAAACAAACACACAATCACAAGGACATATTTCAATCCATTGCAAGGGGTCATTTCAATGAAATCAAGCCGCATGCAGGTAAAACTACCTCCTGATTTTCCAATGTGACTCGTACTGAACACTGTTTTTCTTCCTGCATTTTTTTGTAGACATCTCACACATATTTGATACAGACTCTCTGCAATGGTCTAATTCGCGGATTGTACCAGGTCTGGCAAAAGAAACATAACATAGCATCACTTTCTACATGTGCGGGTCCATGGCAATTCCTTGCTATCGGAGACAATAGGCTATCTTGCAACACAGGTCACCCGTCGGTGTATACCCACACCTCATCTTCCTGTCTACGGTTACATCCTGCTATAATCTACCCATCTTTCTCTGCTTGTGGTACTGAATCTTGTAATTCTCTGATCTGTTCCCAACTTTCCACGACTGAAAACATCAATCTGCAGTCTGTGTTATTAGACTGTTATTTCAAAGATTCCCCATTAAATACAAAAGAATTTAGGGCGCAATACCGCGCAGCCTCATCAGTGTAGCACTTGCCAACTGTCACATAATCATGGCCATTCTGGTGGGCGGAACTCTTTACCACTGCAATCTGAGCCGACAGCTGTCCGTAAATATGGTTACTCTCATTTGATCTGTAATGCTGCAAGCCCTGGTAAGTGAATCAATTCCGCCACCAGTGCTGAATACTCTCCTTTCAACCACGATCCTTCAACTACACCCACCACAGTACAGATTGCATACACATCACGCAAGGTACCTCCTGAATCTCTCAAGCATGATCCATCCACAAACAAAACATGATCCAACTCAGGCAACATAGCATCTTGGATGTCAGGACGTGGTTTGGAACAAAATTTGGTTACATCAAGACAATCATGATCAGCTTCTTTCATTACAACTTCATGTCCTGGAAACGGCATCAAGGTAGCTGGATTCAAACTCGTGCATCTTGTCACAGTCACATTTTCTGCACTGAGAATCACTTGTTCATAATTTGTTAACTGCCTACCTGTGAGATGCTGTGTTCGAGTTTGAGTCAAGAAATTCTCAACAGAATGTGGCGCATACACTTTCGAAGGATGACCCATCACAAAGTTTTCACACTGCTCCAAACTCACACATGTCGCAGTGACAGCTTTCAAACATCCAGGTAAATCAGCAGCTACAAGATCTAATGTAGCTGAAAAATATGCAACACGTCTGCATGCAGTTCCATGCGTTTGTGTTAAACTGATAGTGCAAAACCTTTGCGCTAACTGCAAAACAGAGTAAAACTCTTGTTAAAGTCGGGCATTCCCAATGCTGGAGCTTGACACAAACGCATGCTTTCTTCGTCCCATGGAACAGGATCAGACACATCTTTGTGTTTCAATCTTTGAAGTGGCTTGGCTATCAAAGAAATATTTGGTATCCACTGCCTGCAATAACCACCCTTTCCCAAAAACATACAAACTTTATTTTGTGTATTAGGAGGATTTATCTGCAAAATAGCAATGATTCGATCTTGTGACACTTTTCTGACTCCTTTTTCAATGTGGTGATCCAAATAAAGAACTTTTCTTTTACAAAACTGGAGTTTTGCTGGTGATACCTTATGTCCACTCACTGCCAAATGACTCAATATGGCAAAAGTATCAGACACATAAGCTTCATTAGTTTCTAATAAATCATCAATGTACTGTACCAGCACAGAGTGATTTAGCATTTCCAATGATATCTAATTTGACTTCAATATTTTATTAAAGATTGAGGGACTTTCCGTATACCCTTGTGAAAATCGGCACCATGCCAAAACAAGGTTTCCGAACCAGAACACAAATAATGGCTATCTGGTTGCAGGGAAATGGAGAAAAAAGCTTGACACAATTCAATCATCGAAAACCATTCAGCTTTGCATGGAATCTGTTATAGAATCACAGCAGGATTTCGTACTATTGGACAACAAGATATCACAATCTGGTTCATTTTCTGCAAATCCTGAATAATTTTATATTTCCCGTTCGAGTTTTGTATTCCCATGATTGGTGAATTACATGGACTGCCTAAAATGTCTCTCAGAATTCCTTGTTCAATCAGAGTCTCAATCAATGGTATTATTCCAGCAATAGTTTTGGGTCTTAAATTATACGTTGGGGTTTTTAGGTATTTTGCATTTGATTTTACTGTGATTCGATTTGGAGTTACACCTTTCATCAAGCCAATGTGCTTTCCTGTAAAATCCCACACTTCAGGTACGACTGTATCTCTTAACACAGGAGGTAAGTCATTGTCAGTAAGTAAGGGATATACAAACCCTTTACTTTTATCTAGACATTTTAAACACTAAATCCTCATCTTTGGTATGAAATGTTATTCCTTCTGAAGGACAATAGATGGAACTATTAATTTTGCATAACAAGTCTCACCCTAACAAATTTACCGGACTAGAATCACACACCACAATTTTATGTAAATCCTCACAGGTTCCAATTTGTACTTGCACAGGTTCCGTCACTGGGTGTGAAATTAATTGATTTGATATTCCTACTACTTGGATTCTTTCTCCTGAGAGGGGTAGGTTGGGAATTTCCATAGTTCTCACAGTGGATGGAGTAGCACTTGTATCTACAAGGAATGAAATAGGTGTTCCATTTACCTTGCCATCCACCTAAGGACCATTCGGATCTACCTCCAAGGATGCACCAATTATGCATTCCTCCTCCCCTCTCAGGTACTGTCATTGGGATGTATCTGAGTTATTGTCATCCATCTGCAACAAATATTGTGATGCCACTCATACATTTGGATTTACTTGATAATTTGTATAGAAACCCATATTCACATTGTATTTCTGTACCTGTCCATTTAAATTTTGCTGAGGAGCTTGAGGCATATTTTGATTCTGACCCCTTAAATTTAACATCGGCAGATTCATCATACCATTATTCACCTGTGACTGTACCATTCCATCAGCACCTGTCGCAATTTTCTGTCCATTTACCTGATTAGCCAATTAAGACTTACACTCGTGCTTCCAATGCCTGAACTTGCCACAACTGTGGCAAGGGCATGTCTTTTTCAATGTCTCTGCATTTAATCCTCGTTCCCTCCCTTTAGACATCAAATTTTGAATGGGATTTACCATCACATCTTTCATTCCAGTGGTAGTCTGACTATTTTCCTCTCTCATGCCTGAAAAATCAAAATCAAAACCCACATATCCTTTCTTAGCTGCTCTCATTTGTGCCAACATCAATTCCTCCTTTAACTTTTTGTGATGCAAATCAATATCGTTTCTACAATACTTAACATAACAAAGTATTTCATGTATGAACTTACACTGCAAACAAATTAAATATTGCTGAATCATGGCACTAATCTCAGACCTCAATCCATACACAAAACGATACACAAAATGTCCCATATCTTTTTCTGACAAGTTTTCAATTCCACTATACTGTTTGAATGCTTGTAAAAGTATCTTGTAGTATTCATGAACTGACTATATCAGTTCTTGAATAGTCCTATCTATTTCTACCCAATCTGTTTCTTTCAGCAAAATCTTTCCTTTCAAATACATAATGACCTGATTGTACTTTTTCATCACTTTAATTGATGGTGCACCTGTTTTTTTTATCTCTAGCAGGTTCTGTCACTGGCCAATCGATAGCAATTTTACATTCCACCCATAAATCATTTGTAACCACAATATCAAACAAGGCATCCAAATCTTTCAGCAAGACCTTTGAAACCTTCACAAATCTTTCCACCTATTTATACCTCTCGACAGGCTTCTCTCTTAACCTCAGAACATCATTGGTAAAGGACAATATGTCCTGTCTATGTCAGGGGACATGGACATACCCTCCTCCTGGTACTTCTCTCATGGGATATGCCTTTACATCTGTTTCACACCTTTTTCCTTTTCTATCATTGGATATAAGGGCAGAACCATTGTCGCATCTTCTTTCTTTTTAGCCCATCTGCCTTCCCATCTTTCTACTTCTGCCCATCGCATCAAAGTAGTTAATAACTCTTTAATCTGCAGTCTTTTCCCAGAAGGATTCAAACTCTCCAAATCTCTGAAACTGAAATCTAATCAATATGTTTTCTGTAAGGCTTTGGATTTTTCTACATCCACCTCATATTTCTGTGCTACCTCAGCAATTATCTCATGTGTATTTCTTGTTTTTGTGTTATATCCTTACACATAAATAGTAATTCCGCATCATGATATTTCGATAGTCTCTCCGGACTGATTGTTCCCAATATCATTTCTTCTAATAACACTTTTAATTAGCTTACATCTATGTGTATGCCTTGATTTGCATTACTTAGTACACTACCACTAGGAGCTATGGGCTACATGTATCAAAATTGTAAATTGTGAATACCTAATTGCGAATTTCTGAGAATCACAATTAGGTAATTGCAATTTACAATGTATGAAACTCAAAGAGATTCATATAGCAATTTCTAGTCGCTCTACCTCATTAAAATTATTGAGGTAGATCACAATTTGCGCCCCCCCCCCTAGGAATCGCTAAAATCACGGGGATGATGGCCTGCCTGTCAGTGATTGCTTTTAAATAAAGCAATCTTTTTTTTGGAATGCAGCCCGTTTTCCTTAAAACAAAAATGAAAAGTTTTCTTTTAATTTTTATAAGAGTAGGCAGTGGTCCGTGGGACCACTGCCTGCTCTTAAAAAATGCTGTAACAAACATTCACAAAGGGGAAGGGGTCCATCTGGGAACCCTTCCCATTTAAGAATGGGTTACCACCTACTTAAAGTAGGTTGTAAAATGCAAATATTTTGCGACCGCATTTCGGTCACAAAACATTCCTACATACTGATGAGATTCGGTATTAGGAAGGGATGCCCTAAACACGCTCCTTACTAATAGCGAATTGCAAACCCATTTTGCGATTCTGTAACATGTTATAGAATCACAAAATGGGTTTTGATACATGTAAAAAGTCGTTTTAGCATTCCGAAATGGGACGATTCTGTGAATCGGCCCATTGGCAAGCGCTAAATAGCTTGATACATGTAGCCCTTTATCTCTAATCCAATCATCAAGTTCTTCTGGAGATGGCCCTATCGATGGCCGTATTCTCCTGCCCGTTTGCACTACCTGTGAATTTGTTTTCTGATTTCACATTTGCAAAACCCTCCCAGTAATTATTCGGTGACCTCTACTTGATGTTTCAAGACTCTTTTCTGTAATGCTTATTACATGGTGGAATTCATTCTATTGTGCATCTCCACACAACTCTCATGGGTTTCAACTCATTCTGATGTAGATAATGTTCCCTGATCTCTCCCTTTCTCACTCATATCATGTAAGGAATGGGTTTCTCTTATAGTTCCAGTTGGAATTGAATTTGTTATTGCATGAAATTGTGAAACTCCTTGTCCTGTTTGATATGGAGGAGCAATCAGACCTATAGTAACTGGAACTGATAATGCATCGGGACTGTTTATCATGACCACATTTGAAAATTGTGCTCTCTCAGGAGTCTGCTCTCCAGCCAAGAAAATAATTTTGTAGGATGGATCTAAATTCACAGGTGGGGCTTCTGGCATTAAACCAACGAATGGATTTGTCTCTGAACTAATTTGTTCTTTATGATATTGTGGAAGTCTATTTAGTGATAATTTGTTCAATAATTCCTCATCTATATCCTCCAAATTCTCGTCTATCATGAGTACTTGAACTTTTGGTTCTTCAGTGTGTTTCTTTTTCTCCTTACACTTTTCTCCTTCATTATTCTCAGCTACCATTACAGGACACATTTGTGCTCCCAAAGCAACATCTTGTCCCCATATTTTCTTCTTGGAATTCTATTATCCTCTGCATATCAATTTAATGTATTTCTATATCTCACCTGATATTTCTCTTTTTCTCTTTGATGGGATTTGTGTTCCCATTCTTCAAGAGGTTCATACTGCATAAGTGTAGGTCTAAGTTTCATATAATTCCTCTGTCTCCTCAAATTTTCTAAAATCCTTTCATTAAATGTCTCGTATTGGGACCATCCTTCTCAGTATATTCTACCCAATTCTCCAACCAGGTGCAAGTGTGATATCCTCTCTCTAATGATATCTGCAAAGCAGGTGTACCTTCGGGACACAGGAACTCCTTCCCTAGTTGGTGTGGGCTCATCCTTGCGTAGTAAAGCTTTTAACAGCTTAAAGATTTTCATGATTTCTGTATTTCAATGCAATCTGTTTTTATTCCTATGAATTCTCTTCCGTATTATTGTTTCTACTACGAAAAACTGTCTGGTCTCAACCACCAATACGAGCGTGGCTTCACACCAACCACCAATACCAGCGTGACCCTCCTTTCACAAACAGTTGTGTTTTTCTCTTTCGTCTTTTCAAAACAAATCTCACGAAAAAACAAATACATTAATTATAGATACCCACTCATTAAGAATATTTTCATTTGCTTCCAGTGAAACCTCAACCAGCATGATTTCTTTCTCTTTAAGATCTCTCCTGGTGCGCTTCCTGAAGAAACATCAACAATTCCAACTTGTCACACTTCAAAGTTCCCTTTCTCAGTACTGGCAACAACACCTCATGCATAATACTCACATAATAGCAGACAAACACACTTAGGGGTCGATTCCGATTCAGAAAAAAACGCTCCGAATAGCCGTACGGAGCGCTTTTCCCGTACAAATCGTACCCTGCAACGTCCCCCGTACGTACGACGAAGTACGATTCGTACCTGGAGCTGGAGACCGTACGAATCAAACCCCCGTACGAATCTCGCTCGGAACCCGCTGTACGCAACATCCGTACAGATCACGGCTGGTTTCTCCGACCCAGCCAGTACGATTTGTGTCAGGTACGCATCGTACAACGCTTTTTTTACAGGAGCCGAAAACGTCCGGAGAAGCAGAGTTCGCCTCGAAACAGATACAAAAAGGCCCCCCCGGGTAATGTGCATACACCCCATGATTGCAGGGGTATGGTGCGTACCCTTGCGATCATGGGGTGTATGCACCTTACCCCGCGATCATGGGGTGTACGCACCGTACCCCATGTTCGCTGGGTGTACGATGCATACACCCTACGGTCACGGGGTATGGTGGATACACCCCATGATGGCAGGGGTACGCACCGTACCCCTGCGATTATGGGGTGTATTGAGCGTACGGTGTGTATGTGATTGTGTGCTTTTCCGTACGAATCGGCCTTACCTGACCTGGACCGTACAAATCGCGTCCTCATACCCCGGTCCCGGATCGTACTCGTCGGGTCGTACGGCATGTTTACAATTCGTACGGAGAGAGCTTCAGATACGATTCATACAAATGTTTTTTTTCCAGGATCGGAATCGACCCCTTAGTGTATACCACACTAAGACCCACCCGTAGGTGCATATCCCGGGATCTTAGGCATCGACTGACCTGTACTGACTTAGGCCTTGACGGACCTAAACTCAATACAACATAGACATACATTTTTCACAATATGACATAATATATCTGTGATCACAACTCCATTGCAGTCTTTTTCAGATCACGATTTTACCATCAGTCAGAAATCTACTACTTCTTCCCAACTACTAGAAACACCTTTTAACCACGTCTCCTCACATCCTAGTTTAATTAGTCAAACTACCCATACGACAAGCTACCAGAAAACTGATCCACTGAAAGTTTAGCAAATGTCATCCCTCCACCACATTACAAATAGTCATCACCAACTGGGCCCATAAACACATCACTTTCCTCACTTTACAAAGTATTCACCATCCTGATTATCAAACCTTGGTCCCCCAATGGATCATTGTGTTGAGCTAACAGGTAAATGGATATTTAGAGAACACGAGGCAATTTCCTTATGAGGACCTGGAATGAAGAAATGCCAAATACATGCCTATTTCATGACCAATACACAGTTGCCATGAAAACCACATACCTTAAGACAAGAGAGTTTAACTCCAAGAAATGACATGCATACGATAATGATTAATCTTGGAAATCATTTATCTTAAGCCTTAATTTGAATGGTCAGAACATGAAATCACATTTCAGAATCAGACGTAATAGCCATTAATTAGTACAAATAGCCAAACAATGCAATGCAGATTCAATAAGAACATTTTCTGGTTGCCTAGAAAGAGAGAGAAACATGAGAAAAGTCGAGATTCAGCGTTTAGGTCATATAAATCAAATATGATTGCGGTATTGTCCTTCTGCGATAAAGATATGATCAAGTTAAAATGGAAGCACAGTGTGCCACAGAAGGAGTCAGTTAACCCTTCAGCATAAAGTTTATTTCCTTTTCAACTTTACCAGCAGGCAAAGTGCAGGTTTCAGAATAGTCAGAAAAGTTTGGTTCACAGGTTTGGCATTAAGGGAAAATCAAAGGGCAATTATACTTCCAAACGTTCATTGTTTAGAGTCACAAAGTATTTTTTCCATCAGCCCATATGATTTCCATTGGTTGTTCACGGTGGGCTGCTCATGGTGTGATCAATACCTCACTAAGAAATCTGAAAGCATTAAGTAATCCTTTTTGAAGTTCATTAGGCTCCAGTTGTATTATATGTCCATCCTTTCCACTGAAGTAAGAAAACTTCACTTTACTCACATCTGTCCATTCCCAGGTGCTCTCTCTGGGTTTGCAATAGTATTGATACATTTCTGTCAAAAGCTTTGCTAAATCAAAAGTGAGTCCATTGTTATAAAATACAGAACAGAAACTTCACAAAACGTTCTCACACTTTCTACAGTGACTACTTTCAGCTTGATTCTACCTTTTGAGCAAGAAAGAAAAAGCATCTGAGGCCTACATGAAATTTCGCTGAATCATTACCATGTTAGGAATAATATAAAACACATATTAATAATTGTATTTCGACTTCCTCAAATAATTCAATCACTATTCTTCCTTAAAGATTACATGTCAATATTAGGCAATACAAAAAAGAAAATCATTTGCATGTGTTTCGTTTTCAAAACAAATATTAACGCGTTATTCGGAAGTACACGTTTTTATCATATAAATGTTATATGATAAAAACGTGTACTTCCGAATAACGCGTTAATATTTGTTTTGAAAACGAAACACATGCAAGTGATTTTCTTTTTTGTATTGCCTAATATTGACATGTAATCTTTAAGGAAGAATACATACTATCGATGATTACTGAATTATGTATTTTAATCATTTAAGGTGCTATACTACACAGACATTATTTCATGTTGATACATATTAGACTTTATCATTACCACACTCTCTATGTTAATTAAGATTTGTTTCTCAAAACACGTGATTACATGCATAGGTAAATATCATTGTTTCTCTCTCTTTGTTTGCGTTTACACATTTCCATGCTTTTACGATGCAGTATGAAATCTCATATTTTTCAACTTAACCAGTTTACATGTTTTCATCAAGACATAATTATCGTAAATCTATTTTGATAGCGAGAGGATTCTGGTAGCAGTTGAAATTGTACTGGCTCGTACGTGGATGCTCCTAATAAAGTCTCTACTCACACTTGGATTCAGAGTGGTACCTACTTCATTTTGGTGATGAGGATGGAATTGTGTCATGTAAGCTAAGTTGCTCCATTAACCACCCTGTCAGGATCGGGTGTTTGAATTCTCAACCTCAGCTTTCTGGCTGCCCAGACACCAGTTGTGTGGCAGAGGTTTGGTGGATTTGGGGTTGTTTCAAGCCATTGTTTGAGCTGCACTCGAGCCCGATTGTGTAGCCTCTGCTACACAAGAGGATTCATTGGATCAGCGTGTTGAGGCGTAAATTCGCACTTTGGTCTCAGTTTTTGTGTGTATCCCTCACGTTTGCGTGTGTGTTGGTTTCCTAGCAACCACGTCAGCATTTGAGCGTGATTCATCAGCATACTCTAGCAGCTTTATTTTGGGCAATATTTCACCAGGAGTTTTACTACGTGCAAAATGTCTCCTCATATCTCCGTAGATAGTGGCGTGTCCACTCAGCTTTTCATCCATCTGAGGTCGATAAAATGAGTACCATTGAGTTGGGTAACAAGAAACATCTGTCATTCAGCGCCAAGACACCTCTGGGTAAACGTGCGCTTTACAAATACACATGTTATGTTATGTAGAGTCAATTACTCTACTCCAGCACCAGGTTGGCAGTCATGCAGGTTTAATTTTGTTTCATTTCTTTAAATGTTTTTCATCAATTTTATTCGTTTTTCCATTATTTTACTCTGGTCATCTACTATACGTACTATGGCCAATACCAATTGTGGGAACCCTCCACCTGCATTTTTCAAGAGTCCCAACCAACCCAGCATGAAGTGGGACAAATGGCTTAGTCATTTTAATAATTACCTTTTTGCAACTGATGGTGCAACTTTTCCTCCTTAAAGGAAAACAGCTTTGCCTTTAAATCTAATGGATAATGATGCAGAGGACATTTTTTAACATTTATCTGCTTTAGCATCCTCATATGGAGCTGAAGCTGTGGACTATGATTGCTTTTCAGAGGCTTTGGATAGATTGAAGAAACGATTAAAGAAAGAACCACATACTGTTTTGGAAATATTTAGTTTTTATATCCGCCACCAATTGTTTGATGAAACTGCTGATGCTTATGTTTTTTCCTTGAGGGTTCTTACTGCTGACTTTGCATTTGGTGTTAAAGTAGACACTTACATCAAAGATCAGTTGATAATTTGATGTTCTAACAAAAAGATACAAGAACAGCTTTTGCGCCAACGTAATCCTACTGTACAAGAAATAATTGGCATTGCTAAAAGTGTTGAGCATTCTATTAGTTCTCTTAAAACTATTAATGTTGACAGCAATTTGGTTGGAGTAGCAGTGTTATCAGTTAAAGATAATAGCAAAGTGGGACTTTCCAAAACAATATTTTCAAAACCTGTTACTCCTTTCAATAATTTTACGTCTAAATTAGTTTGCAACCATTATGGTTCTAGATCACATTCTGCTCAGTATAAGCAATGTCCAGTGAGGGTTAAAGAATGTTATAAATGTGGCAATTTTCCAGTGTTTGTTTAAACAAGGTTAAAATAGTTTCCACTGTTCAGGAGTATGGTAATGAGGAGCAATTTGAACAAGATGTTGTGTTGTGCATCAGAGAAGGTTTGGCTTCAGAAAAACCTGATCAGAAGAATGATGATTGCATGACTTCTTCTCCAGTAGGTGAATCAGTACCTGGTATTGGTGAGCCCGAGGAATATCATTTGATTTCTGGTGTTTCCCTGAGTGATGTGGAGGGCCAATCTTATGATTCACCTATGTGTTATAATGAATGGTAGATCATTGCAAGATATGGCAGACTCTAGTTTTCCATACACCATAATTTCAGATATGTCTTTAGGGAGTATTGGCAAGATAAGGATCTGGAGCCATCTGATATCAAAATATTTGGGTTTGGAGGAAAATAAATCTCCATAAAGGGCTATTGTAAGTCCAGGGATGTTGTCCCGGATTCCAGTACCCCGAGTGACATCTACTACAAGGTAGGCTGTGACATCTGGTCAGGGACCACAGACTGGGCAGATGCGGGACCCTGGTAAGTAAACCCAAGAATGATGTACCTGAATGCTCATGAAATGTGGCTTTAATGTCCGCAGTATGTCGTATGTGTTCTACATCACTGTTGTCCTTCATCACAATATCCGTACCTATGGCATTTAACCACATACCGAATCACACCATGGTGGCTAGTGAAAAGATGACATAAAATGTATGGCAAGTGAGTGCAGAATGTACATAAGATACTATATTGTGTCATGTGAAGTGCAGTAGCCACAACTGGATTGCAATGATATGAAAACTCTCTACCAAAATCACCATGGGCAAAATGTATTGAAATTGGTATGGATGAGGGTTGCACTGATTCCATTTTTGATCTTTTGGGAGGGGTGTATGGGCTGCTAAGCTGGATGTTGAGGAATTGAATTATTCATATCTGGTGGCAAAAAAGCACAACGCAAATCCAGTGTAGGTGGCAACCAGCCAAGCTCCTACACTTTCCCACAATCTGAGATCCTGGTAAAATGTTGAATTTAGCTTGCCTCGTCTTCTACTGTATTCTCATATGCAAGTGAGAGGATTATATATGAGGTTAGGATGTGTACTGTACAAGTCATTATCTGTTGTCAGCTAAGTTCTACGATGATGTAGTAAATGGATAATGGGAACAGAGGACACACAAAGATTGGACATAACAAATATGTGATCTCACTGTCCAAAATGAGCATTGTGACTTCATGTGGAGGGAAGCACAAATGAGCCACAAAATGTACCTGACTATTGGACACCTCACATATGAACTCTACATGCAATGATATAACAATCTGATGTGAAAATGTGAAACAGGTCAGCCTGATGATGTACACTCATTTAGAATTGTCAACAGACAACATTATACTCATGAGGCATGATTGATTTAACAATGAAAGGGGCAATCGAAGTAAGGCGGAGCCTTCCAGAATATTTATCATCTCCCTTCAAATATCAGTTACCTTCTCATGCACGTTTGTCTGTTGATGTTTCATCTCACTGATGTCAGTGCTGTGTGGAGGTATTAGCTGGCAACTGCTGCTAGTGAGCAGGGGTCCACATGTAAAGTTCAGGAGGTAAACATGCAGCACACTAGCCAGGGATAGCATATCAATGGTCATTGAGAATGACACATACATGTTAGCTCATAGCTACCATCCTGTGTACTTAAATATGGACATGAATGTCTCATAACAACTGCTGAAGGATACCATCAGTGCAGCGGACAAAACCATCCCGGGGTATGCAAGACATCCTGGCTATAGCAGTGAAACCCACTCGCATCAGACCATCAGGTAAGCGTGCCTTGAAGTGTTTTCCTATCATGGATTCCAAAATCATTACATGGATCTAAATCCCCTTCTGTGTAGCATCTGCAGTTGGTGCTTATAAAGTAACATACATACCATTTCATGAATGTGAGTGTCATATGTGCCTGTTTGTAAATTAGCAATGCAGATCACTTTCCTGTCCAGCTGCTGGATCCGGAAGCATTTCCTCAGCTACACCTATGAGGAGACAGGTTTAGCAGTTGACATCAGGGGGATCACAAAGGGACACAAAGCTGTGGTTGGAAATGGTGAGTTTGCTTGTGCATTGTACATCTCCATTCAACGCCTTAGTGCTATGGTGTCAACTATCATGTGTAAGTGTACACAAACCAGGTCACATGTGCATTATCTGTTGATGCAAAGTACTGTAGAACCAATGCTTGTGTTACATCTTATCAACCTCTGTCTTCCAGGTGATGATGACGATGAGGAGGATTTACCTTCCACCAGTGGTGGGTGACGGGCAAACGAAGGGGAGAATCCACTGCTCTTGCAAGCAGCAATGTCAGCAACAAGTACTGTGCAAGAGGAGGAGGATGAAGTACCTGAGGAGGCTGCTGAATTTGAGAATGTGGGAGACTATCTGGCCCTCCTCACAGAGGATGGGGATTCAGATGCCCTGGCCAGAACATTTACCACAATGCCAAATTTGGCAAGGCCACACACCCTCCACCGAGCAAAGTGCCTCAGCCTCCAAACCCCAAGATTGCCCGTCCTCAGCATAGAGATAACCAGCCAAGCTCACACACACCCCAACACAGACATCACTCCTTCTCAGCTAACCATTGGGCGAAATTTGTGAATTCGAGGTACGCAAATTCGTACGAATACGTTCTTGCGGTCCGCAAAATTTGCGAATCTGTACGAATTTGTGGATTTTTTATTTTTGCGTGATCGTGGGGTTTTTTTTCAGCACAGCTACCGCGAAGTTACCCATGTGGTCGTACATGGGCGCGGCCATCTTGTTTTACGTGTTCGCGTTGCGTATTTCCGTTTCCGGGCGCTAGTTGCATGCTCGCGTTGGGCATTTCCTACGTGCGGGGCGCAATTACGTGATCGCATCCATTTTTGTGTGCTCTCGGGGAACATATTGCGCGAACTTACCCACGTGGTCGCAATGTGCGCGGCCATCTTGTTTTTCATTCATTGCTATGATTCTGGGCATGCGTTTTCTATCCTGCTTTCGTCTTTGCAATCCTTTGTTTGTTTTAACTTTTTTTATCTTTTTTACTCATTATCTATCCCTCTATTTTTCTACATCTATATTTTGTGTTTTTTTCAACTTTTTGTTACTTCAATAACTACTTTTTTTGTTTAGCTCTCTCTTTTCTTTTATTTACTTTTTTTTCCCTATTCTTTTTTTCTTTCACCCAGGACCATGGCAATGGGAGCCGGCAAGTCTAAGGGGAAGGGTCTCGCACCCCATAGCCGGCTCCCTTGCGGCGCTTAAGGGGGAGGAAGTAACTACCCGGGAGATCTTTAGCGCGGTGGAGGTGGCCGCACTGATTTTCTTTGTCCAGCGCCACCTCCCCAAGACCGTCGCGGCAGGCGGCAGGCCCGGTACCGGGTACGGGCTCCGGGAGCGTCGCCAGCTATGGGGGAAGGTGTGCCAGGCCATGTATCGGGAGTCTGGGGTCCGGCGCACCTACAACCAGGCGACGCACCGGTGGTCCGACATCCTGTCCCGGGAACACAACCTGCTCGACCTGCTTGGCGAAGAGATCCCTGGGGGGCTTGGTGAGTAGTAGTAGCTATTTAATCACTACTTTGTTTTCTCCTGCTCTGTTTTATTATGATATTGCAAATATTTGTTTTTTTTCCGAAGAGCCAGAATGCTGCCGATTACATTGCAGGTAAATTATGTTTCAAAACCTTCTGTGATTGCGGGTGCTCGCCTGCTCACTCTCGGTGCTACTATGCTTACTTGTTTTCAATTTTGTGCTCATATGACCTGGGTGATTATGTATGAGTGTACTTTACAGAACTGCGTAATGCTACTAGAGACTCAAGTCCAGTCCTTCCTTTGTACTACTGCCACTAAGAAGAGATAGTGGCGGTGGATTGATAGTTTGAGTATATTATGACTGGTTATTTAGTAGGAAACTTTAGTGGTCTGCAATTATGACGGACTGTGTCTGTCACTTTGCGTGCTGCGGAGTGCTGCCTGCCAGTCCTAGTAGAACCTTTTTGTAGTTGGTTTAGTGAGTTACATAACTTTTCAACTGGACGGTCCGAGAATCCAGCAATACTAATATCTATCCCTAGTAGACTACATCATATAGGTCAATACATTTAGTGCAATTGTTGTCTATTTCCCCGAAATACTTTGTTATTGTTTTTTTGAAATGTTTGATTTGGTTGACAACACTCATCCATGTTTGTGTCTTTCTTTCATGTTGTACATCAGCTCCCCCCAGGGGCAAGAGGACAGATGAGGAGGTAGCTGCACCGGCGGAGCAGGAACAATAACAGGAAGGCCAGGATAGGTCCGCCGAGGGCTCCTCTGCTGGCCCCAGTAAGTTTTCCTGTTTATATTATTAATTATACTTCCCTATCTTTTACAGTACCTAATTATTCCAAACGTTCCTCATAATTCTATTTTTTCCTAAATCGTTTTTGATCTTCTTGTAGACTGTTTCTAAATTCTTATTCTGCCTCTACTATGACTCTCTGTGCTACTACTAGATTATTAATATTAGTCTGTGTAGCTAGCTAAGCTTGCACAGTTGGCAAAAGGTGTACTGTCAAACAAAACTCCTATTCAGCAATAGCTCTAGGCACTGAGCGCAGTCGTCTGGGTTGTCCATAATATCTATTGAAGTCTTCTAAATGTTTATGCTTTGACAATTCCCAACAATAAAATGTCAATGGCCACCAAGAATAAGATACTAGTTTACTTTTTGATTGGATAGGAGGACATACTACTACTGTTGCAGGGACTATTCTGCACATGCAGAACTATGGACAAGAAATATAGGGCATTGATTATAAATTATAATAGGCACAGTTAGACGTTCAACATACCTCAGTCATAACAGAAGTTGAACCCCCAATCTCCTTACTGACTAGCTAGTGTGTCAGAGAGTCATTATTTAGCTCCGGAATGCAGCGATGATCCTCACTGATTATACAACCCAGAACATAAGACTATGGAGTCAGAGTCCCAACCTCTCAGAGTCACGGACTCATGCTTGCAAATTGCAAACCCTTTCGCTCACTCACTCATGACCAAAAACCACAGAGTCTATGTAAGTTTTAAAGCTTTATTAAAAGTAAAACAACTAGCTCTGTGTGTACTCTGTAAAAATGAAAATTGTGCATTATATAAAAACATTTATTAAAATCAATGTCATATAACAAACGGTGAACGACTGAAAAGTGGCTGAGTGTTTTCACACATTAATTGTGGGACAGCCCTCACCTGGTTGGAACTTAAAGTCTTGGTGGGGATGAATCGTTGACGACTCCGCCTAAGATATGATGATGATCTTGCTCTTGTTCATAGAAGGGAAGCTTCTGTCTGTTATGAGAAAAATGGTGCGTGTTAAAAAGCAAGTATTCATCAGTTGTGCCAAAAAGTGAGTGTAGCATCACATGTTATGGCTAAGCATAAATAAAAAACACCCTTCCCTGAAGAAAGGGACATTTTTAGTTTAGACTAGAGAGTCACAAGTTATTAAATTTGTTTATGTAGTACTAGTAACATTTTTTTATTCCTAGACAAAATAGGGAGTGGTGTATATGGCATCTAAAAATATTAAATGTATTTTCTAGGCGTAACACCATCGGCACAGCCATCCACCAGTGCCGGGGCCAGCGTGGAGGTGGGCACTCCAGGGGCGGATGCGGTGCCACAGCCAGCAGGAACTGCTGTGGGGGATGCTACGGTATTGGTGGGCAGTGGTAAGCTATTATATTTATTCCTTACTTATTGAGATTGCAGAGTGGGCTCTCTGCAGGGGTGTATATGTTGTACAGTACAAGTACACTTTACTGTTAAGAAGACTTACAAATTTAGAACTAAGTTTTTGTCAACCAGGTAGAATACAGTCACCCTTGACTTCTCATTAGCAATAACATTAGCGGTGGGAGTTGACCAGTAACCAATGGCCTCCTCTAAATTTGGCTTCAACTCAGCTGTGAACGTTTTATCGAGAAGCTAAGTCAGATCAGAGATGAACTTAATGGTTGGAATGAACGAAAAGGGAAAGAAGGGTGTAAGGAAGGATGAGCGAGTTAAAATTAATGCCTGGCAAAGAATGATACGTGTTTTTGAATGCTGCCGGAGGTGGCTGGGAATCTGATGATGGCCGGTTGAAGGCTGAAGCAAGGATGGGTGGAAGGAGAAAGAAAAGAGTACTGCCTGGGTGGGTGAAACAGAAACTGAATGTGTGCGCAAAATATCCTTTGGTTCAAATTCAAATGCAAGTCAAGCACGGATGCATGGCTGGCGGTTTACAAAATAAAATAAAAAGGTTGTTTTTCGGTGTGAAAAAGGAAGGTTTGTCCAGTTGCGACATTATGAAGAGTGATTGACATTTACTTTGAATGGATGGATGCTGGGATGGTATCTTCCTCATAGATAGATTAGGTGTATGTAGACAGAGTAGACGGTCACTAGATGAAGAGTGTTACTTTGAAGAGCATGTAACTCCACACCTCCGTGCCAGAGTAGCAAAGCAGAGGAAAGAAGTTGTAATTTTTCAGAATACTACCATGACTAGTAAGAGTAGTTTGCAAGCACAGCATATATCCATCGGTTACGGGGAGTCGGGGACCATTCACTACCTCTGTTAATAATTGTTTTATAACTCTGTCATTGACATTGATGTGTGGCCTATCGGTGTTCAGTCAATCAAAAACAAAGCACATAAAGTCAATCCCATATGTAAGCAAATATCCTGTGAAGGGATAGATGATCATATTATCTTCTTCATTTTCCTTTTGTAGTAGTCAGGGGCAGGCCAGGGTGAAAGTTAAATTAATTGAGCAGTAGCCCTTGTAACAGAGTATGGCCAGTACCACCCATAATAGAAAAGTAAGAGCTTCACCACCTGCATGTACTGGACTGGTAACAGTAACGCAAGTCTGTGTCATCATGGCTTGCGTCTGTTTTTCTCGGGTGCAAGTTGACTGCGCTGGAATTATGCCGGCTTCCACAAGTTTACGTACCAATTGCGCTAAACAAGAGAGAAGAAAAAGACTGGTGTACTGTCTACGTCTAATGTAGTGAGTCCATATAGTGCTAGTAGAATTCCTGAAACTCCCGCTAATGTTAGAGCAGAGGCCGACAAAGTGGGAGGTTAGATATATACATGCCACAAATGTTACGTACTGTGCTTGCAAGTTGCTAGTGCTACTGTGACACAACTTTCTGCTGAATTATTTTGTGTTAATCTTAAAGAGCATTGGTTACAGTATGCTTTTCTTTCTTCATATAGATGCTCCTTCCAGACTAACAAGGAAGGAGTTGGCTAGACGGGTACAGCTACTGAAGCTGGAGGCAATTGTCGCCGAATTTCGGCTGCTGGTGGCCCAGGAGGAGGAAATGCAGTCTCAGTCGACAACATCCACGACAGCTGCATCCTCCTCCGCTGCCCCTGGGTCATACGGTCAGCGCAAGCCTTCAGCGGTACGGAGCCGTGGTCCAGCAGCCACCCGCCGCCGTCAGTCTCTCCTCTCCTCCTACTCCATTATTCTTCCTTCCCCACAATGCTTATCTTACCTGTGATTCATGTTTGAGAATAGGGTTAGGCACAGGGCTGACTGCATGGCAAATGGCGATTAAGGTTGGCTATGGAATCCTGGAGGGATGAAATGTCATCGGTGTGGTGGTAGTAGTAGTGGTACACACTGGCAAAGCAGCATATGAAAAAAAAGGAAATGAAACATTGAGCGGCCTCAGCTGAGCATTAGAACAGTACGATAGATAGTACAGTACACAAGAACAGTGCCATAAATTGTAGCCTAAGCAATGCTAAAGTATTCAAAATATAACTACTAGTTGCGTGGAGTATGGGTACTACACGAGCTAGTATTGAAGGTGAAGGAACAGCAGCGTAAGTATTTGTGACATGTAAGAGGAGGATGTTGTTGATGATCAATCCACTTGATGGCGCACATGAAATTCTGATTTGATTTGCAAATACTCATGGGTGTGTGTCAAGCAGAATAAGAATAAGAACATATCCTCGGATTCCTTCACCAGCCTTGAAATTGATTTTCTGTTGCTTTTACCTTATCCTCCCCAGCATGTTTGTGGAAATATTGTTGTCATTTAGTCACACGTCAATGAAAACCACACAGCCTGGTGGAAGAGGGGTAGGGTTTGAAAATTGGATGGGGATGGGGATTTTTGGGAACGTTTTGTGGAGAGTGGAAAAAAAACACAGCATGGACAAACAACAAATGAAGAAAAACAAATGTTTGGATACGAAGATATCCATAAATATTTTAAGGGAGATAAAAGAAGTGCACTGCATGCATGAAGTTGTTTGCTAAATGGATGGTTAGGTTACTGAAAAGTAGTACTTACTACAACTTACTAACTATGAATAAACAATTTGAAAGGTACAGGGCTGCAGTAATTACGCAATTTCACTTGCCTATCTGCCCTCAGAGAGAATAAACACTTATTAGTACATTAAATTAGTTTTAAAAATAGCAAAGAAACCTATCAAATAGCTGTAGGGATGAATTTGAAGCAGAAAGCAAACGCACAGAGTCACACTCATAGAGGTTCACAACAATAACATTATTTAAAAGATAAGGAGAAGTGGAGCATACTGTAAATGTACATTGTAGTGGTCCTGTTCAATTTGGGAAGTTGCATGCATCCAGCCATTCCTCTTATTCGCGGTACTCCTCCATTCCATCTGACCCTCCGTTGATCAATCTTGGTGACCAGACACACTGTCCACTGCCTGCCTGGTGGATGCGGAATTGCGGATTGCTAATGGTAAGCCTGAGTTCATGTTTTTCCCATCGCAACAGGGTAAAAGCCGGTCTGTAATTGTTGAGGGAAAAACAGGAAGTGATATTAAAACACCACAGAGAAAAAATATAAGGTACGGTGTGTAGTGCAAAAATAACACTTTCAGTTTCAGAGGCAACAGTATTACATACAACAAGCATCATTCCTAAAGTGCGTACTCTGAGTCTCCTTTTCAAGGATAGTAATTAGCACACAGCAGGCCAGGGCAATGCAGAGGGTCAAGGCAGGCACCACTGAGTGAACCAACCTGATGTAGCATACCTCTTTGACACTGACAGACAAAGCATATCTAATTGTATGCAGCAACCCACATAGGCGCAATTTTACATGAACTGCTGTCTGGACTCTGGCATAACAACACTACACTGGCTTGACCACTCCATACCATGACTAGACAGACATGTAGTTCTGCTGTGGTTGTTGTTGACTTGTTTACCTGTTTGCCACTCACGAAATGACCATAGTTCTTCCGTAAACCGACGATGATGATCCAGCATCTACCCCAGTGAGTGACTGTAAAGAATAAAGATATTATGTAACTATGATCATCAAGACTCATCATCATCATGGTGCATTGGCAAACTCAATGTTGTTTGTGCAGTCACAGTCTACACACAGTGAGTCCAAGGACATTTTCCATATTAAAGAATGCAACGTAGTGGCCCCTGCAGTAGAAGTACAATTTGAATTAAACAAGGTAAAAACAGAGTAGACCTGAGTTAGATGTAGTGTATAAAAGATTAAATAACAGAACACATATGATTCATTTTATGCACAACAAATCAATCAATCAATCAATCAATCATATCATTTGTAAAGCGCACTACTCACCCGTGAGGGTCTCAAGGCGCTGTGGTGGGGAATGCTGCTACTGCTCAAAAAGCCAGGTCTTGAGGAGTTTTCTGAAGGTCAGCAGGTCTTGGGTCTGCCGTAGGTGGATGGGGAGGGTGTTCCAGGTCTTGGCGGTGAGGTGGGAGAACGATCTGCCGTCTGAGGTTGCTCTTCGGAAGCAGAGGACTGTAGCTAGGGCAAGGTCGGTGGAGCGGAGATGGCGGGTGGGGTTGTAGAAGCTGAGTCGTTTGTTGAGGTACGTTGGTCCGGTGTTGCGGAGTGCCTTGTGTGCGTGGGTGAGGAGCTTGAAGTTTATCCTCTTGTTGACCGGGAGCCAGTGCAGGTCTCTCAGGTAGGGTGTGATGTGGCTGCAGCGAGGTATGTCGAGGATCAGGCATGCATAGGCGTTCTGGATGCGTTGGAGCCTTCTCAGGAGTTTGGCCGAGGCTCCTGCGTAGAGGGCGTTTATATAGTCCAACCTGCTGCTGACAAGGGCCTGGGTGACTGTTCTTCTCGTTTCAGTGTGGATCCACTTGTAGATCCTACGGAGCATGCGGAGGGTGCTGAATCAGGAGGAGGAGACGGCGTTGACCTGTTTAGTCATGGAGAGGGTGGAGTCGAGGATGACCCCTAGGTTGCGTGCTTGGTCGGTGGGTGTTGGAGCAGTTCCCAGTACGGTCGGCCACCAGGAGTTGTCCCAGGCTGAAGGGTTGAATCCGAGGATGAGGACCTCCGTCTTGTCCGAGTTCAGCTTCAGTCGGCTTTTCCTCATCCATTCAGCAACGGCCTTCATTCCTTCGTGAAGTTTGGTTTTGGCAGTGTGAGGGTCCTTGGTGAGGGAGAGTATCAGCTGGGTGTCATCGGCATAGGAGAGGATGTTGAGGTCATGCCAACGGGCGACGTGGGCGAGTGGTGCCATGTAGATGTTAAACAGGGTTGGGCTGAGGGATGAGCCCTGGGCAACGCCGCAAATGATCTCCGTGGCTTCGGAGCGGAAGGGGGGAAGGCGGACGCTCTGTGTTCTGCTGGAGAGGAAGGAGGTGGTCCAGTCCAGGGCCTTCTCTTGGATCCCAGCGTTGTGCAGGCGTTTTCATAGTGTGTGGTGACAGACCGTGTCGAAGGCGGCTGACAGGTCCAGGAGGAAGAGGGCTGCCGTTTCTCCGTTGTCCAGCAGGGACTTGATGTCATCGGTGGCGGCGATGAGGGCAGTCTCGGTGCTGTGATTGCTGCGGAACCCGGACTGGGAAGGGTCCAGGATGTTGTTCCCCTCGAGGTAGTGGGTCAGTTGTTCGTTGACGGGCTTCTCGATGACCTTTGCCGGGAACGGGAGCAGGGAGAAGGGCCGGAAGTTCTTGAGGTTCTTGGGGTCCGCCTTGGGTTTCTTGAGTAAGACGTTGATCTCGGCGTGCTTCCTGCTCTCCGGGAAGGTTGCTGTCTCGAAGGAGGCGTTGATGATTTTCCGGAGATGGGGTGCGATGGATGTGCTGGCTTTGTTGAAGAAGTGGTGTGGGCATGGATCTGACGGAGATCCGGAGTGGACGGTGTTCATTAACTTGATGGTGTCATCGTTGTTGATGTTGGTCCAGTAGAGCAGGTGGTTGGTGCGGATGGTTGGTCGTGGGGGCGGAGGTCTCAGTGGTTGTCGGGGCGGTCGTGGCATTGAAACTGTTGTGGATGTCTGTGATCTTGCGGTGGAAGAAGGTGGCCAGCGAGTCGCACAGGTCTTGCGAGGGTGGGACGTCGTCGGTGTTGGAGCTGGGGTGGGAGAGTTCCTTCACGATGTTGAAGAGCTCTTTGCTGTTGTACGCGCTGTTGTCTAGGCGGTCTTTGAAGGAGGCCCTTTTGGCGGATCTGATGAGGTGATGGTGTCTGCGGGTGGCATTTTTGTGGGTGGCGTGGCTGTCCGGTGTTCGTTCACGGAGTCAGATCTTCTCCAGCTTTTGACAGGTTTGCTTGGAGGCCCGGAGGTCTTCAGTGAACCAGCTGGCTTTTTTGTTGGTATGATTGTTGGAGGGTTGCTTGATTGGGGCGTGGGTGTTGGCACAGTCGTTAATCCACTGTCTGAGGTTGCGGGCGGCGGTGTCGGGTTGGTATGGTCGGCGGGTGGGCTCTCGGTGAGGGTGGTGGTTAGCTGGTCTTCGGTGACTTTGCTCCAGCAGCGATGAGGCATCTGTTGGGTGCGGTGATGCGTGGTGGGTTTCTTGAAGGTGAAGTGGATGCAGCGGTGGTCGGTCCAGTGGAGTTCGTGGTATGGTTGAAGGAGACGTGGGGGCTTGCGGAGAAGATGGGGTCAAGCGTGTGACCAGCGGAGTGGGTGGGTGTTGTGACGAGTTGTCTGAGTCTGAGGTTGGCTAGGTTGTCGATCAGGGTGGTGGTTTTGGTGTCGTCATTGTTCTCGAGGTGGAAGTTCAGGTCCCCGAGGAGGATGTAGTCCATGGAAGCGAGGGCGTGTGTGCTGACGACGTCGGCGATGGAGTCGCTGAACTGTGGTTGGGGTCCAGGTGGTCTGTAGATGGGGGTTCCTCTGAGGGTGGGGTTGGGGTCGGTGTGGATCTGGACGTTCAGGTGTTCGTCGGTGCTGAGGGTGTCGTCGGTGTTGGTCGAGACTCTGAGAGTGTTCCTGTGGACGATGGCGATTCCTCTTCCCACTCTGTTGGTGCGGTCATTGCGGGTGATCTTGTAGCCTTCCGGGACGGCTATGGCTATGTCGGGTACTGAGGCGGGGTTCAGCCAGGTCTCCGTCAGGAAGGCGACATCTGGGGGAGGTTGAGTCGAGTAGGTCCCAGAGTTCACCAGCATGTTTTCGGGCAGAGCGGGTGTTGAGAAGGATGCATCTGAAGTGGTTGGGTTCTTTCCTGGTCGGCAGCATGGTGGGGCGGATGCTTGTGAAACTGCAGTTCCGGCAGGTGAAAGCTCCGTGGGTGTGCTTCGGGGTGGCCAGGAAGCAGGTGTGTGATCGTCCGGTGTTGAGTGTGTGGAGGGTTCTGGCATCGTAGCGGTGTTGGGCGTCGTGGCGTTTGTGGTGTCCAGGGGTCCTGGCGCTGGGCGTTGTCCAGGCACGGACGGGCACAGATGGGCCCGCCTTAGGTGCGCCAGCAGCGCGGCCGCGTAGCGGCTTCCATATGAGGGGATGTGGGAGGGAGGAGCAGCTGGGAGGCGGGGAGGCGAATGGGATTGTAGGTGGGCGGGAAAAACGGGCGGGGGCTGTGGGAGAACTGGGCACAGGAAGGAAAAACAAGTTTAGGCAAGAAAACAAGTACAGGCACAGAGGAATAAAAACAAGTCTGTGCAAGAAAGCAAGTGGACCTTGACACCGGATGGCCTGCTGCTTCAGTAGTACTTGTGGTGGTTCCTTCAATTTCCTGCCGCTCTTTTTCGAACCGAGTGGCTGACATAGCTAGCCAATGTTTGTACTTTGAAACATCTGCTTCATTAAAAGGAATGAATGGTTTGCTGGCCAGTGCCTTTTTGTACCGTGGATCCAGAATAGTGGCACAAATATAATATTGTTCTGTATGTATTTTTTTAAGCCTTTCATTGTCAACTAGGTGGGTTAATAATCTCTCTGCCAACTGATATGCATCTTGCTTGTTAGTATCATGTTTGAACGTTGAAGACACCGCCTTCAGTTGGTGCTCTAGCATGCCCAACAATGGGATAGCTTTGCCCAAATTACAGTCCTCCCTGCTGACTTCACGCATGAAGACCTCAAAAGGATGAAACATGTCTGTCAGGCTTTTAACTAGGTCCCATTCCTCCAACTCTAGCCTCATGTCTTTCATAGAAGAACCCAGTGCAAAGACATACTCATTGATTACCAAGCACTGCTTAGACAGACGTTCAAGTATGTAAAAGGTTGAGTTCCAACGTGTTACCACCTCCTGGATGAGTCCTCTGACTGGCACTCTACAGTCACGTTGAATGGTCCTCAGCTGCTTCCGGGCCTTAAAAGAATGGTTGAAATGTGTGCAGATTCTTCGGCAGGTGGTCAGTAACTTGCTGACTTTGTTTTCTTTTTTCAAGAAATCTTGAACAACAATGTTAATACTGTGCGCCAAACACGGCACTCTGAAATAGCCACCATCATTCATGGCCCTAACTATATTACTGCCATTATCCGTGGAAACATAACCAATCATGCGCTTTCTTGAATGCAGCCATTCAAAGACCTTACTGTTAAGTTAAACTCCTCCAAAATGTTTACTGCAGTATGAGATTTCTCCATGGTAAACATGGCTAATGTTCCATGTTTCCGACTAGCTTGAAAAATTGTGGCAGTGTCAACACCTGCATACATCTTGTCTCTAATGCCTGCAAAAGAGACCCAGTGTGCAGTGATTCACATGTAATCAAGGGCTTGGCAACTGGTCCACATGTCTGTTGTTAGGTGAATAGTGTGAACAGCACTCTTCTGCAAAGCTGCCCCAATCACCACCAGCACATCTTGATGTAGTTCTGGAACCGCAACTCTGGCAAAATAGGACCGGCTAGGAACCTTCCATTTAGGGCAGACTGTTGCCACAAATTCTCGAAAACCCACCCCTTCCACGAAAGAAAAAGGGAGAAGGTCCAGCGCTAACATTTTAGCCAGCATTGCATTATAAAGACGTGCCGTTGGGTGGTTGCGTTCAAATGGTGCCTCAGACCAAAACATGCTTTTAATGGTGGTCTGGACCGTTTTCATATGTGATGAGGAGGATCCAGACCTCTTCAACCCAGTTAGGCTCATTGATGTACTTTTTCGCATTGGTGTCTCTACCAGACTACTGTGCCTCCTTGATGTTGTTGGGGTAGAGGAGTGTGTATGCGCTACCACTGCAGTGCTGCTGCCAGGGGTACTGTGTGTACCAGAAAAAATGCCTCTCGGTTGTTCACCTCCCCCCTGCACGATCAGCTCCTCTTCGTCATCAGATGCAATATCAATGTCTACATTTGGATTTTTACTTTTGGCTTTCCGGATGTTACTTAGGTGCGCCTCTCACTGGATAATGTGGTGTTTTTTTAGATGACCTCTCTAGCCTCCGGTCCCATAGTTGGCACCAAGCTTACCCCGACTAACTACTTGTTTACAAATCAAACAAATTACTAGGTTTTCCGCCTTTTTGCTAATACTAAAGAAGTCCCAAACTGGGGACTGGAGATTTCTGGTGGTGGTGGAGTTGCTACTTTTAGTGCCAGATGAAGTGGAGGATGGGCATGGCTGAATTTGACTCTGTTCTGCACTTACAGCACCACTACTTGAGGTAATGGAGGTCAAGCTGGATAGAGGTCCCTGACGGCCCTTCTGACGAGAAAATATGGAAGCTGTAGGTTGTATTGGTGTAGTAGTTACCTGTGTTGGTGGTGGTACCAGTGCCACGCCGCCCACAACCCGCTCAGCAGCAATTTGGGATAGGGTCAAAATGTCTGTCTACTGCATGCCAGCTGGGGCTAGAGTGACGACTGTGATGACTGGGTCGTCATCGTCAGACTGTTCATCAGTAGCAGAATACATCACTTCTACTTCTTGTTCATCGTCATCACCCATAAGTGAAAGCCTTGTGGGAACCTTCCTTTTAGGCTTATCTACCTTTGTCGGCTCATGGCGTGCCTCCCTCTCAGACTGCATTGGTGGGTTCTGTAGTAGCAAGCCTCAGCCAGGCCTACTAGTGCAAGGGATTCGCCCTTCTCTACACAGAGTCCTTAGACCAATAGCAAGAAGTTGGCACAGAAACTGGAATAGAAAAGACAGAGTTTATTAAACCTCATGAGGTGGAACTACATTCACACAACATCCTTCGGTATAGTATGAGGTAGCACCCTGACTGGAAGGAGCTGGGTCCTTTTATACCCACACAGGGGCTCAAAAGAAGGCGATACAAGTACAAGCTGCTGTTCTTAGGCACATAAAAGGTCATATAGAAATTGCACAGTCGACAAGTGGGAGGAGCTAACAGTTAGCTAGTTGGAGTAATCACATCCTGACAGTTACATGCTAGGGACAGCTGTATGCTCTTCTGAGCATGTGCAAAGTGGAGGAGACTAAACATATCTTGTCTCTAGGCAGATTTCAAGAGCAGTTGACAGGAAGGTAGGACAGAGCACATGGCATACAAAATGGCTGATAGAAATACAAAATGGATTCCGTAAAACGGGCAAGATAGTCTCTAAATACGACATGTCTTCTGCTAATACTTAACCCAATTACTGTTAAATTACCACAGACAACCCTTTCAGCATTTGCTGAAGACATTCGTCTGTCTAGGGTAATCTGGATCTACAGGATGCATATTGATATTCATCATATTATAGTTCACTGCTTAACATTTGCTGTTCTTTTGTAACACTTGTTTTGGTAGGTGTACAAGCAGTAATGCACATAGAGCAAATCATGGGACCATATTGTATACACGTACAGCATGTAAATATTATAATCAGTAGTATACATAGAAATATCTGTAGTTTCCAGCCCCAAGTAACAAAGAGTGTCCATATCCAGTTTGAAAATGTCCATGTACCAGTCTCTCGGTGAATGTCTGTAACAATCTTATGCAGTTTAGAGATTGCGTCATAAACTGAAGGCGAATGGTCCGGGATAAAGACAAAACAGCTGCTACCGATGATGCGGCATGCACCACCACGATCAGCCAAGATCAACTCGAGCACCATCCGATTTTAGAGTGCTACAATTCTTGCAATTTGCAGTTCTTCTGTATTGTTCCCAAGTGCCATAGCTGTCTGATTGGTGACAGCTTCCACTACATGAGTCAATCGTCTGATCTTTCTACTATTTAATGCAGCACCGACGAAGAAAAACAAACCCAAATTGAAATCAGTACTTGTTGTCCGTTTATCTCTATTTTTAGAAACATCATTGTATAGTTTCTGATCAAGATGATGATATGATGCAGGTGCTAAAAACACAGGTGGTAACAAAAATGATATGTAACATACCCCTGACCATCCAATAGGTAATTGGTAATATCCTTTATTAACACATACAAAATAGGTGTTATGTGACGCTACAAAGCTGCTATTGTTAACACCCTCAATGTTTAATACAGTAGTACATTTGCTTCGTCCTACGGGAATTCTCCCAACACTGCTAATACATAAATCTGCTTTGCTCTAGTTACAGAAATCACAAAGGGTCCAATGTTCTTCATATTACTCACATTTGTGAAGACATATGGTGTTGAAATATTGCCCGGTTGGTATTCATCCCATTCCCATTTAGTCCCTTTAGCTTGAGGATACCCATTTTTGTCTTGGTAACATTCTTTATTCAACTGAAAAACGATTCCACCTACTGAAGGCTTTCCATAAGCAAACAAAAGGGCATACCAAGCTTGACATGAACCATTATGAGAAAACGGTAGAGGAATAAAAGGCGTTTCTCCTTTCTTTTGGTGCACAGGTATCAGAAGTTTTTGCTCATGATAAGGAAGAGTGTAGTAGTGATGCTCCAGTGGAGCTGGAGTGGTTGCAACAAAAAGCTGTCGAGCAGGAACTGCTTTCTCAATGAACCAAGTAGTTATTGCCAAAACCAGTAGGGCAACAACAAACCCTACAGCACAAATTATTTCTTATTCATTTCAATTGACAACGATGCTCGATATTTCTAAGAACCTGTTAAAAACAATCGTTGGAGTTCTAATACCTTGGGTAGCCGCTGATTTCTTCACTACGGGCCAAAGCGGGTGTCACTAGACTAATGCAGGGCTGATCCCCCCCCTTGCCTCATTGGCTCTCTGTTTCACACACCCAGGGCAGTAGCTCAACCAGTCTCATTCAAAACTGCAGATTCTTTCCTTGGTCTCAAATCGTATCGCGATGTTCCAGGAATCGTTTGGTCCGGGATGACTTCCGTAGACTCGTCAGATGATAAAGCTTGACCCTTCTCCGTTTCCAGAATCTCTCTATGGTCGATCAGCGCAGCATGTTCCACCAAGGTGGGCGATACGCGCTTGCAGTGTGTTGTATGGAGCCAGTTCTTTCTGTTCGTCACTCGAACCGCTGTCCTTGTAGCCAACAGTACCTACTCCGGACCTCGCCACCTCGGCTCCAAGCTGTTCGATCTGTCGAATGCTTTTATCATCACAGGATCACGGGACGGAGGTCATGGGTCTCACCTGTAGATATATCAGGAAGAGCTTCTCGAACCTGTTGATGAATAGAGGTCAAACTGTCAGTTAACTGTGCCAAATAATCATTCAACAGAACACAAGGCACATCATGTATAGGGCGTGGCTTAGGAACTCCCCAAATGATCATCGATCTTCCAAATACCACCTCATACGGTGTGAGACCTGATCGTAAGAGTGGTAGTGATCTTGTGGATAACAGTGCCAAAGACAATGCATCTGGAAACTTTAGGGACCTGGAAGTCAGTGTTTTCGCCAGCTTCAATTTTAAGGTAGCATTATACCTTTCGACCAATCCTGCTGATTGTGGTTGGAAGACTGCATGGAATTTCTGTTTTATCCCTAATCCTTTCAGGACATAATCAACAACTTGCCTAATAAAATGGGGTCCATTGTCACTCCATAAAGTTTTACAAACACCATATCTAGGGAAAAATTCCTTCAGAAGCACCTTTGCTGTGGTAAGAGCAGTATTAACCTTTGTAGGGTACTCCTCTATCCATTTACTGAAGGCACATACCACCACTAGGACATATTTTAGATTATTGCAGCGTTCAAGTTGGATGTAATCCATCTGCAAAACTTCAAAAGGTAAGTTTGGTGTAGCAAACCCTCCTGTAGAAGTTTGTGTCCCTTTTCCAGGATTGTACTGCCAACAGATCAAACAGGACTGTACCACACATTTAGCTGTGCTGGCAATTTCAGGGTGCTCCCAGACTTGTATAAGCAATTTAGTTATTGCTAGAGCTCCAACATGTGCCAGCCCGTGTGCCATTTGAACCAGAGGTTGTAAATAGGCTGCAGGCAATTTCCACTTATTCATGTCTTTGTTACGCCAACAACCCTCATCGTCCAACATTCCGTCTTTGGACCACTGTTCAAGTTCTTCCATGGAGGCAGATCTCTGTATATCCAATACTTCCTCTCTAGCATCCTGCCAACGCTCAGCTTGTGATTTTACTATGTACATAGGTGTAGTACTTCGCTGTATTGCAGTTTTGCGAGCTACACGATCTGCAAAGGCATTTCCTTGTCCTATTTTGTCAGTGATTTTCTTGTATGCACTACACTTCATAATGGCAACTTTCTTCGGATATGTAAGAGCAGTCAAAAGATTATGTACTAATTCTCCGTGCATTATCTGCATCACATGGGATGTAAGAAAGCCTCTCTCCTTCGAGAGTAGGCCAAAATCATGAACCACTCCAAAAGCATAGCGGCTATCCGTGTAAATGTTCACACATAAGTCAGTACTAAGCTCACACGCTCGTGTCAAAACTATTAGTTCAGCTGCTTGAGCTGACTTCTGTGGTATGCAAGCTGTTTCCACTACTGTTTCAAGTGTCGTGATTACGTGTGCAGCTGAGGTTGTGCCATCTGGTAACTTCAAACAAGACCCATCAACCCACAGCTCCCCATAGACATCTGGAAGGGGCGTATCTTGCAGATCAATGCGACCCTTTGTCTGTTCCTCAGTAAGGAATATACAATCATGAGGCTCCTTTGACTGAGACTGAGTCACAGGATATGGCAGCAAAGTGGCTGGGTTTATTGTAGCACACCTCTTCAATGTAATATGGGGTGCTAACAGTGTCAATTCGTATCCTGTCAAGCGAGCACTAGTTAAATGCTGAGTTTTAGTCTGATTCAAAAGGGCATCTACTGCATGGGGTACTAGCACCAACAGTTTGTGTGACAAAACTATCCCTGCACTCTGACGTATAGACACGGCTGTCGCTGCAACTGAACGGAAACATCCAGGCAACGCACGAGCAACAGGCTCAAGAACTGCAGAGAAATATTCACAGGGGCGTTGCTTGTCACCGTGCGTCTGTACTAAAACTGACAATGCACAGCCATCTTTCTCACGTACATAGAGTGTAAAGGCCTTCATATAATCAGTGTTAGGTGTACCTAACACTGGTGCAGAGCAAAGAGTTTGTTTCAACTGGCGAAAAGCATTTTGACATTCATCTGTCCAAGGAAGAGGAATCGGAGTGTTCTTAATCAAAAGTACCAACAATGGTTTAATAATGTGTGAAAAACCCAATATCCATTGCCTACAAAATGAAGTTAGCCCAATAAATGCACAAACATCTTTCTGTGTGGAAGGTACTGGAGTGTCTAAAATTGCTTGAAGGCGATCTGATGTCAGTGCACGTCCCTCCTTAGACAGAAGATGACCTATATAGGTTACCTTCGGTCTACAATATTGCAATTTCTTTTGAGATACTTTATGGTGATGTGTCGCAAGAAAAGAAAGTAAGGACAAAGTACATGTTTCACACTGCTCAGGTGTATCAGCTGGCAACAAGATGTCATCGACATATTGTATGAGAGCCACTCCTTCAGGCAAAATAAAGGAATCGAGTTGTCTTTTTAAGGCTTGCCTATAGATACTCGGACTCTCAGTGTACCCTTGAGGAACTCTACAAAAGCTGTACGATCTATTATTCAAAGTGAAACCGAACAAATATTGGCTATCAGGATGAATAGGAATTGAGAAGAAAGCGTTCTTCAGATCCACTACTGAAAATGTAGTTGCAGTTGGAGGGACCAAGGTAAGCAGTGTCGTTATGTCAGATACTACAGGATAATGTGGTACTACAATCTTGTTGACCTCTCTCAAGTCAATGATAAATCTATAAATCTTAGTGTCAGCATCTTTTTTCAAAATGGGAAGAATCGGACTATTGCAAACATTATAAGGAACTTCTTCCACTACCCCCACTTCAATCAGGTCTTGTACAAAACGTGTAAGTGCTTCTTCACCTTCTCGAGAAATTTTATACTGAGGCAATCTCGGCAGTATAGCACCCTCCTTGACACTAATATGTACTGGTGGAATAATCATTTGCCCTACGTCAGTGTCTGAAGTAGCCACCAAAGTACTAGGGAGTGAAGCTAGTGCAATATCCTCTTTTACAATACAGGATCTCTCAATCATGGGGTGGTTGTCATTTAAAATAACCCGTACTCCTTCCGGAGAACATAATATCGTGCCCCTGAAATATTTGAGCATGTCAAAACCCACAATATTGTCTGGTGTATTTGGAGAAACCAAAAATGGACATGGAGCAGTAAACTTATCAACATGGAGTGCAAGTGGTTGTGACAATGGGCTAAGGGTGGATGTTCCATCGAAACCTATTGATGTAATAGTTAAGCCAGACAGGGGAGCCTCAGGAATCAAGGGGCAGATTTATGAGGCCCTTGCGCCTCTTTGCACCGCAATTGCGTCACTTAATGTGACGCAACGGCGGCGCAAACAATGCACCCTATTTACAACGTGACGCATCTAGGAGATGCGTCACGTTGGAAAGCCCTGCGCCATAAGGAGGCGTTCCTGCGCAGGGGGGGCGTTCCTGCGCAGGAACGCCTCCTAAAAGTGGCTGAGTGAAATCTATGAGATTTCACTCAGTCACTTTCTACGTCAATTCCTTACGCCTGCGTGAAGCAGGCGTAAGGGTGACGCAACATGCATTGAAGAGGTGGCCCCTGTGCATTGCAGGAGTCATGTCGCACTTGCGACATGACTCCTGCAATGCGCCGCCCGTACGCCGAGAGATGCGTCACGCATCTTCACTGCCTTGCACCATGGTGCGCCGCATTGTAAATGCATTGTAAATGCATTGTAAATGCATTGTAAATGCGGCGCACCATGGGTGGCGGAGCAGTGGCGCACTGTGGCGCACATTAACTGGCGCATCCCTGGGGATGCGCCAGTTAACATAAATCTGCCCCCAAGTGTTTAGATAAGGCGCTACGGGTAGCTCCTGTATCAACCAGAAACTGATCAGTAGAACCCAAAACATGTGCTGTAACATAGGGACCCTTCTGATCTACTGGAACTTCAACTGATTCCTTACCCCATCCTAGGCAATCCTATGCATAAGCAGAATCTTGCAAATTAGACGGCTCATAGTCGGACATTTGATATTGATTCCGTCTGTCAAAATTATTGGCCCCCTCTTGTCCACGTGTATTAGCATCAAACCTAGCACGATCATTCGTGTTTCCTACAGGCCCTGAATATCCTGAACGATTTCTCATTTGTCCCCGACCAGGTGAACCCTGCTGAGTACGTCGTACTGGACAATTAGAAATCCAATGTCCGAATTGTCTACAATACACACATTGATCAACAGAGAAATCTACACGAGGATAGGGAGGAAAAGACGAACCATAAGATCCACGTCCACCTCTATTATTACCTCTAGAAGTTGGGCCATAAGCTTGAGCCATCATAACCTTTCTTTTTAACTCTTTACATTTTTTATCTACCTTACTTTTCCCTTCTAATTATTGTCGTTCATAATACTGAGCCATAGTTAGGAGAGAAACCGGAGAGGAGGTAGTCCATGAACTTTTTCTGGCCTTTAGGCGACTAGCTATTTCTGGCAAAAAGTTTGTGACATATTAATCGACAAACAGATGCCTACCCGTGTCATCTGTCAATGACTGGCCACTAAAATCGTGAAATGCTTCTTCAAAGCATGTGAAAAAATCTGAAACTCATTCATCTATTTTTGCTTGCAAGACACTAACATAGTCCAATCTATCTTTTTAGGGGGAATAATCGTCTTTAATTTAACCAATATAGCTGATGGAAGATCTAAAATTTGCTGATACCTTTTTTGTGCACGTTCTCTATCTTTATCTGATTGTTCTATATCTGACCACAATGCTCCAAATACCACACGATCGTCAACTTTACGCACAGTTCTCCACATATATATGGAGAAGTGTGGCTCAAATGGTTAGAGCGGCAGACCCTGATGCAGAGGTCTGGCCCGGGACCAGGGTTCAATACCCGCCTTGGCGGGTCTTGGGCTCAATTTCCTCGGACCTGACAATTCTCGCCTCGGTGCCTATTCTAATCATGGGTCCCACTCTGCGACTCTGGGCAATAGCTTGCTTAATCTCCAGAACGGCCCCAAAAGCGCTGGGATGCCTGGTTTCACCCTGGGGGGTGCCCAGGAGTGGACACTCACAGGGAAAACCAGGAAAGGTTCCTAAGCAGTATACGGACAGTGCCGGGACACTACCTCAGGGAAGTAGCTGTGCGCTCTATAAATACTGGTACATTTACATATCAGATGGTAATATTAATTCAAAGCACAAATCAATGTCAGACAAAGTCATAGTACAAGAACTAATGGCACCCTCAATTTCTTCATAAAAAGCTGTGGGATTCTTTCGCGGATCAGGCAATGCATTTTTAAAAGCCATGACATCTGCTCTATTCCAAGGAGTGTAAACCCAATTATAAATAAAATATCCTTTCTCGTCAATAGAAGTCTTATCATCACCTGTACCTGTTCCTTTAGGAGGAACATATAAAGGCGTGGCTTCCCGCATGGCTTTCACATTTACAACATTGTTATCTGTGTCGGGCGTCGGAGCTCGTGCCATGTTGATTCGAGATGTTTGTGCAGCTGCGTCTGCTGCCTTTTTCTCTTCCCGTAAACGGACTGCTTCATCACGTACTTTAACCAAGCGTCTGCTCGTATCAGCCACCTGGGAAAAGACAAAAGAACAACCTCTGTAGCCAATATCTCAGTAAAATATTTCTGTTCCTTTTCTGACCAATTCTTAACAGTATCTGGAAATTCAGAAGCAGTGAGAGTACCATGATCGGCTTTTCGCGCCGCAGATCTAATCTGAGAGGAACGTTCGGTATTTAACATTGAGGGAGTGTCTCGGTCTTTATCCTGATCTGTCAGAGAGTCCTCATCTGACTCATTAGGAGCAGAAGGGAAAATATACGGAGGTGGAGAACGATCTAATTAGAGAGAATCATCTTGCCGTTTATTAAGAATAGGATAGAGAGGCCTACGAATTGCATATTGGCCATTTACCTGTAACTGACACTCCCTATCTTCTCTTTCTTTAGATTCTCTCATCTCTTCATTTTTCATATCTAAGGCTTTCGCATGCACACTTTTATGCTGTTCTTTTTCAATCAAGGCCTTTTCACCCTTCATTCGCTCACGCACTTCTTCATCCCACTTTGCACACAGTTAAACATATCTTGCCTAGCCTTTCGCTTGAACATTCGTTGCTCAACATACTGAATCTTTCGCAAATCAAATTACTCATGCATAGGCCAACGCAACTCAGGATCCTTGCGAGTGTATTTATTCCACAATTTGCTGTACATTATGGACGAAACACCATATTTAATATACATCTCCCTATTAGGTGTCCGGGGGGGCCTGTTGTCCTTCATCACATTTCAAATTGGTACCACTACAAAAGCAACACAACTTACGAAGTGTGCTAAAAACAGGCATGCCGAAAATAGTGCAAAATATGCAGTATTATAAAAAGTAGCGCTTAAAGTACTCTTTGTACGTTGCGCCGTTCGAATTTCATAGGAGTAGAGAAAAATCTCCTCATCACCTGCCTATATGTGTTGCAAGACATACATCAACTTTACATAGAATCATTTCAAACTTTTAGCCAATACATAGGAAATTGCCGTAGTAAGCGTATCTAAACTACCTTACTAATTACAAGGCATCATACTCACAGCAAGTGCCGTAAAACGGTTCTTACCAGTGAAATAGTGTCCAGGTTCCTCCTGCCAAGTTCTCAAATCGACCAAACGGTCACTACACAGCGGATCAACAGAAGAGATCTCAGTCGAGGACCGGCACCACCTGAATGGTCAGATCAGAAAGAAAGGGAAAACGCAGTGGATACCAAGACTCGGGTCTCCTCTGGCAGTGATCACGTCCAAAGCGAGATTCCAATCCTTAGTCTCGACCAGTCCTTCGGGAATCCGAGTCGCCGATGAGCCCCACGTTGGACGCGCCAATTTGTAGTAGCAAGCCTCAGCCAGGCCTACTAGTGCAAAGGATTCTCCTTTCTTTACACAGAGTCCTTAGACCAATAGCAAGAAGTTGGCACAGAAACTGGAATAGAAAAGACAGAGTTTATTAAACCTCATGAGGTGGAACTACATTCACACAACACCCTTCAGTATAGTATGAGGTAGCACCCTGACTGGAAGGAGCTGGGTCCTTTTATACCCACACAGGGGCTCAAAAGAAGGCGGTACAAGTACAAGCTGCTGTTCTTAGGCACATACAAGGTCATACAGAAAATGCACAGTTGACAAGTGGGAGGAGCTAACAGTTAGCTAGTTGGAGTAAACACATCCTGACAGTTACATGCTAGGGACAGCTGTATGCTCTTCTGAGCATGTGCAAAGTAGAGGAGACTAAACATATCTTGTCTCTAGGCAGATTTCAAGAGCAGTTGACAGGAAGGTAGGACAGAGCACATGGCATACAAAATGGCCGATAGAAATACAAAATGGATTCCATAAAATGGGCAAGATAGTCTCTAAATACGACATGTCTTCTGCTAATGCTTAACCCAATTACTGTTAAATTACCACAGTTCCAATCAACATCTAGATCATCAGAAGGAAGGGGGCTTGAAGAAGAACTTGTACTAGCCCTCCTTGACCTTTTTCTTTCTGGGGATCTGGAAGACAATGGATCATCAGGCAGAGTGGCTTGCTTGGATGATACCTCCGATTGAATCTCGATTTCCTGATGTGCCCCTACTTCTGGAGGAATAAGCATTGTGGGCAGTAGTGCCTCTACTTGCGCCACTCCTTGCGCCACTCCTTGCGCCTCTCCTTGCGCCACTCCCTGCTCTTCTCCATGCGCCACTCCTTGCGCCACTCCTTGCGCCACTCCTTGCGCCACTCCTTGTGCCTCTCCTTGTTGCACCTGTGGCTGTCGTTGCACCTCTGGTTGAGCACTCATCAGATGAGTTACACCCTGCGTTGATTGGATGTTACTTTCTTGCGATGAGTCAACGCCAACATCACTGGTCGATGGTGATTGAGCAATTAAAGTTGCTGCCTCTGCGGCACTCATGGCCTTGGGCCTAACTTGGAGTGGTGGCACTGAGACCAATAAAGCTGAGGTGCTGCTCCCAGCTTGGTCCCCGTTGGACACCGCTGCTGCAGGTGTAGTTTTTTTTTCCCCAAAAAAGTGTCTGTGGGCAAACCAGTCTCCTTGGTAAGTGCCGGCGCCACTTGCTTCTTCTGCTCCTTCTTACTGGCAGTGGCACTGCCAACTTTCTTGGTAGAGGAGCTACGGCCACCTTTCTTTGGGTCCATCTTCTTCAGATGTCAGAACAAGAGGCAGCAGTTGCACGAGTTGCAGAGTTGTCTGTGGCCACACGTGACATCAGATGACGTTGTGCTGCACACACCGCAGCAGGACTTCTTCCTGGCACTGATGATGAACGATGAAGATGATTCGTGGTTCACTTTGTGCACCTAAAAGCAAAGGAAGCCAGAGGAACATCAGTTAAATAAATGTTGCATATGTCGTGCTTCAATTAATATTTGCAACTAGGCATTTATTATTATTACAACACACCCAAAAACGGAAAGACCAAAAATAAAAATTGCAACTACTTCTAATCAAAAATGGATGTTTACATTAATAGAAGAGAGACCCCACAGAAAGACTTGGTCCATGCACCACTGAGTACCCCTTGGCATAATGGATGAAAGCAGGGCAGACTGGGTGCAGGTCTATGACACAAAGCACACTGCCTGGCTTCAAAATGGCCCCTTGACCCCCACCCACATGGCCAGGCCCTGCCTGGACCAGGCCTCACAATGGCCACCACCCACATGGCCAGGCCCCAACACCACCCCAAAAAATCGAAAAACACACAAAAATCTCCACAATCCAATGCCATCCATGCCCTAAATGAAGTTTAAATTCAAGAGACCCCACAGAAAGACTTGGTCCATGCACCACTGAGTACCCCTGCGCATAATGGATGCAAGCAGGGCAGACTGGGTGCAGGCCTATGGCACAAAGCACACTGCCTGGCTTCAAAATGGCCCTATGACCCCCACCCACATGGCCAGGCCCTGCCTGGACCAGGCCTCAAAATGGCACCACCCACATGGCCAGGCCCCAACACCACCCCAAAAAATCGATAAACACACAAAAATCACCACAATCCAATGCCATTCATGCCCTAAATGATGTTTAAATTCAAGACACCCCACAGAAAGACTTGGTCCATGCACCACTGACTACCCCTGGGCCTACTGGCTAGTGTGGCTTTACATGCACCACAAAATAAAAAATAAAAATCCACATATAACCGTGAGCTATTCAATTCCATGACATAAATGATAATTACGTTCAACAAAACTCACAGAAACAGTTGTATCATGCACCCATGACTAACCCTGGGCCTACTGGATACTGTGCCTACCCACAATATATTTTTTTTAAAGTTGTGAAAAAGTTAAAAAAATTGTAGTTGCAGCAACTGCAATGCCCCACACAAACAACACCAACTTATTTGTAAAATCTCAAATCCAAAAGTAATCCAAATGTGATCCAAACAAAAAGTCCTCAAATACAAATATCCAGCAGCAGCCACAAAAAGTAATCCTTCCAGCTCCAGATCCAAATGAAAAGTGACCAGGACATGGATAAAGCATTGGGAGGAGCCTGCTGGACAGGAACAGGAAGTTGGAGACTCTGGGGCACTTCCTTCCTCCCACCCCCCAAAAATGGACTTCTTGCACAAAAAAGTGCAGCCAAATGTCAATCTGAGGAGTTATTCTGATCCAAATCATCATTTTCAAAAGGTTTATGCTGCCTGCGGTAGATTTCTTGTCCAGAATTGCAATTTTTGCAAGTTCGGGAAAGCGAGCTGTTCGAATCTCCCGCCGGAAGTCAGCTGCGCGTCGCATCTACGTGTTCGCAATTGCTTACTCCCGCGATGCGTAATCGCGGGCCCTTATGACGTATTCGCGTTCTGAAACTCTCGCAGCGCAAGATGGTGGGCCGCTATGACGTACTCGCGGTCGAAAAGTCTTGCGCGATCACGCAGCCAGATCCAAAATGGTGCAGCGCACGCAAACCGGGAGGAAAAAGAATTCGGCGAACTCAGAATCACGGTAAGTCAACGCCGCGTGTGCGCGATTATATTTTTGAAGTGCGACCAAGCAAAAAAATCCGCCAGCTTGCCATCTGTGAATTTATTGACAATTTCGCGCGATTCGCGGACCACGAATTTGTTACAAATTTGCAAATTCCGTGAGCGGAACGGATTTTCAGCCCACACTTACAGCCCTCACATCCGGGACAAATGTGGTTGTTCCCCTACATGTGCTTCCCTATACAGTGCATCCCAGGCTTTCTCTCTACCATCTGAGGGAGGTACCAACCCTGGCGTGGTGCAGGTATCCCCTGGGCACCAATCTCCTGTCCACAGACTACCACCTGCCACCCTCCCCCTTCTGGTGGTCCTGGCGGTCGCATCCATGGCTGTACCCTGCAGAGAGGGCCAGCATATGGCCATGGTGGCCAGGGTAGGAGGACTTCTTCCATCAGTAGGTAGTTGTGAGACAGGACATTCATGCCATAGGGGCTACCCTGTCAGTCATGTCTGAGGCCCTGCAGGACATGCGGCAAATCCCTCCGGTGATGGACAGACAGACCCAGGTATTGGACATGATGGATAGATCTTGGCAAGACATGTCCAAGAATATCAAATACATAATATCCATCCAAAGGGAAGAGAGTGCAAGACCCCATGCCTTGGCCATGAAGTTGATGGAGGGCATGCTGAAACTGATCCAAAGTCTCCCTTCAGGGTCAATGCAGAGAGGGGAGCCATCACATCTGCCTGCAGCACATCACACCCACACACCTGTACCACAAACTGCATAGGATCACAGCAAGAGTACACTTCCACCACCGACCCATGTCAAGGCATTCCCCACACCTGCACATCACCCCCTCCCCACTGTCCAGGCATGCCCCACACCTGCACCTCCACCAACAGCCCCGTACAGGCACTACCACAACCTGCACATCCACCACCACCCTCTGTCCAGTCACTACTACCACCTGCACACCCACTCCCTGCCCATGCACCCCACCACTGTACAGGCACCATCAGCCCCTGTCTATGAACTTCCCTTGTACAGACAGATGCACCACACCAAGCTACACCTCGGGGACAACTTAAACGTACTCACCCAACAACCTTCACTTTCAACTTTGCAAAGTTGCAAGCACGATCCCCCTAGATCACATCTCAAATATATCATCTGGTGTGAATATGTGTAAATAAAATCTAAATCTCCTTACAAGTCAAGACTAAGTTGCATATTATGTACTGATGGAAAAATGTTTACCCTTGTGGTGTCCTAGAGATGTGAGGATGAATGTGTGAGTGACACATGTAAGAGTGTAACCCCATCAGTGCAACACGCCATTATGTGCAGAGCAAACAACAACTCACAAGATATATGTCCACACCTTGAACAAGACATTCACAATGAAATTAAACAAGATAAAGTATGAATCAAAATATAAGTTTATGTAAATGAAATGTTTTTGAGAAGAAAAAAAAATAAAACAGTCCATTTGGAAGGAAGAAAGGAAAACAAATAATATTCTTCACACAGAACATGAATAAAACACTTCATGAAGCGTCAGGGGTACCAGTATATATATACAAGGGACAAAGTAAATAAGTTTCCAAAACAATGTCAGAGTCCAACAGTTCAAATGTCCTTCTGGTCATCGTCTATCTCCACATTGTCCAGATCCTCAGAATCTGAAGCAGGCTCCTGGCTGGTGCAGGACCATGCACCACACGTGGTAAGGATATACGAGGAGTACGGGGAAACAGTGTGGGACAATTTACAGGGGGAAACATTGACAGTGGTGTGGGAGGGACGTTGGGATAGGACAGACAACATGGCTGCACCCAAGAAAGTGACACTGGCAGTGAGGGTGCCATGGCTCTTCCATTTTCCTCTTGTATCAGACACAACTCAGTGCAGATCTGCAGCATGATGGAAGAGGCCATGTCTGGCTGACCCTCCATACCCACATCACTTCCCGTGGTCCAGCCACAGTAGTTACAACACAGTGTTTGGATGGAACATGAGGGGTGTGGTATCTCGGGTTCGTGGCCGATGTTGGTGTCTTCATGGCAGCCACTAAGAGGAGGACTCGTTGCAGAGGATGCAGCTAAAAATCCCAGATAAAATAGAGACCTAGGAGTTAGGGAGTCAAGTCAAGTCAGGGGATTTATATAGCGCACTACATACCCAGAGGGTCTCAAGGCGCTTAGAAAGGAGAGGAGGATTACTTGTCAAATATCCACGTTTTAAGTTGCTTTCTGAATGCTAGGTGGTTCTGGGTAAGGCGAAGGTAATCGGGGAGTGAGTTCCATGTTTTAGCAGCCAGGTATGAAAAGGATCTGCCTCCCATGGTGCTCTTGTTGATGCGGGGTACAGTGGCGAGGGCTTGGCTGGAAGAGCGTAGTTGGCGGGAGGGGGTGTAGAAGGACAGTCGTGAGTTGAGGCATTCTGGTCCGATGTCGTAGAGTGATTTGTGTGCGTGGGTTAGCAGTCGGAAAGTGATTCTCTTATTGACGGGTAGCCAGTGGAGGTCTTTAAGGTGACCAGAGATGTGTTCGTTGCGTGGGATGTCTAATATGATCCTGGCTGAGGCGTTTTGGATTCGTTGGAGTTTCTTCTGGAGTTTGGCGGTAGTGCCTGCGTAGAGGGTGTTTCCGTAGTCCAGTCGGCTCGTGACCAGGGCATGGGTGACTGTTTTCCTTGTTTCGGTGGGGATCCAGGGAAATGTTTTTCTGAGCATGCGAAGAATGTTGAAGCAGGAAGAGGATACGGCGCTGACTTGTCTGTTCATTGAGAGTGAAGAATCCAGGATGATGCCTAGGTTCCGTGCGTGGTCTGTCGGGATGGGTGCTTTTCCGAGGGCTTCCGGCCACCAGGAGTCGTCCCATGCAGAGGGGGAGGTACCTAAGATGAGGACTTCTGTTTTGTCTGAGTTCAGTTTCAGACGGCTTTGTTTCATCCATTCGGCAACTTCTTTCATTCCTTCGTGTAGGTTAGTTTTGGCGGTGCTGGGGTCATTGGTGAGAGAAAGGATCAGTTGAGTGTCATCCGCGTAAGAGATGATGTTGAGGTTGTGTTGGCGGGCGATGGCCGCGAGGGGGCTCATGTATACGTTGAAGAGGGTGGGGCTGAGTGAGGATCCTTGTGGTACGCCACAGATGACTTCAGTGGCCTTGGACTTGAATGGTGGGAGGCGGACTCTCTGGGTTCTTCCGGTGAGGAACGAGGTGATCCATTCAAGTGCTTTTCCTTGGATTCCGATGTTATTGAGGCGTTGTAAAAGGGTGCTGTGGCAGACTGTGTCGAATGCTGCAGAGAGGTCGAGGAGGATGAGGGCGACTGTGTCTCCGTTGTCCAGTAGAGTTCGAATGTCGTCTGTTGCTGCGATGAGGGCGGTCTCAGTGCTGTGTTTTGCTCGGAAGCCAGATTGTGAGGAGTCGAGGGATTTGTTGGCTTCGAGGAAGGCGGCGAGCTGGTTGTTGACAGCTTTCTCGATGACTTTGGCCGGGAAAGGAAGGAGCGAGATGGGGCGGTAATTTTTGAGTTCGGTGGGGTCCGCTGTGGGTTTTTTCAGAAGGGCGGTGAGTTCAGCGTGTTTCCAGTCTTCCGGGAAGGTGGCGGAGTTGAAGGAGCAGTTGATGACGTCTCGGAGGTGCGGTGCTATGACGGAGTCTGCTTTGTTGAAGATGTGGTGAGGACATGGGTCAGTGGGGGATCCTGAGTGGATGGAATTCATCAGGCGGATTGTGTCCTCAGTGGAGATTGGGTTCCAGTCGTTAAGGGTGTTCACGGGGGGAGAATGTTCAGCAAATGGTAGGGTGGGTTGGTTTCCGGGTTGGTTGTCGAAGCTGTTGTGGATGTCTGCAATCTTGTTGTGGAAGAATGAGGCTAGGGAGTCGCAGAGGGCTTGAGAGGGGGTGATGTCGTTGGAGTTGGCCGAGGGATTGGAAAATTCCTTGACGATGTTGAAAAGTTCCTTGCTGTTGTGGGCGTTGTTGTCAAGTCGATCCTTGAATGCTGTTTTCTTGGCCTTACGGATTAGTTGGTGGTGAGTGCGGGTGGCGTTTTTGAAGGCGTCCTTGGTGCTAGTGGTTGGGTCTTTTTTCCAGGCCTTTTCAAGGGAGCGGCAGAGTTTCTTGGACTTCTTAAGATCATCGTTGAACCACGAGGCCTTTTTGCTGCAAGGTTTGTTTTGACGAGGGGATGATGGCCGGCCCAAGTTGTGTTGTGGCCTGCACTGGGACACCTCACCAAAAGAAAGTAGTGAATGGTCTGGGGAGAGTCGATTTCACCCTCCCCTGGGCAGAGGTTTCCAGTTCTCCCCCCTTCAATGTCCTCAGCCTCCACCTGGTCCGTATCACAACAGGTGTGTTCCTGCTCAGTCCGCGTGGGCGCAATTTCCCTTCCTCCTGATGTACAAGGTCCCTCCTCATCCTCATCAGTCATTGAGAGAGGTTGTGGCTGCCAGTGAACTAAAGATGTCCTGCTCCGATCCGTGTCCTGGTTCTATTGGCCAGCTGAGCCCACTGAAATGCAAAATAAATCATTATGTAGTGGTTGTACATGTCAAAACAAGACACATAACTACATGAGGCAAGGGTAGACTTTGTTCTCCTCTGATCATACTATACAAATGTAAGTGAATTTGAGCCTAAAGTACGTGTATGTTCACTGAGATCTCCTGATTTGACTCACACATGGATATCTCACTTGAATTTTGAAGGCTTGCACTTCTGTACTGTACCAACCCTCAGCTTCTACATTCTTGTGATCTGTGTGTGTCCTGTCATTGCTACATAGGCAGCTTCCAATCCCAGTCTACAAAAGGAGATCGGAAACAGTCCGGCTGTTATTGGAAGGGCCTGTAATATGGAGTGTCTGCACTTTTACTTTTCGACAAATGTCATCTGCTGTGTAGCATTACATGAGACAACACGAATGCTGATTGAGGGACACACATCCATGTAGGGTCTGGGATATTAGCTTTGCTAAGTGAGGAATCTAAACGTTTGATATTCCCTCACAAAAGCAGACAATCCTAATGGCGATGGGAGGACTGGCCCAATATCTCCTCTGCCTTTTGCAGGGTCCAGCGTTGTAGGTCCTCCCAGCGCTTGCGGCATTCCCTGGCCTTCCGGGAATGGACGCCCGCTGCACTGCAGTGCTCACCAATGGTGGCTCATAGTCTGGCACATGCTGCTTTGCTAAACTGGTCCTCAGGACCCCTATAAAGCTGAGGAAATTTGGACATCACCCCCTATGCTAGTATGTCTAATTCCCTTTCAGTGAAAGAATGGGTTCCAGTCGGTTTCCAGAACTTCAGGCCCGAAAGCGTAGTCTCCGCTTACAGAGCATAGTCTCCAAAAGTGGCGCGTCGGGTCAGCGTACAAGGCCTACGCTCCGCATATGGAGGGTACACATTCGGGATAGAAATTCCGGAAAGTAACAGGAACCCATTATTTCATACAGCAAATTACATACAGGAAGTGGTAGGCAGGAAATGTATCACAGGAAGTTGCTGATAGCCATGTTTTATTCATTCAGAGTAATCTTCCATCACAGATTAGATCCTCTGCCATCTGTTCTGTAGCAGAGACCCCTAAATTGACACATTAAGAGAACATCAGAGACATGAAACAAAAGCTAGAACAGATAAATAATGTTTGGACTGGGCCAAGGGGGTGAGCAGGCACAATATCACATCCCAGGAGAGTTTGCTCCGTTGCATTGGTACATGTAGTCCATAATTTGTGCTCAACTCAAGAGTTGAATGTTGTGGTACTGTAAATTTGGGGGAAGCAGTGCTGTGTATCCCAGACACATAGGGCCTGATTCACCAAGATCACCACTCACATTGTTAGCCGCTCAGCTGTGGGGGAGTCAAATCTGTTGGGGGCAAATACTCCCCAATACAATTGTTAGGCCCCTTTGTGATTCAGGCACACATTCTCAAAAGGTCCTGGGAGGTCACTCACATGCACATACATCTAATCCTCTGAGTCAATGGATTCCTTAGGGACATCAACAACAACGATTGCTGACATCTTCACATGACCTGATGCATGGCCAATCTTTTGACTCCTTTCAACAGCAGTAGTTTACAAACATCTAGTGTGGCTTGAAAAATAGTCTCAGGGTGGAATTCTTGGGCTGAGTCGTAATTATCCAACGTTCATCAGTGACAACAGACTGCAAACCACATTTTGTCCATAACACAACAAGTTGCTCAGGTGAAAAAAGTGTCAACCAGCTGATCAGGGACTTGCATACCCTGATCTCTGTTATGTGCAATGGCCTGGTGCCCAGATTCAGAGCTAGCTGAGGTACAAGAGGTGTGTATAAGCCATGACTTAAAGCTCTGTTGTGCAAAACACAGCAGGTTAATATGATCTTGCACACTACTTCAGGGAAATACATCAGCACACCCCCTGTACAGTCGAGGCATCTGAATCGCGACTTCTTAAGAGATTAAGGGTGTTGGTATTCGTCATCTTACTACCGCTTTATATGCACCGAACATGAATAGTTTGGTGTAGTGATTTAAAAGGCCTCTGGTAGAAGGTATCCAGTTGGCTCTTAAGTCCAGAATTGAAGTGAAACAACATATTGCTGACTTGTTGTTGACTTATCACTGTATCTCCCATTGTAACCCTAAATGTTCTCCGTTCAAGTTGCTCAAAGGGAGGACTCCAAGACAAACATTTTATCCTGGGTGGTTGTTTCCCAAAATAAACACTTGTAATCTCAAACAAATGTATGAGGTTGTCAAACATAATGTGGAAACAAAAGAAATTAAAAGCCTGGAGCATGAGCGTAAAAAAATAAACATGGGTTGCGTGTTGGTGATGAAGTCAAGATCAAACTACCTGTGTATGTACAGAAAGGTTGTTTCAGGTTTTCTGATGTTAGGAAAATTGTCAAGTTAGAAAAAACTTCTGCATTATTGGCCAATGTGTCTTGGTGGAGTATATCTAGATTAGCCAAAACTGTTTTCCTTTGCAAACTCACATCAATATCACTGATGATCCTGACTTTGGAAGTGAGTCTATAGCAAGGAAGGTTTCAGTAGGAAAAAACTCCAATGAAGTTGTACCTGAAACCTTGGGAAAAAATAGGAGGCACATTAAGTTACCTTAAAAAATAATGGTTTTGTTATGAATGTATTCTTCAGCTCAGTTTTCTTTTTCTTTTTTCTTCTTTACTTTGTGGTTCTTTTTCTATTTTGCTCTCACGTCTTATATTGTCTTTTGTATGAGGAAGGGAGGAATGTGGTGGTTAGTACTTTAGGCACTTAGATTTTTATGTGTGTGTATTATTAATTCTGTATTCCATAACCAAGTTTTCTTCCCGCAGTGCTTAGCCCTTGATGTATCTTTATAATTGTTTTCATTGGTTCTCTTGTGGGCGATTATGGGCATTCCAGAATTCTTGGGATGATTCTGGTAGCAGTTGGAATTGTACTGGCTGGTACATGGATGCCCCTAATAAAGTCTCAACTTACACTTGGATTTAGAGTTGTACCTAGGTCAGCTAGCAAGTGCCATATTTCTTAGACGTGGGGAAGGTTTGGTTACATAAAGGTGTGTATTACTTTGGCCATGGAGAGAGGTTGAGCTTGTCACTGGGGAGAAACAAGCGACATAAAGAGATAACTATGAGCACACATTCAATTTGACTTCTTGATAAGCTGGGGAAAAGGACAGTGTGGGATAACTTTGTTGCATAAACTATGCCTTTGGCATAGCAAAAAGGTTTGCTTTCCCACCCATGAAGACACAGGTGAACTCAGTTCAATCCTCCAACACTGAAGGTGAAAGACAGGTTATTGTAGCCCACACCCAATGCATTGTGGGAGTAGAGTTATTGCTTTTGGGCTATTAACATTACCTGTAACGGGATCAGGGCACTGTGGCAACAGAAACAAACCTGGTTCGTCATTTACAATATCACACATAGACACTGCACTAAGAATAACACTTTTAACTAGAAGTATTAGAACAGGGAGAACTTGTTTCTCAGCACATTGAAAAGAAGTACACAGAATATTAGAAAAAAGCAAGAAAGCATGTTGTGATCAACAAGTTATAAAATGAACATGTCTAACATATTTAGAATGTCAACTAAAACTTAGCTCTTCATAGCAGCTAAATACATTCAGTGGAGGAGTCTTGCACACTATTCGTCCACAGCATGCCCCTGCACATTGTGTTTCCTTACCTCAAGTGCACTATGGTCGAAAGGAGGGCAACCAAAGCTGCTGTGCTTGCATTTCTAATGGTGAATACCATTGCTTTGAGTCTAGGCACAGCTCTGCTGTTCGACCTGTGTTGGATCTGTGTGACTGCCTTTTCTCCAATTTAAAATCAATACTTAATTTGAATGACTGCTATTTACTCTGTTTACCTTTTGGTGCTAATAATGTGTATGTATGTATGTAGGTATGCATATAAATATGTGCTATTTATATAGTGTGAACCTCGCCAAAAATGAAACAGAACACTGTATAGGGTCAAAGGCAAGCATATAGTCAACAAGTGACATGAGAGGTAGGTGGTTATTGGATTTTGTAAAAAAATTGGAGTATTGTTTGAGGCAGGTACCTACCCACCACAAGTAATAATCGCAATTTGTGTCAAGGTAAACCACTAATGCCACAAATTAATCCTAAGCTCAACCCTGTAATATTTATAGTTTTAAAGAAACAAGGCAACCCTCTTGGTAGTCAAGGACCAGGGGTGTCAGTATTATAAGGCAACAAGGGTCCTTAACTTAATTAGATACTTCAGAGCCAGTTAATAATGTATAGACAACAATGTGTACTATAAGTCAAAAGGTATCCAGCCGGATACTAATTTAATCAATGTAAGAAATCAAAAGGAATAAGGTGAACAAATATACAGTGGGATACAACCTGTATCCAATATATATATGACATAAAGAAAAAACCAACAGGGACAATTGAAAAAGGAAGTTATTCCAGGGCAATTTTAAGCGGGGGGACGCTTACTTAAAGAAATTGAGAATAGTCTAGCTATCCCCATGTAGTAAACACACCTTAGTGACACAATGGAAAGACTAGTGTATAACTACATAAACAGTTGACGGCATTTCGATCCTGTAAAAATAAAAAATAAAGGATCATCATCAGGACTAACGTTACATTGCCTGAGTCTTGGTTATGCAAGCCTGTGGAAAAGTAAAAAGGAATGCAAAAGGAGAGGAGTAAGGGTTAAAAAGTAAGGAATTTGCATACCAGCATAGTGTTGTCGTCCTGATGGCAAACCATGCTTAAGGTGAAAACCTTCCATACGTGAGTGAAACTGTGTGTGGTGTCACTCAGTCAAACGGGTAAGTGACAGTTGTGATCGGCAGTGTAAAGGCCAGGGAGGTAGGGTGAACCTGCCTAGGAGCAGGGGGAGGAACGGGCAACAGTGCCTTCCATTGAACTAATGTTAGGGGATGGGCGCCTAAACAAAGTGGCATACCTTGCGAGTAGGCAGGGCAGGGACCCAAGGTGAGTCACAGTGGCTGTGGCCACGCGATCAGGGTGGGGAAGGTCCTGGGGTCCCAGGTAAGCGGGGGTTTAGTAAATGAGCCTGTGTTCAGCGATGGATTGATCGGGTCTGTGGAGAGAACCGGTAGTTAGGCATAGCGGAGGTGAGAGACAGGGTGGGCTTTTTGACTTATAGTACACATTGTTGTCTATAAATTATTAACTGGTTCTGAAGTATCTAATTAAGTTAAGGACCCTTCTTGCCTTATAATACTGTAATATTTCTGGCACAGACAGGGTGAACTTATAGGTAATGTGTAAGATATTTAAAAGAAATGGAGTACATTGTTTTTTACATTAAATACACCAAAATGACAAAAATCTAATAAGGGGAAGTAGAGATATGAGGTTTAAAAGTTTTAAATGGGAATAGTGCCAAAAAGCATTGAGCACCAACTGCGATCAACTGGTCGCAGAAGACCAGGACCCTAGGCAGATTTGATGCTGACCTCAATGGAACACAGGTTGGATATAGAAAGCAGGCTTACCCAGATCTGACATTGTACATTGGGGCTTAGTGCCAAAAATGGAAGTAAAAAATCTTCAGCAGGGCACAGCAGCAGGCTGTAGCTGATGAGGGCTCCACAAGGTGAGATAGCCATCAGACGAGGTCCCAGTGAAGCTGTTGGTTCTTGGTGGGAAAGTTCAGAGTGGGAGGAATCAAATTTCACACCCAGGGAAGGTGCTTCATCGGCCAGATACTTTGGCCCCTTTGTCTAGTTTAATTTCCTTCATTCACACCCAGTCTATTTTTTGGATCTTTAATACTTCCATTGGGGTAAAGTTGCAAGCTGTAGCCGAAGTGGGCTATATGAGGCCAGATAACTTCACAGCAATGTCTTACTGTATCTGATTTTCTGATGTGGAAAAGCTCAGAGTGGGCGAAACCCGAATCTTTAGCCCAGTGGCAATGCACCCCAGTTGGATTGACTTGGTAGGTGTGTCCTGTTTTCCTGGAGGACTTTGGAGCCAAATAGTTTCTAAGCCCCAGGTTTTCAGAGGTGGTGGTAGAAGTCAAGCCAGCCACAGTCAAGGGTTCCATGACCTCAGGAACAGCAGTTAGGTGTCAGGATTCAATATGGCAGAGGCCAACAGCAGGGTGCAGGGCAGGTCCAGCTGGAACAGGTCAGCTTGGCAATTGCAGTAAAGGCCTGTTGTAGCTTTTTGTGTCCCTGTATCTGGAATAAGAGGTTAGCATTATGACCCCTTGAGTCCATTTCTTTGTCCTGAGTACAAGAGATAGCAGGTACAGTCCTTCTAATCGTCCTCAGTGTTCAGAGGAGGGCACTGCAGATGCCACTTTTAGGACTGGCATTAGCTTGTAGGTGGGGGGTGACTCCTAGCTCCTCCCTAACAATGAGATACAGTTTCCCAGGGGTTACCTTACCCATGTTATCAGCATTTTCTGTATGTTATAGTGTAAAGAAATCCCACAGTACCATCCTCTACCTAAATCCAAAAGGATGGTGAAACCCTAGTGCAGAGCCTCTATGCCCACCCCAGAGCGGTTGCCAGGGAAATGAGCAACCCCTCCTATGTGGTCACTTCAGACCAGTTCTAGGGGGTAGCACCTCCCAACTGGAATTGGAGCCTGCCTGACTTGGGGAACAAAGATGGGGTCTGTGCAGGTGCCATCAAACATCTTCCTGTGACGAGGAGGCCGTGTTGAAGTTAATGAAGCTCCTGGGCACTGCCCAAGTGATCCACCTGCTGAAAAATAAAAACACCAACCTACACACAAGATGTTGTGTCTGTTCTGGGAGCAGCTTTCATACCTTAGGCAGGGTTGAGCATTCAATTGCCTGCAGCTGGAGACCTATTCAAATTAGCCTCCAGAGATTTTAGGCAGGGAAAAGGTACCTTTCTAAACTTATATTTTCCTTAATATTTATTTAAAATGTGTCTTTACCAGTAAATAGGGCTTTCAATAAATATTTCAAAGAGCCCAAGATTGAAATGTCTAGATGTTTCCTATCTGAAGATAGTATTATGTAAATGTAAATGTGTGTATACTTGTAAAGCGCACTATCACCTGAAAGGTATCTTGGCGCTGTATAACGCTGTGGAACCCTTCCTGGCTTTCCCTGTGAGATGCCCCCTTACTGGGCACCTCCAAGGTGAGGCCAGGCATCCTAGTACTTTCGGGGCCGTTGTGGAGATTAAGCAAGCTATTGCCCAGAGTTGCAGAGTGGGACTCATGATTAGAGTAGGCACCTAGGCGAGAATTATCGAGTCCATGGACATTGAGCCCAAGACCCTGCCGCATCGGGAATTGAACCCTGCTCCCGGGCCAGACCTCTGCCTCAGGGTCTGCCGCTCTAATCGGTGAGCCACACTTGTCCACTGATATATAATATAATATTGCATCCCAGTGTTTCTGTATGGAACAAACAGCCTTGCTATATTGAAAACAGATTTTGGGAGCCAATCACTATAAGGAGATGTTTCAACATTACATTTCTACATGTTACATTTTTAAATACCATGAACGCTGCCTTAAGGGCTATGAAGCCTACATGGTGGGTGCTTGTTGTTGCATAGAGTTCTTTAAAGAGGTGTGTTCAACTCTACTAAATTGTAGCAGTGCTGGAGTCCTTATGAATACACAGATGTTGTTCTAAATCCTGGTTGCAGAGATGGAAAAAGCCTGCTGCTTTGTTTGTACTTTTTCATACTTAGATTAGGAAGCAGGCAATGACTGTGCCTACATCAAGATTATTCTTCATTTGAGGTTCGTAAGTAGACAGCATTAATCTATCCCTACACTACCACTAACATGACATCCCTATTTAGCATTCCCCTGGCAAGTTCAGGAAAAGGTGTCAGCGCATGACGACTTCCTCAGAAGTACACTCATGTTGAATGCGTCAAGTAGCATAAAGCTACAGAGCTCGTTCTAAGATGCTCCTTCTCTCTCCATCAGATCTCCTCTCCTAACTAAACTCCGGGGCACTGTCCCTAATTCCAACATCACATCACGTGACACACCCATCTTCACATCACGTGATCATCCCTCCAGCTAGATACCTCCTCGTTGGTAACCTACGATCCTCCCAGCCTCTGCCCCGATGACCTTGATTCCCAGGCCTTCTCCATTGAGAAAGAACACAGTCCCACATTATGAGCACCACTTGTTCAAATGTATCCTCTTCTCCCTAAGCTTAACTCCTAAAACAAAAGCATTATTCTACCTAACAAAGATGAATTTCTCCAGCTGCAACAGAAATGTGAGAAAGAAAAGATTCTACATACACATGAACATTACAAACGTTTCCATGATGAGAGTTAGGGAAAAATACACATGAAGCCTACAAAATCGGGGAACATAAGAATTAATATAAACTCCATTAATCACATGTATATATGAACATTAATATTGTGCACGTTTAAATTGGTGCATTACATGTCAGTGAATTAATTCTCTTTAGTCATTTATAAAACGAACATTAGGATTTTCACCATTTAGAACAGGTTTACAATGTAAATTTCTCCACGTTGCACGAAATCCATCACTTCACTTTACACGTCATTACATTATACATTCTAATAACACGAAAAGAGAATATATGCAGGTGCAAACTAATCGTGATTATGATGCATCCTTTCAAATTAAAGCGCACAATTGCGCTCTTTCAATTATATGGCCCCAGCTAAGCCAGTAGATGGATATCAGGATTCTGCAACACCACCTAATGCGCATAAGTCACAAACATGCTGAGTTTTGTGCAAGACAAATACCCTAGTAATCGAGTAAGCATCTTAGCTAGACCTTGTGCCACACCCAACGACCTTAGAACACATCCAATTAACTACACTAAAACATCAAGTGCGTTCACCCGACCTGCAACTTACTGAAACACACAGACTGCACCAGATTCTGGTCAGTGATAGAAAACAGAGCAAAAAAACAACAACAAAAAAGATTTTGTCACTCTGAGGCCAACTCAAGGTCAGAATCTATACCACATAAATATGTTTAATATCACATCTATAATGGGTGATCCTGTTTCCTCTAATAACTTCCAATTATATTCAAAGTAGAGAGTCACAGATTGCAATCAGTATTCATTTGTGCCAATGTTATCATAATGGTATTATTGCTAGTATTTGGCTTGACTTTATCAGTAGATATCAAACTAATTTGATTAGGTGCCATTGTTCAGTTCTCAGTGCCATTAAAAAAGTCCAAAGAGGCAGGCAAGCGATACATTTGTATGTGGTGGCTTTGTGTTCAGAAGGGTGAAATGTGAGCCAGCCTGATGACAATGATGACGATGCCTTTGCCTATTTATGGAGATCATCTATTACCCTAGCAGGGTATCCTAAAGCTCTCAGACCACCCACAAATCTTGCTAGATTAACATACTTAGGGCCATATGTAGGTAAATACCAAATACCGAATCTTAAATACCGATTATTACCGAGTTTTACCGAATCGGTAATGAGAATTCGATATTTGGGATGTAGGAAAAAATTTGGTAATATTTACTGAATCAGTAACATCCGGTAAAGAAATATCAAATCCCCAACACCGATCGGTAAAAACCTAATCGGTAAAATCCGAATCTGTAAAATCCAATTTGGTAAATACCGATTCGGTAAATACCGAATCGGCAATTCAAAAAAAGAAACAATTAAGGAATCAGCCAATTCGGTGCAACCTCCCCACCTCCCAACCAGGAAGTGGCCACACCCATGCAGGTGCACTCAATCTGAAGCTGCTGGAGAGGCTGGGAGAGCAGAGCAGAGCCCTTAAGACATTGGGATACTTACTCCAGGAAAACAGCACGATGTCAAGCAAGGACACTGAAAGGGAAGGAGCAGAGAGAAAGAGGAAGGTGAAATTCAGCACCATGGAGCTGCAGGTCCTTGTGGAGGAGGTAGTGAAGGAACACCACAAGTTGTCTGCCAAAAGGAAGATTTGGCTGGCTATACAAACCAAGGTGAATGCCATTGGAGTGACCCCAGGGTACATCGACGACCACAAGAAGAGGTGGTATGACCTCCGGAGCCTGACAAAGAGAAAAATGGCTGAGCTCCAGAAACAAGCAAGGCACACAGGAGGAGGGAGGAACAGGGCACCTGCCCTGAATGAGCTTGAGGAGCTGGTGGAGTCCACCATAGAGCCAGACAGCATCTGTGGGGTTGGGGATGCAGACAGCTCAGCCTGAGCTGCCACCAAAAAAGGTAAGAAGCATGCACAGCAATCACCCCCACCCCTTCCCCTTCCCTTTCCCCTTCCCCAATGTGGTAGTGTGAACCCCACTTCAGTACATGTTTTAGTAAACACCAGCAATGCATTATGGGAGATGTAGTCAGTGAAACACCTACCATGTCAGACAACACACCAAACAACAAGGCATGCGAAACACATCAGTGATGAGCAAGCTGAGGCAATAGCGACAGTGTTTCAGAGATGAGAATTTAATTGTATAAGCAGGGCTGCAGGACCACAGAGCTAATGTATGATTTTTGACCACAGGTGAGACATCTCGCAGGCGTCCCAAGGACAAGGAAGGTAGTGCACCCCGAAGGGAGGGCACACAGGAGGCGAGTACCAGTGCAGGGCACACCACACAAGCAACAGCGGCATCACCAACACTGCCAGCCTCACCACACCTGCCAGCGTCACCACAGTTGCTGGCCTCCCCACACCTGCCAGCGTCACCACAGCTGCTGGCCTCCCCACAGTTGCTGGCCTCACCACTACTCCTGTCCTCACCTCAACTGGTAGTGTCACCGGCTGCAACCACACCTGCAGTGCAAAGATCCAGGAGGCATGTTGTGGGCACACTCCGAGAAATGGAGTCTTCCGCAAAAGACACAGTGGGGGGTGACACATGAACCGTGGCAGTTGAGCACAGCAAAGCTCATCAGCAGTCCACAGCCGAGGGGGCCCACACAGGTGCCAGACGCCGCAGGGCCAGGGACAGCAGTCCAAACCAACATGGCGAGGGTCCTGGTGTCTTCTGCGGCCTGGAGGCAAGTATGATATAGGTGCAGCGCATGCAGGGGAAGGCCATCCAGTCGGTCCAATGACAGATGAAGCACCTAAATGAAAACATTGATAAGGGCATCAGCTCAATGGCGAAGCGAATGTGAGAGATGGCTGCGGGCATGCGATACATATGTCCCAGGCAGTGCTGCTGCTGTGCAGCAAGCTGGACGAGGACAGGGCAACAAGGCGCAGGGAGATGCAGAGGTCTGAACAACACACAAGGGCAGTGAACCGGCTAGCCACTGCCACTTCCCTGCTCTGCAGGTGCTGCATCAACATGCAGGAGTGACTGGCACACTGCAGCAGTGAAGTCTCCAGGGGCATTGTGAGGGTGACAAGTGCAGTTGAGGTGCTGCTGACTGCTCAGTCAGCAAATACTGGTGCTCTGGATGTGGGGGAGAGCGAGGAGACCACCAGTAGGAGCAGCATGACCCCCCTGTTACTGACACCCAGGGGAGCAGCAGGCAGCATGGGGCTGCCACTGTCCACACAGCTAATGAGGACAGCCAGCCAATGGCATTCAGCACCGGTGGGCATGCCCGCAGACACTGATGCTGCCCACACTCCCTGAACTGGAATGGGTGAAGTAACCCAGGACTTCCCTAATGGATGGCAAACAATTGGACTGGCAAATTTGGGCCTTTGTGTACTGGCATAGTACCAAGATATTAATACTACGTCATGTACATACAACAACTGGCTGTGTATCCTTACTTACTTAGAAATTGTTGCGTGTGATCTCTGCCCGTCTTTGTCTCCCATCTGTTGCTGGCGTCACTCCTGCTGTGTTGGGCTCAGGGTGTGCAAATTCATCATCATCATCCGCAATATCTGTTAATTCTACTGCTGTTCCTTTCCTAGTGGCAAGGTTGTGCAGCATTGCGCAAGTTGCAATGATTTTACAGCAGATGAGGGGTGAGTACTGACGTGCGCCTCCGCTTTTGTGGAGGCAGTGGAACCTGCTTTTTAACAGCCCAAAGGTGCGCTCCACAACGCTGCGTGTAGATTTGTGTGCCAAGTTGTATCGTCTCTCGCTCGGGTTGATGGGTTCAGGTAGGGAGTGAGGATGAATGAGCAGACAGCATATGCGCTATCACCTATGTGGAAAAGAGAGAGCCATTAATCACATGCACAACAACACCTACATCTGCAGTATCTATCAGGGTGTGTCACAGTGTTTTATCTAGCAGGTATACTTCTCCGAATTCCCCCGCTGCCAGGCGTGTGTAGATCCCACTGTTCTGGAAAATGTAGGAGTCGTGGGTGCTTCCAGGGAATTTGGCCATGATGCCTGTGATTATGTTGGCAGCATCACAGATTACCTACACATTTATGGAGTGGGTGAACTTTCTGTTCCAGTAGATGTACTCAGTGGCTGCAGGTGGACAAATTGGGACTTGTGTGCCATCAATACAGCCGATGACATGTGGGAACTGTGCCATTTGGTAAAAGTAAGTCTTGGTCTTCAGCAGTTCCACATGTGTGTCAGGGAAGCTGATGTAATGATGCATTCTCCTGCATCATGGCCTCTAGGAACTTCCTGAAGAAACAGGACAGGCAGCTCTGGTATCCCTGCCTACCGCAGCTATCACCCCCTGGTAACTGCCAAATGCAAGTGTGGTGGTATGGCGCGCGCCCTTGGTGTTGGGTGCTCCAGGAGTGGGTGCAGGTCTCTTATCAAGTCCAGGATAGTGTGGGGGTGTAGCCTGTACCTTTCATGGATCTCTGCCTCAGTAAGTTGGAAGAGTGTGATCCGCTGTCTGTAGACTTGCTCCTCCCATCTCCAGACCCTCACTCCTGCTGCCTGTAGCCGTAGCCGCCTTGCTATCACATAGAAAGCCACCATTCTGATCACACTGTTGCATTTTGGGGCCTGTTTTATGGCCTGCACCTGGTTACCACCTGCTTTCAATCCATGGTAATTACCGACTCTTAAATACCGAATTTCATGGATTTCTTAATTAACGGTTTTTCTTACATCTCTTTGATCATTTTTAGCGTTTCTTATTTTCCGAATCCGTATTATCCAATTCGGTATTTATAAATCGGTAGATTCCGATTAGATGATGAGGAATCGGTATTTACCGATTCTTTTTTCTCGAATTAATCCCTACATCACGCATGCCTATCTACCGGTTGGTAACAGTAAAATTTACAGATTTTCTCCATTATCGACCGGTATTTGGCTACCTACATATGGCCCTAGGTTTCCTAATGTGTTTATTTCAAAATATTATTTCAAGTTACCTATTCTTTTAAGCTCTGCCTCTGAGATTGCCACCTTAAGTTTTATTTGTGGAGTTTTGCATAGCTATGACACAAATCGGTTCCAGCACACTCATAACAGGTAAGTCACAAGATTTTATATAAAAGCAAATTGTGCTTTCAATTAAGTTTTTTTTCCACAAATTGTTTGCACACAAGGTGAAGAAAAAGTATCGAAATCCAGTCGTTTTGTATCTTGTTCCACAAGAGGTTCTCTTTATGGTTCACTAAAAACTTCTTCCATCACAAACATAGCCAACGCGTTTCGTCTCTCAATGAGACTTCTTCAGGGCTATACAAAAGAAACAAAGAAATATACAGACACTTATTTACAAAAATGAAGTATGAAATATAATATTAAGAACATTAGTGTATACATACAGTTATTGAAGACACTTATTATTTACAAAAGACAAAAAGGTGTTTCCTCATATCCTAAATATTTACAGATTAAAAACACTATGGGGTCCATTAGTATGTCGGGCGGATTGCCTCCGCCAGGGTGGCGGTGGCAACCGCCACCCTGGCGGAGGCAATCCGCCCGACAAGCACTCTCGTTTTCCCCTCCGCCAGATTAGGATGGCGGAGGGGACAGCGGCAGACTGAAAGACCGTCCGCCGCTTTACCGCCGCGGTCGCCTTGCGACCGCGGCGGTGATGGAATAATATGGTGGCGGTGTCCAATGGACACCGCCAGCCATATTACGATGCCTGAAATTAGGGGCCTTTCCGCGGCGGCAATGCCACCACGGAAAGGCAGGCGGTGATTGCTGCGGGGGCCCCCTGTGGGCCCCCAGAGTGACGGCCAAAGGGGGGTGGCACACGGGGGGGTACCTGTGGTACCCCCCTGCATTTGCATAATCGCAGCGGCAGGTACCGCGCGGTGCCTGCCGCTTCGATTATGCAAATGCGTGCATTTGTATTTCACATTGTGGCGGGCGGTGCAGTGAGCACCGCCCGCCACAATGTTAACTTGAGGAATGCGCCCGCCACTGTGGCGGGCGCATCCTAATGCCAATGTCGGGACCCCCGCCCTTCAGGCGGGCGGTCTCGATCTCCGTTAGGGTGGCGGGCGGACAAAGTGTGTGCATCAATTATTAGGCGGGAAAGAGCCTTGCTTTATGACATCCTAATTTGGCATACCAGATAAATGTTCACACATCATTGCTATTTACAGTTAAAAAGAAAGACATTGAATATATATAAAGATCATTACACAGAGGTGAGCTTGATATCATAGTGCCCACTTTTTACCTCCCAAAGGCTGACACCCGTTTGATAACAGTACAAAGGTAATCTCTTTTTCCATACAACAATTGTGGTTTAAGACAGGGTAAATGATACCTTCATATCTATGATGTGGCCTATGTGTCCTGATTGATACTTCGCAGTCACAGTAAGTATTTTTTACATAGGATGGTACTTCACATAAGCTCTGTAATGATAAGAATTTGATTAAATAATTTAATATTATAATCAGAGAAAAAGAGGATACTAGATTTATAGAGATCAGGAGCGAAAAAGAAGAGAAGTCAATTGTTTTTCAACAGTTTACAACTTAAGTTATTTTTTACAAATCCATAGTGGTTGCACCCAACAGGGAAAAAGAAGCCAAAAGAAACCCTATTGTTGCAACTATGGAAAACAACACTTCAATATGAGAAAATAGCCTATCAACTCTGTAACACACAAACATTAGGTTATGTGGTCCATTTTGGGCTATACAAACCAGTACCATTATACATGTAAAAAATGAAACTGCATAAAGCATAAACAAGAAAAGTCTGATGCCAAGTGGCTTGTTCACGCTCGAAATAAACTCTTCAAATGTAGTCTGAGGCATAAAGTTAGATCATCCTGTGGAGTGTAACTACCCAATAGTATATTTCAAATTATGTGTGCTGTGGTCAGTTCGGTGGATACGTGGCATATTCCTCTTAAACACAAACTAGTGTAATATCACAAAATATTAGTAAGGCAAAAAGTAAGTGGCCCCATTGCCTCCAACAGGAGCTGGTTATTCCAAATGCTTCCGCAAAGTAAAAAGTCTAGCGTTAGTTACAGCTCTGTCCTAGTCACTCCGCCATCTTTGAAGGGACAAAAAACACTTCCATGTATACACCGAACCTAGGCACAGCTTCAGTGTACGTTCCTATTGAGAGCCTCCAGCCCTTGCATCACCCAAAAATTACTAATCTAAGTGGCGGGGAGCTCCGTTATCGCTAATGGAAAACATAAGTATATTTCGTCAGAAACAAATTTACAGTCACATCGTTAATGGCTATGATTGAAAACAGTCATCATTTATAAGTGATCAAAAAACGCCATTTATTTCGTCTGAGTAGGTCTATACCTGCTTCGTTCATGGCTACGTTTAAAGCACCGCACCATTTTTTATTTTTTAGTGGGCAAAGACGCCTCTCATATGCAGTGACCCCAATTCTTATAATTTAGGATACTACAAACTCTGACTCTAAAAGGATATTGGCCGATATATAGATATATGGTACCGTAATTATCCCAGATTGTCCCTGATAATGATTCATGACTAAGTTTCAAACTGGCGTAGTAAGAGGCCATATCTTAATACCATCGCCTTCACATGTCTATGAACCAAAAATATATCCGTTAAATTCCCTGAGTTGTTAACTCAAGAGAAATTAACGATTCTATACATATGCCATATCATAGTTAATGCACATTACCAAAGAGCTCGTATATAACAAGAAACCATATAGTTTAAAAATCGTCAGCTATTACACATGACGATAACCACATTCTCGTTCTGAAGCAGCACAGCGCTCACCTTTAAACCGGCATGGTAACCGTCCGTCCAGCAATCTCCCGAAAAGATAGTACAATCTGACCTCATTTCACTCGGTCACTTTTAAATTCTACTACCCGTAAGTGCCTACATTACGCGACCCGGATGAGTGCACCCACATGGTCGGTATGGACCAATCCCAGTGCTTCGACCATAGAGCGAAACACTCGAAATACAGAGTGTTTCACGAACAGAACGGAATAAGGAGATGTCAAACAAACGAACGGCGGCCATCTTACAGTGACCCATTTAACAATAATGAGTAAAGGGTCTGCCCGAGCATATCTCTAAAAGAGGATTCGGAAAACAAATTGATAATTCGTAATTGTTTTATAAATACTCGCTAAATTTCCAAAGATGACTTCATTACTAACTTCCATTAGAGCAATTTCTTTTGAGAAGTTGCGTTACTGGCTACGTCATTCACAATACTTCGTGTATTCATTATGCCTAATCAGAGAAGGTATGATATAGAGAATGATAGTCATGATACAAAGGATAATTGCTTCAAATAAGTTCAGTTGTTGCAATAATACATAGTAACATGAGGAGACTTTGTAAATTGTTATACATTGATGGTCAATGTTTGTACAGACAATGTGTCATCAATAGTACCTAAACTGTATATTGCACCTAATCCATACAGGGACATAGTGCAGTGATGGTCGCCAAGGTAAGGAGGACCATTGTACTTGTACTATTACAAGTACTATTGCAACAACTGAACTTATTAGAAGCAATTATCCTTTGTATCATGACTATCATTCTCTATATCATACCTTCTCTGATTTGGCATAATGAATACACGAAGTATTGTGAATGACGTATCCAGTAACGCAACTTCTCAAAAGAAATTGCTCTAATGGAAGTTAGTAATGAAGTCATCTTTGGAAATTTAGCGAGTATTTATAAAACAATTACAAATGATACATTTGTTTTCCGAATCCTCTTTTAGATATATGCTCGGGCAGACCCTTTACTCATTATTGTTAAATGGGTCACTGTAAGATGGCCGCCGTTCGTTTGTTTGACATCTCCTTATTCCGTTCTGTTCGTGAAACACTCTGAATTTCGAGTGTTTCGCTCTATGGTTGAGGCGCTGGGATTGCTCCATACCGACCATGTGGGTGCACTCATCCGGGTCACGTAATGTAGGCACTTCCAGGTAGTAGAATTTAAAAGTGACCGGGTGAAATTAGGGCAAATTGTACTATCTTTTCGGGAGATTGCTGGACGGACGGTTACCATGCCGGTTTAAAGGTGAGCGCTGTGCTGCTTCAGAACAAGAATGTGGTTATCGTCATGTGTAATAGCTCACGATTTTTAAACTATATGGTTTCTTGTTGTATACGAGCTCTTTGGTAATGCACATTAACTATGATATGGCATGTGTATAGAATCGTTAATTTCTCTTGAGTTAACAGCTCAGGGAATTTGATGGATATATTTTTGGTTCTTAGACATGTGAAGGGGCTTGCCTATTACAAAATGGCGATGGTATTAAGATATGGCCTCTTACGACGCCAGTTTGAAACTTAGTCATGAATCATTATCAGGGACAATCTGGGATAATTATGGTACCATATATCTATATATCGGTCAATATCCTTTTAGAGTCAGAGTTTGTAGTATCCTAAATTATGAGAATTGGGGTCACTGCATATGAGAGGCGTCTTTGCCCACTAAAAAATAAAAAATGGCGCGGTGCTTTAAATGTAGCCATGAACGAAGCAGTTATAGACCTACTCAGACGAAATAAATGGCGTTTTTTGATCACTTATAAATGATGACTGTTTTCAATCATAGCCATTAACGATGTGACTGTAAATTTGTTTCTGACAAAATAAACTTATGTTTTCCATTAGCGTTAACGGAGCTCCCCGCCACTTAGATAAGTAATTTTTGGGTGATGCAAGGGCTGCAGGCTCTCAATAGGAACGTACACTGAAGCTGTGCCTAGGTTCGGTGTATACATGGAAGTGTTTTTTGTCCCTTCAAAGATGGTGGAGTGACTAGGACAGAGCTGTAACTAAAGCTAGACTTTTGACTTTGCGGAAGCATTTGGAATAACCAGCTCCTCTTGGTGGCAATGGGGCCACTTCCTTTTTGCCTTACTAATATTTTGTGATATTACACTAGTTTGTGTTTAAGAGGAATATGCCACGTATCCACCGAACTGACCACAGCACATGTAATTTGAAATATACTATTGGGTAGTTACACTCCACAAGATGATCTAACTTGATGCCTCAGACTACATTTGAAGAGTTTATTTCGAGCATGAACAAGACACTTGACATGAGACTTTTCTTGTTTATGCTTCACGCGGTTTCATTTTTACATGTATAATGGTACTGGTTTTTAGTATTAACTCTGTTTTATTAAGCAACAAAGCAAACCATTGCAATGAGTACAACCACCCGCACCTGCGGAAACACATTGCGGGCGAGGACGAGTCCGTAGCGTGAACATTGCCAAGAAATTCCCCCATCAGGCGTGTTAACACAGCAAGCCGCCTACAACCCAACCGGGCCGGTCGCGTCTTAAAAGCTAAGAGGCAGGTGCAGGTGGTATCAATCATGAAACAGGCGTAACATAGGAAGGAATAACGAAGGAAAAACAAACCCCAGCCCCCCGCCCTCCACCCCCACCCGCCCTTTTCCTCGTCCACGGAGCAAAAATAAAAGCTAACAATTGTCTCGACCTCTAGGAGGGTCCTCAGGTCGCAACATCATCTGGGGTCTTGCGCTTGTGCGGCTGCTTCTTAGGGTCTGGGAGCGGGGTGTCTGCAAGGCGTAGCAATCTCAGATAACGGGGGCAGCTTAGTTCTCAGAATTCTCCCGTTAGTAGGGTCAGGAACGGCCGCCATAGCTCTGCAAATTCCTCCCCCCTCCCAGCCTTTGCCAATGACAGCTTTTCCATCCCCAGAACCGCCCATAGCCGGTGCAACCATCCTATCTGTAAAGGAGGCTGAACGGCTCTCCAATGCGCCACTATGTTTTGTACAGCTGCCCCCAGAGCAATTGCGATAAGCCTCCCTCTCCTGGACTTTAGGGGGTACATCAGGGCGTTGGGAAGGCCCAGTAGGACATAAGCAGGGAACCTGGGCAGCTGCGTATCTAGGTGTGCGTCTATCAGGTCTAAGATTGATGTCCAATAAGCCTGCAGGTGCTCCAGTGTGCCAAGCCCCCCACATCCCCTCCAACAGCGGTCACTAACTCGGGGGTCCCATTGATGTAGTCGTGCAGGAGTGTGGTACCAATAGGTGGCTACTTTGGTCATGGTTTCAGTAAGGCCCATGTGATAGGCAGAGTGTCTGGCCCTGTGGTAAACCCCTTCCCATTCTTTGCGTGTAAGCTGTCTCCCCAGGTCCTTCTCCCATCTGGCCCTTCCTGCGTTGTATGTGTAGATGTTGGTGAGGAGTAAGTAAATGTAAATGTAAATGTAGTTGAGCTTATATAGCGCACAGCTACCCGCAGTGGGTTTCCCGGCGCTTGCTTAGGGAACCCTTCCTGGTATTCCCCTGTGAGATAGCAGGGTATCCACAAGGTGAAAGTCAGGCATCCCGCCGCGAGGGGCCGTTGTGGAGATTAAGCAAGCTATTGCCCAGAGTCGCAGAGTGTGAACCCGTGAGTCGAGGAGGCACCGGGGCGAGAATTATCGAGTCCGTGGAATTTTTAGCCCAAGACCCGCCGAGCCGGGGAATTGAACCCTGGTCCAGGACCGATCTCAGCTTCCGGGTCTGCTGCCTCTAACCCCTGAGCCACACTTCTCCACGAAGATAAGTGTTGGTACATATCAGAGATTATATCATATCGTGAAGATAAGTGTTGGTACATATCAGAGATTAGTTTCTTATCTGAGGTGCGTATTAATAGCCATTTCTCGTACGGAGTAAGGAAGCGCTGTGCACCGGGCCTGACCGACGGTTGTAACACCCAGTGGTGGATCTGCAGGTAGGGCAAGTGATCCGTTTCCGGTATGCCGTAGTCCTCTTTCACTTTCTGAAAGGGAAGAATGCCATTAAGGTCAAACAGATGTCCCAGATTCCTGCATGGCGTAGTTCTCCATTTCGCAAACGCCCGGGAGTCCAGGCCGGGTGAGAAGTCAGGGTTGTCGAAGAGTGGCGTCATCGGGGAGGGGAAGGAGGTGAGCTCCCGCCGAACTGCTACCTTGTCCCACACCTCCAGGACAGTGCTCGTAATGAGCGATGCGTAGAGGTTGGGGGGCCTATGGCAGCGTGGCAAGAATGGGATTCCTTGAAGCGGACGACCTGCTACCGCCTGGTCCTGAAAGAGCCAGTGCTTGCTTGACTCCAGTTGGTGCCACTCCACCAACGTGCGCAGATGGGTTGCCTGAAAATATAAGGTAAGATCGGGTACTCCTACCCCACCATGTGCAGGGGGAAGTATAGCGATCGCATGCTTAAACCGCGGGTGACGGCCATTCCAGATAAAGCGTGCAAGATCTGCCTGCGTCCTCTGAAGCCATCCCTTCGGTGGATGGAGAGGTAGGGTCTGAAACACGTAGAGGATCTGTGGCAGCATCGTCATTTTGGCGGCCGCGACACGACCTAGCCAGGACAACGTAAGATGTTTCCATCGCCTGAAAGTGTCGCGCAGGCAAGCGCTGAGTCTGGTATAGTTGGCTTCTGCGGTGGCCCGTACTGTTGGGCCCAGCAGGACTCCCAGGTAGGGAATGGCGGACGTCGATCACCTCAGATCAAATTCAGCTTTGGCGTCTGCCAACACCTCAGGGGATAGTGACAAGTTCAGGGCCTCCGACTTCGCAACGTTGATCTTGAAGCCCGACGCCAGCGCAAAAGTATGGAGCTCAACAAAGAGCGCTCGGAGAGATTGCATCGGGTTGGTTAGGGAAAGTAAGATGTCGTCGGCATAGAGACTGATCGTGTGGGTGCCCCCCCGAACGGGATGCCCGTGATGAGGCTATGATGCCTAATGCGTTGGGCCAACGGCTCCATATAGAGCGCGAACAGGAGGGGGGAGAGCGGGCACCCCTGTCTGGTTCCTCTGCCGATCCGAAAACGTGGGGAGGTGTGGCCATTAACTTGGACCACAGCGTTTGGGTGGTGGTAACAGTTAAATATATGATTACGGAGGATTTCTCCTACCCCGAACCGCTGTAACACCAGGTCCAGATAGGGCCAGTGCACCCTATCGAATGCCTTCTCCGCATCGATCGTGAGTAGCATGCAGTCCGGTCTTGTCCGCGACCCAGCCTCAATAAGGTGAAGGACCCGTCTGGTGTTGTCGATGGTCTGCCGTTGCGGGATGAAGCCGGCTTGGTCGGACTCCACTAGTTGCTGCATGTACGGCGCCAGCCTACTTGCGAGTATGCCGGTGTACAGTTTCAGATCGATGTTGAGCAAGGAGATCGGTCGATAGGAGCTACAACGGGCGGGATCTCACCCGGGTTTGGGGATCACCGATATTGCCGCTTCCAGTAGATCTGGGGGTATGGCGCCAGAATGATCAAAGGTGTTAAAGAGATCCTTCAGTAGTGGGGCCACTTGTGGGCAGAAGGTATTATAAAAGGCCGCTTTGTAGCCATCCGGGCCTGGCGATTTCCCCAGTTTAAGATGGGAGATCGCCGAGATCACCTCCTCCAGGCCGATGGGCCGGTCGAGGAACGCCGCCTGTGCAGCATTCAGGGACGGAAGGGCGGCCCCTTGAAGGTAGTCATGGCCGGACTGTGGGTCGAGATGGTCCGCTGCATAAAGTTCAGCATATTAGTCACCAAAGGCAGCGGCAATGGCCGCGTCCTCCGTGATGGGGGTGTCATGGCGAGACTGGAGGGTTCGGATATGTTGCTTCTGTCGCTGCTCCCACAGCTTACTCACCAGCAATTTCCCACATCGATCCCAGCCTGTGTAGTATGCGTGCCTGAGGCGCATAGCGGCAAATTCGGCCACATCCTGGTCCAGTGCCGCTAACATCTTCCGTTCCGCGCACAACTGACGCCACGCCCGTGCCGCTCCAGTGCGCTGGTGCATCTGCTCCAGCTCCGCCACACGCTGTGTGAGTTCAGACCTTTTCTGTGCGCGCTCCCTATTATTAGCCGTGGCTAGAGAGATAAATTCTCCAAGAAGGACCGCCTTGAGAGCTGCCCATTGTGTGGCTTTGGAAGTGTCATCGTTAGCGTTGTGAGAGAGGAACTGAGCGAGCGCCTCTTTAATCCGTCCTAGTGTGGTTGGATTCTGTAGAAGACCATCGCCCAGCCGCCAGTGCCGCTGCGGGCCGGGCGTGTGTGGAATAAGAAAGGACGCCACCACTGGGGAATGATTTACAAAAAGGGGGTGGTGGTGATGGACAGAGTATCTGAGTTAATCAGAACACTCCTACCCAGTCAACAGATCAGGGCTTGATCCATCGCCGTTTTTTAGCTCACTGCACCATCCCAGTTCAGAACCTGCCTATATGCAAATTAGTCTGTCCCTGGCCCAGTGCATCATGGGAACAGGGCAGACCAAACTACCAAGCCAATTCTTCACTGGAAAGGAAACAAGCTTCCGGGGACCGGTTTCTGGCATTACAGCCGTCTTCGGCCCGGCTTGCTTGAATCCTGATGGTGCAATGAGCAAGGGACTCATGTCTGAGCATACCCTTCCACACTCATGGTGGCCAAAATAATTTACAAAAAGGGGGTGGTGATGGACAGAGTATCTGAGTTAATCAGAACACTCCTACCCAGTCACTGGGGAATGGTCGGAGAGGGAGGCCGGGAGGATCTCTATATCTCGTGCCTGAAGTACCAGCTGGGAGGAGCACAGGAGATAGTCAAGTCTCGCATATGTCTTGTGGGCCGCGGAGTAATAGGTGTATGCCGTGGCTCGTGGGTGTGCGTGTCTCCACAGATCAGTGAGATCCAGATCCGAGAGGTGAGTGTGTCCTGCCGCCGATAGAGCCCCCACTTGTCCAGACCTGTGGGCAGAGCGGTCTGCAGTGTTGTGGAAAACCAGGTTAAGGTCGCACCCGAGCAATAAGTGTGGGTGTGTGGATGCGGTGGCAGCCTCCAGGGCAGCGTGTAAAAAGTCCTCCTGACTCTCGTTGGGGCCATATACGGTACCCACTAATAACGTCTGGTCCGCTACTTGGAAGCGATGGACTAGCAGCCTACCCCTAATCTCTGCCTCTTTCTGCAGGACCCGCCCCTGGAAGGATCTGGCCACCAAGATTGCCACCCCAGCCACCTTTCCAGACATGGACGAGAAGAACTGCCAAGGAAAGGCTCGGGACTTGAGTCTGTGTTGCTCTTTGGGCAACAAGTGTCTTTCCTGTAGGAGGCATATGTCAGCCTTCGAGTGCTCTAGGAGGGATAGGACCGCCTTGCGCTTGACGGGATTGTTGAGCCCTCGCACAATGAGCGTAAGAACAGTTAAAGGGCGCGACATCTTAAGAGGTGAAGTGGGTGGCTACGCGCTGTACCTGATCCGCTATGGTGCTGTGCGTGTGAAGCAACCGAGGACACCAAAAAGGAAAACTTAAAATTCCGTGGACAAGAAGAATCCCCCCCCCTTCCACCCACCTCCCCTCTCCCAAACCCCCCACTACCCCCAACCCAACCCCAACTAACAACCCAAAGAACAACCCCAAGAAACAAAGTAGTCCAGGACCAGTCACAAGTTCGTGGAGGCCCATCGGTTAAATCAGTAGTGGGCAATGTGGCCTTAGCGACCAATAACTTCCAGTGTCAGGTAGGGAATGTGGTGGTGTCAGCCCCGCGGCTCCCCAGCCCTCCCCCCTCCGTGTGAATGCAGTGCAGTATGTGTACCCCCAAACTACAACATGTCAATCATTACTCGACGTGTCTTTTACCACCTCCTGGATGGCTGCTGCTCGCTCATGGGCCACTGTCACAGGGTCAGGTTTAAGGCCTTTCTTGGGAGGTCGACGTCGTCTCACCCGTTGCCATCCATTGGCCTGAGAAGATGCGAGCCCCTCTCGCAAGCATTGGGAGGACTGTTCCCCAAGCATGGTCTCCTCCTCCAGCTCAATATCTAGCAGGGTGCAGGCATCTCGCAGGGAGCGCATCTGGTGCAGGGTTCCCTGCCACTTGAAAATAATCCGGAAAGGGTGACCCCAAGAGTACGGTATCGCCTTGGCCTGGAGGAAGGATGTGACCAGGCAGAAGGACCTGCGCTTTTGGAGTGTGATGGCTGAGAGGTCCTGAAACAGTGCAACCGCGTGGCCTCGGAATTGTAGCGGTTGTTTCAGGCGTGCCTCATGTAGGATGCGTTCCTTTAAGGGAAAGTCCGGGAGGAATGCTAGAATGTCTGGTGGGGGGGCTGCAGTCCGCCGCGCCGGTCCCACTCTGTGTGCCTGGTCAATTCGGACCTCGAAGTTGGCTGGTTCTCCAAGAATCTCCCGGAAGAGGTCTTGTAGGTAGCAGGCGACGCTGTTTCCCTCGGCGTTTAATGGAACGCCCCGTACGCGAACGTTGTTCCTCCGAGAACGGTTCTCGAGGTCCTCTGTGTGTGCCTGAAGGTCCACTTGCTGTTCCCGGAGTTGGAGCACCTCCTGCCTCAGGAATTCCACCTCCGCACTGCGTGCTAGGTCCGCGGATTCCACCGCCGCCACCCTCTTTCCCAGGCCATCCACATCTCTGCGTAGTTCGCGTTGCTCCCCGGCTAGCTCCTGTTTCAGGGTCATGAAATCATCCCTCAGTGTGTTGAACAGGGACTCCAGGAAAGCCCTCGTAATAGGAACACCCCCATCGTCCTGCATCGCTGCATCTGACGGGGCGGTGGGCGAGGGAGGCGTGCGAGTCTTGTCTCCCTTCGTTGCGGTCTTGGCCAGCATGTCAGGGATCGTGCGGCCAGCCCTGTGGTTGGCGTTAGCCATAGTCTCACGCCTCTCAGGGGCGCAGGGTGTGCGGAAAGGTCCCCGCCGGGGCACGGCAAGCAGTCTATTGTCGAATCAGGGCGGCGGGGCGACCAGGTGAGTGGGTTCCTTCGCACAATCTGTCCCCACGCGGTGCGCCAGATGAGGTGGGAAGCTGGGCATGGTAAGCAGCTGGCTGTCTAGTCAGGGCCACCAGGCCGCCCGGCGAGGGAGGGTCCCGGTGAGTTCAGTGCCCATGAAGTTCGTTGGAGAAGGCGGCGGGGAGGGCCACACGGCGCAGGTCCTGGGGGGCGTCAGGGGGGCCTGGCCGGGTTTTCTCACACAAGTGGGGGGGGCAGGCCCAGTTGAGACGTGCCCTGTCCATGTGCCAGAGAAGATGAGTATAGTGACCCCCCCGGGAGGCCCCCGCCGAAAATGCGTCCGCTCACCGTGTGGGTGGTCGCAGCCGAGTCCCGTGGCAGTCCAAGTCCTCCTTGGCAGTTGCTGCCAGTCTGCGTGGTAGGCCGCCAGATCAGGTCCCTTTGCGTCCCTCAGCAGCGTGTGTGGTCTCGGCGTGCGGCACCTCAGGGCGCTCTCAGGTCCCGATCCACGGGGAACTCCACCCTGCCTCAGCCGAGCGCTGCGCCCTCCAGGCCGCACATCCGGGGCCTCGATTTGGGTGTTGAACCTTGCGTAGCCGGGGGGTCGCTCCGGCCCGGCCCCAGGGCGAGGCTGGCTCCCGGCGGCGGCACACCAGAAGCCGGGGTGAAATAGGTTGCTTGGCTTCCCCACTCCGGTCCTTTGACTCTCCTAGGGCGCCGGGGGCTCCGGCGTCCCGCCTCGGCTAGGCCCGAGACCGGGGCCTCGATTTCGGCGACGTGCCTCGTCGCGGGTGTCCGGCCTTGTCGTCGCTCCTCGCACTCGCTACCGCCGGTCAGCAGGTCTCGGCGCGGTCCCCGGGGCTGTGCGGCTCTCAGCAGCCCCCAACAGCCACCACTCGTCTGTACTCCCCTGCAGTCGGGGTCCGTTAGAGTCCCGCCGGCCGATCGCCGCACGGCGGGAAGACAGTGCAGCTCGGAGTCCGGAGCTTGCCGAGTACGCTAGCGCTGCTCTCCCCCGCGTAATCGGGAGGATGGTGGTGCTCAGAGGGGTAGAGGCGATATTTAGGGGCTAGTAGGGGTTCAGGGCCGGGGAGCCTCTCGATCTAACGTCTGGTTAGGTCGCCATCTTGGCCACGCCCCCTGTTACTGGTTTTTATAGCCCAAAATGGACCACATAACCTAATGTTTGTGTGTTACAGAGTTGATTGGCTATTTTCTCATATTGAAGTGTTGTTTCCCATAGTTGCAACAATAGGGTTTCTTTTGGCTTCTTTTTCCCTGTTGGGTGCCACCACTATGGATTTGTAAAAAATAACGTAATTTGTAAACTGTTGAAAAACAATTGACTTCTCTTCTTTTTCGCTCCTGATCTCTATAAATCTAGTATCCTCTTTTTCTCTGATTATAATATTAAATTATTGAATCAAATTTTTATCATTACAGAGCTTATGTGAAGTACCATTCTATGTACAAAATACTTACCGTGACTGCGAAGTATCAATCAGGACACATAGGCTACACCATAGATATGAAGGTATCATTTACCCTGTCTTAAACCACAATTGTTGTATGGAAAAAGAGATGACCTTTGTACTGTTGTCAAACGGGTGTCAGCCTTTGGGAGGTAAAAAGTGGGCCCTATGATATCAAGCTCACCTCTGTGAAATGATCTCTATATATATTCAATGTCTTTCTTTTTAACTGTAAATAGCAATGATGTGTGAACATTTATCTGGTAGGACTTTTTGTCTTTTGTAAATAATAAGTGTCTTCAATAACTGTATGTATACACTAATGTTCTTAATATTATATTTCATACTTCATTTTTGTAAATAAGTGTCTGTATATTTATTTGTTTCTTTTGTATAGCCCTGAAGAAGTCTCATAGAGAGACGAAACGTGTTGGCTATGTTTGTGATGGAAGAAGTTTTTTGTGAACAATAAAGAGAACCTCTTGTGGAACAAGATACAAAACGACTGGATTTCGATACTTTTTCTTCACCTTGTGTGCAAACAATTTGTGGAAAAAAAACTTTATTGAAACACAATTTGCTTTTATATAAAATCTTGTGACTTACCTGTAATGAGTGTGCTGGAACCGATTTGTGTCATATGTACTGTATGGAACTAGGTTATATAATTTAGGGAGTAAAGAGGAGAGTACTCTCTGGTTCCGGGCACCTCAAATCACAACTAAGAGACACTATTCATTCGCTTGGTGCGGACCGCATTAGCCTCTGCCCTCTATTTTGTTGCACACTAGAGTTTTGCATAGCATTGCTGTATATTGATGGAGTTACATTTATCAATCCTGCCCAGTTATGTTTTAGCACACCAGGCAAGCAGAGTTATCATTCTACAGGGTGTATTTATTTTGATTTATTATGCAGCTTCAACATGAGATCTGATCAGCGTAGGCAGCTTCTATTTCCAAGTCCACAATACACAGTAGCTACATCTGAGAGTTACATCTATATAAATAAAAATGTAACTGTTTGTTCGTTCAAAATCTCAAATCTCCGAAAGTTCTTCACCGATTGCTTTGAAATTTTTACACAACGTTGCATTCGAATACGCGAGTGTTTTTATATACACAACGTTGGATTCGAATACGCGCGTGTTGAATACGCGTGTGTTTTTAATCGAAAGCACAAACAGACACATAAAAATGTCAATGTGCGTTTGATAAAAATCTTAAATCTTCACCGGTTGATTTGAAATTTTGACACAACGTTGAATTCGAATAAGAGTGTGTTTATATATACACAACGTTGGATTAGAATATGCGTGTGTCAAATGCGCGCGTGTTTTTAATCTAAAGGACGAACAGACCCTATCGATTGGGTTGCTGCGCAACAACTACAATAGACGCATAGAGACAATAGTTTACCTATATTAGGATGGACAGTTGGTGTCAGTATGGCAGACCGGGAAGTGGGTGGAGGGAGGGGGGAGGAGTTGGTTCACTTTGCAACATTAGTGTGTGTTTATATATACACAGCCTTGGTTTCGAATACGTGCGTGTCCAATACGCGTGTTTTTTAATCGAAAGGCTGAACAGACCCTATCGATTTGGTAGCTGCGCAAGAAATACAGGGGATGCATATAGACAATAGTCTACATATATTAGGATGGACAGTTGGTGTCAGGATAGCAGACCGGGAAGTGGGTAGAGGGAGGGGGGAGGAGTTGGTTCTCTTTGCAACCTGAACAGACCCTATCAATTTGGTTGCTGCGCAACAAGTACAATAGACGCATAGAGACAATAGTCTACATATATTAGGATGGACAGTTGGTGTCAGGATGGCAGACCGGGAAGTGGGTGGAGGGAGGGGGAGGAGTTGGTTCACTTGGCAACATTAAGAAAGGACACATAGAGACAACAGTCTACATATATTAGGATGGACAGTTGGTGTCAAGATGGCAGACCGGGAAGTGGCTGGAGGGAGGGGGGAGGAGTTGGTTCACTTTGCAACATTAGAACGTGTTTATATATACACACAGCCTTGGTTTCGAATACGTGCATGTCCAATACGCGCATGTTTTTAATCGGAAGGCTGAACAGACCCTATCGATTTGGTAGCTGCGCAACAAATACAAGGGACGCATATAGACAATAGTCTACATATATTAGGATGGACAGTTGGTGTCATGATGGCAGACCGGGAAGTGGGTGGAGGGAGGGGGAGGAGTTGGTTCACTTTGCAACCCGAACAAACCCTATCGATTTGGTTGCTGCGCAACAAATACAAGGGACACATATAGACAATAGTCCACAGATATTAGGATGGTCAGTTGGTGTCAGGATGGCAGACCGGGAAGTGGGTGGAGGGAGGGGGAGGGTTGGTTCACTTTGCAACATTAAGAAAGGAAGCATAGAGACAATAGTCTAAATAGATTAGGATGGACAGTTGGTTTCAGGATGGCAGACCGGGAAGTGGGTGGAGGGAGGGGGGAGGAGTTGGTTCACTTTGCAACATAAGCACGTCAGACCGGGAAGTGGGGAGGAGTTGGTTCACTTGGCAACATTAAGAAAGGATGCATAGAGACAATAGTCTATACATATTAGGAGGACAGTTGACTTCAGGTTGGCAGACCGGGAAGTGGGTGGAGGGAGGCGGAAGGAGTTGGTTCACTTTGCAACATTAACGTATGTTTATATATACTCAACGTTGGATTTGAACACGCGCGTGTCCAATACACGCGTGTTTTTAATCGAAAGGCCGAACAGACCCTATCGATTTGGTTGCTGTGCAACAGATACAAGGGACGCATATAGACAATAGTCTACATATATTAGGATGGACAGTTGGTGTCAGGATGGCAGACCGGGAAGTGGGTGGAGTGAGGGGGGAGGAGTTGGTTCACTTTGCAACCCGAACAGACCCTATTGATTTGGTTGCTGCGCAACAAATACAAGGGACGCATATAGACAATAGTCTACATATATTAGGATGGACAAAAACATATTGCATACCCACAAGCATTGTGAAATTAAACATATTAGAAACGTGCACTTAATCTTTTCATTCTCTTCCATTTAACCAGTCTGAGCCACAGCAACGCGTGGCTGGGTACAGCTAGTACTAAATACATGTAGAGTTCTGTAAACTATGTGAATGAGTGCACGTGAAGATACTACGAGCCTCATTCTTGAGTTTGGCGATGTGGAAGCGGGTGGCATGTCACGACCCGCTCCCAAACCGCCAAAGCTCAACGCAGGCTGGCTGCCAGATTACGAGTTTTACCGCTGTCTGGCAGGCTGCCCTTTAGCATTCCCATGACAGTGCCTATTAAAAAGGCACTGCAATGGGAATGCCAAAGAAAGTTCCTGGATGGCATGGACTTTTAAGTCCATGCCTTCCAGTAACTGGGAATGCATGCAGACAGGGGGGTATACAATGTGCCCCCATACATGCATCCCTGCTGCCCTGAGGCACCAGGGGGCCCTGTGGGGCCCCCTTAGTTCCCTTTTCATGACAGACTCACTGCCATGAAAGGGCTGGCAGTGAGGAAACTCATATTACTGCCTCACACTGCTGCAACACTCTGCGGTGCCCTGGCCTTTGCAGTAGACCTGCGGTCAAACTCAAAATAGGGTGGTTGGACCTCTGGTGAGTCAATAGCCGCAGAGCCACTATGGGTTTGGATGTACTATGGACTGCCCAACTTATAATCACCCCCACAATACTTGATAAAATTATAATGCTACAGAAGTATGTAGAAGTGGAATACAGCAACTGATAGGCATGTGCCATTTTATGGGCTAATTTGTTCTTGTTATGTTTTTCTAAGTTGGATATCCTATCTTAAGAAGTCTTTAGTATGAGCTCCAGCAATATTTTTCTTCATAGAGCATGGGGATGTGTGCTGGCATGAAAATATAGGCCTGTCTGGGCCTTGGATCGATTTATTGGGGCTCTGTTGTTCTAGTGTTGAAAGGTGTATATTCTGGGGCACTGTAATAGTGAAAAGGTGTGCTGCAGTATTATGGAATTTGGTAAGCCGGAAAATTAAGCCAAGCAGTAAGTCAAGCTTTAGGGGATATGATCCACACTGCTTGCTGGCAGGTATGTTAAATTTCAAACTAGTAGCTGCGGCTGTAATGGTTAAGCAATGCTTTGATCTTGTAAGCGCTGAAGTATATTTATGCATCACTTCTATGTATAAGAGAGATATAAAGAGATAGAAAGCAGCTTTTATTTCTAACGCTAAGAGTTGTCAGGGAAAATGTAAGGCATGAAGTATGGTCTAAGGTAGGTGGAAGACAAGGCAGTTCTTTCCAAGAACATAGATGTAGTCTAGGCTGTGATAAAGGAAAGCTTGCACTGCTACTGTCATTGCTCTGTCTGTTCTTAGACTATGAAGGAAGTTTCCCTTTATACAGCTCAATCTATTACTGACTTGTTCTTAAGGGAATCCCCTAACTGTATTTTTGGATGGGCATTTGGGACTATGCATTTCATTTGAGGCTATAACTTGGCTTAGCGTGACTGTCTGGCATATGGCGCCTACCCTTGAGTATGTGATGACTGCATCTCAAACATATCATGGTAGCAGTCTAATTAGTGTAGGCATGCTGACAAAAATAGATATAGTTATCTAAAAAAAGAGAGGGGTCAAGGAGCTCTTGAAGGTCCGGCATATATGCTCCACATATAACTAGAACATCAGAATAAAGGTATGCATTTCCTGTTGGAACTGCATACCTTTGTTCTTAGGTTTTAAAATAGATATGCTTCTAGTAACTTTTGTTATGTTAATATTTACATTTTTGTTTGATTTTGATTTCAGTTCCTATTATGTCACCAGAGTCAAAGGGGGTGTGATGTCACCTCTGCTACTCCAATAGTTTGGTGAATTAACGTCAAAGAGGAAGAGATATGGGTTTGTAGATTAATGCAAACTATTGATGTACTGATCCATGGCTGATCATGTGGAAAGTATCTCCATTGAAGCTTGTTTCAGTTCCTTCACCAGAACATTCAGCTTCCAAGAGAGAATATTGAGGTCTGATGATGTGATCAAATCCCTAGTGAATACATGTACTTTGTGATATATGTACCTTTGAGTCGCCATATGTTCTATAAATGATGAAAAAAGAAATAGATGTGGGACACTGCTTGCTGGGCTTATGCATTTGGTAGAGTCTTGTCCAGGAATTTCTGATTTCTGGCTGGCCATTCGTGGGGAATTGAATAGGATGCTACCATGTGCATTGCTGGTCACAACATTGATTATGTTGCTTGGCTATGTCGTTTAATTTCTTAAATTGTTCATACAATTTCCTGCCCTGCTTCTATTGTTAGAGAGAAGATGAGTGGCACTGGAGTAGTGGAAGTGACCATGACATAGAGTGACATGCTGGAAACCAAATTTCCTACAGTGTAAGTCCACTTCTAAAGTCTCTGCCAGTTTCTATCAGATAAAAATAAACTTAGAAACATATAGGAGCCATTCCATGATTACTGCAGAACTTACTAGGCAAATTTGATGAATGATGATTCTGGATAATTGTACATGTTGAAATTAAATATGTTTTCCTTTGAACACTGACTTTGCTGGTGTAGAATGTGTAGAAATGGCTTTATATGTGTCGCTGGGAACGTTGAAAGTAAAAAGTATGACAAGGGGGCTTTTTACTTGCTGGGTCAACCCTCTTGATGTGAATATATGAGTATAAAGTTTTAATACATTGTAATGGAGCATAATGTGATGATCATGGCCGTGCTCCAGTATGTTTCTCAGTTGACTTTAGCACAATAAATATTATATAAAATAATAAAAATTAAAACAGGGATGATACAAAGGGTTTGAAAGAGAGCAAGCAGTGGTACCCTAGATCGCTGGCTGATCTTCAAAATACCCACAAGCCAGGGCTGGACTGGCATACATGTCAATCTGGCAATGCCAGAAGGGCTGGTCTTACAGGCTGGTTTTTGGGCTTTTTTTCTACTGTTTGTGGGCCGATTTTGTGGCCTGGTGAACTAGTTTTTATTGTTGATTACTCTGATATTACCTCAAACATTGCCAAACAGCAAGCACAAATCTGTGTAGTCTCCCATACCTTGCAAAACTCCTTTGCACCGTTTCTATACAAGTTCAAAACTGCCTCAGTTTGCAAATGTGGGCCAGATTTTTAGCTATCGGATTCACTAATGTGGGCCACTTTTAATTTGGTACCCAGGCTTATTATCTGTCCCATTCCGACTCTGTCCACTGCCATATTCATGAAGTGGAAACTGACCATCTTAGACATTTTCCATTTAGCCAAATAATATCACCCACTTTCAGGAGTTGGTATCCAACCCATGCTTTTTGACTGCAGTTGCCATCACCAACCATTGATACATCTCAGAGCACATCATAAGGAAAAGGAGATCCATTACATTTGCCCTTTTCTCTTTGATTCATTAGTCTCAATGTGTACAAAAATGGTTGTGGAGAGAGATGCAATTAAATCACATGCAGTAGACTACACACAATTGAGTGGCATAAAATTAAAAGCATGAATGGATTCCCTCAGCAATAAGGTAGGTCGCGCAATGGCACAGCTGCTATATTGTGCAGACCAACAGCAGGCATCATGTTAAATATAGCATTATAGTTCTCCTTGGAGGGTAGGGCATCACCATTACTATTATTATTATTAAGCAATTTATTAAGCGCGCAAATGCCCTTAGGTGTCTCAGCGCTTAGGACAGCTGAGTTGAGAAAGAGATGGGGAGGAAGGTTTATTGATTGAATAGCCAAGTTGTTTGTTGTTTACGGAAGGATAACAATGTGGGTATGGATTTGATATGTAGAGGGAGTGTGTTCCAGAGTTTGGCGGTGGTGACAATGAATCTTTTGTCACCCCATGTTGCCATTTTGGTTCTGGGCACAGTCAGCAAATGAGCTACGTGAGGAGCGTAAGGATCTTGTCGGTCTATAGGAGCATAGACTCCTTTTCAGGAATTCAGGTCCTGTATTATGGATTGCCTTGTAGGCAATGCAGAGGGCCTTGAACATTATTCTGCTCTTGATGGGCACCTAGTATAGCTGTCGCGGTACCTTGGAGATAGGTTTGAACTTAGGGGTGCCTGAGAGAATTCTTACCGCTGCGTTTTGTACCATCTGTAACGTATGTAGGACTCTTTCCTGGGCAATAATAAGTAGGTTGTGACAGTAGTCTATCTTAGACATGACGAGTATACTGATGAGAGTCTTGCCTGCATTAGGAGGAAGGTAGGGCAGAAATGTTTTTATCATCCTGATGGGTAAAAAGGATGATGAGACAACAGATTTGGCGTGATGAATAAAAGAGAGTTTGTCGTCAAACATGACTCCCAGAGACAGTGACAGGGGTTGGAGGTGGGCCTAAATCTACAGGCCACCAGGAAGTAGACCAGCTGGGGAAGAGATTGCCGAAGATCATCACCTCCGTCTTTTTGAAGTTCAGCTTTAGACAATTGTTTGCCATCCAAGAACTGATGGCAAGCATTCCCTCTTTGAAGTTAGACAAAACTGTCTTGCCATTGTCATGGATCTCCAACACAATCTGAGTATCGTCAGCGTAGGACGTTAGACGCAGGTTGTGGGAATTGATGATCCTGAGCAGGACCGACATGTATATATTGAACAGGGTCAGGCTTAGCGAGGATCCCTGAGGGACCCCGCATAGTAGTGAGAAGGGAGGGGAGTTGAAGTTACCGCACTTTAAAAGTTGGGTAAGGTTGGACACGTATGATGTCAGAAGGGCCTTTGCTTTGTCTTTGATACCTATGGCTGTGACACGGTCGATTATGGTTGAGTGGTCGACCGTGTCAAATGCAGCTGAAAGATCCAGCAGCACCAGGACCGCGGCACCTCCCTTATCAAGAGTCATCCTAATTTCGTCGGATGTCTTGATGAGTGCAGTTTCTGTGCCATGGCCTTTCCTGAAGTTAAATTGGGTGTCATCTAAGAAGTTGTTGTTCTCAATATAGGTGGCTAGCCCGTTGTTCATCACTTTTTCGATTATCTTTGCAGGGAGGGGAGGCCTGCAATTGGTCTATAATTCTTGGTCTCTGTAGGGTTAAGGTTGTGTTTTTTCAGCAGAGGTTTGATAATGGTTTCTTTCCAAATGGAAGGGTATATTCCAGTTGTGAACATAGAGTTGCAGGTTTGGCCAGTTCGGGACCTATACTCTCTGTAATACGTTTTATTATGGCAAGGGGGCAAGAGTCGTTGGGGGAACCAGATTTAGTGGTGATATAAGGTTGGTGATGTCCTCTTTAGTGACCTGGCTAAATTCTAAGAAGGAGGGGGGGTATAGTTAGTGGTGTTTGATGCTGGGAAGTCTGTGGGGTATGAATCTAAGTTGTGATAATTGGGTTATTGGTCAAGGAGAGGGTTCAAAATTGGAGTAAATGTGGGTGACTTTTTCCTGAAAGAATGTGGCAAGAGAATCGGAGAAGAGATTTGTGTAGGGGTTATGAGATGATTAGTTTCTGGTCCTGAGAGCTTAGTAACGACCTTAAATAGCTGTTTTACATAATCTTGTGCAGTTTCTATTTGATTTTTACTTTTTTCTGTGATTAGGAGATGTTTGTATTTGGACGGTGCTTCCTTATATCGTATTTTCATGGTGCTGTTGTAGTCTCGGCGCCAATATCATTCTGAGTTTCTACATCTCTGCTTTTCTAGTTTTAGTGCCTCCGAGAACCAGGGGGCGGGTGGGATCTTTATGTTTTTGGAGGCATTTTTGAGTGGTACCAAGGTGTCAAATACGGTGTGCAGCCATTGTGTGTAGGGCATGGCTGCCTGTTCAGGGTTGTCCAGTAGGTTTGGATTGGTGGATAGCAGGTACAATTTTAGATCTTTGGTGGGGATGCTGCCCCAGTATTTGAACTGCATGGGGACGGAGGGACTGCTGTGGTTTTGGGTACTAAGTTCGATGTCAATGGTAAAAAGGATCGCAGAGTGGTCGGTCCAAGGTAAGGGGAGAACGTTTGTTAGAGAAATGTGTTTATTTTTGTGAATAACCCGTCGAGTGTGTGTCCGGCCAGAGGAGTGGGCATGGTTACTAGTTGGGAGAGTCCTATTGAGTCGAATTCTAATAATAGGGCTGAAGTGTCATGATCGGTGTGGGCTTTAAGGTGGAAATTGAAGTCTCCTAATATGGTGAAGTTGGCTTCTCCTGCTGATGGTTCTGCTAGGAGGTCTAATGATGAAAGAAAATCTGCTCGTGATCCAGGAAGGCGATACAGTAAAATGTCCTTAAAAGTGTGTGAGATTGTAAAGATAAAGGCACCGCAGATCTTGGTGGGGATTGTTTCTGTTCTAACTGTGTAGTTGTTTCGGTGAATGAGTGCTACTCCACCACCTTTTTTTTTAATTCTGTCTAATCTCCTGAAGCAGAAATCGTATGGGGTTACTGTGGCGAAATCAGGTCCGTAGGAAGGATCACCCAAGGTCTCTGTTATAAATAGGAGATTAAGTTTATTGTTTTCAAGGAAAGTGAGTATTTCATACTTATGTTTGGGAAGGGAACGTACATTAATGAGGGCTGCATAGGTTGTTCTGTGTTTGGTGGATGGAAGTTGGGTATTGGTGGAAAACAAAATTATACTGGGGGAGGATCTGGGAGGGCATTTCGGACTTGGAACGATGACCAGGGTAGGTAAGGTATCTCATCTGAACAGGGACAGGTCTGTGAGTTCCTGAGTGTGCCTGCTATGTTTTTTAGTCGGTTGCTGGTGTAAGCTCGTATGTAATGTCGCAGAGTTGGTCTAATCGGGCCAGGGGGTAAGGCCCTGGACCCGGTCCAGGCACGGACGGGCTTGCCTTTGACACGAAGCGAGAGGCATCTGGTTTTAAGGAGGGTGAAGATCAGCTGATTGGTGAACCAACCGGAAGTACCAATCATTTCCTGTAGCACGCAAAGTCCCCTCCACTCAAACCGAACGATCGGCGGTGGACCGCAGATACTGTGCTGATTTGAGGCGGTGAGTGCAATTAATTCAGGGTGCAGTTTTAAAAACAAGTATACAATTGGTTGGTGGTATCTTTAAAAACGAGTGTTTTAAAAAAAAAAAAAGAGTAACATGGTAAGATCCCTTTACCAGGTGCTTTTATTACAAGCAATTTCAGGGTATGTCTCACCTCAAGCGCGTCCGCTGCGCAAAGCGAGAGGCATCTGGCTTTAAGGAGGGTGAAGATCAGCTGCTGGTCAGCTGATTGGTGGTAAGAAGAAGAGAGTCCCTGTTAGGGTGTAGCAGACAAGGATTGCTGGAGAAAAGACTGAGGGGAGGTTTAGAGAGTGTAATTTCTGTAAGATATATCACAAAACACCCATATCTGGCTCTATCAGGTATGCAGTAAACTACGACTCAAACAATAACTAACATTGATACAAGAAATTTATAAAAAACTAAAGTTTTAATATAGGCCTCCCAATTGGGTCACATTCTAAAACATAATTCAAACATTTATTAAAAATAACAATCAAAATAGCAGCAAATGTTAAAAAATGGCCAAATATCTTAAAAAAGGTCGACGCGGCGTTTCGGTGACACTTTATCTTGGCACCTTCATCAGGACATTTAAGGCATTTGACTTTGTATCTATAAATAAATAACAATATTTTAGTATACTGTTGTACTGCATATTATACATATCCTAGCCGTTTCTCTAATTTATGCACAATTTACTAACACTCTCCTCACACCTCCCCCGGTTCACGGAACCTGTTTTCTCGTTTCTATTAGAATGACAAGTTGATACTACTGGCCATGATGTACTTAGGCTGAGTATTAACAAACCAATACTGTTAAAGTTATACAGCGACTATATGTACCTTTGTTTCGGATTAAGGCAGCTTATCAATTGCTGTCCACTTTGTCACGAGATTAATCAAGGATTGTGCCCGGTTCTTTATTGGTCCGGTTTTCTGATATGCACAGATCAACTCTATGGGAAATAAATAAATCCAAATTGGCCTATGCTTTATACTAAGTCTCAAAATTAACTGTGAATCCCCAGCTGATCGCCCATGTTACCTTAGTGATGGAGTTTGTTTTTTGTCAATATGCACGGAGAAACCACCGTTGGGGATCGATGTAGATTATTCAAAGGCTGTAGTTATCTAAATATGAAAAACAGGGGTCATATATAATATAATATGGGGCTAATCACTGATGTGTCCACTGCAAGGACCTGCAGGTCTCTTAACTTTACAACATGGCCTAATTTTAATAACTCACCAGCTCACTTATGAATCTCATTTCTGTATTTATTTTTAAATGCAGATAGGGCGGAATTCTTCCGTTGATCAGGATTGGGATCAACCGTCAATTAGTTGATGGCTGTGGATATAAATGCAAGACACTAATTATCTGGGTGTTGTTCTCTTTCCTAGTTAGTCACAGATAACCCACTTTTTATGTTTAGTGTTAGGACGATATATATGGAGGTTGCTTCCAGTCCCCAATGTGTCAGACAAACAAGTTCAGAGAGCCTTATCAGAGTTACTGATAGACTACATATTATCCATAGTTGTATTGGGTTGTAGTATAATTACCACCCGTAACAAAAGTCCTAATTCTAGCATACAGTTCCAAAGAACGGCCCCTTCAAGTCACATACCTTAGCTCCTCTGGTCGGCCTCCCTGTTTCTCCGTGCTTCCTCCTTCATTGCATTTCGAAGTTAAGCAGACAAGAAACGGGGCCGCGTTTTTATGCTGCCACTTCCTACTATGAACCGGAAGTTAATACTGCTCCGTTTTCCGAAATAGGCAAAAGTAAAAAGAATTAATGCCTAGTTCTGTATTATTTAATCCGTGTTCTTATCGAGAACTATATTGTATTGTTTGGCCCTTTTATGAGGTATTAAAGACCTCATTGCGCTACCGGTTCGGCGCTTAGTCCCGGGAACCCGGAAGTTATTATCTCTTTCACGGCGTCTCGAGATAATACTCCTTACACGATGTATTCCCGTAGAAATGTTGGGAAAAGAAAGCCTATTATTTGGCGGCATATAATTGTTGGGGATTGTTTTATTATTCTCTATTTCGCATGCCCCGTTTTAATAAAATTTGTTTTATTTATAAACGTGGCGGCCATCTTGGTTTGGGGCGCTATCATCGTTAATCCTACAGATCCTTTCTGAACATTAGATATTCATAATTTCCTACTTCCACTGTATACAATTTGTAAAAATACGTATACATCAAAAAAACGTTCAGTTAATAACATCTCTCTACACAGTCCTTACAATTAGCAGTACAAGACGATTCATTCGTTATAAAACACATTAATTTTTTCTCTGGATCAACATTTTATTTTGTACCAGTTTTATTCTTAAAAACTTTTTACTGAGACAGAAAGACGAATAAAAAGATGCAAATCAGGGCTATATGGCTATCTCCCAATGATAGAGGCCGATTGGCTGTCTCCATGGGGTTAAACAAACAAATTTCATCACTCCATGTCAATTACCATATGATGCGGTAGGTGTCAACAGAACATTAAATAACGCTTACTGGTCTACTTCGAATACCAATGATCTTCAGGCTATCTGCACATTTTCTACATACTAAACAGTCTTCACAGGATACAGTTATATGCATAAACTCTTTCTGTGTCTATTCTGATCTAGGGGCGCAGCCTAGAGGGATGATATGATAGGAAACACAAGAGAGAGATAATAGTCTCATAAAAATAATCTTTCCCATTCCTCCCTATTATTCAGCCCGGTTCTAAAAGTGTTGAAAAGGGACATGTAGAACTGCTCCCTCTTCTTTCTTTTTATATTATCATTACCTCCTCTGATACTGTGGGTAATCGCTTCTACGCCTCCCCATTTCAGATCCTCTATTTTGTGATTATGAGTGATCCAGTGATCCACTAAGGGAGCTGCAAGTTTTTTGGTTCTAATCGCGGATTTATGTTCTGTAATCCTAGTTTTAATTTCTCGTGCTGTTTCGCCTATATATGCTTTGTCGCATGGGCATTTGATCATGTAGATCAAATTTTTTGTTTTACAATTCATGAAACTTTTGATCCTGTGCTTGACTCCATTGTAGGTGATTATGTTACCCTTCAGTTGCGATGTACAATTACAGCACATATTGCATGTAAAATTCCCTGTAGGTAGCGGATTGTTATCCACAGTGCCTTGGGTAGTACGACTATTTTCTTTTAAAAGTATGGACTAGGCAGTTCCTTATTGTTCTGTTTCTGCGGAAGCTGAACATAGGTTTTGGTATGCTGACATTCTGTCTATCATTTAGTAGTGACCAGTTGCGGTTGATTATATTTTTGATTTGATTACTCATTGTGCTGTAGTTGGTAACAAAAATTAATTTATCTTTTGTATTGTCCTTTTTCTGTTTACCTTTATCAAACAATGCATTTCTGTCGTAATATTTGGCACGTTTATATGCCTTTTTAATCAAATTTTTGGGATAACCCCGATTTCTCAGTTTACTCGATAGGACATCTGCATGTTTATTAAAGTCCTGCATGTTGGAGCAATTTCGTCTTATTCTTAAAAATTGGCCAAAAGGTATGTTATCCTTTTGGCTCCTCGGATGATTGCTTTTATAATGTAAAAGAGTATTCCTATCGGTAGGTTTGGTGTAAAGATCAACACCAAAGGTTGCATTTTCTACTCTGATTTTGATGTCTAGGAATTCAATAGTTTTATTGTTATAATTTTTGGTGAATTTAAGATTACTATCGCCACAGTTTAACCAAAGAATAAACTCATTTAATGTCTCAAGGTTTCCTGTCCAAATAAAGAAAATATCGTCGATGTACCTCGACCAGTGCGATATATTTTCACTAAATGGAGCCAAATCATTAAATATGTGCTTGTCTTCAAAGGCCGCTACGTATAGACAGGCCAAGCTTGGGGCACAGGTAGCCCCCATGCTGGTCCCCTTGATTTGTTTAAAAAAATTATTTTTAAATAAAAAAATATTATTTTTTAAAATTATTTCTGCACAATCTAAGATGAAAGTAGCATGGTCAGTCAGATCTTCGTGTCCTATTTTTAAGAGGCCCTCTAACATACTGATGGTATCATCCTGCGGGATGTTAGTGTAGAGGGCCTCTACATCAAGGGTGACTAACCATTGGTTATTGGGATCATATGGAAGGCCCTCGATTTTCTCAATCATGCAAGTAGTATCTTTAATATATGCTTTTTGAGTCACCACTATCGGTTGGAGAAATTTATCTATATATTTACTGAGTGGCTCTGTTATCGAATTGATACTCGAGACGATCGGGCGCATGGGAGGGTCTGCTAAGTTCTTATGAACTTTGCGAAGCCCATAGAGTGCTGGAATAATTGGTGACTCAATTTTTAAAAATTTATACTCGTCCGGACAGATTATATTATCTTCTCGTGCGTGATCTAGTAAGTTGTTCACTTTGAGGATCAGATCGTTCCACTCATGTCTACTGGAGCGACAGTAGTGCTCAGTATTGTTTAAAAGGAGCATCATCCTATTCTCATAATCGTCAGTTTTCATGAGGACAATACTACCGCCCTTATCTCCCGGTTTGATCGTTAGATTGTTGTTATTTTCCAAATTGTTAAGTGCTGATCTTTCATCTTTAGTCATGTTATTGCTACCTGAGATGGGGTGCGTTAACAGGTCTGTGATATTACTTTCTACCACCTTTTCAAAAAGGTCTACTTGCTTATGAACCAAATTGATGTTGGGCGTCCACTCGGATTTGGGTTTTAAGCCCGATTTATTACTGGGGCCAATTCTTTGGGGTTTGTCTCTAAAAAAATCTTGCAGCCTAATTTTTCTGAAAAATCCTTTAAGGTCTCTTTCTAGATTATACTTATCTATTTTAGTGCTTAGGGCAAAACCCAAGCCTTTTTCTAAAACATATTTTTCGGTTTGGGTTAGACTAATCTCAGATAGGTTTATGATTGCTGCCTTTTGTTTTAGTCCCATTTGGGCTGGCTCCTCGTGTAATATCTTTTCTGTTGTTGAGGTTGATGGTAAAACTTCCCTCTCCCATTGCCTCTCGACTGGTTCTGATGGGTCTGGTGGTTCCCCCGTCCCCTTTGTCCTAAAAAAGACAATGATTCTCTGTTGGGAGTTGAGGTGGATTCCCCTGTTTTATTCTTGTCACTTGTATTGTCGTTCTCAGAATCCGTGCTTGTGTAAGACGAATCCGTGAACGTCACTCTCTTTTTAGGGTATGTCCGTCGTGGTTGTTGCCATTGATTTCGATTGTGGAAATTTTCTCTCGGGCGGTCAAAAAAATCTGATTGGGTATAGGGGTAAACTATCTCTGTATTATAGTTCGCCACATCTTTGTTAAATTTATTACTCTTCTTCCCAAAAAGATAATCCCTATAACCCGAGACATCCTTCTCGATTTCCTCGAGTTTCTTTTTGGCTTCTTCATAAGCTGTAGTGTCTAATTTCGCTTCTAACTCATCAATCTCTTTCTTTTCTATTATTAAAATGGCATTCGCAGTCTCTATTATTAGTAGCATCCAATCCCTGCTGCATCTGTTCGCAATCAGGGTCCAATTCTCTATAAATTTCTCGTGTCGTATAAACACGCCGGGTTCATTTTTGATCTGTAACCCCCTGGGGATTATGCCTTTCTTTAAATACTCGATTAAGAAGTCCGCATGTAATTCTGTGCGGAATAGTTTCTTTTTCTTATTCCATAATTCTTTCCATTTATCTTCGTCATTGTTTATATTTGTAATAGATGTATAATTTTTTGAGGTACCATTCACAATTTTATTGAATTCCTCTTCAGAAAACCCGTAGGTTTTTAAAGCGTCCATTTGAAATTGGATACGCCTAAAGGGTTGTGATGACCCGAACTGATTTGTTCAAAAAGTATGCCTCCCAGCTAACAAGCTGTGCAATTAACCAACAAAGTAAATGGAGGTTCCCCAAAAGAATATATTACAGGGAGGGGGAAATTCAGTAAGAAGAAGAGAGTCCCTGTTAGGGTGTAGCAGACAAGGATTGCTGGAGAAAAGACTGAGGGGAGGTTTAGAGAGTGTAATTTCTGTAAGATATATCACAAAACACCCATATCTGGCTCTATCAGGTATGCAGTAAACTACGACTCAAACAATAACTAACATTGATACAAGAAATTTATAAAAAACGAAAGTTTTAATATAGGCCTCCCGATTGGGTCACATTCTAAAACATAATTCAAACATTTATTAAAAATAACAATCAAAATAGCAGCAAATGTTAAAAAATGGCCAAATATCTTAAAAAAGGTCGACGCGGTGTTTCGGTGACACTTTATCTTGACACCTTCATCAGGACATTTAAGGCATTTGACTTTGTATCTATAAATAAATAACAATATTTTAGTATACTGTTGTACTGCATATTATACATATCCTAATCGTTTCTCTAATTTATGCACAATTTACTAACACTCTCCTCACACCTCCCCCGGTTCACGGAACCTGTTTTCTCATTTCTATTAGAATGACAAGTTGATACTACTGGCCATGATGTACTTAGGCTGAGAATTAACAAACCAATACTGTTAAAGTTATACAGCGACTATATGTACCTTTGTTTCGGATTAAGGCAGCTTATCAATTGCTGTCCACTTTGTCACGAGATTAATCAAGGATTGTGCCCGGTTCTTTATTGGTCCGGTTTTCTGATATGCACAGATCAACTCTATGGGAAATAAATAAATCCAAATTGGCCTATGCTTTATACTAAGTCTCAAAATTAACTGTGAATCCCCAGCTGATCGCCCATGTTACCTTAGTGATGGAGTTTGTTTTTTGTCAATATGCACGGAGAAACCACCGTTGGGGATCGATGTAGATTATTCAAAGGCTGTAGGTATCTAAATATGAAAAACAGGGGTCATATATAATATAATATGGGGCTAATCACTGATGTGTCCACTGCAAGGACCTGCAGGTCTCTTAACTTTACAACATGGCCTAATTTTAATAACTCACCAGCTCACTTATGAATCTCATTTCTGTATTTATTTTTAAATGCAGATAGGGCGGAATTCTCCCATTGATCAGGATTGGGATCAACCGTCAATTAGTTGATGGCTGTGGATATAAATGCAAGACACTAATTATCTGGGTGTTGTTCTCTTTCCTAGTTAGTCACAGATAACCCACTTTTTATGTTTAGTGTTAGGACGATATATATGGAGGTTGCTTCCAGTCCCCAATGTGTCAGACAAACAAGTTCAGAGAGCCTTATCAGAGTTACTGATAGACTACATATTATCCATAGTTGTATTGGGTTGTAGTATAATTACCACCCGTAACAAAAGTCCTAATTCTAGCATACAGTTCCAAAGAACGGCCCCTTCAAGTCACATACCTTAGCTCCTCTGGTCGGCCTCCCTGTTTCTCCGTGCTTCCTCCTTCATTGCATTTCGAAGTTAAGCAGACAAGAAACGGGGCCGCGTTTTTATGCTGCCACTTCCTACTATGAACCGGAAGTTAATACTGCTCCGTTTTCCGAAATAGGCAAAAGTAAAAAGAATTAATGCCTAGTTCTGTATTATTTAATCCGTGTTCTTATCGAGAACTATATCGTATTGTTTGGCCCTTTTATGAGGTATTAAAGACCTCATTGCGCTACCGGTTCGGCGCTTAGTCCCGGGAACCCGGAAGTTATTATCTCTTTCACGGCGTCTCGAGATAATACTCCTTACACGATGTATTCCCGTAGAAATGTTGGGAAAAGAAAGCCTATTATTTGGCGGCATATAATTGTTGGGGATTGTTTTATTATTCTCTATTTCGTATGCCCCGTTTTAATAAAATTAGTTTTATTTATAAACGTGGCGGCCATCTTGGTTTGGGGCGCTATCATCGTTAATCCTACAGATCCTTTCTGAACATTAGATATTCATAATTTCCTACTTCCACTGTATACAATTTGTAAAAATACGTATACATCAAAAAAACGTTCAGTTAATAACATCTCTCTACACAGTCCTTACAATTAGCAGTACAAGACGATTCATTCGTTATAAAACACATTAATTTTTTCTCTGGATCAACATTTTATTTTGTACCAGTTTTATTCTTAAAAACTTTTTTCTGAGACAGAAAGACGAATAAAAAGATGCAAATCAGGGCTATATGGCTATCTCCCAATGATAGAGGCCGATTGGCTGTCTCCATGGGGTTAAACAAACAAATTTCATCACTCCATGTCAATTACCATATGATGCGGTAGGTGTCAACAGAACATTAAATAACGCTTATTGGTCTACTTCGAATAACAATGATCTTCAGGCTATCTGCACATTTTCTACATACTAAACAGTCTTCACAGGATACAGTTATATGCATAAACTCTTTCTGTGTCTATTCTGATCTAGGGGCGCAGCCTAGAGGGATGATATGATAGGAAACACAAGAGAGAGATAATAGTCTCATAAAAATAATCTTTCCCATTCCTCCCTATTATTCAGCCCGGTTCTAAAAGTGTTGAAAAGGGACATGTAGAACTGCTCCCTCTTCTTTCTTTTTATATTATCATTACCTCCTCTGATACTGTGGGTAATCGCTTCTACGCCTCCCCATTTCAGATCCTCTATTTTGTGATTATGAGTGATCCAGTGATCCACTAAGGGAGCTGCAAGTTTTTTGGTTGTAATCGCGGATTTATGTTCTGTAATCCTAGTTTTAATTTCTCGTGCTGTTTCGCCTATATATGCTTTGTCGCATGGGCATTTGATCATGTAGATCAAATTTTTTGTTTTACAATTCATGAAACTTTTGATCCTGTGCTTGACTCCATTGTAGGTGATTATGTTACCCTTCAGTTGCGATGTACAATTACAGCACATATTGCATGTAAAATTCCCTGTAGGTAGCGGATTGTTATCCACAGTGCTTTGGGTAGTACGACTATTTTCTTTAAAAGTATGGACTAGGCAGTTCCTTATTGTTCTGTTTCTGCAGAAGCTGAACATAGGTTTTGGTATGCTGACATTCTGTCTATCATTTAGTAATGACCAGTTGCGGTTGATTATATTTTTGATTTGATTACTCATTGTGCTGTAGTTGGTAACAAAAATTAATTTATCTTTTGTATTGTCCTTTTTCTGTTTACCTTTATCAAACAATGCATTTCTGTCGTAATATTTGGCACGTTTATATGCCTTTTTAATCAAATTTTTGGGATAACCCCGATTTCTCAGTTTACTCGATAGGACATCTGCATGTTTATTAAAGTCCTGCATGTTGGAGCAATTTCGTCTTATTCTTAAAAATTGGCCAAAAGGTATGTTATCCTTTTGGCTCCTCGGATGATTGCTTTTATAATGTAAAAGAGTATTCCTATCGGTAGGTTTGGTGTAAAGATCAACACCAAGGGTTGCATTTTCTACTCTGATTTTGATGTCTAGGAATTCAATAGTTTTATTGTTATAATTTTTGGTGAATTTAAGATTACTATCGCCACAGTTTAACCAAAGAATAAACTCATTTAATGTCTCAAGGTTTCCTGTCCAAATAAAGAAAATATCGTCGATGTACCTCGACCAGTGCGATATATTTTCACTAAATGGAGCCAAATCATTAAATATGTGCTTGTCTTCGAAGGCCGCTACGTATAGACAGGCCAAGCTTGGGGCACAGGTAGCCCCCATGCTGGTCCCCTTGATTTGTTTAAAAAAATTATTTTTAAATAAAAAAATATTATTTTTTAAAATTATTTCTGCACAATCTAAGATGAAAGTAGCATGGTCAGTCAGATCTTCGTGTCCTATTTTTAAGAGGCCCTCTAACATACTGATGGTATCATCCTGCGGGATGTTAGTGTAGAGGGCCTCTACATCAAGGGTGACTAACCATTGGTTATTGGGATCATATGGAAGGCCCTCGATTTTCTCAATCATGCAAGTAGTATCTTTAATATATGCTTTTTGAGTCACCACTATTGGTTGGAGAAATTTATCTATATATTTACTGAGTGGCTCTGTTATCGAATTGATACTCGAGACGATCTGGCGCATGGGAGGGTCTGCTAAGTTCTTATGAACTTTGCGAAGCCCATAGAGTGCTGGAATAATTGGTGACTCATTTTTTAAAAATGTATACTCGTCCGGACAGATTATATTATCTTCTCGTGCGTGATCTAGTAAGTTGTTCACTTTGAGGATCAGATCGTTCCACTCATGTCTACTGGAGCGACAGTAGTGCTCAGTATTGTTTAAAAGGAGCATCATCCTATTCTCATAATCGTCAGTTTTCATGAGGACAATACTACCGCCCTTATCTCCCGGTTTGATCGTTAGATTGTTGTTATTTTCCAAATTGTTAAGTGCTGATCTTTCATCTTTAGTCATGTTATTGCTACCTGAGATGGGGTGCGTTAACAGGTCTGTGATATTACTTTCTACCACCTTTTCAAAAAGGTCTACTTGCTTATGAACCAAATTGATGTTGGGCGTCCACTCGGATTTGGGTTTTAAGCCCGATTTATTACTGGGGCCAATTCTTTGGGGTTTGTCTCTAAAAAAATCTTGCAGCCTAATTTTTCTGAAAAATCCTTTAAGGTCTCTTTCTAGATTATACTTATCTATTTTAGTGCTTAGGGCAAAACCCAAGCCTTTTTCTAAAACATCTTTTTCGGTTTGGGTTAGACTAATCTCAGATAGGTTTATGATTGCTGCCTTTTGTTTTAGTCCCATTTGGGCTGGCTCCTCGTGTAATATCTTTTCTGTTGTTGAGGTTGATGGTAAAACTTCCCTCTCCCATTGCCTCTCGACTGGTTCTGATGGGTCTGGTGGTTCCCCCGTCCCCTTTGTCCTAAAAAAGACAATGATTCTCTGTTGGGAGTTGAGGTGGATTCCCCTGTTTTATTCTTGTCACTTGTATTGTCGTTCTCAGAATCCGTGCTTGTGTAAGACGAATCCGTGAACGTCACTCTCTTTTTAGGGTATGTCCATCGTGGTTGTTGCCTTTGGTTTCGATTGTGGAAATTTTCTCTCGGGCGGTCAAAAAAATCTGATTGGGTATAGGGGTAAACTATCTCTGTATTATAGTTCGCCACATCTTTGTTAAATTTATTACTCTTCTTCCCAAAAAGATAATCCCTATAACCCGAGACATCCTTCTCGATTTCCTCGAGTTTCTTTTTTGCTTCTTCATAAGCTGTAGTGTCTAATTTCGCTTCTAACTCATCAATCTCTTTCTTTTCTATTATTAAAATGGCATTCGCAGTCTCTATTATTAGTAGCATCCAATCCCTGCTGCATCTGTTCGCAATCAGGGTCCAATTCTCTATAAATTTCTCGTGTCGTATAAACACGCCGGGTTCATTTTTGATCTGTAACCCCCTGGGGATTATGCCTTTCTTTAAATACTCGATTAAGAAGTCCGCATGTAATTCTGTGCGGAATAGTTTCTTTTTCTTATTCCATAATTCTTTCCATTTATCTTCGCCATTGTTTATATTTGTAATAGATGTATAATTTTTCGAGGTACCATTCACAATTTTATTGAATTCCTCTTCAGAAAACCCGTAGGTTTTTAAAGCGTCCATTTGAAATTGGATACACCTAAAGGGTTGTGATGACCCGAACTGATTTGTTCAAAAAGTATGCCTCCCAGCTAACAAGCTGTGCAATTAACCAACAAAGTAAATGGAGGTTCCCCAAAAGAATATATTACAGGGAGGGGGAAATTCAGTAAGAAGAAGAGAGTCCCTGTTAGGGTGTAGCAGACAAGGATTGCCGGAGAAAAGACTGAGGGGAGGTTTAGAGAGTGTAATTTCTGTAAGATATATCACAAAACACCCATATCTGGCTCTATCAGGTATGCAGTAAACTACGACTCAAACAATAACTAACATTGATACAAGAAATTTATAAAAAACGAAAGTTTTAATATAGGCCTCCCAATTGGGTCACATTCTAAAACATAATTCAAACATTTATTAAAAATAACAATCAAAATAGCAGCAAATGTTAAAAAATGGCCAAATATCTTAAAAAAGGTCGACGCGGCGTTTCGGTGACACTTTATCTTGGCACCTTCATCAGGACATTTAAGGCATTTGACTTTGTATCTATAAATAAATAACAATATTTTAGGATACTGTTGTACTGCATATTATACATATCCTAATCGTTTCTCTAATTTATGCACAATTTACTAACACTCTCCTCACACCTCCCCCGGTTCACGGAACCTGTTTTCTCGTTTCTATTAGAATGACAAGTTGATACTACTGGCCATGATGTACTTAGGCTGAGTATTAACAAACCAATACTGTTAAAGTTATACAGTGACTATATGTACCTTTGTTTCGGATTAAGGCAGCTTATCAATTGCTGTCCACTTTGTCACGAGATTAATCAAGGATTGTGCCCGGTTCTTTATTGGTCCGGTTTTCTGATATGCACAGATCAACTCTATGGGAAATAAATAAATCCAAATTGGCCTATGCTTTATACTAAGTCTCAAAATTAACTGTGAATCCCCAGCTGATCGCCCATGTTACCTTAGTGATGGAGTTTGTTTTTCGTCAATATGCACGGAGAAACCACCGTTGGGGATCGATGTAGATTATTCAAAGGCTGTAGTTATCTAAATATGAAAAACAGGGGTCATATATAATATAATATGGGGCTAATCACTGATGTGTCCACTGCAAGGACCTGCAGGTCTCTTAACTTTACAACATGGCCTAATTTTAATAACTCACCAGCTTACTTATGAATCTCATTTCTGTATTTATTTTTAAATGCAGATAGGGCGGAATTCTCCCATTGATCAGGATTGGGATCAACCGTCAATTAGTTGATGGCTGTGGATATAAATGCAAGACACTAATTATCTGGGTGTTGTTCTCTTTCCTAGTTAGTCACAGATAACCCACTTTTTATGTTTAGTGTTAGGACGATATATATGGAGGTTGCTTCCAGTCCCCAATGTGTCAGACAAACAAGTTCAGAGAGCCTTATCAGAGTTACTGATAGACTACATATTATCCATAGTTGTATTGGGTTGTAGTATAATTACCACCCGTAACAAAAGTCCTAATTCTAGCATACAGTTCCAAAGAACGGCCCCTTCAAGTCACATACCTTAGCTCCTCTGGTCGGCCTCCCTGTTTCTCCGTGCTTCCTCCTTCATTGCATTTCGAAGTTAAGCAGACAAGAAACGGGGCCGCGTTTTTATGCTGCCACTTCCTACTATGAACCGGAAGTTAATACTGCTCCGTTTTCCGAAATAGGCAAAAGTAAAAAGAATTAATGCCTAGTTCTGTATTATTTAATCCGTGTTCTTATCGAGAACTATATCGTATTGTTTGGCCCTTTTATGAGGTATTAAAGACCTCATTGCGCTACCGGTTCGGCGCTTAGTCCCGGGAACCCGGAAGTTATTATCTCTTTCACGGCGTCTCGAGATAATACTCCTTACACGATGTATTCCCGTAGAAATGTTGGGAAAAGAAAGCCTATTATTTGGCGGCATATAATTGTTGGGGATTGTTTTATTATTCTCTATTTCGTATGCCCCGTTTTAATAAAATTTGTTTTATTTATAAACGTGGCGGCCATCTTGGTTTGGGGCGCTATCATCGTTAATCCTACAGATCCTTTCTGAACATTAGATATTCATAATTTCCTACTTCCACTGTATACAATTTGTAAAAATACGTATACATCAAAAAAACGTTCAGTTAATAACATCTCTCTACACAGTCCTTACAATTAGCAGTACAAGACGATTCATTCGTTATAAAACACATTAATTTTTTCTCTGGATCAACATTTTATTTTGTACCAGTTTTATTCTTAAAAACTTTTTTCTGAGACAGAAAGACGAATAAAAAGATGCAAATCAGGGCTATATGGCTATCTCCCAATGATAGAGGCCGATTGGCTGTCTCCATGGGGTTAAACAAACAAATTTCATCACTCCATGTCAATTACCATATGATGCGGTAGGTATCAACAGAACATTAAATAACGCTTATTGGTCTACTTCGAATAACAATGATCTTCAGGCTATCTGCACATTTTCTACATACTAAACAGTCTTCACAGGATACAGTTATATGCATAAACTCTTTCTGTGTCTATTCTGATCTAGGGGCGCAGCCTAGAGGGATGATATGATAGGAAACACAAGAGAGAGATAATAGTCTCATAAAAATAATCTTTCCCATTCCTCCCTATTATTCAGCCCGGTTCTAAAAGTGTTGAAAAGGGACATGTAGAACTGCTCCCTCTTCTTTCTTTTTATATTATCATTACCTCCTCTGATACTGTGGGTAATCGCTTCTACGCCTCCCCATTTCAGATCCTCTATTTTGTGATTATGAGTGATCCAGTGATCCACTAAGGGAGCTGCAAGTTTTTTGGTTCTAATCGCGGATTTATGTTCTGTAATCCTAGTTTTAATTTCTTGTGCTGTTTCGCCTATATATGCTTTGTCGCATGGGCATTTGATCATGTAGATCAAATTTTTTGTTTTACAATTCATGAAACTTTTGATCCTGTGCTTGACTCCATTGTAGGTGATTATGTTACCCTTCAGTTGCGATGTACAATTACAGCACATATTGCATGTAAAATTCCCTGTAGGTAGCGGATTGTTATCCACAGTGCCTTGGGTAGTACGACTATTTTCTTTAAAAGTATGGACTAGGCAGTTCCTTATTGTTCTGTTTCTGCGGAAGCTGAACATAGGTTTTGGTATGCTGACATTCTGTCTATCATTTAGTAGTGACCAGTTGCGGTTGATTATATTTTTGATTTGATTACTCATTGTGCTGTAGTTGGTAACAAAAATTAATTTATCTTTTGTATTGTCCTTTTTCTGTTTACCTTTATCAAACAATGCATTTCTGTCGTAATATTTGGCACGTTTATATGCCTTTTTAATCAAATTTTTGGGATAACCCCGATTTCTCAGTTTACTCGATAGGACATCTGCATGTTTATTAAAGTCCTGCATGTTGGAGCAATTTCGTCTTATTCTTAAAAATTGGCCAAAAGGTATGTTATCCTTTTGGCTCCTCGGATGATTGCTTTTATAATGTAAAAGAGTATTCCTATCGGTAGGTTTGGTGTAAAGATCAACACCAAAGGTTGCATTTTCTACTCTGATTTTGATGTCTAGGAATTCAATAGTTTTATTGTTATAATTTTTGGTGAATTTAAGATTACTATCGCCACAGTTTAACCAAAGAATAAACTCATTTAATGTCTCAAGGTTTCCTGTCCAAATAAAGAAAATATCGTCGATGTACCTCGACCAGTGCGATATATTTTCACTAAATGGAGCCAAATCATTAAATATGTGCTTGTCTTCAAAGGCCGCTACGTATAGACGGGCCAAGCTTGGGGCACAGGTAGCCCCCATGCTGGTCCCCTTGATTTGTTTAAAAAAATTATTTTTAAATAAAAAAATATTATTTTTTAAAATTATTTCTGCACAATCTAAGATGAAAGTAGCATGGTCAGTCAGATCTTCGTGTCCTATTTTTAAGAGGCCCTCTAACATACTGATGGTATCATCCTGCGGGATGTTAGTGTAGAGGGCCTCTACATCAAGGGTGACTAACCATTGGTTATTGGGATCATATGGAAGGCCCTCGATTTTCTCAATCATGCAAGTAGTATCTTTAATATATGCTTTTTGAGTCACCACTATCGGTTGGAGAAATGTATCTATATATTTACTGAGTGGCTCTGTTATCGAATTGATACTCGAGACGATCGGGCGCATGGGAGGGTCTGCTAAGTTCTTATGAACTTTGCGAAGCCCATAGAGTGCTGGAATAATTGGTGACTCATTTTTTAAAAATGTATACTCGTCCGGACAGATTATATTATCTTCTCGTGCGTGATCTAGTAAGTTGTTCACTTTGAGGATCAGATCGTTCCACTCATGTCTACTGGAGCGACAGTAGTGCTCAGTATTGTTTAAAAGGAGCATCATCCTATTCTCATAATCGTCAGTTTTCATGAGGACAATACTACCGCCCTTATCTCCCGGTTTGATCGTTAGATTGTTGTTATTTTCCAAATTGTTAAGTGCTGATCTTTCATCTTTAGTCATGTTATTGCTACCTGAGATGGGGTGCGTTAACAGGTCTGTGATATTACTTTCTACCACCTTTTCAAAAAGGTCTACTTGCTTATGAACCAAATTGATGTTGGGCGTCCACTCGGATTTGGGTTTTAAGCCCGATTTATTACTGGGGCCAATTCTTTGGGGTTTGTCTCTAAAAAAATCTTGCAGCCTAATTTTTCTGAAAAATCCTTTAAGGTCTCTTTCTAGATTATACTTATCTATTTTAGTGCTTAGGGCAAAACCCAAGCCTTTTTCTAAAACATCTTTTTCGGTTTGGGTTAGACTAATCTCAGATAGGTTTATGATTGCTGCCTTTTGTTTTAGTCCCATTTGGGCTGGCTCCTCGTGTAATATCTTTTCTGTTGTTGAGGATGATGGTAAAACTTCCCTCTCCCATTGCCTCTCGACTGGTTCTGATGGGTCTGGTGGTTCCCCCGTCCCCTTTGTCCTAAAAAAGACAATGATTCTCTGTTGGGAGTTGAGGTGGATTCCCCTGTTTTATTCTTGTCACTTGTATTGTCGTTCTCAGAATCCGTGCTTGTGTAAGACGAATCCGTGAACGTCACTCTCTTTTTAGGGTATGTCCGTCGTGGTTGTTGCCATTGGTTTCGATTGTGGAAATTTTCTCTCGGGCGGTCAAAAAAATCTGATTGGGTATAGGGGTAAACTATCTCTGTATTATAGTTCGCCACATCTTTGTTAAATTTATTACTCTTCTTCCCAAAAAGATAATCCCTATAACCCGAGACATCCTTCTCGATTTCCTCGAGTTTCTTTTTTGCTTCTTCATAAGCTGTAGTGTCTAATTTCGCTTCTAACTCATCAATCTCTTTCTTTTCTATTATTAAAATGGCATTCGCAGTCTCTATTATTAGTAGCATCCAATCCCTGCTGCATCTGTTCGCAATCAGGGTCCAATTCTCTATAAATTTCTCGTGTCGTATAAACACGCCGGGTTCATTTTTGATCTGTAACCCCCTGGGGATTATGCCTTTCTTTAAATACTCGATTAAGAAGTCCGCATGTAATTCTGTGCGGAATAGTTTCTTTTTCTTATTCCATAATTCTTTCCATTTATCTTCGTCATTGTTTATATTTGTAATAGATGTATAATTTTTTGAGGTACCATTCACAATTTTATTGAATTCCTCTTCAGAAAACCCGTAGGTTTTTAAAGCGTCCATTTGAAATTGGATACGCCTAAAGGGTTGTGATGACCCGAACTGATTTGTTCAAAAAGTATGCCTCCCAGCTAACAAGCTGTGCAATTAACCAACAAAGTAAATGGAGGTTCCCCAAAAGAATATATTACAGGGAGGGGGAAATTCAGTAAGAAGAAGAGAGTCCCTGTTAGGGTGTAGCAGACAAGGATTGCTGGAGAAAAGACTGAGGGGAGGTTTAGAGAGTGTAATTTCTGTAAGATATATCACAAAACACCCATATCTGGCTCTATCAGGTATGCAGTAAACTACGACTCAAACAATAACTAACATTGATACAAGAAATTTATAAAAAACGAAAGTTTTAATATAGGCCTCCCAATTGGGTCACATTCTAAAACATAATTCAAACATTTATTAAAAATAACAATCAAAATAGCAGCAAATGTTAAAAAATGGCCAAATATCTTAACCCCTTCAGTGCTAATGACAAGGGTAACTCGTCATGGAGTTTCCATTGATTTAAATGGAAATTACATTGAAGCGGCGCAAGATGCCTAGCATCCAAGTGGTTAAAAAAGGTCGACGCGGCGTTTCGGTGACACTTTATCTTGGCACCTTCATCAGGACATTTAAGGCATTTGACTTTGTATCTATAAATAAATAACAATATTTTAGTATACTGTTGTACTGCATATTATACATATCCTAATCGTTTCTCTAATTTATGCACAATTTACTAACACTCTCCTCACACCTCCCCCGGTTCACGGAACCTGTTTTCTCGTTTCTATTAGAATGACAAGTTGATACTACTGGCCATGATGTACTTAGGCTGAGTATTAACAAACCAATACTGTTAAAGTTATACAGCGACTATATGTACCTTTGTTTCGGATTAAGGCAGCTTATCAATTGCTGTCCACTTAGTCACGAGATTAATCAAGGATTGTGCCCGGTTCTTTATTGGTCCGGTTTTCTGATATGCACAGATCAACTCTATGGGAAATAAATAAATCAAAATTGGCCTATGCTTTATACTAAGTCTCAAAATTAACTGTGAATCCCCAGCTGATCGCCCATGTTACCTTAGTGATGGAGTTTGTTTTTTGTCAATATGCACGGAGAAACCACCGTTGGGGATCGATGTAGATTATTCAAAGGCTGTAGTTATCTAAATATGAAAAACAGGGGTCATATATAATATAATATGGGGCTAATCACTGATGTGTCAACTGCAAGGACCTGCAGGTCTCTTAACTTTACAACATGGCCTAATTTTAATAACTCACCAGCTTACTTATGAATCTCATTTCTGTATTTATTTTTAAATGCAGATAGGGCGGAATTCTCCCGTTGATCAGGATTGGGATCAACCGTCAATTAGTTGATGGCTTTGGATATAAATGCAAGACACTAATTATCTGGGTGTTGTTCTCTTTCCTAGTTAGTCACAGATAACCCACTTTTTATGTTTAGTGTTAGGACGATATATATGGAGGTTGCTTCCAGTCCCCAATGTGTCAGACAAACAAGTTCAGAGAGCCTTATCAGAGTTACTGATAGACTACATATTATCCATAGTTGTATTGGGTTGTGGTATAATTACCACCCGTAACAAAAGTCCTAATTCTAGCATACAGTTCCAAAGAACGGCCCCTTCAAGTCACATACCTTAGCTCCTCTGGTCGGCCTCCCTGTTTCTCCGTGCTTCCTCCTTCATTGCATTTCGAAGTTAAGCAGACAAGAAACGGGGCCGCGTTTTTATGCTGCCACTTCCTACTATGAACCGGAAGTTAATACTGCTCCGTTTTCCGAAATAGGCAAAAGTAAAAAGAATTAATGCCTAGTTCTGTATTATTTAATCCGTGTTCTTATCGAGAACTATATCGTATTGTTTGGCCCTTTTATGAGGTATTAAAGACCTCATTGCGCTACCGGTTCGGCGCTTAGTCCCGGGAACCCGGAAGTTATTATCTCTTTCACGGCGTCTCGAGATAATACTCCTTACACGATGTATTCCCGTAGAAATGTTGGGAAAAGAAAGACTATTATTTGGCGGCATATAATTGTTGGGGATTGTTTTATTATTCTCTATTTCGTATGCCCCGTTTTAATAAAATTTGTTTTATTTATAAACGTGGCGGCCATCTTGGTTTGGGGCGCTATCATCGTTAATCCTACAGATCCTTTCTGAACATTAGATATTCATAATTTCCTACTTCCACTGTATACAATTTGTAAAAATACGTATACATCAAAAAAACGTTCAGTTAATAACATCTCTCTACACAGTCCTTACAATTAGCAGTACAAGACGATTCATTCGTTATAAAACACATTAATTTTTTCTCTGGATCAACATTTTATTTTGTACCAGTTTTATTCTTAAAAACTTTTTTCTGAGACAGAAAGACGAATAAAAAGATGCAAATCAGGGCTATATGGCTATCTCCCAATGATAGAGGCCGATTGGCTGTCTCCATGGGGTTAAACAAACAAATTTCATCACTCCATGTCAATTACCATATGATGCGGTAGGTATCAACAGAACATTAAATAACGCTTATTGGTCTACTTCGAATAACAATGATCTTCAGGCTATCTGCACATTTTCTACATACTAAACAGTCTTCACAGGATACAGTTATATGCATAAACTCTTTCTGTGTCTATTCTGATCTAGGGGCGCAGCCTAGAGGGATGATATGATAGGAAACACAAGAGAGAGATAATAGTCTCATAAAAATAATCTTTCCCATTCCTCCCTATTATTCAGCCCGGTTCTAAAAGTGTTGAAAAGGGACATGTAGAACTGCTCCCTCTTCTTTCTTTTTATATTATCATTACCTCCTCTGATACTGTGGGTAATCGCTTCTACGCCTCCCCATTTCAGATCCTCTATTTTGTGATTATGAGTGATCCAGTGATCCACTAAGGGAGCTGCAAGTTTTTTGGTTCTAATCGCGGATTTATGTTCTGTAATCCTAGTTTTAATTTCTCGTGCTGTTTCGCCTATATATGCTTTGTCGCATGGGCATTTGATCATGTAGATCAAATTTTTTGTTTTACAATTCATGAAACTTTTGATCCTGTGCTTGACTCCATTGTAGGTGATTATGTTACCCTTCAGTTGCGATGTACAATTACAGCACATATTGCATGTAAAATTCCCTGTAGGTAGCGGATTGTTATCCACAGTGCCTTGGGTAGTACGACTATTTTCTTTAAAAGTATGGACTAGGCAGTTCCTTATTGTTCTGTTTCTGCGGAAGCTGAACATAGGTTTTGGTATGCTGACATTCTGTCTATCATTTAGTAGTGACCAGTTGCGGTTGATTATATTTTTGATTTGATTACTCATTGTGCTGTAGTTGGTAACAAAAATTAATTTATCTTTTGTATTGTCCTTTTTCTGTTTACCTTTATCAAACAATGCATTTCTGTCGTAATATTTGGCACGTTTATATGCCTTTTTAATCAAATTTTTGGGATAACCCCGATTTCTCAGTTTACTCGATCGGACATCTGCATGTTTATTAAAGTCCTGCATGTTGGAGCAATTTCGTCTTATTCTTAAAAATTGGCCAAAAGGTATGTTATCCTTTTGGCTCCTCGGATGATTGCTTTTATAATGTAAAAGAGTATTCCTATCGGTAGGTTTGGTGTAAAGATCAACACCAAGGGTTGCATTTTCTACTCTGATTTTGATGTCTAGGAATTCAATAGTTTTATTGTTATAATTTTTGGTGAATTTAAGATTACTATCGCCACAGTTTAACCAAAGAATAAACTCATTTAATGTCTCAAGGTTTCCTGTCCAAATAAAGAAAATATCGTCGAGGTACCTCGACCAGTGCGATATATTTTCACTAAATGGAGCCAAATCATTAAATATGTGCTTGTCTTCAAAGGCCGCTACTTATAGACAGGCCAAGCTTGGGGCACAGGTAGCCCCCATGCTGGTCCCCTTGATTTGTTTAAAAAAATTATTTTTAAATAAAAAAATATTATTTTTTTAAATTATTTCTGCACAATCTAAGATGAAAGTAGCATGGTCAGTCAGATCTTCGTGTCCTATTTTTAAGAGGCCCTCAACATACTGATGGTATCATCCTGCGGGATGTTAGTGTAGAGGGCCTCTACATCAAGGGTGACTAACCATTGGTTATTGGGATCATATGGAAGGCCCTCGATTTTCTCAATCATGCAAGTAGTATCTTTAATATATGCTTTTTGAGTCACCACTATCGGTTGGGGAAATTTATCTATATATTTACTGAGTGGCTCTGTTATCGAATTGATACTCGAGACGATCGGGCGCATGGGAGGGTCTGCTAAGTTCTTATGAACTTTGGGAAGGCCATAGAGTGCTGGAATAATTGGTGACTCATTTTTTAAAAATTTATACTCGTCCGGACAGATTATATTATCTTCTCGTGCGTGATCTAGTAAGTTGTTCACTTTGAGGATCAGATCGTTCCACTCATGTCTACTGGAGCGACAGTAGTGCTCAGTATTGTTTAAAAGGAGCATCATCCTATTCTCATAATCGTCAGTTTTCATGGCGACAATACTACCGCCCTTATCTCCTGGTTTGATCGTTAGATTGTTGTTATTTTCCAAATTGTTAAGTGCTGATCTTTCATCTTTAGTCATGTTATTGCTACCTGAGATGGGGTGCGTTAACAGGTCTGTGATATTACTTTCTACCACCTTTTCAAAAAGGTCTACTTGCTTATGAACCAAATTGATGTTGGGCGTCCACTCGGATTTGGGTTTTAAGCCCGATTTATTACTGGGGCCAATTCTTTGGGGTTTGTCTCTAAAAAAATCTTGCAGCCTAATTTTTCTGAAAAATCCTTTAAGGTCTCTTTCTAGATTATACTTATCTATTTTAGTGCTTATTGGTGGGCCATTCGGATGTACCAATCAGTTCCTGTAGCACGCAAAGTTCCCTCCACTCAAACAGAACGATCGGCGGTGGACCGGGGATCGGGGATACTGTGCTGATTTGAAGGCGGTGAGTGCAATTAATTCAGAGTGCAGTTTTAAAAACAAGTATACAATTGGTTGGTGGTATCTTTAAAAACAAGTGATTTAA